>NC_136408.1:13535288-14735288 GCF_051521515.1 Lactuca serriola
CTTCCAATTGTCCATCAGCAACGAATCTTTGGTAAACCTCAGATTGTCCTCGACAATTGTTTAATCATTTTAGTCATATCTGGTTCTATTCCTTTTTCCCTCTTAATGCCATAAGCATTTGGAAAGTTTAGAATGGATGTAATCGATCCTATACCCGAAGCATATGGGACACGATTCATGCTATAATTTTTTTTCTACTTTCCATGTTCTCACAATTCGAACTATGAAGAGGGATGTCGTACTCATAATAGAATTTTGAGAACGCAACATATATAAAATTTCCTTATGTTGAACCATTCCAACATAACATTCATATATCTTTGACTAAAGTTGATTAAAATCTCAATCTAAGCTTGTAGAATTGGAATGAAGTATAAAATCCTCTCCCTTAATTATAGCAAAACAACTTTTCAAAGCGAATTGGAAATTTTGTTTTCTATAATTAACATTGCTAACCTGCAACACGTAACATAATAATCATGCACCAACTAACATGATAATTATAATTTAACAAGCATAACACTTTATGCTCCCACTATCTTTGACATGTATCCAGAAATCAGCTGGACTTCTAAAAATCAATACTTTATTGACTTTCTTACCAAAGTTTAGTTTCTGATACGAGATGCTTTGAAAAGACTTTATCAAAATCATAAACCTTTCCTTAGATAGCTTACATGTGTATCTAAACAATTTTAGAACTACGAAAAGGGATGTTGTAATCATAGTCTCAATTGTTTAGACCAATTCCATTTCTAACAAGTCTATGTTAGTGTGTCGATTACCCACACACGCTCCACTAACGACTTTGAGAATGCAAATATCACAATTGCTATATACTTAAAACCTACTTAGTGAAAGAGTTTCCTCGCCATCATTTTCATGAATCGGAGAGAAACCTTATGACACTTAGATTTTCTGGTCTATGTGTTCTTATCCATGTGAATTTTTCATAACCATAATCGCAAGACAAGGTTAGTGACAAATCCAAACTCATTTTCTTGCCACCCGATAGCACAAGGGCCTACCATTGCTTCCAAGTTGTTATGCAACCAATTGAGAACTCTCAGAACTCATATGCAAAGCCAAATTTAACTGGAATGGACACAGAAATAGGAATATGTCAACACGATAGGTTATAACCTCAAGTCGTGTGCTAGTGATTAAACAATGGGTTTTATTCTTGATTAGTTCTTGAAACTTTTCCAAGATCTTTAAGACTCCCACTGTCCTCTTGACATATAAGATTCTCTTTTCAAGAACCATTCCTTGACAAAACAAATAATCAAGAGTTAGTGTGGATTCTTATCAAGATAAGCACTTCTCACAATTGGTCTTAGTTGGTCTCCTTTTTATCCAAAACATCACAACTTACCAATTTCAAATGTACAAGAGTAAGAAACATGTTACTCTACATTTGATAAGTGTTATAAACCCGTTTTTTTTAAATTATTTCACTCAAGTTACAATCTTAGACTATGACTCTAAGACTTGATTTTGGAACGAAGTATAATTTATCTTTTGATTTAACCATTTCAACAATTCATGATTCCTCTCCTTAGCCAAATAAATGCACTACGGTGTCTTTAGAGGATCAATTGTGATATAGTTTTTATAATCACTAACATAATCATAAAACATGATACTCAAGTACTCTCCCATCTCTTCAGATTGGAGAAACTTTTATCTTTCTGCCTAATTTGATTCTTCTTATCCATTCTGCCAATAATTGAAACCTTTCCAATGTTTCAGAATTACACTTAAACTTGTAAGCATAACCATATTTACTAAACTTTAGTAAATCATAATGAATAACCTTATTAGCCTTTGTGGTGGACCTGACCAACGCACAACCTAATGTACCCGATCCTTTAGTCCTTCACTTGACTCACATGTACATATGAACAAGGAATTAGTCTTAATTTACAAAAGATGAAAATTCTCATTCATCATACAATACAAGTTGCATGAATCCAACTTTCTATCCAACTGAAACTTAGGTGATGAGAATATTTCCTTATTTGGTAAATTATGACACTACCACAAATGAAAGAATCAAATCCATTTTCCAATATTGCTATCAACGAAATCATATAAACGACATTTTTTCACAAATGCCATTGTAAGGATACTTAAAATAAATAAAATCAAAACTTCTCTTTTATTTTAAAACTTGCGGAAAAAACTTATCCTTACAATGCAAATACATATGAAAAACATGTTGCTATCTATTCCTAAGCAATCTAACATAACTCTTTAAGTAGCAGCTCAAAATTCTAATCATCGAACCATGCGATTGAAATCCATCTCTTCATGATCAGAATTAACATGCTCTTCTTTTAAGCTTCCTTTGATTCTCCAAAACATCAAAATGCAATTACATTACATCACGTATTAGGAATCTCCAAATAAGAACTTAAATGAGTTAGATAGTGGACTTTACCTGAAGTAGATTCAAACCTTTTTTACTTTACCATCCTTATGATCTTTCAGGTAAATTGAGCAGCTTCGCAACCAATGTCCCTTCTCTTGGCAATAGAAACATATGGACTCTTTGGAAATGTTGCACGAGACTATCTCAGAATTAGCCTTTCTCTTTACCATTAAGTCAAATGACTTGACCATGGTTGATCCCTTTCCATTGGGAAAAGAAAGCTTTTCTAGACTTTCAATGTTACCATTACCAATGTCCATGGAAGCATGGGAAGTAGATCTTCCAAACAAATTTACTTTACCATTGCTCCAAATCATTGTTGATTCAATAGTATCGAGCAAATATGTAAGATCATAAAGGGTCATGTCATGGTCTGTCACATAGCATTCCTTAAAGAACTCACTATATGACTTGGTAAGTGATTGAAGAACCAAGTTAACAGTCAACTTCCTTAAGACTTTGACACCCAACTCTCTCGGCTTGCCAATATGTGACTTAATCTCCAAGATGTAAGCACATATAGACTTTGCTTGCCAAATAGGGATTGAGTGACCTTGAACTGGTGGGTTAGGGAGAATTATTGGAGGAGGTGGAGGAAGTGAAGTATGATGTCTAGTCCTTTTAATGCACAACAAAGGGATTGATCTTTCCACTTGATTGCCATTTGGGATATCATCTTCTTTAGGAAAGCTCTATCCAAAAGGGTGAGGAAGACCATAGTTTTCTGAACTTAGACATCTATGAGGGAGAAATTCAAGTTTCAGTTGATTTAAGTCCTTAACATAACACCCAATATGAAATATTAAGGCTAGGACCCAACAAACTATTTTATAACTTGGGAGAGGGATGTCGTAATCCTAGCTACAAAATATTTGAAGGTAGATAAATGACGATTTACCAATTTCCACCATGAAAAAAATAAACTATTAAGTTTTAATTGGATTTGAAACTCCTAGATCTTTTGAGATTCATTGAACTTTCAATGGCATGTTTAAATCTCTATTGTGTCATCTCAAGTTTGTGACTGGGATGTCGAGGATTGCAAACAATGTGTGAATAACAATGCAAATTGACTTGGTACCCTTAATTTTATCACCCAATCGATGTGCTGGTTAACCACACACGCTCCCCTAAAGAGTTAACAAGGGTGAAAAGTGTAATTTCATGGGTTAGCACAAAATTCACACTTTCCTAAGTAACTAAGATTGGGAATTCATAAGTGTTTAGTTACTTAGTATTTATCATTATACTTGTAATGAAGGGAGAATTATAGTCATTTCCTACCCGTTCGGCTAATGACCCTCCACCAGTAAAGGAAGCAGTTGGTGAGAGTGGACACCCATTAAACTACCATTTTATAGGCAGTAACCTTATACCCCCTTATAGACTGGCTTCGTGAATGAGGCCTACTAACGGTAAGACTGACTTTGTTATTATACATACCTACATACATATATATATATATATATATATATATATATATATATATATATATATATATATATATATATATATATATATAAGTATTAACTTTTAATATTATAATAGTATAAGGGTGTATTTTACACATTTAAAATACTTGGTGGTTTAATCTTATTAATTAAACTACACTCTTAATTTGATTAAACTTAAACCATGTCATTATGGAACTATTAACTCTTTTAATTAAACACTTTAATTAATTTAATGAAGTCATAAAGTTTGAATTTTAACTTTTAAAATTCTAGGGTTTGGAAATAAAGCATTAATGTGTGTGAGACTTTACAAATTCCAAAACTTGAGGGCAAATTTTGAAACTATTCAAAACCTCTCGTATTCATAACATATGATTTTAATGTTTCTTTAATGGCAAGACTCTTGAAAATCCATAACTTGAGGACAAGTTATGGAGATCATAAAACAATTTATGGAAAAGAGATTCTTCAAGTTTTATAACTTATGACTTTTAATGATCCATTTAAAAGAAAAACCTTTGGAATTCCATAACTTGAGGACAAGTTATAGAGTCCATTAAAAACATCAAAAACAACAATTAAACCAAGAATGCTACAAGTTCTAGATTAAACTCATATGAACTAGGTAATTCAAGTCAAACAAATTCCATGCAATTAGACTTAATCATATAACTCGTCGAGTAGAACATTTTGTATATGGACTCGTCGAGTCCATCAGTGGACTCGGCGAGTTCATCACCCAAAACGCAGAAAACTCGATTTTTTCAACTTTAGACAGCAAGTAGCATCAAGTATATTTGAAAACGGCCCTTGGCTCTGATACCACTGTTGGGTTTTGAGCATTCTAACACTCCTAAGGTGTACATGCAACCCTAAGTACCTTGGATCTATGTTTTCTCTATTATACATGCAAACTTGAATATTCCAAGGTATTACCCTAACTAGCATATAATCATATGTTACTTGCATAATAAAACTATATAGAATTACATACCTTTTTTCTTGTGGTTGATTCCTTGGAGCTTTAAGAGCCTAGCACCAATAATGTGAATGCCTCAAGTGGAATCACAAATCACCAAAACAACTTGGAGGAACTTTGAGAGAATATGGAGCTCACTAAAATCAGCCACCTTTTCTTTCACACACACTTGTGCCAATTTGTGAGCCAAGGACCCCTTTATATATTATGGAGGATTAGGGTTACATCCATGTAAACCCTAATACACATGATCTTTCATTTACATAGGATCCATGGGTTAAAAGCTCAATGGACTTCCATACACTCTTAGCCCATCCTAAATAAACCTTGGCCCATTCCATATATATATATATATATATATATATATATATATATATATATATATATATAAGATTCCATATTTAATTAGCCTCTTTTGATCACTAAATTAATTCCAAATTAATTCTTGATCAATACTAATTAAATAATATGATTTCATATTAATATATTATAACTTATAATATATTAATAAATCATAAATATCCTTTTCTCATAAGTCTATCCATACAAATTGTTCCGGTGAAGTGCAACCCAAATGGACCATGTCGGGTCGGGTCAAGTCATACCAATTATAGTTATGGACTTAGACACTAATCCAACAGTATAATCATAAACAACCTCTATGGGTCCAGTCAACCATCGGGTTGGAATACCCCAGGCCCTCAACCATCCGGTTGGAATGCCAACATACTATGGGTCCAATCATCCTCGGGATGGAATACCCCAAGCCCACAACCAACAGGTTGGAATGCCCACATACTATGAGTCCAATCATCCTCGGGATGGAATACTCATGGCCAACAACCAATAGGTTTGAATGCCTAGGTCTGTTGGCCTTCGCACAAATCAGATAAGCCTCAATCACGACATGTGCACATATAACAGATAACCACATAACAGTCAATAGACAAACAAACCTATCTAACAGATCATACCACACAACACATAATACCGTCCTATCTACCAGGATATTGATCTAACGGATCATACCACATACCACATAATACCATCCTATCTACCAGGATACTGATCTAACATATCATACTAGCATAACATATCCAGCTAAAAATCCAAAGGTCCGGCCTTGGTGCCTTAGACCCTTGAGTATAGTGAGGATAAATCACCTCACAACTGACGTGCTGAAGTGATAAGCTCAACTCTTGGATCAACTTGTCAAGTACAATCAGCCACTTGCCGAGTTCCTTGCATAACTCGTCAACCCGCCAAGTCACTTGAGTGACTCGTCAAGTTCCTCATGTTCGCGGTCGTAAACTCCTTGGCCAACTCGTCGATTTTCCCATGCAACCCGTCGAGTTCATGCGTGTCCAAAGGTTGGGAAAACACTAGTTGACTCGCCGAGTCACCCTACTGACTGGCCGAGCCCATGACAATTTTCATCGGACTCGCCGAGTTGACCCTACAACTCACCGAGTCCCTTCAGACCTTCATCCATTCAAATGCTTTTTAAGCCACGATAAGGTTCCATATTGCAGATCTAACTTCCCAAGGCATGTTTATCACGTAAAGTTTCAAACTTTACGTAAATGCAAGGATCTAAAGTCTTATAATGACAAATCCAAGCTTGCAACGGAGTTTACACTTAAGGAGAGGTTCATTCTTGCCAAAGCTGAAAGCTTTATGGACTTAGAGACCAAAGAGAGTTCAAATCTGAAGTTACAACTTCAGATCTTGGCTCAAACCCAAAAATAGCTTCTTATTATGCTAGAAAAGCCCAAATTTTTAACCAAATGAGATCTAGAATGAAAAGAGGTCAAGGTAACGACTTAATACCTTCCAAAAGATGCCAACTGAGGTAGATATCAGATCCCCACATGTTCCTTGCTTCTAGCCACTTTCTCTCCAAGCTCTCCTTCCAAAGATCCTCCTTCCAAAGCTTAAAACATAGAAGAATGATGCACACAAACGGATTAGGGTTTGATGGACTCTCAAGAGGGTGCAAGGGGGCTGAAGGAGGCTTATGAACCCTTAAATAGGGTGCAAAACCCCAGAAATTAGGGTTTCATCCTCAATCTCCTACTCGTCGAGTCCCTTCTTGAACTCGGCGAGTAGGTCACTTAAACACGTGGACCAACCCGCTGCCACTCGACGAGTCAGACAACCAACTCATCGAGTAGACCATGAAATCATGAGAATTTGAAACCATAATTTAATACTTAAGAAACGGGGCGTTACAACAACATCCTATGGTGCACATACAACCCTAAATGCTTTGGATCTAGGTTTTCTCTAATTATACATGCAATATTGTGTCCAAAGCATTAAGCCTACAACTATCATATAAATGATAAAAACAACATAAAATGGAGTTATGAAGTTACCTCTTTGTTGTAGCTTGTAGAACTTCTTGAGTTTGGCCCTTAAGAACTTAATGCCCTAAGTGTTGCACCTCAAATGGAATCACAACACACCAAGGACAAAGGATAACTTTCGAGAGAATATCCTAACACCAAAATCGGCTCAATGATCTCCAAGAACACTAGTGTGTCATTTTGGATGCTAAGGGGCTTCTCATATAGTGTGGCAAGATTAGGGTTACACCATGTAAACCCTAATGTGCATGACCTTCCATATTCCTTAGGCTCCATGGGTTTAAACTTCCATGGATCATCCATGGGTTGTCACATGGTTTTAGCCCAAACTAAAGAATCATGGATCATTGGCCCACACCATAAGAATGAATGATTTACCAAATCAATCCCCATATATTTAATTAGTCTCTTTTGATCACAAAATTAATTCCAAATTAATTTTTGATCAATACTAATTAAATCATATGATTTCGTATTAGTATATTAGAACTTATAATATATTAACAAATCATAAATAACCTCTTCTCAAAAGTCCATCCTATCAAACTGTCCTGGTGATATGCAACCCAAATAGATCATGCTACTCTCAGGTCAAGTACATACCAATTAAAGTTATGAGCTTAGACACCTAATCCAACAAGTTTGACCTCCTATTCGGGAGGGACGCTAGCTCAATTGGAAGTCTAGATAGAGGTTGCATGAGGTTGGAAGTTCATAAGCTTTCAACATCAGATTGGCGCATCCATAGTAATGCATAGCAGACACGTGGATGGATGCAGGTCCAGGGTTGTGTTAGAACCTCCCTGCCTATTCTTGTATGATAAAGTCTTTGGGGTTCGAAGCATGACCCAGAAACCAGATTAAGATATAGATAATGCGGGCTCAACTCATGATGATCATAATTGGCTTGGTAGTTAGACAGTAAGACCATGGGGTGGGCCCATACAGTATGGAAGTGTTGTAAGACTACGGGGCAGCCGTATCATTCATAATATTGATATGCAGTATGCAAGTGTGGTAAAACTACGAGGTAGCTATAGCATACACAAGGATGATAGGCCGTCGTGGGAGTGATGTAATTCAAGCAATGTAGTCGCAACATTCACAAGAATGAGGTACGCCATTGTAGGAGTGGTCGTTGGGATAATAGAGGATCAGCGCATGCCTGGGTTGAGATGAAAAATATTGTCGGAGGATTTCTCTTGTTTTGGTATAAGGATCGTTGGATCCAAGTGTAACGCCCGCAGATTTGGGCTAGTCAATTTAGAGACAATGTGCGTCAAAAATGACTTTTTGATGGAAGATTATTTAGAAGGAGTAATCTTAACCAAGTTATAGTATATGTCACAAGGGTTTCGTACATATAAAGAATGTCGAAATCCAAGTTATAACGAAAAAGTTATGACCCATCGAAGTTTTACGGCAAAATCGGCATGACACCGGGAATCATAAAAAGTGAATTTACGATAAAATACTTTCTAGCCTTAGCGATCTAAATGAAAGTCGTAGTATATGTTAAACCAATAGTGTGCATAAAAGAACGTCCAAATCTGACTTCGTATGAGGAAGTTATGATTTTTCTAAGATTTAGCATAGCAGTACACAACTTGAAATTCGAATTTTAGATCGGTCGATTTTTAACCAAAAAATTCTAAACGTGAAATGAATATATCGTTAATGGGAGTTCAACAATAAAAAGACAGTCGAAAACAGAGCTCGTATGCGAAAGATATGGACGAAACTTAGTCCCTACTCTTCGAGCGCGGCGAATTCGATATAGTTTTGTAAATCTGAGATAGAGTGAGAATTAGCCAACGGGATCTAAATGAAAGTTGTAGTACTCGTAAATACTAGACGTGAATATAAAGAATATCGTTAATAGAGCTCGTATGCAAAAGATATGGACGAAACTTAGTCCCTACTCTTCGAGCGCGATAAATTCGATATAGTTATGCAAATCGTAGATAGAATGAGAATTAGCCGACGAGGTCTAAACGAAAGTTGTAGTACACGTAAATACCAATGTGTAGATATAAATAACGTAGAAAACGGAGCTCGTACGCAGAAGATACGGATGAAACTTAGGGCCTACTTTACGATAAAACCCCTATAAATAAGAGATGAACTCTTCATATTTTCCTCACACCATAAGCCTTTCTTTCTCTCTCTAACTTCTCTCTAGAATCCCTAAACCCACTAAAGCCTAGGAAACTTCTCTAGTGCTATAAGAAAGCCCCGGAGCGCACGAAGGCTCAGAGAAAAAGAGCTTTTCGGCTCAAAAGCTCTGCTCCAGCGAAGCCCAGTTTTTAATAAAACCCGCTGTAAGTGAAATAAGCCTACCATAATTTAAATATAGCTTATATTAAAATATAATACCGTTATTATGAACCTAGAAATAATATTTATCAGTGATTCAAAGTCATTATACTAATTGATCTACTTATGGGAATGATGTCTAGGCTGTGATTTAGTGAGGTGTTTAAAGTGGGATTTCCAAACAGTATACTTCGTATACCAAACAGACCCTACCTCCGTTATGATCCTACCTAGTTGTTCCTTACTTGATAGATCATGAAAGTAGACTTTGATTTAATGATGAATCTAGACTAATAATTAGTCACGATAAAGATTAGACTAAAACTTATCGATAATAATGCTAGGTTTCATAGAAGTAAAATAGAATTATTAAAAGCGAAGCGCTGCCCGAGTTCGGAATCATCACTTTAACAAATGAGTGCATAGTTACTTTCATCTTACACATAGATATGAAGTATTTTATATAAATTACGTGTTATGTGTGCATATAACCTGTATACTTGCTATCTATGTTGGATGAACAATTTTATACATGTTTTAAATAATTTAAATTGTATATGTATTTTATATCTACGAATATGTTGGGTAAAACATGGGTAGATGAATGATGAGAGATGAAAGATGATATGAGTGAACATTGGCAGCTATAGACTTAGTGCCTAATAAATAACATCGGCAGCTATGGACTTAGTGCCTATTGGATAAACGCTGGTAGCTAAGGACTTAGTACCTGTTAGATAAACGTTGGAAGTTATGGACTTGGTACCTATTAGATAAACAATGGTAGCTATGGATTTAGTACCCGAGGAATGAACTTTAGCAGCTATGGAATTAGTGCTTTACGAACGAGCATTGGCAACTATGGACTTAGTGCCTGTTATATAAACCCTAGAAGCAATGAACATCAAAATGAACGAATGTAGTATAGATGATTCCTAAAGTAGACCCTTAAGAGTAATGAATATAATGGGGATGGGTAGTTGGGTTGATTGTTTGATGTTTAAACATAATAATTATATTATTGTGGGTTGAAATCTCTATGTACTCATCAGGTTTCCCAACCTGACCCACTCAGTTTATTTGTATCACAGGTGTCGATATGAAGTTACATTACACTGAGAGATTAAGGAGATATAAATCACTAGTGATAACAAATGTAAGGTCTGTTTATGCTTTTGTTTCTGTATTGACGATGACATCCCAACGTTTTAAAATGAATAAAATACATTTCTTCGGAAATGCTTTGATAACGTATTTATCATGTTTTTCTGGGAACAAATTCCTCAACACTTTTCTTTAAAAGGTTACTCTAATTTTCAAAATAAATCATAAACAAATCGGTATTTTCTGGCCGTGAAAATGGGGATGTCACACCAAGGCAAGGTTAGCCTGTGCAACACTCGTTTGGTTGTGACCCGTGGACGAGGCCCGTTCGATTGTGTAGGCTGAGTGAGACCTGTGGGCAAGGCCCGTTTGGTTATGATAGTATGGATGAGACCGGTGGAAATTGGCTGGAATAAGGTATTGGATCACATTTAGAATGGGATGGATTTATGGTCAGTGATTGGCATTTGTGTGGTGGTTAGTCTAGGGTAGCCCTTATTAGTTAGACTCTTAGTTGGAGTCGTGTTATGGACCAGGTGTGAAACTGTCAGTCTCCATGGTGGATTGGGGATTTATTATCTCTGTTAGTGGAAGGTCATTGTGGAATCGGAAGATTTTGGATAGAATGCAAGTGTAAACTTTGGGTTTCGAGATATGAGTTATGTTTATGGTTGATGCTAAGGGTTGAGACTCACGTTGGGAGCCACCTTTGTTTATTTGAAAGATCTTTTCAACACCAAAGTATACTTAGGATTCTGTCTACCAAAAGTGTCAGCTAAAGGATTTAGGACCGAAAGGATTCCTTTCAGTTCGGATTGCAGAGATAGGTCATATTTATAGTATTTCACAATGGTTTGTATGTAGATAATTCGGATAAAGTATTGGATTCCTGGATTTAAGCTGGGTAATGATGGCAGTCCTTCATTGGTTAAGGTTAATGGGACCAAGCATTCGTTCGTCGTTAGTAAACAAGTCTGCTAAGGATGGGTTTGATTATTGGAATGCCAATGTATGTTAGGGTCGACTTTCAGTAGGGATCTGGAAGAATTGGCCAGATCGTCTGACTGTCTAGAGAGTAACAAGGAGTGATTTCGAGGACAAAATCTAATTTAAGTGGGCAAAAGTTGTAACTGTTGGATAAGGTGTCTAAGTCCATAATTTATTTGGTATATACTTGACCCGACCCGGCATGGTCCATTTGGGTTGCATTTCATCCGAACTATTTATGGATAATTTTATGAGAGTTATACACATATGTTTATTAATATATTATAAGTTATAATATATTAATATGAAGTCATGTTATTTAATTAGTCTTAGTCTTAAATTAATTATGAATTAATTTAGAGATTAAAAGGAAGACTAATTAAATTGTGGGCTATTGTTTTATATGGTGTGGGCTAACACTCATTTGTTAATGGGCTAGGCTTATGTGGAAGTCCATGGATGATCCATGGAGCTTTTAACCCATGGATCCTTGGAAAGGAAAGGTCATGGGTTATTAGGGTTTCACCCTAACCATGTACACTATATAAGCATGCTTATGTTGCATGAAATAGCCACTAGTGTGGTTTTGTGTGTGTGGCCGATTTTCTATGTGTGTAAACACTCTCTCAAAGTTTTCCAAGAGTTTGTGGTGATTTGTGATTCCATTGAGGCATTCACACTATTGGTGCTTGGCCCTCAAACTCCTTAGGAATCAAACTCATCATCAAAAGGTATGTAATCTCATCTAATTCTTTTATGTTTAAAAGTACCCCATGCCATGTTAGATAGGTTATGAACCTTGGAAAATTATTATTTTGCATGTATTTAGACAAACATAGATCCAAGGTTTATTAGGGTTGCATGCACACTTAGGAAGTGTTAGATTGCTCAAAACCCAACAGTGGTATCAGAGCCTAGGCTTGCTTGTTTGATACTTGATGCAAAATAATAAAATAAAATATAAAAAAACAGAATTTCGACTTTTGCTGCTGGAAATGGACTAGAAATATTACCCTAAACTGTTTTGGTGTTTTAAAATTTGTTTTAGTTGGTGTAATGGTTATTCTAATCCATTTACAATAGCATATATCAAAATTCCATGATTTTATGTGTTCATATAATTCTTGAAATTTTGATGATCATGTTCATGTTCTTATGAATTTAGAAGATGATAGGAATTATTTGCTGAATTGTTTAGAATTAATTCTTGGTCATTTATGTGTTTTAATGGAGTCCATAATTTGTCCTCAAGTTATGGATATCCAAAGGTCACTTTTCTTTAACACACATTAAACACATAAGTTACATAAAATGAAGAGTCTTCATTTTTATGAACCTTTAATTCATAAGTTATGAAATGAAAAGTTTTGGATAGTGGATGTTCATGTTCATATGAGTTTTGTTAGATCATAGGAATTATTTGCAAATTGTTTGTTAGTTAATTCTTGATCTTAATGTGTTTTAATGGAATTCTTAATTTGTCCTCAAGTTATGGAATTCCAAGAGTTTTTCTTTTAAATGTTTTTAAGAAGTTGTAGGTTACATTTTCTTGAAGAGTTTTTCCCATAAATGCTTTTATGGACTTCATAACTTGTCCTCAAGTTATGGATTTCCAAGAGACTCTTCATTAAAAGCTTTAAAACACTTAATTAAAACTCATAAGTTATGAATATCCAAAAGTTTATGAATTGTTCAAAACTTTCCCTCAAGTTTTGGAATTTGTAAAGTCTCACACAAACTTTAATTCCATACCCTAGAAGTTTTAAAAGTTAAAATTCTACACTTATACTATTTATAAGATTAATGGTTAATTATTATATATATGTATAAGAACAAGTCGTTTTATCGTTAGTAGGCCTCATTCACGAAGCCGGTCTATAAGGTGGGTATAAGGTTGTTGCCTATAAAATGGCGACTTAATGGGTGTCCACTCTCACCCACCGCTTGCTTGATCGGTGGAGGGTCGTTAGCCGAACGGGTAGGACAATGACTTTAAATTCTCATTAAAAGTATAATGATTATTATAAAGTAACTAAATATTTTTTTATTTAATTCCCGATCTTAGTTACTTTAGGAAAAATGTGAATTTGGTGCTAGCCCATGGAATTCACACTTTGTACCTTACCAAGTCGTTGGTGGAGCGTGTGTGGTTAACCGGCACACTAACTTGGACTAGTAAGAATCACGAAGGGTGACTTAATGTTTGTCATAGATCAATGGAGCGTGTGTGGTTAACCGGCACATTGATTAGGTGATAATATTAAGGGTACCAAGTGAATTGGTATGGTTATTCACACCTTGTTTTGTGATCCACGGCATCCCAGTCACAAAATTTGAGAGGGCACACTCGAGATTGAAACATGCCATTGAAAAGTTCAATGAATCTCAAAAGATCTAGGAATTTCAAATCCAATTAAAACCTAATAAATTATTTCGTTTTTCATGGTGGAAATTGGTGAATCGTCATTCGCCTACCTTCAAATATTTTATAGCTTGGATTACGGCATCCCTCTTCCAAATTATAAAATATTGTGTTGGGTCCTAGCCTTAATATTTCATATTGGGTGTTATATTAAGGACTTTGAATCAACTAACTTGATTTTCTCCCATTATAGATGTCTGGTTCAGACAACTATGATCTTCCCAAATCTCTTGAAGATGGTGTCCCTCAACATGATGCTTCACTTCCTCCACCTCCTCCAATTATTCTCCCTCACCCACAAGTTCTTGAAAAGTTTAAAGTCACTCAATCCCTATTGGCAAGCATAGTCTATGTGTGCTCACATCTTGGAGATAAAGTCACATATTGACAAGTCGGGAGAGTTGGGTGTCAAAGTCTCATGAAGGTTGGATGTTCAATCACTTTCTTAGTAACATAGTGAGTCTCTTTGGGACTACTATGAGACAGACTATGACATGACCCTTGATGATGTTATCTATTTGCTTGGTGTTGTGGAATCAGCAATGATTTGGAACACCAGTAAAGCAAATTTGATTAAAAGAACAACTTCCCAAGTCTTAAATGGACATTGACAATGGTAGCATTGGATATCTAGAAAAGGATTTCTCTTCCCAATGGAAAGGGATCGTCCATAGTCAACTCGGTTAACCAAATGGTAAAAAGAAAGACTAAGTCTGAGATAGTCTCATGTGCCATTACCAAAGGGTCCATGTGTTTTGTTGCCAAAGGAAGGGGCATTGGTTGCGAAGCTGCCCCATTTACCTGAAAGATCATAAGATTGATCAAGTCAAAAAGTTTGACTCTACTTCGGGAAAAGTCCACTGTCTAACTCTATTAAGTTCCTATTTGGAGATTCTTATTACATAATGTGAATGGGTCACATGCTGATGTTTTAAGAATCAAATAGGAAGCTTAAAGTAAGTATATGTTGATTCTGATTGCGAAGGTGGGTTTCGATCGCATGGTTCGGTAATCAGAATTTTGAGCTGTTGCTTAAGAGTTATAATATATTGCTTATGAATAGATAACAACAAGGTTTTCATGTGGATTGTAAGGATAAGTTTTTCCGCAAAGTTTTAAAAAAAAGGGTTTTAATTTTATTTATTTTAAAAATATCCTTACAATGGCACCTGTGGAAATTGTTGCTTATATGTTTCCAGTAATAGCAATATTGGAAAGTGGATTTGATTCCTTCATTTGTGGTAGTGTCTGAATTTACCAAATGAAGAAAGTTTTTCATCACCCAAGTTTCAATTGGACAGAAACTTGGAATCATACAAGTTGTATTGTATGATGAATGAGAATTTTCATCTTTGAAAATTAAGACTAATTCTTTGATCACATGTATATGTGAGTCAATTGAAGGACTAAGGAATTAGGTACACTGGGTGTGCGCTGGTCAAGGTCCACCACAAAGATTGATTTGTCATGATTTACTAAAGATTAGTAAATATGATTATACTTATGAGGTTAAGTATAATTCTGTAACATTGGAAAGGTTACAATGTATGACAAAACAAATGAGAAGAATCAAATTAGGCAGAAAGATAAAAGTTTCTCAAATCTGAAAGGATGGGAGAGTACTTTAGTATCATGTTTCATGATCATCTTAATGATTATGAAACCATATCACAAATTCGTACTCTAAGGACGTCTTAGTGCATTGTTATGGCTAAGAATAGAGGTCCTGAATTGTTGGATTGGTTAAAATCAAGAAGATGAGTCATACTTCGTTCCAAAACAATTCTTAGAGTCATACTCCAAGATTGTAACTTTGAGTGACATAAAGGAAGATTTAAAACACTTATCAAATGTAAGAGTAAAATGTTTTCTACTCTTGTACATTTGAGATTGGTAAGTTGTGATGTCTTGGATGAGACAAAGACCAACTAAGACCAATTGTGTAAAGTGTTAGTCTTGATAAGAATCCGCACTATCCCTTGAATATTTGTTTTGTCAAGGAATGGTTCTTGACTGGGGAAACTTGTATGTCAAGGGGACAGTGGGAGCCTTAAAGATCCTGAAAGAGTTTCAAGATTTAATCAAGAGTAAAGCCTGTAATTTATCACTAGCACACGACTTAAGGTTTGCAACCTATCATGTTGACATAATTCTTATTTCTGTACCTACTTCAAATAAGTTGAATTTGGATGTGAGTTATCAGAGTTCAACTTGGAAGCATTGGTGGGCCTTGTGCTACCAAGGTGACAAGAAACTAAGATTGAACAAGTTTAATCCATGTAAGGCTGAATTTGTCACTAATCTTATCTTGTGATTATGGTTTTGACAAATTCACATGGATAGGAACTCATACACTATAAAATCTAAGTGTCATAAGGTTTGTCTCCGATTCATGAAAATGATGGTGAGGAAACGCTTTCACTAAGTAGATTTTACGTAGATATCAATTGTGTTATTTGCATTTTCAAAAGTCGTTAGTGGAGCGCGTGTGGTTAACCGGCAAACTAACATGGACTTGTGAGAAATGGCAAATGCCTAAGCGATTGAGACTATGATTACGGCATCCCTTTTCATAGTCCTGAAAATTGTTTAGAAAAACATGTGAGCTATCTAAGAAAGGGTGTATGAATCTAAATTTCAGAAGTCCAGCAAATTTCTAGAAATATGTCAGAGCTAGTGGGAGCATAAGTGTTATGCTGATAATCATCATGTTAGTGGGAGCATGATTATTATGTTTAGTGTTGCAAGTTAGCAATGTTAATTATAGAAAACAAAGTTTTAATTCGTGAAGTTGCAGGGGTTGAAAAGTTGTTTTGCTATAATTAAGGGAGAGGAAATTATACTTCATTTCAATTCTAAAGCTTAGATTGAGATTTTAATCATCTTTAGTCAAGAATATATATGAATTTTATGTTGGAATGGTTCAACTTGAAGAAATTCTATATATATTGCATTTTCAAAATTTGATTATGATTACGGCATCCCTCTTCATAGTTAAATTTTAAAAACATGGAAAATAAAAAATATTGTAGCAAAAGACTTGTCTAGTATCATGTCTTTATGTCAAACATCATGAATCGTGTCCCATATGCTTCGGATATAGGATCGATTGCATGTGCTATAATATTCATCTTTTCTAAATTTTCCAAATGCTTAAGGCATTGAGAGGGGAAAAGTCTAGAACTAGATATGACTAAAGTGATTAAGCAATTGTCGAGGACGATCTGAGGTTCGCCAAAGATTGGTTGCTCAGGGAAAGTTGGAAGTATGATGTAAGTTGTCGGAAAGGACCATATTGACATATTCTGAAAAGAAGTAACTCTTGTTCGGAAGTGATAGTCAAAATGGGACTATGGAAATGTCTCCATAGGTGGAAGTTATTCAATCTATGTAAGATTAGAAAACCTTAATGCAAGAAGGATGTTCAAAGCAATGTACTTTGAATATGAGACTTCCGTTCCATAGACGTTGACCTTCTTTGGAATACTCTGTAATGGCTAGTGAAAAGGTTTTGGTGACTTTGTGGATAATCATTACAAGAGGAACATTGCATAAAAGTTTAAAATCTAACAGATTTTTTGGTAAATGATAGGAATCGGGGATTCTCACATTTACAATAAGGATTGTGAAATGAGTATCATTGGAATCATGTTCAATTGATCTACATCACAATGTAAGGATTATAGACAAACATAGTGTGCATACCTGGAGTATGGCATAACTATTGTTTAGAAAAACAAAGTGTACATGCTAGGAGCATGGACGACTGTTGTTTTTATTCAAGTCTTAAGTTGATTGTTTGAAACATTATACAATGAATGATGTGTAATCAATATGGTGATAAATAAAAGGTGGTTCTATTTATATTCAAAAGGATTCTGAGACCATATTGGATTCGATTATTATTGTGTTTCACTTTGCATGTTTTGACTTCCAAAATAGCTAGGTTATTCTTTCCGAATGACTAAGTTATTTAAACACTCCACAGTCGTTCATATGTTGGAAGTAGGTATGAATCAAGACTGTCATGAATCGAGTTTGTAGATGGCTAAATGGGTTTAGTCATAGCAATGGTTGCTACAACATTCATGAGTGCTCATAAGTTATGAGTATTGGATTAAACCCACGCTCACTTGTATCACTTCATGGAATTTATCTCGAGTGATCGTGAGACGGTAATATCATATAAATCTTCAAACCTAGAGATATGAGTTGTTACCTATGAGTTGGTTGTGCATTGATTGCACGTAAACGCATCAGTAACTTGATGTTATAAAACGTGCCTTGTGTACAATTAAACAAGTAGTAGAACAAGCATATGAGTCGAAGTTTATATGTTCCTTCTAGAAATAGAAGCGATATCTGGGCCCCTCGATGATTTTGTTGTGACCTATGTACCGGCCGGTCAGAACTAAATTGATGTGTTCGATTAAGTTCTTTGTTAAACAAATCGGAAATCGGGAAACAAACTGCTGGACAATAAGTACGACGTTGTTCCATGTATTTGTCCGGCTGATATCATGAGAACAGAGGATTAAATGATCACTTATCTAAAAATGGCGCTTCATAGTTCAACAGAGTTTTCGAGAGCTACGATTGCTGGTTGGTTCCTGAAGTAACATACGCAAATATAGTTATTAGACTTATCCAAGTGGGATTCTGTTGGATAAGGTGTCTAAGTCCATAACTTATTTGGTATATACTTGACCCGACCCGGCATGGTCCATTTGGGTTGCATTTCATCCGAACTATTTATGGATAATTTTATGAGAGTTATACACATATGTTTATTAATATATTATAAGTTATAATATATTAATATGAAGTCATGTTATTTAATTAGTCTTAGTCTTAAATTAATTATGAATTAATTTAGAGATTAAAAGGAAGACTAATTAAATTGTGGGCTATTGTTTTATATGGTGTGGGCTAACACTCATTTGTTAATGGGCTAGGCTTATGTGGAAGTCCATGGATGATCCATGGGGCTTTTAACCCATGGATCCTTGGAAAGGAAAGGTCATGGGTTATTAGGGTTTCACCCTAACCATGTACACTATATAAGCATGCTTATGTTGCATGAAATAGCCACTAGTGTGGTTTTGTGTGTGTGGCCGATTTTCTATGTGTGTAAACACTCTCTCAAAGTTTTCCAAGAGTTTGTGGTGATTTGTGATTCCATTGAGGCATTCACACTATTGGTGCTTGGCCCTCAAACTCCTTAGGAATCAAACTCGTCATCAAAAGGTATGTAATCTCATCTAATTCTTTTATGTTTAAAAGTACCCCATGCCATGTTAGATAGGTTATGAACCTTGGAAAATTATTATTTTGCATGTATTTAGACAAACATAGATCCAAGGTTTATTAGGGTTGCATGCACACTTAGGAAGTGTTAGATTGCTCAAAACCCAACAGTAACACCCTGTTTCGAGTCGTTTCATGATTCAGGGTCGTGACCCGAAGATCAAGTATTATAAGGCTTTGGGTAAAGATAGGTTTAGACCCATTTTGGAATTTCTTAATGTAGATTATGTGATCCAAGAGTTCGGTTTGTGCTTTGGAGACTAAGGGTATAATGGGAAAAGTGGTGTTTCAAACTTCTTTTATGAGTTAAGGATTTTAGTTCTACGTGTTTTAATTTAAAAGTAATTAGATAGGGTTGTAGAGCTCCTCAATACCTTTCTGTGGATATAAAGATCGTCGAAATCGAAGTTAAAACAAAGAAGTTGTGACCGTTTGAAGTTAGGACGTTTTGGGTTGAGTCGCGTACGATGGGCGTACAGGGAAGTACGTTCAGCATGCTAGGGTATCCTTGAGTACGATGGGGGTACCATGAGTACGATGAGCGTACACGATCAGTGCCCAAACCCTATTTTGTGATTTGAGCCCTATTTAAGATCCTTAACTTCCCCAAAACCATTCCATTCTCGGCCTCCACCTCTCCAACACCCTCTCTTGAAACCCTAACCCTAGTTTGAGCCTTATGAGCAAAAAGAAGGTGTTTTCAAGTACTTTGGAGTGTTCTTGGTGCATCTTGGAGAAGAATGATCTCATTGGAGAAGTGTTGGTTGCATTGGAGCTTGTAGATCCAGAATTTGTTCACCTTGATCTTTCTTTTAGAGGTATAAAGCTTAAATCTTGATGATGCATTTATTAGATCCATCTAGTTTTCGGGGTTATGAGCTTTTGGTCACTTTAGTGCATAAATATTAGATCTTGAAAGTTTGTGACCTTTTTATGGATAAATTTGGAAACTTTATCCATCTAAACATCATATTGATTCAGATATAAAGGCTTGAGACTTGGACATAATGGATTAAGTTGAAAAAAATACACTTTGGTACCTTTGAGACTTAAAGACTAGATCTTGGTTGTTTGGACCATTCTAATGGATAAAGTTGGAAACTTTATCCATTATAGAGTTATTATGAACCATAAAAATGTAAACTTGGACCTTAGTTTCCTTTCATTCATGAGCTAGGATGTCTTAAAGAGTTAAGGATTAAGATGGAAACTTTTGTATTGAGCACTTATTAGCCATGCAAGATCAAAAGGTTGGAAACTTTATGATTAAGAACATCATAAAGTTGGAAACGTTGTATTGAGCACTTATTAGCCATGCAAGATCATAAAGTTGGAAACTTTATTGGAAGAATGGGTGGTATCCATGTACGCTACGCGTACGTGGTCATCCCCTTGACTATGGTCAATCGCGTAGTACGCTCCGCGTACCTATTATGTACGCCCAACGTACTCACCAAGTTGACCCGGTTGACTCGGTTGACTTTAACTTTGACTTTGACTTTGACCAGGGGTTTGACAAAGTTTTACCTAGGGTTATTTTGGGTATATGGATTATAAGTTAAGTTTGGTCATGTTTCGATGAATAGGTGACCAATAGAGCTGATATTCTGAGCAGTGTCCTGTTTAGCGATCTTTCACATTGAGAGCTGAGTCTTCTCACAGTACTTGCGGGTCAAAGGCACCAATGTCAGTCCATTGGATTATGTTATAGTATGCTAGCCGTCTTTGTGACTCTTTCATGTATTATATGTGTTTGTATGTATACCGGGCGGGGACCAATGTCGGGCAGGGCCCATTGTATGTATGGTATGTAGTATTTTGTGAACTCATTAAGTTTTGTGCTTATAGATTATGTTTATGGTTTCAGGTATTTTTTCGGTACGAAAAAGAAGACCCGACGTCATCGCAACGCATCCACCCATGTTTCCGCAACTTTATGATTTTGGGATTGGGCTCTGATAATTATTTTTACTCTAATATTTTTTTTGAATGAATGAAAAGGATAAATGGTGTTTATGGTTGAATTAAAAATGAAAATTTTACCTTACGAATTTCAAGTCATTACAATAAAGAAATAAGGCGCTAAAATTTTTGATCTTTGAATTAAAAATCATTTTAAAGGTTTATTATATATTATATATTATATATTATGAACTTTTTAAAAAGAAATTTTTACAAATAAGGTTGTTTAAATACAAACTTTGTTTTAAAATATTGCATGTTCTTTTTATGTTGAATGTAATATGATCCAACACGAGATGATTCAAAATACTTATCATTAAAAAACGAGTTATGATTCAATATGTTTATGATCCTAAATTTGTTATGATATAAAAATATTTTTATTTAAATACTTTATGATCCTTATTTATATCTTTTATGATTCAAAGTTAAATGATTCAAAATATATAATTATCCAAGATCTGTTATGAACAAAAACTTTATTTAATTGAATACATTATTGATCATAAATCAGGTGATTAAAAAAATATGATTCAAAAATAATATTTTAATTCTTAATATTTGTATGATTAAA
This sequence comes from Lactuca serriola, assembly GCF_051521515.1. Taxonomy (NCBI): domain Eukaryota; kingdom Viridiplantae; phylum Streptophyta; class Magnoliopsida; order Asterales; family Asteraceae; genus Lactuca; species Lactuca serriola. The sequence continues at coordinate 13,557,197 of NC_136408.1, forward strand.
AACATTATTAATTGTTATATATATATATATATATATATATATATATATATATATATATATATATATAGAGAGAGAGAGAGAGAGAGAGGAAAAGAAAGAAAGAAAGAGAGAGGTTCAAAGAAGACACTAAATAGATGTGAAAAATGCTTTTATGATATTATTGTATCATGAATTTTTATCCACTATTGTACGTCATTATTCAAAAATGAATATATAAATAAGACAAAACTTCAAAAATTGTCCCTGTGGTTTTTGAAAATATCAATTTTAGTCCCTAATTTCAAAAAAACCTCACAGATAGTCCCTGTGGTTTCAAAACTTTTAACATTTGGTTCTTCCGCCTAACTCCGTCAGCTTTCTACTGTTAAGTGAGGGGAATTTTCATCATTTCAACACCCAGTGACTATTTATGAGGTTTTCTATTTTTTTTTTTTAAAATACATTAAATTTAAAGGGGTCCCTTCTCTCTCTCTCTCTCTCTCTCTCTCTCTCTCTCTCTCTCTACAACTCCCAACACTACCCAAAACCATCACAAACCACCATCCCCCCCCCCCGCCATAAACCGACCCTACACCACCTTATAACCCCCTTCTAATCATCAACACCTCCAGCCAACCCTTCCCCTCGTCAGCATATCCTCCAAAACATAAGAGAAAACGATGGCAGCAGCCACCGGAGTCCCTCCTGCCACCTCTTTTCTTCCCACCGAAAAACACATTATTGCCTGGCAAGCTTCCTCCACCTCCGAACTCGCTTCCCCTTCCCTTCATATACACCAAACAACAAGAAGAAATCGATAGCAGCAGGCTGCCAGAGCTCACCGTCATCATCCAGCCACCCTTCTTCCACCGAGCATTGCCACCATTTTCTGCCACTCCATAAATCCGAAAACCACCTCCAATATAGCCTAACACCTCTCATCCTCTCCCACTTTTGTAGCTGTCAACGAAACCCAGAAGAAAATGATGGAGGCAGTGGAGCTGCTACTGTAAAATCATCCCCACCATTCTTTTTGCTATGTTTCAATCTAATCATAAATCAGAAGTCTCGATTGAATTAAGGACCATTTGCATTTTTTTCTTTTGATTTGATGATGTCCCTCTCGTTCTGTATTCAAGTTTGATTATACATGAGGTAAACATCCTCCTGCGTCTTCTTCGTTCTCAGTTATCGCACCAGAGAAAAAAAATCGATTTTCGTGGCTTTGAATATGGAACTCAACTGGAGTTTATTATTTACAAAGGGTTTAGAGGACTTATGGTGGTGGAGTAGCATCAGTCGCACAGGTAGTGATCGTGGTGATCTGGAACAGCGACGAGTGATAACTCTTACTAAATAAATCAGAAAATGAAAGAGGAGAACAATGCACTCCAGGTGCTCGATGAAACAACAGAAAGAAATGTTACTTCACAAAACTAAGAGTGTATAATTTCACACCCGGAGAAGAAGATTGGCTATCAATTCAAACAGGCCACACTCGATGAGGTGTTTGGGTTATTACAACAACAACACCACCCGTGGGGGTGGTGGTGTTTCTCGGTAGTGAAGGAAAAGGGGAAGGGCAGTAGAAAAACATGAATGGAAGGCAGTAAGTGGTGGTATTTGAGGGTGGTTTTGAGTGATCAAACGGGTGGAAGATGGGTAGCTGGGTTGTGATTTCCGGTGGGGAAGGAGGTGATGGCAGTGGTGGTTTTATGGCAGAAGGTGGTGCTACCGTGTGGAATCGTAAGAGAGAGCGGGGACCCCTTGTATATTATATATTATTTATTTATTTATTTTTTAAAAAAAAGTAATTGAATACCTCATAAATGGTCCTTGTGTAGTGAAATGACAAAAATGTCCCTAACTTAACGGCTAAATGGTAACAGAGTTAGCCGAAAGGACTAAATGTTAAAAGTTTTGAAACCACAGGGACGATCCATGAGGTTTTTGTAAATTAGGGACCAAACTTGATATTTTCGAAAACCACAGGGACCATTTTTGAAGATTTGTCTATAAATAATCATATGTTAATATTTACATTATAATTTACTATAAGATTAAGTATATAGAAATTTCATTAAAGTATAATAAAATAAAAGTAGTGTGTTAATATCTTCATTTTATTTAGTGTTTTTAGTTGAACCATCCATTATATATATATATATATATATATATATATATATATATATATATATATATATATATATATATATATATATATATATATATATATATATATATCAATGTTGGATCTAAGAATCTTAATCCTTGTGTTTAGCTGATGAACAGTTTTTGACCATTAAATTTAAAGAATGAATGATTAAGATGGACAATGAAATGATGATAACTAATAAAAATAATTAATTAGTTTTCTTATTAGACAATAGGTAAGGATGAATATCCTAAATTATACATTTTGTTGAACAACTAATCAAGGAAATGGTGGATATTTTGGATATACGTCCTTTTCTTTATTTTTTTAAATCCACATTTTATTCTTTCAATTCATTTATTATTGCTTTTCTTTATTTTTTAAAATCCACATTTTATTTTTTAAGGCTTTAATTAATTTATTATTGAATGACACTTTTATTTATTTTTTAAGAGTTTGATTCATTTATGATCCAAAAATAATATAATATGAAAATATTTTAATGCTTAATATTCCTATGATTCAAAGCATTCATAATTGTGATATATATATATATATATATATATATATATATATATATATATATATATATATATATATATATATATATATATATAAGCTTAGGTTATTTTGTTTTTACTAACTATTGTGTGCCAGAATGCACAGATCTGAACCACCGGATAAATAAAATCAATGATTATGATCTGAGGGTCTATGATATTACAATAGAGTAGCATGTACCATATAATCACACAAATTTCAGCAAACAGACAGTGTTTTAAAAACCGGTTTGAACCGGTCGGTCGAACCGGTTGGACCAGGAACCGGAGGAGGGAGCGGTTCAACTATCATCGGTTTTACATTGATTTCTGAACCGGACTGAACCGGCTGGTTTTTAGAAAAAACCCGGTTGAACCGGTGAAACCGAATAAAAACAATGAAAAAGAATCATTTACATAATAAACTTTGATGATTTTTTTCAAATTTATTTATTTCTATAAATAAAAACATATAACAAATATTATAAAGTTTTTTTTATGTGTTTATATTCATCTAAAACTATATTTTGTTTCGGTATTATATTTTATTTTTCTTTTTAACGTATATGGATTAATGTAAAACACTAAAACTTATGGTTATGTGTTATTTTAGTGTCTTTGGATTCATCAACAATTTATTTTTATATGTATTTTTAATGTTTGAACTTGTAAACATCAAATTCATGATTTATATATGTATGAATGTGTAGGAAAATAGAAAAAATATTAAAAACATGAAAAATATAGAAACCGGTTCATCTGGCGGTCGAACCGGTTAAACTGGTTGAACCGGGAACCATCACCATACCGGTTCAACTAAAAAACCGGTTTTTAAAACATTGCAAACAGGTATTTTGGTCAATTAACCTATTTTAAAAAAAAGTAATTTTCGGATTTTAAGGGATCATTAACACTTCTAATTTTAAAATCTGAATTTTTTTAATTAATTCTAAACATAATTTGTAAACATAACCGATTTTATTCCGTCAGAATGGATTTTTGTTTGAATAATGTTCTTTTAGAGTTTAATTCTAGTAGAATATTAACGAAAAATAACAGAATTCTTGAACTCCTAGTTGAAGAATAACAACATTTTAATATTTTCATATACATTCGAACTTAAATACAAATTCATACATATTCTTACATACTAATAGCCTTCTACATTTTAATATATTTATACATATTCTAAAAGAATATCATAAAAAATCAGCATTCTTGAATATACAGTTAATGAATAAATACAAGTGTAATTCTTAAAAATTAAGAACATTCTTAAACTGTGAGTGTCATCAATCTTTGGCTCATTCTTCAAGTCATTATTCCGACCATTCCTATCACAAATGCAATAAAAAGTAATAATGGTTAAAAACACGTTGCTTGCAATTCCTACTAATTTATACATTCTGGGAGAATATATATAATTCATTCCGGTAGAATATACAGAACACAATCTTGCATAATACATAGAATACAATCTCGCAGAATACATAGAATAAAATCTGCTAGTTATAACTTTACACGCCACTATAAAGAATTAAAAGCATGTGATTTTCCATTTGCAATCGTATTTCTCTATATATAAACATTCTAAAGCATAGAATGTATAAATGCATTCAGTCAGAATTACTAGAATGTTACTTGCAATTCCTATCACTTTATATATTCTGGAAAAATACATAGAATATGATAGAATACATAGAATACATTCGGACAGAATACATAAAATTTGCTACTAAATCAAGATTATAAAATTGTGAACAGCAGAACATGTTAAGTTTAATAATTTTCAAATATTAGAAGGCTAGATTTTGATATTTTCCACATATTGCTTATTTAATCAGGTGATTACAAATGCTTTTGAGAAGAGTTTTGTCATTCATACAATGTTTAAGTTCTAAAATGTCTCAAATTTGTGAAAATCTCTTATAAACCCTTAATCAAATCTTCACCCTAAATTGATTAAAAAAATCAAATACCAATAGCAAAGATTGATGCTACTTAGGTAATTAACAAATAAGGAGTTAATAAAACAACAAAAAAACATATCAAAAGGTTTAATGAAGAAAATAAAAGAAATAATCTTTGAGACATTTCTACAAACACCTGGCGTGCAACATAGAAATCAAATTTTCTTTCAGGCCATTTCTACAACAAAGCTGCCAAATTCTCTTTGAGGCATTTCTACAAACATCCATCGATTCTTAATCAAACGAACACCTATGTAGTTCTGCCAAATCAAACAAGAACAAAAAGAAAAGAAGGAGCCTTTACCTATTGATTGAATCATTGTTGCCCAGCTTCCTCCATCACCGATTCCACCCACCTGTCGATTGCCACCACCCCATACGACTTACTGTCGCCTTACAACTCCCAATTTGCAACCACCCTTGTGTTTCAAGACGATCGGACTAGAAGAAGAATGGAGCCGAGGGGAGCAGCCCTGCGCTGCCGGCCTCCTTCCATCGCCTATGCTAGCGATCCACCAGCACCACCGAACCCTCACTTCTAGCCTCTTTCCGATCATAATAGGCCGACGAACATGCAGCTGTGGAAGAAGAGAAGTTGAATAGAGGATCTAGAAGTTGTTGTCATGATGGCGGATAATAGGCAGACGGTGGTGCTCGGATGTAAGGATCGATTTCTGGTGGAAAGGAGGAATTAAGGTATCGATGATTTAAGGAAGTCGTCGTACTCTTTAAGGTTAGGGATGTGGGCTTTGTAGGGTTAAACTAATTAAGGAGATATTCATTGAATTATTTTTTACCATAATTAGATATAGGAAGTTTACCATTATACCCTTTTTTAATTTACTTAATGATTTATTATTCTTGAATTCTCATTGGTGCATTTAGTCACACACTATTTGCTAAAAACATTTGAACCTAGCTCTCTCTCTATCTCTCTCTCTCTCTCTCTCTCTATATATATATATATATATATATATATATATATATATATATATATATATATATATATAGACAGACAGACAGAGAGAGAGAAGGGGGAGGGGGTTTCAAAGAAGACATTAAATGATATGAAAAAAATACTTTTATAATATAACTCCGCTATGAATTTTTATATATTATTGTATGTAATTATTCAACAATGAATATATAAATAGTCATACGTTAATATTCATATTATAATTTTCTACAATACTAAACATATAGAAATTTCATTATAGAATAATAAAATAAAAATAATTTGTTAATGTCACACCCCAAAACTAAGAACGACGGAAACGTTTTGGGGCGGAGGACGTCATGTATAATATCAACAACAATGTAAAGTAGTAAACAAGCAACAAAATCATCCATTGCATTAATAATATAATTATTATACAAATATGTTCTGTCAAATTTTGATAAACACTAAAGCATAAATCAAAATGAAAGATAAGTCTTGAACAAGCTCCATCTTCCTTTCTCCTTGCATCGGTACCTGTCTATGATGACCTGAGGATACAAGTAATTTTGAAAGCGAGTATCAGCTTTGAAGCTGGTGAGATCATAAGTATTTAGTGTCTTAATTTGTATGTAAGAATTTGTAAGTATATGTATTGTAAGTATTGAAGGTGTATATGAACTGTAAGTGTTTGAAAAACCCTAGAATCCCTATGATTCCTACTAGTATATGAAGGTGTCTTCTACCAAGACCTAACTGTTCTGAATGTAGTCTTCTACCAAGACCTAACTGTTCTGAATGTAGACTTCTACAAGACCTAACTGTTTTGAATGTAGTCTTCTACCAAGACTTAACTGTTCTGAATGTAGTCTTCTACCAAGACCTAATTGTTCTGAATGTAGTCTTCTACCAAGACTTAACTGTTCTGAATGTAGCCTTAGTACTACCCTTTGGTACCAGGGTAACTAACGATGTTAACTGATGACATCCGTAGATGTACATTTACCTATGTTGCTAACAGCTGGGTATAGGAATAGTCAGTCCCTTAAAGTATACCTGTAATGGTATCAACCGTTTACATCCGTGGATGTGCTTTTACCTCTGTAGCTAACAGAGATTTTAGGAATGGTCAATCCCGCAACGTATCCTTTGGTACTAGGATATTAAATCCAATCTATCTCGTCGATTATATGATTGTATCACAAGGTAAAGATATGAATGAGGATTTGATAACAGAGTCGATACGTATAAAATGTAATAGGACTCCTCCTATAATATTTATGTAAAAGTACTCATATAAGTGTGATCATGTAATTGTATAGTAGAGTCCTGTAATGTTCTACGTGTGCTAGCTGTAATGTATGTTCTACGTGTGCTAGCTGTAATGTATGTTGTCTCTATCTAGCAAGTATAGTAATGTACTGTAATGTTCTAGAAAGTATTGACTCATGAATGAACTGACTCATTGTATGATATCGTGTTCTAGTAATAGTTCTAGTATCTTCCTAAACTACCTGTATGGTAGTTTACTAGTAGTCTAACTGGTACGTATGGACATGGATGTATACCCTTGCTACCCAAGGGCATGGGATGAACTGGAAGGACCTTTTATGACTATATATGTACACATGATATATAACTAATATTTAAACGACTTTTGGACGGGTACCCGATGTCCCACCAGACCACATCTCAAGCGCGAAAAGGAAATAGGGTTGATAGCCTTCCTATGTCTTTTAAACATTTCTTATATAACTATACATATAGAGGCATGAAATTTATAATACAATAAAAGCATAAATAAGTTTTGTAAAACATTTGGAACATAATTATTATTTTAAGAAAAGATCGACTTGATGTCAATCTATAAAACAATTTGAAGGCATAAGTTTGGTAAAACGGCTAATGAGTAGCCAAATCTTTTGAATGTTGTATATTAATCACATGTGATTGATATAATAAATAGCGTAATTCTACTTGTATCCCCCCCATAAAACATTTAAAAATAGTTTAAAACATTATTTAAGGGGTATGAACTCACCTGCAGTAAGTGACTGGAATTGAACGGACTGTTATCGTACGAAAGGATCGGACAAGTGCTTGGTGTCAAATGAAGACTTAGACACACACAATGATCCTAATTACATATGAAAACATATGTATATAAATAATTAGTGATTAAAACACTAATTATACAAGTAATAACATTTAAGCGCGAGGAAAACACTTTTGGTCAAGTGCTAGGAGGCTAATGGGTTGCAACAAAGGAGTGCAATGTCCCTAATGGAAGTTTAAGGTCTAATGACCATATCCATTGGAGTTTACGGCCCAGGGGAGTAAACTCCTGGCCGTAAACTCTCAACCAAGGCACTAAATGGAGCTTAGAATTTACTACAACTCTAGTGGGAATTGTTTCAAGGCTTATACAAGTGTTTGGGCACCATATTGACTCCTTTGGGGAGTTTACGGCCCAGAGACCAAATTCCCTTGGAGTTTACGGCCGTAAACTCCCTTGGGAGGGTTTTTATGGTGTTTTCAAGTCTCAAACATTTCTAGGAATTAAACTAGGCTTTGGTACTTAGCTTTAGAAGAGTTTACGGCACCTTTTGGCACCATTTTATGGAGTTTACGGCCCCGGAACCTTTTGGGTCGTAAAATCCCTCACTCATGGAGTTCTAAGTGTTTTAACTAGTCCATAACTCATTTAGGTACATGCCCAAATTGTCTCTTGGCTTAAGGAAGGATTTAGGGTGTCCTTTGACCCCTTTAAAGGTGTTTATGGCCCAAGAGTTTGTCTTGGCCGTAAACTCCTTTTTCCTTGTGATTTCTTATGTTTTCTAGGCTATAAACACTTTAGGGTACTTGTCCTAATTTAATCTAAGCCTTAGGAAGTGTTTCAAAGCATTTTGGCACCTAAACATGGAGTTTACGGCCTAAGAAGCTCCTTGGCCGTAAACTCCCTTCTTGCCATGATTCCTAATTGTTTTGTGGTATAAAGCATGAATTGGAGGCTCCTAGTTCGTGTTCTAAAGCTTTGAGGGTCATTGGAACCCTTAAGGACCTTAAAATGGAGTTTACTCACCAAGAACGTTCTTGGGTGGTAAAATATTGGGTGTTATATTAAGGACTTTTAATCAACTAACTTGATTTTCTCCCATTATAGATGTCTGGTTCAGACAACTAGACAACTATGATCTTCCCAAATCTCTTGAAGATGGTGTCCCTCAACATCATGCTTCACTTCTTCCACCTCCTCCAATTATTCTCCCTCACCCACAAGTTCTTGAAAAGTTTAAAGTCACTCAATCCCTATTGGCAAGCATAGTCTATGTGTGCTCACATCTTGGAGATAAAGTCACATATTGACAAGCCGGGAGAGTTGGGTGTCAAAGTCTCGTGAAGGTTGGATGTTCAATCACTTTCTTAGTAACATAGTGAGTCTCTTTGCGACTACTATGAGACAGACTATGACATGACCCTTAATGATGTTATCTATTTGCTTGGTGTTGTGGAATCAGCAATGATTTGGAACACCAGTAAAGCAAATTTGATTAAAAGAACACTTCCCAAGTCTTAAATGGACATTGACAATGGTAGCATTGGATATCTAGGAAAGCATTTCTCTTCCCAATGGAAAGGGATCGGCCATAGTCAACTCGGTTGACCAAATGGTAAAGAGAAAGGCTAAGTCTGAGATAGTCTCATGTGCATTACCAAAGGGTCTATATGTTTTATTGCCAAAGGGAGGGACACTGATTGCAAAGCTGCCATATTCACCTGAAAGATCATAAGATTGATCAAGTCAAATAGTTTGACTCTACTTCAGTTAAAGTCCACTGACTAAATTTATTAAGTTTCTATTTGGAGATTCTTATTACATAATGTGAATGGGTCACATGTTGATGTTTTAAGAATCAAAGAAAAGATAGGAAGCTTAAAGTAAGTATATGTTGATTCTGATTGCGAAGGTGGGTTTCGATCGCATGGTTCGGTAATCAGAATTTTGAGCTGTTGCTTAAGAGTTATAATATATTGCTTATGAATAGATAACAACAAGGTTTTCATGTGGATTGTAAGGATAAGTTTTTCCGCAAAGTTAAAAAAAAAGGGTTTTAATTTTATTTATTTTAAAAAATATCCTTACAATGGCATCTGCGGAAAATTGTTGTTTATATGTTTCCAGTAATAGCAATATTGGAAAGTGGATTTGATTCCTTCATTTGTGGTAGTGTCTGAATTTACCAAATGAAGAAATTTTTTCATCACCCAAGTTTCAATTGGACAGAAACTTGGAATCATACAAGTTGTATTGTATGATGAATGAGAATTTTCATCTTTGAAAATTAAGACTAATTCTTTGATCATATGTATATGTGAGTCAATTGAAGGACTAAGGAATTAGGTACACTGGGTGTGCGCTGGTCGAGGTCCACCACAAAGTTTGATTTGTCATGATTTACTAAAGATTAGTAAATATGATTATACTTATGAGGTTAAGTATAATTCTGTAACATTGGAAAGGTTACAATGTATGACAAAACAAATGAGAAGAATCAAATTAGGCAGAAAGATAAAAGTTTCTCAAATCTGAAAGGATGGGAGAGTACTTTAGTATCGTATTTCATGATCATCTTAATGATTATGAAACCATATCACAAATTCATACTCTAAGGACGTCTTAGTGCATTGTTATGGCTAAGAAGAGAGGTCATGAATTGTTGGATTGGTTAAAATCAAGAAGATGAGTCATACTTCGTTCCAAAACAATTCTTAGAGTCATACTCCAAGATTGTAACCTTGAGTGACATAAAGGAAGATTTATTAACACTAGTCAAATGTAAGAGTAAAATGTTTTCTACTCTTGTACATTTGAGATTGGTAAGTTGTGATGTCTTGGATGAGACAAAGACCAACTAAGACCAATTGTGTGAAGTGTTAGTCTTGATAAGAATCTGCACTATCCCTCGAATATTTGTTTTGTCAAGGAATGGTTCTTGACTGGGGAAACTTATATGTCAAGGGGACAGTGGGAGCCTTAAATATCCTGAAAGAGTTTCAAGATTTAATCAAGAGTAAAACCTGTAATTTATCACTAGCACACGACTTAAGGTTTGCAACCTATCGTGTTGACATAATTCTTATTTCTGTACCTACTTCAAATAAGTTGAATTTGCATGTAAGTTATCAGAGTTCAACTTGGAAGCATTGGTGGGCCTTGTGCTACCAAGGTGACAAGAAACTAAGATTGAACAAGTTTAATCCATGTAAGGTTGAATTTGTCACTAACCTTATCTTGTTATTATGGTTTTGACAAGTTCACATGGATAGGAACTCATACACTATAAAATCTAAGTGTCATAAGGTTTCTCTCCAATTCATGACAATGATGATGAGGAAACGCTTTCACTAAGTAGATTTTAAGTAGATAGCAACTGTGATATTTGCATTTTCAAAAGTCGTCAGTGGAGCGCGTGTGGTTCACCGGCACACTAACATGGACTTGTGAGAAATGGCAAAGGACTAATCAATTGAGAATATGATTACGGCATCCCTTTTCATAGTTCTGGAAATTGTTTCGACACACAAGTGAGCAATCTACGGAAAGGTGTATGAATCTAAATTTTAGAAGTCCAACCGATTTCTGAATACATGTCAAAGCTAGTGGGAGCATAAGTGTTATGCTAATAATCATCATGTTAGTGGGAGCATGATAATTATGATTACTATTATTGCAAGCTAGCAATGTTAAGTATAGAAAACAAAGTTTTAATTCGTGAAGTTGCAGGGGTTGAAAAGTCGTTTTGCTATAATTAAGGGAGAGGAAATTATACTTCATTTCAATTCTAAAGCTTATATTGAGATTTTAATCATCTTTAGTCAAGGATATATGTATGAATTTTATGTCTGAATGGTTCGACTTAAGGAAATTCTATATATATTGCGTTCTCAAAATTCAATTATGACTACGGCATCCCTCTTCATAGTTAAATTTTGAAAACATGGCAAATAAAAAATATTGTTGCAAAAGACTGGTCTAGTATCATGTCTCTATGTGAGACATCATGAATCGTGTCCCATATGCTTCGGATATAGGATCGATTTCATGTGGTATAATATTCATCCTTTCTAAATTTTCCAAATGCTCAGGGCATTTAGAAGGGAAAAGTCTAGAACTGGATATGACTAAAGTGATTAAGCAATTGTTGAGGACAATCTGAGGTTTGCCAAAGATTGGTTGCTCAGGGACATTTGGAAGTATAGTGTTAATTTTGGCAGGACCATATTGACAAGAGGCAACTCTTGTTTGGAAGTGATAGTCAAAATGGGACTATGGAAATGTCTCCATAGGTGGAAGTTATTCAATCTATGTAAGATTAGAAAACCTTAATGCAGGAAGGATGTTCAAAGCAATGTACTTTGAATATGAGACTTCCGTTCCATAGAAGTTGACCTTCGTTGGAATACTCTGTAATGACTGGTGACAAGGTTTTGGTGACTCTGTGAATAATCATTACAAGAGGAACATTGCATAAAAGTTTAAAATCTAACAGTTTTTTTTTTTGGTAAATGATAGGAATCGGGGATTCTCACATTTACGATAAGGATTTGGGATTGTGAAATGAGTATCATTGGAATCATGTTCAATTGATCTACATCACAACGTAAGGATCATAGACAAACATAGTGTGCATACTTGGAGTATGGTATAACTATTGTTTAGAAAAACAAAGTGTACATGCCAGGAGCATGGGACGACTGTTGTTTTTATTCAAGTCTTAAGTTGATTGTTTGAAACATTATACAATGAATAATGTGTAATCAATATGGTGATAAATAAAAGGTGGTTCTATTTATGTTCAAAAGGGTTCTGAGACCATATTGGATTCGATTATTATTGTGTTTCACTTTGCATGTTTTGACTTCCAAAATAGCTAGGTTATTCCTTCCGAATGACTAAGTTATTTAAACACTCCACAGTCGTTCATATGTTGGAAGTAGGTATGAATCAAGACTGTCATGAATCGAGTTTGTAGATGGCTAAATGGGTTTAGTCATAGCAATGGTTGCTACAACATTCATGAGTGCTCATAAGTTATGAGTATTGGAATAAACCCACGCTCACTTGTATCACTTCATGGAATTTATCTCGAGTGATCGTGAGACGGTAATATCATATAAATCTTCAAACCTAGAGATATGAGTTGTTACCTATGAGTTGGTTGTGCATTGATTGCACGTAAACGCATCAGTAACTTGATGTTATAAAACGTGCCTTTGTGTACAATTCGACAAGTAGTAGAACAAGCATATGAGTCGAAGTTTATCTGTTCCTTCTAGAAATAGAAGCGATATCTGGGCCCCTCGATGATTTTGTTGTGACCTATGTACCGGCCGGTCAGAACTAAATTGATGTGTTCGATTAAGTTCTTTGTCAAACAAATCGAAAATCGGGAAACAAACTGTTGGACAATAAGTACGACGTTGTTCCATGTATTTATCCGGCTGATATCATGAGAACAGAGGATTATATGATCACTTATCTAAAAATGGCGCTTCATAGTTCAACAGAGTTTTCGAGAGCTACGATTGCTGGTTGGTTCCTGAAGTAACATACGCAAATATAGTTATTAGACTTATCCAAGTGGGATTCTGTTGGATAAGGTGTCTAAGTCCATAACTTATTTGGTATATACTTGACCCGACCCGGCATGGTCCATTTGGGTTGCATTTCATCCGAACTATTTATGGATAATTTTATGAGAGTTATACACATATGTTTATTAATATATTATAAGTTATAATATATTAATATGAAGTCATGTTATTTAATTAGTCTTAGTCTTAAATTAATTATGAATTAATTTAGAGATTAAAAGGAAGACTAATTAAATTGTGGGCTATTGTTTTATATGGTGTGGGCTAATACTCATTAGTTGATGGGCTAGGCTTATATGGAAGTCCATGGATGATCCATGGAGCTTTTAACCCATGGATCCTTGGAAAAGGAAAGGTCATGGGTTATTAGGGTTTCACCCTAATCATGTACACTATATAAGCATGCTTATGTTGCATGAAATAGCCACTAGTGGCACTAGTTGTGTGAGACTTAGTGGTGGCCGATTTCATAAGAAAGTATACTACTCTCTCAAAGTTTTCCAAGTGTTTGTGGTGATTTATGATTCAATTTGAGGCATTCACACTATTGGTGCTTGGTTCTCAAACTCCAAATAATCAACCATCATCAAAAGGTATGTATTTCTACTAGTAGTTTTATGATTCATAATCCTTATGCTATGCTAGTTAGGAAGAAACCTTGGAAATTATTATTTGCATGTATTTTAGAAGAAAACATAGATCCAAGGTTTATTAGGGTTGCATGCACACTTAGGAAGTGTTAGATTGCTCAAAACCCAACAAAAACTGCCAAACTTATACTCGAAATTTGAGTTTTCACTGTAACTGCTCTACTTCTATTGGCTTGGTGTGGTTTGTTCAAAATGGAAATTTCGGGTTGTCACATCATCCCCCCGTTGAAGGGAATTTCGTCCCGAAATTAGAATTTAGGCTAGGAAGTATGCACGAATGATCGAGTCGTGAGGAGGAAACTTCCTAATTGACTTGTTCTAGCGTACCTAAGTGAAATCAGGTTCTCGGTTGGCATTCCATCGAACCTTCACTAACTGGCGACGGGGTTGCTTCGTCCGCTTGACCTCTCGGTCGAGGGTCACTACGGTTCTAATACGAAGGTGAGGATCTCGACGAGTGGACTTACAAGAGTCCTAACGGAAAGGTATGGTTCCACAATCGAGACGCGAAAAGTAGGATGTACGTTGCTGATTTCGTGGAGTAGGCCTAGTTTGTGCGAGGCACAGGACCGATTCTGATGAGAATCTCGGAGGTCCTAACTAAATTGGATTTAGCTTTCCACGCGATAAGAAGCGTATTAAGCCATTCCCAGAGAGAGACTTCCTAAAGAACTTGGTCACTAACTTGGAATTCCAAAGGTTCCTTTTTCTGCTTAACTTCCCAGACAAAGGCCACCCCTTGTTGGGTCAAAGTCGTATAGGTTTCTGTAGCTTGCGAGGAGTTTTGAATGAACTAAGACGGTAGGTCGGTAAGACCTAGAATTTGGCGAAAGACTGCCGGCGTCTCTGGTGTCGATAAATGCTCAATGGTTTTGACAAATTGAAAGAGTGCTCATAATTTCTCACCTTACTAACAGTGTATCTTAGAAATTTGACTCTTAAATTTCAAAACTCGTGCCTAGAGAACTTCTCTAAAGTTCCTCTGTAGGAAATGTTTCCCTGGGTTTTCTTCTTACTACGAGGGTAGATAAGTAAGTCATTACATGGAGAAATGACGAATTGATCCAAGTTAGAAAAACGCACCCTATTCATTTAGCTCATGAAAACTATGGGCGTATTGGTCCTATCCGAAGGGTATCACTACGGACTCGAAGTGTCCGCACCGAGTTCAGGAGATAGTCTTCCGGACATCTTTCCCTAACACTCGGACTGGTGATATTCGGATCTCAGGTCCATTCCTGAAAGTAATTCTTTCCTTGTGTTTGCTCAACCATTTCATCTATGCGAGGCAGAGATAACGATTTCTATGAAAATCTTGACGGAGTCCTCGATATCCTACGCACATACGTTGGAATTCGTTGATCTCTGGGAGAATATGACCGGGGTTCTCTAGGGTGAGAAACCTAGTGCTCTAATTCTATTTCTATGTAGTTCGTTAAGTTGTCCGGACTGTTCTTGTATCTCCGTAGGCGTTTAAACTATAGGGCGATCTGTTTACGGGAGTCATACTGGGTTCTAAGTTTGTTCACATGACGATGTGATTACTCATAGGCTTAAGCAGTTCTCTGTCCTGAAGTTCATATTAGAATTCATACATGGTTTCACAATCACACTTTCGGGTATACGAGTCGCATATAATTAAGGTTGAAAAGGTAGTCGAATAACTGATTCTTCTTTAAGCTCACATCCCATCGGGGAAAAAGAAGTTAAAGTGGAATCATCAATTCTAAACCTGTAGAAGCATGATTATATATCACTCTTATGTATACCATTCCTCAGTGATAGATCAATCGCATGAATCCTTGGATTAAACTTGACGTACTGCACGAGTGGTACTTCGGGGATTTCTTCGGAAAGAAAATAACTAAGTGGTACTCCTGGCATGAGTACTTCGGTGTTCTGATATGACGGCTTCGCTGGAAAAGTGATCTAGAAGAAAGAGATGTACGTAAAAAGCTGTTTTCGTGAGGATCAAATTTAATCGAGTCGTATGATAATGTCGGAATCATACTGAAACTTAAAGACATTGGATTCGAACATAAGACGATTACAGACAAAACACAACGATGCAACCATGAACAGAGTTACAGTACTTTTGATTTACCACAAGACTATTGCTGCGAATAAGATATACTACAAAAGACAAGTATACGCAGCACGAGAATTTCTATACAGACAGGATCTCGCAAAAGGTAAGACTCTAGTTGCACTAGTTCTAGATAGTTTATAAGTCTGTTACAACGAAACGCCTTAATTACATTAACGTGGTTTCCAGAGTAGGCTCTCCTGCAGCTGTGATCCTGAGAATCTTCCCATCAGCACCCGAGTTCTTTGTTATTGGACAATCTTTCTTGAAGTGCCCTATCTCACCGCATTGGTGGCATGACTGGCTAGTACTAGCTTTGGTGACGGGATTTCGGTGTTTCGCCAGTGTTATGTGGACACGAGTTCCTTCCTCGTTACTCCACTTTGAAAATTGCTTCTTCAATCGTTCGGCGTTATAACTAATATTGTGTGCAGGGTTAGTCCCAATGAAAGGGACTTGAGTGATGGGTCGTGCCGGTGCTCCACAGCCACAAGCATGGTGCCCTATGTTTAGGCAATTGCAACATTGCATCTCATGGCAAGCCCCATGATAATGGAAACTACACTTATCACACTTCGGGAGTTTTCCCTCGTATAGCCTGCGCGGTACCGGAACGGCAGGGGTTTCCACTTGCTGTTGTTGTATAGCCAGCTTTTGGGATCTCTTGTGTTCTTTCCGGGCTTGACGCTTTCGTTTCTTGTTCTCTGCTTTTTGGCTTTGCGAGCCTGTGACTGTTACTGTTTGGCGACTTCCTGGATGGATATCACGATTGGAAACTTCATTCCCATCAGCAGTATTGACTGTGTTGATAGCGCTACGGTGCGCAAGGACCGTGGTTACGGCAGCCACCACGGCAGCTGTAACTATTCTTTGAAAGGTAGCGGCGTCCATAGGAAAAACGGGGGTTTCCCTGTTCGACTGATTGCTTCCGGATGATGACATGATGCTGTAACACGAAAGATAAGGATTTTGTGAGTGATTCTGGTTGACCCTGATGTACTTAGATTGTTCATGTACATAGTAGAAGTATGTTCTCGAAAGTTTGACCTACATCCCTATGATGCAGTCCTAGTACAGCATGAAAGTATGTTCGCAAAGGTTTGACCTACATCCCTATGATGCAGTCCTAGTACAGCATGAAAGTATGTTCGCGAAGGTTTGACCTACATCCCTATGATGCAATCCTAGTACGGAATGGAAGTATGTTCGTAGAATGGTCTCAAAACGTTTGTGGTTCAAGCCAAGGTATCGTGGGTTGGTGAATAACAAGATCCAACCACTGAAAGAGACTTGGAAATGTCTCCGGAGATAAATCACTATAGTCGAATGACTTGACTAAATCATGTTTCAGATAGACTCCAATGAGAGTATGATAAGAGTACTTTGAATAAAAGAAATGACGCATAAGTTAGCCGGCTGTCAATACCTTTGATATTCACGATGTAAAGATTCTAGAAAATGACCTTGTAAAGGTCTTACATCATATCCACAGAAGATAGTTCCTGACAGCATAAAGACCTAACTAAAGTACTTACGGTACAAGATAATTTCATAGAAAATGCCACATCGGGCATAGACAGAAAACACGATTCCTTTTTAATAAAGAAATAAAGTAAATTGTCTACTATTGGCGACAACTTCGGTAGTCTGATGTAGGACTGTCCTGCCTGGAATCTCGTTTCGGGCCACTCTGTGGACCAAGATTGGCAAGACTCTAACTGCTGAGCCCCCATTGCTCAAGTCGTAAAAGCTTCGGTCGCCATTAAATGGCATGGCTGATCTTGTCCTTGGCTCCATGTTTCCAAGCATTCCACTCACTCAAGGGGTCGGGCCATGAAAAGCCGGACGAGGGTTAGGAATTTGGAAAGGGAGCTGCTCGGGGTAGGTTCTCAACCTCTGGTTCGGAGTTAGCATCATAGGAAAGGTCTTCATCATGGTGATCATTCAAGGGGATAGGATGATCATTCTCTGGTTCTTCTCCAAACCAACCAGCTATGACTTCGTTCGGAAGATACTGGTTGCTGAGGGGATGGAGTCCAGCTATGTTTTCTATGCGAGAATTTAGGGTAAGAGAATAATTATTAGACGAACTATCTAGATAATTATTTAGAAAACCTTCATTAGTTACATCGCTATTTGCGAAGTGCATACCAGCTATGTGTAATCTAAACAGGATAGACCTTCGAATAAGTGACCTTAATTCCAAATTCACACAGAATAGGGGTAAGGCAAAATTTCCACAAATTCTAAGTCTATTACATCCTAATTACATAGGGCTTTAGTGTATCCACTTAGCAACTATCAACTTATTAATGAAGATCCCGTTTTAATTCTCAAGTATAAAGTACTTATAGTAACAACAAATACACCTATAGTATTTTAATTTTAATGTTATGTTCTATTGTTCTCATTGTGGTAGGGTTGGTAAGATTTTAGCATTGTTGCAACCACACAATTAAACTTAGGCACATGCTAGTCAACCCCCGGATAATATAGGCGATCAGGCTATATCTTCCCAGTTTTGACCATATGTCTCTAAGCCCACTTGTGTTGTCCAACAATCATAATTCTTTTGTACTGTCCTAGTGACACTGATTTTAGTATGAATGCAGCACGTATACTTACTTAAATATTTTACTATTTAAAGTATAAACTCTTGGTCAGAGTATTTTTAATCCCTTATGTATTTATAGTTAGTATATCTTTTATGGGTTGATATACTTAATTCACTATAAACAATGCTCTGATACCAATCTGTCACACCCCAAAACCAAGAACGGCGGAAACGTTCTGGGGCGGAGGACGTCATGTATAATATCAACAACAATGTAAAGTAGTAAACAAGCAACAACATCATCCATTGCATTAATAATATAATTATTATACAAATATGTTCTGTCAAATTTTGATAAACACTAAAGCATAAATCAAAATGAAAGATAAGTCTTGAACAAGATCCATCTTCCTTTTGTAATGCCTCGTTTTTGGTATGATGCTTTCGTGGTTTTTATTTAGAAGTTTTATTGAGGGACTCGGCGAGTCTATGGCCTGACTCGTCGAGTAGGGTCGATTTTTCGTGCACGTGTTAGTTGGCGACTCGGCGAGTCCATATTCGGGACTCGGCGAGTCTGCCTGTCTGGAAGAAACCCTAAATCCCCGGGTTGCTCACCATTTAAGCAATTCTTTGTGCCCCCAAACTCGCCTCCTTTACCCTCAGAGAGCTGTGAGAAAACCCTAATCCATCCCTTGTTGGTTTTAAGTGCTTTTGTGTGGATTTTGAAGGCTTCAAGAAGAAGAAGAAGAAAGGAGCAAGGAGAAGAGGTGTGGAGCAAAGATCCAAGGGCAAAATCAGAATTCATTGAGGTATTTCTCGGATTCCTTCTGTTTTATGCTTTAAATCTTCATTAGAACTCTTCTAGGGCTAGTTTGATGCATTTTCTAAGCCCTATAGTTGTATGGATGCCTTTATGGGACGAGATATCCCTAGATCTGTTCATTTAGGAGTTGTAGAGCCCGGATCTGTTGCCTTTTTGGAGATACCTTGCATAAGAACCCTAGATCTACTCTTTTAAGTGCCTTTTTAGCCTATATCTCCTTTTTCATGTGTATGTACACGTAAAGTTGGAAACTTTACGTGGTGGATCAGCTTATTGGACTCAGATCTATCATTTGTATGCGCTGGATTCAAGCAGAATCGAGTTTAGAGTAGTTGCATGGATGTGACTCGGCGAGTCAGGTCGCGAGTCCCGTTTTTTTCCCCTTTTTGAGTGTTGTCGAGTGGAAGCTGTGAGTAGTAGAGTGGACTCGGTGAGTTGGAGAGCAGACTCAGTAATGGAGGGACTCGACGAGTTGTTCATACAACTCGGCGAGTCCAAGGCAATCTTCTTAAGCTCAGGAACAGCTCGTCGAGTTGTTCATATGACTCAGCGAGTCGGATGCAGATTGTCTGAGTTCTCGGATCGACAGAGTACTCGTCGAGTCGATGCCATACTCGACGAGTAGCCACGAGTGGGGTTGTGAAATGAGACTAGAGACTCGGCGAGTTGGCGGCCCAACTCGGCGAGTCAGGTCAACTGTGAGTCGGTCCGATGTCTCAGTCAGCTTCGGACTTCGGTCCGATGTCCTAGTCAGCTTCAGACTCGGTTCGATGTAGGGGACGAAGGTCCCAGTCAGCTGCGGACTTCGGTCTGATGTTCCAGTCAGCTTCGGACTTCGGTCCAATGTAGGGGGCAAGGCCCCGGTTAGCCGGACTTCGGTCTGATGCAGTGGGCACGGCCCAGTTTGTGCTTTATATGTTTGTGTGGTATGTGGTAGTTTGGGGGAGCTCACTAAGCTTCGTGCTTACAGTTTCAGTTTTGGTTTCAGGTACTTCCGCAATCAAAGGGAAGAGCTCGGGATGATGGCATCGCATACACCACAGCTACAGTTTTTATCCTGGGAGTTGATCAGTTATCTTAGATATGTTTTGAGACAGTCATGACACCGCTTTCTCATTTGTATTTTAGTATGGTTTTGAGATTTGCTACGCATGGTTTTAATATGATAATAATCCGTTTTATGATTTTGGTTATATTAAAAATGAAATTTTCGGGTCGTATTTTTGGGTCGTTTCAAGTTGGTATCAGAGCCCTGGTTTGAGGGATTCGGATACACCTCCGGGTGCATCTGAACTCAAACTAAGGGAAAGATAAAAAGATTTTCAAAAAGAAAAATGTTTTTGTATGAAATTTTGAAAAGCACTTAGAAAGAAAAGAAATTTTAAACAAGATAAGGGTGTGGTGCATGCGATCAGCCGAGCTCAAGTAAGTACTCCCTAATTACCAATACAAGTTTTATTATTATGATTAATTATTCCAGTTCCAGTAGAACAGCATGCTAGTATAGGACTAAGGATCTAGGAGGATGCCTTATGTGCCTGCTATATGTGTTACAGTTTTATGAGAATTGCATGCTAATATTGAGTAGACAGCAGTAGGATAGCCTGTTTAGGTTATGCCTGGTAGCGTGAGCTTAGCATTGTATGCTAAAGTAGCTTCTCGTTATGAGAATAGTTTTGCCTGAGTATGTTTACCTTATCCGAATGCTGCTTGCTTTTTGCTTTGTGGGACTCTAAGTGGTGGGGGTTAGCCATTAGGTGAATACGTCACATCACATGTGATCAGGGTTGAATAATCTCAGAGTGCTGGATTTGGCCCTATTGCGCAGCTCTTGTCTGAGTCCAACCGTTGTAGGGACGAGTCTTTTACTCGAAGGATTATCTGAGCCTCATTGCATGTGGTGGTATTCAGGTGGCGGCTAATCAGCATTACAAGGAGGCCTTCGGCAGCTGAGGACTGGTATGAATGGAGTCAGCGATTTCCCTAGGGCAAGCCTAGGATGAGAGTAGCAGAGATCAGTAGTGGTAAAAGTGACTTGGTGGAGTCAAGGCGGTTCTTGAGTAAAGTACGGATAGATGTGGAAGGTAGTATGGGCCCGTACTACTAAAAGCAGAGGATCCGTACTCGAATCAAGGAAGGCCGAGACAAGACCAGGAAGCTAGTAGTAGTATCAATGATCCCTTGAGATATTTCAGTTTTCTGATATTGCTATGATGTGTTTCAGAATGGTGGTTTTGCGTCCGAGGACAGCAGCCGGCAGTGGAGGTGCCGGGGGAGGGATCAGGATCAGGCTCGGGGAACGAGCACATGGATGAGCAGACCAGAGAGTTTCTTTATTCAAAGATTACTCATATCATTTTAGAGCAGACTCCTGTGATCTTCGGTTCGATCAAGGAGGGTATCCTAGAGCTGATGGATGAGAGATTGGGCACCTTCCGTGCCAAGGTGGCGGCCATGATGGGGTCGCGCACACTTACTTTCAGGGAGTTCAGGGCATGTGGAGCTCCAGACTATCATGGGGCGCGGGACCCCATAGCGAGTACTAGATGGTTGGCGGATGTGTCCAACACATTCCGCACTAGCAGGTGTCCCGAGGGGGACAAGGTCAGATTGGCGTCCTGTCTTCTGAAGGACAGGGCACGGGATTGGTGGGAGGAGGTCGGACATACTATGGGAGATGATGCAGCATTGGATGCCATGACCTGGGCTGATTTCTCTACCAGGTTCGGGGCGGAGTTTGCACCAGTTATTGAGGTGCAGCAGTTAGCCAGAGAGTTTCAGGACCTCACCCAGACTACAGAGACAGTGGCGGAGATCACCGCCAAGTTCAGGGAGAGGGCTCTTCTTGTTCCTCAGTATGCAGCCGATGAGGAGATGAAGAAGGCCCGATATCATGAGATGTTGCGGAGCGATATCCGCCAGTTTGTGAGCCGGTCCAGCTGTAAAACGCTGGACGACATGATTGCTAGGGCTCGAGAGAGAGAGATTGATCTCGAGATGGAGAAGAAGAGGAAACCGGAGGCGGTTTCGAGTTCAGGAGGTTCGGGCAAAAAGCCCAAGGTTTCAGATCATAGGTCCAGGTTTCAGCCGAGCCACAGTCGATGTGGCAGGTGTGGGAAGATGCGCGATGGGGTGTGAAAGGCAGGGAGTTCCGGCTACTTCAAGTGCGTTCGGACTGGGCATTTGAGCAGGGATTGTACGGCCCCTACTACTGCCGTTGCAGCATCAGATCTGATTTGCTTTCAGTGCAATCAGAGGGGACATAAAAAGTCCCAGTGTCCGAGTTTAGCCGTAGTAGGGAAGGTGGTTGCACCTTCCCCTGCTACTTTGAGGATTACAGATGGCCGGCAGGGCCGAGCTGAGGCGCCAGTGGCGAAGAGTAGAGTGTTTCAGATGACAGCAGAGGAGGCGCGAGCAACTCCTGATGTGGTGACGGGTATGTATCTTCCCTTCATCTCTTTATTTTATTGATTGATTATTGCTTATGATTGTATGTTTTATATAGGGTCGTTCTCTGTGAATGGCATTTCTGCTATGGTATTATTCGATTCGGGGGCTACCCGATCATTCGTATCGCTTGCGCTTAGCAAGAGATTTAGCAGAGCTCCAGGGGAGCTGGATTGTCCATTAGAGGTTGAGATAGCAGATGACAGGACCGTGAGGGTCGGCAGAGTGCATAGAGGGTGTTCTCTTCAGTTGTTTGATGAGCAGTTTTTGGTGGACCTGGTTCCTATTCCCCTGCGAGGGAATAAGGTTATAGTGGGCATGGATTGGCTAAGCCCCAATGGGGCGGTGATTGATTGTGAGCTTCAGCTAGTGAGGGTTCGCACTCCCAGTGGGGGAGAGTTAGTGATTCAGGGCGAGAGGCCACAGCGCGGGCCGACCTTTTGTTCCGCCGCAAGGGCGAAGCGCTATTTTCAGCAGGGTTGCGCTGGTTATGTAGCTTATGTCTTGGGTGCCCGGGAGAAGGGCAAGACGACAGTTGATGATGTTCCGATAGTGCGAGACTTCCCGGATGTATTTCCCGAGGATTTACCGGGGATACCTCCTGAGAGGCAGGTTGAGTTTAGGATCGACCTAATCCCTGGTGCGGCTCCAATAGCCAAGGCACTGTATCGCCTAGCTCCCCCTGAGATGCAGGAGTTGTCTACGCAGCTGCAGGAGCTGCTAGACAAGGGTTTCATTCGGCCGAGCAGTTCGCCTTGGGGAGCGTCGATCCTGTTTGTGAGGAAGAAGGATGGGTCACATCGTATGTGTATAGATTATCGGGAGTTGAATAAGGTGACGGTGAAGAACCGTTACCCACTTCCGAGGATAGATGATTTGTTTGACCAGCTCCAGGGAGCGTCTTGGTTCTCCAAGATCGATCTACGCTTCGGGTATCATTAGATGCGGGTTACGGATGAGGATGTGCAGAAGACTGCTTTCAGGACCAGGTATGGTCATTATGAGTATGTGGTGATACCATTTGGGCTCACCAATGCCCCAGCCGCGTTCATGGATCTCATGAATCGCGTGTGCAGGCCGATGCTGGATCGGTCAGTGATAGTATTCATAGATGATATCTTGGTATATTCCAAGCACAGTGTTTAGTATTTGATTGAGTGTGTTTATGGACTTGTAGCCAGGGAGATACCGGAGCAGCAGCAGTTAGCTTCCAGAGCCATTCACACAGCAGCCAGTTCACGAGGTGAGTTTCCTTCCAGTAGTAACGGGTCTAAGGCCACAATGCCGGCCCATTTAGCTAGCAATCAGCTTCGGACCTCTATCCGATGTAGTAGTTAGTATGTTTGATGCCTTCGTGGTTCAGACAGGATATGTGTTTATGCCAGTTGATATGTTTATGCTATGTTCAGTCAGCTTCGGACTTCGGTCCGATGTAGGGGACAGAGGTCCAGTCATCTTCGGACTCCGGTCCGATGTAGGGGACGTAGGTCCCAGTCAGCTTCGGACTTCGGTCCGATGTCTCAGTCAGCTTCGGACTTCGATCCGATATCCTAGTCAGCTTCGGAATCGGTTCGATGTAGGGGACAAAGGTCCCAGTCAGCTTCGGACTTCGGTCCGATGTTCCAGTCAGCTTCGGACTTCGGTCCGATGTAGGGGGCAAGGCCCCGGTTAGCCGGACTTCGGTCTGATGCAGTGGGCAAGGCCCAGTATGTGCTTTATATGTTTGTGTGGTATGTGGTAGTTTGGGGGAGCTCACTAAGCTTCGTGCTTACAGTTTCAGCTTTGGTTTCAGGTACTTCCGCAAGCAAAGGGAAGAGCACGGGATGATGGCATCGCACACACCATAGCTACAGTTTTTATCCTGGGAGTTGATCAGTTATCTTAGATATGTTTTGAGACAGTCATGACACCGCTTTCTCATTTGTATTTTATTATGGTTTTGAGATTTGCTACGCATGGTTTTAATATGATAATACTTCGTTTTATGATTTTGGTTATATTAAAAATGAAATTTTTGGGTCGTATTTTTGGGTCGTTACACCTTTCTCCTTGCATCGGTACCTGTCTATGATGACCTGAGGATACAAGTAATTTTGAAAGCGAGTATCAGCTTTGAAGCTGGTGAGATCATAACTATTTAGTGTCTTAATTTGTATGTAAGAATTTGTAAGTATATGTATTGTAAGTATTGAAGGTGTATATGAACTGTAAGTGTTTGAAAAACCCTAGAATCCCTATGATTCCTACTAGTATATGAAGGTGTCTTCTACCAAGACCTAACTGTGCTGAATGTAGTCTTCTACCAAGACCTAACTGTTCTGAATGTAGACTTCTACCAAGACCTAACTGTTCTAAATGTAGTCTTCTACCAAGACTTAACTGTTCTGAATGTAGTCTTCTACCAAGACCTAACTGTTCTGAATGTAGTCTTTTACCAAGACTTAACTGTTATGAATGTAGCCTTAGTACTACCCTTTGGTACCAGGGTAACTAACGATGTTAACTGATGACATCCGTAGATGTACATTTACCTCTGTTGCTAACAGTTGGGTATAGGAATAGTCAGTCCCTTAAAGTATACCTGTAATGGTATCAACCATTGACATCCGTGGATGAGCTTTTACCTCTGTAGCTAACAGATATTTTAGGAATGGTCAATCCCGCAACGTATCCTTTGGTACTAGGATATTAAATCCAATCTATCTCGTCGATTATGTGATTGTATCACAAGGTAAAGATATGAATGAGGATTTGATAACAGAGTCGATACATATAAAATGTAATAGGACTCCTCCTATAATATCTATGTAAAAGTACTCATATAAGTGTGATCATGTAATTGTATAGTAGAGTCCTTTAATGTTCTACGTGTGCTAGTTGTAATGTATGTTCTACGTGTGCTAGCTGTAATGTATGTTCTCTCTATCTAGCAAGTATAGTAATGTACTGTAATGTTCTACGTGTGCTAGCTGTAATGTATGTTCTCTCTATCTAGCAAGTATAGTAATTTACTGTAATGTTCTAGAAAGTATTGACTCATGAATGAACTGACTCATTGTATGATATCGTGTTCTAGTAATAGTTCTAGTATCTTCCTAAACTACCCGTATGGTAGTTTACTAGTAGTCTAACTGGTACGTATGGACATGGATGTATACCCTTGCTACCCAAGGGCATGGGATGAACTGGAAGGACCTTTTATGACTATATATGTACACATGATATATAACTAATATTTAAACAACTTTCGGACGGGTACCCGATGTCCCACCAGACCACATCTCAAGCGCGAAAAGGAAATAGGGTGGATAGCCTTCCTATGTCTTTTAAACATTTCTTATATAACTATACATATAGAGGCATGCAATTTATAATACAATAAAAGCATAAATAAGTTTTGTAAAACATTTGGAACATAATTATTATTTTAAGAAAAGATCGACTTGATGTCAATCTATAAAACAATTTGAAGGCATAAGTTTGGTAAAACGGCTAATGAGTAGCCAAATCTTTTGAATGTTGTATATTAATCACATGTGATTGATATAATAAATAGCGTAATTCTACTTGTATCCCCCCCCCCCCCCATAAAACATTTAAAAATAGTTTAAAACATTATTTAAGGGGTATGAACTCACCTGCAGTAAGTGACTGGAATTGAACGGACTGTTATCGTACGGAAGGATCGGACAAGTGCTTGGTGTCAAGTGAAGACTTAGACACACACAATGATCCTAATTACATATGAAAACATATGTATATAAATAATTAGTGATTAAAACACTAATTATACAAGTAATAACATTTAAGCGCGAGGAAAACACTTTTGGTCAAGTGCTAGGAGGCTAATGGGTTGCAACAAAGGAGTGCAATGTCCCTAATGGAAGTTTAAGGTCTAATGACCATATTCATTGGAGTTTACGGCCCAGGGGAGTAAACTCCTGGCCGTAAACTCTCAACCAAGGCACTAAATGGAGCTTAGAATTTACTACAACTCTAGTGGGAATTGTTTCAAGGCTTATACAAGTGTTTGGGCACCATATTGACTCCTTTGGGGAGTTTACGGCCCAGAGACCACATTCCCTTGGATTTTACGGCCGTAAACTCCCTTGGGAGGGTTTTTATGGTGTTTTCAAGTCTCAAACATTTCTAGGAATTAAACTAGGCTTTGGTACTTAGCTTTAGAAGAGTTTACGGCACCTTTTGGCACCATTTTATGGAGTTTACGGCCCCGGAACCTTTTGGGCCGTAAACTCCCTCACTCATGGAGTTCTAAGTGTTTTAACTAGTCCATAACTCATTTAGGTACATGCCCAAATTGTCTCTTGGCTTAAGGAAGGATTTAGGGTGTCCTTTGACCCCTTTAAAGGTGTTTACGGCCCAAGAGTTTGTCTTGGCCGTAAACTCCTTTTTCCTTGTGATTTCTTATGTTTTCTAGGCTATAAACACTTTAGGGTACTTGTCCTAATTTAATCTAAGCCTTAGGAAGTGTTTCAAAGCATTTTGGCACCTAAACATGGAGTTTACGGCCTAAGAAGCTCCTTGGCCGTAAACTCCCTTCTTGCCATGATTCCTAATTGTTTTGTGGTATAAAGCATGAATTGGAGGCTCCTAGTTCGAGTTCTAAAGCTTTAAGGGTCATTGGAACCCTTAAGGACCTTAAAATGGAGTTTACTCCCCAAGAACGTTCTTGGGCGGTAAACTCCCGGATCTCACATATCTGGCATCTAATCTATGATATTAAGCTTATAACCAGTATTATAAAACAACTAGAGAAGTATACTCATGATTTGGGATAAAAACCCGAAGATCCGTGAGAGAGAATTTGGCTTTTCTCTAATTGGAATTCAACTAATGAACCAATTTGGTTCAGAATTCTATTTATAGTCCTGAGATTTTTGGCAGAAATATTTCTATTCTCGGAATGAATTCTAATGTCCTAGAGTATTGGAATTTCAGTGTTGCACAAACCCTAGTGTATCCACTCTCCTAATATCTCCTTATATGTACAATCCTGAAAACTGCCAAACTTATACTCGAAATTTGAGTTTTCACTGTAACTGCTCTACTTCTATTGGCTTGCTGTGGTTTGTTCAAAATGGAAATTTCGGGTTGTCACAGTTAATATCTTCATTTTATTTAGTGTTTTTAATTGAACGATCCATTATATATATATATATATATATATATATATATATATATATATATATATATATATATATATATATATATATATATATATATATATGTAGGGTTTCAAAGTACTCCATGGATGATGGCAATGGGCCCCTTGATGAAGTGTAGTTTAAAAGCCCAAGACTTTTCTTTTCCCTATAAATAGTCATGTATTATTCATTATTAGGGTTAAGAGTGAGGCAAAATGTAGCCGCCACGTGAGGTTTCTTATGTAGTGTTAGATTCTTTAGTCTATGCTGAAAGTGTAATTTATTCCTCCTATTTTCAATAAATCGAGTGATCATTCGACCTAATCTTCATATTTGTGTTTGTTCTTATTTTCCGCATCTTGTTCATCAAATCTCAATTAGGGTTTTATTCCTAACAAGTGGTATCAGAGCGGGTCTTTGAAGATCTATTGATTTTTGAAGTATCGGTTCTTGATTTGATGATTTTCTGAACAAGTTATTGAAGATTATTAGTGTTTTGGCGCATTGGAATCAAAATTCAGTTCAAGCAACTTTTCATGGAGACTTATATATTTTGTTACTGTTCATCATGGTGATTTCGATCCTATTCTCTTTTTATTTACTATTTGTTTTTAGATGTGATTTGTTTTTGAACTCTAAGCCAAATCATCGAGTCTTATTTTTTTATCACTATTGATTCTGCCGATGACATACTGTTCTTGAGCCCATCTTTTATTGATTACTGTTCATTCGCTCCATTCATTGAGCCCATTGTGTTCGTTTCCTGTTCATCGTAAGTCAAAGTCTTTCGTTCAAATTAAGCGTTCAATTTCATGTCGATTATGCGTTCTTAAGTGCTGTTGGATTTCATTACTCTCGATTTATGTTTGATTCTCTTTTTGTTCTTTTTCTCGAGTTTTGTTCTTAACATCGTTTTTGATTGAAGATTGATAATGATTTTTTTGAAAGTGAATCATCTCTTGTTATCATTATGTTCAATTGTGATTTTGGGTCCAGAATTGTTATTCGATGTTAATTGGGGATTCTCATTGATAAATTGATTGTTTGAGTTTAAAGAACCGATGATGAACAGATGAATAGAGTTGAATTTCAATTTGGATGGTCAAACCAGAAAAGTCAAATTCAATATTCTTTGGTTTTTGGTTTCCGATGAAGGTTTTATGCTGAATCGGTGAAGTTTTAATCCACGAAATCGATGATTTAGGGTTTTTGTATGTACCAGCATATGTTAGAAATCAAGAACAGATGAAGATAGTGATGAATTTAATTGAAAGAGGCCTTTGATCTGAAATCGATTTAAAAATAAGGATTTTGATGTTTGTCGAGTATTGTGTTCAGATGGTCACGCAATCCGATTGCTTCCAAATCTGAAAATTAAAAGAGATTTCGGAAGTAAATGCAATGGGAGAGTGATTTCGGAATTGAGATTAGAGAACTACAATGAACCTGATATCGGAATGAAGACTAATGTATTTGCAGATTGTGTTTCGCATTTTGTCTTTGACTAGCAATCGCGACACCGCGTTCGTAGTTGATGTTCACTCACATGTTGATTGCAATGGTCTCGCAAGTGTTATATTGGTCTCGCATCTGTCTTGTGGTCAAAATTAGATTTTGGAATTATGATGTTGGCCGGAATAATTCGGAACAAGCACCATTTTCAGAATTGCTATGTAGACTGCTCGGAATCGGAATTGAACATGTTGCTCATAACCGAAAGGTTGATCGGAACCAATTTGTATTCGGAACTTGTTTAATTTCGTAATCGGAATTCATGTTTCACGTTGTTGTCGTTGTTGTTCATTTAATCATATCAATTGGGGAAGAAGACTACAAAGTTTCATTTTTGACCCCTGCCTCTTCAGCAGTTTGACACTTTTGGTCCCTGTTGTTATCACAGTTTGGTATTTTTGGACCATTTCCAGATTTTATTACAAATAAAGGGGAATATGGCGCAGAATTATTAATTTTTCTCCTGAATTTCTAAAAAGTGACAATTTCAGCCTATTTTTCGAAAAGTTTACAAATTTGAGGGTTGGTGAACAGTTTTGAATTCTTTAATGCACATATTTTTTCGTGAACAGAAAAATAAAGATTCCATCAAGTCTTGGCGGTTCGGAAAGTCGTTTTTCGTGATAACGAAAATTTTTCACGACTTTTTCGGATTTTATACTTCATTATATATATCATCTTGTCGCGGGGTAGCATAGTAATTTTTATCCATTCAAGATCATTCTCATGACCATAAGAAGGCTTTCTAATCACGTTTTCGATTATAAATCAGGGGAGAATTTGGTATGGTCATTCGAAATTGGATTTGTGATTTTTCAAAGTTGAAGACTTTTGATAAAGCTTGTGGTAGAATTATGAAGGTAGCTTTTACAGTGGAAGTTCTTCATCGAGCTCTGCTAAAGCTTTTACAGAGAAGTATCCTTTACAGCGGAAGTTCATCATCGAGCTCTGCTAAGGACTTGTTATATCTCCGACTTCTAGTATTTTCTCGATCAAGTGGCATTACGAATATTAAAGTTTGGGTTGTTACATGATATTTTTTGATGGCTTATACCATTAGCGTATTTGAAGATCATTGTGACTTGGAGGGGGAGCTCTTCAAAGACAAGAAGTGATTCGGTTTCTTTGTTCTGAAATGGGTTTTTATGGCGGCCTTGGTTTTCATGAAGATTTTTTTTGGGATTACATTCGAAAAGAAGTTTAAAGACATTAATTCAGTGCTTGATTTATATATCCTAGAGCCTGTGTTTGAAGACTATTGAAGAATCAAGATTCGTGGATTGTTTCATCTATTCCTCGTTGCAAGATCTTTTTATTCGCTACATGCTTGTTTTGGAAGTTAAAGCATTGTCATTCATTCCATACTTTGAGGGGGAGATTGTAGGGTTTCAAAGTACTCCATGGATGATGGCAATGGGCCCCTTGATGAAGTGTAGGTTAAAAGCTCAAGACTTTTCTTTTCCCTATAAATAGTCATGTATTATTCATTATTAGGGTTAAGAGTGAGGCAAAATATAGCCGCCACGTGAGGTTTCTTATGTAGTGTTAGATTCTTTAGTCTATGCTGAAAGTGTAATTTATTCCTCCTGTTCTCAATAAATCGAGTGATCATTCGACCTAATCTTCATATTTGTGTTTGTTCTTATTTTCCGCATCTTGTTCATCAAATCTCAATTAGGGTTTTATTTTATATATATATATATATATATATATATATATATATATATATATGTATATATATATATATATATAGGGTTAGGTTCATGTGAGACGGCCTAATTTTGTAAGACCGTGAGACGCAATCCTAGCCACTCATTTAGTAGATAAAAAAAACATTTTTAAAATGCAAAATAATTGAAAATTTTTGAAAAAAAATTCAAATATTATTTTCGGAATTTATATTTTCCAAAAAAAATAATAAGATACCAAAAAAAAATACATTTTTTACATATTCTAGTAGAATATTATAATATTCTACATATCTGAAAAATCTTGTAGAATATTCTAATATTCTAAAAATCACATTAAAATATTTACAATGTAATATTATATTAGAATATTTCACGTATTTTAACAAAAACGGTAATTTAGTTTTAGGTAATTAAAGTTCCAAAAATAATAATTAAAAAAAAATTGGATTTTTCATTTTATTTTGCATTTTAAAATTATTTTTATATTTGGTCTCATGGTCTCACAAAATTAACATGATCTCAAATGAACCTGAATGTGTGTGTGTGTGTGTGTGTGTGTGTGTATATATATATATATATATATAAGCTTAGGTTATTTTGTTTTTACTAACTATTGTATGCCAGAATGCACAGATCTGGACCATCGGATGGAATATAATCAAAGGTCTATGATATTAGAATAGGATAACATGTACCATATAATCACACAAATTTCAGCATAAGGGCATTTTAGTCAATTAACCTATATTAAAAAAGAAAATTTTCGAATTTTTAGGGATAACTAATTTCTTTAAAAATCTGAATATTTTAAATCAATTCAAATTTAAAAATCCGGTTTTATTCTGTTAGAATGATAGAATGCTAACCATAAACTAGTAAATATATTTTTCGATTTTATTCTGTCAAAATGACAGAATGTCAACCATAAACTAGTAAATATATTCTGAAAGAATACACAAAATCAAGTCTTGAACTAATAATATACCAAATAATTACATTATATGATTGTGATTCATTGAATAATAACTACATTTTGAAAGAAAAAAAAAACATCAAAATCTAACAAAAACACTAATCTATTTTGAAAGAATATTATTTTTAAGTAACACTTTATACATTGTAGCATAACCAGTGTTCTAAAAAGGCGCGCCATGGTGTGAGGCGTGGCTCCGCCGTTACGAAAAGCCTCATAACGTTGCTGTTAGGCGTGGCGCGTGGCAAGGTGTGATATGGCGCGCCATGACGCGTTATGGCGCCTGTTTTTTTGTTTGAGACACGGTTTTTTGTTCTTTGTTATGTCTTTTCTAATAAGATATACAAGTATTGTGGTTTTTGTTAAATTTTTGTTACTAGTTATTGATCTAACACTTCTAAAAAGTAGTTATATTTAATATAAATTTATATTTATGTGGTAATATAATTTTAAATTAATACAAAATCGCCGTCTTACATCACGCCTTGAAAAATGTCATGGCTCACCATGGCTCGTTAAGCTTGAGGCTTGACCTTGTCGCCACGCTACGCCTCACGCCATTTAGAACCTTGAGCTTAAAACATTCTGGTATAATACACTCTCGTTCTCTATGTTTTCTTCCTTCTCCACATCAATGTTAGCCTCTTCTAAACCTGAATCCACAAAGAAAACATAATCAAGTATCAAAAATTAAAAAATTTAATGCATTCTAATGATGGGTTATTGCCATAAGAACATCATATGTGCTCATACAAACCCTAATGCTTGGATCTAGGTTTCTCTATTGTACATGCAATTCATCCAAGACTTTAAACCCTAGATCTAGCATATGATAATCAATATTAACATAAGAATGGGTTTAAGATATTACCTTGATTGTTATGTAGCAATAACAATCTCAAATCCTCCTTGTAATTTTTTTACAAAGCTTAGAGTCACAAATGTCATTCCTCTAATGGCTCACAAACACCAAGAGCAAGAGGATGAAGAAGAGAAGAGAAGGAGGCTGCCCAAAACGTGTGGAAACCCTAAGGATCTTGTTCACCACGTTTTTGGGGCTTAAGGGTCTTATATATACATGTAGGCTATTAGGGTTTTGAACTAGGAAACCCTAAACTGACTGCTTAAGCCCTAAGCAGCCCATGGACCCTTCTTTAATAATCCTTGGACGATTTCTAATGGGTTTCCCCATAGAATTCGTCCAACCTTATATTATAAGGTAATCCATAGCCCAATTGCAATTATCTTATAATTACTATTCCAGTCCCTTAAGTTTAATTAATCTCTTTTAGCCACAAACTTAATTCTTATTAATTCTTGACTAATATTAATTAAACAATATGATTTCTCCTTTAATATATTATTCTCATAATATATTAATAAATCATAACTAATCCTTTCTCTCCATAATTCATCCTATCAAGTTGCTTTGGTGAAGGCAACCCAAAAGGACCATGCACCATCGGGTCAAGTACATACCAAAATAGTTATGGGCTTAGACACTAATCCAACAGTCTCCCACTTGGATAAGTCTAACAACTATTATGTGTATGACTTCAGATCCTGATATGCAATCGTAGCTTTCTAAAGTCGCTGTCAACTCTGATCTTATCAAATACGCGTGTCCTTTAGATAAGGGATCATATATTCCTCCATTCTAGATATCGTATAGATATGAGACATGAAATATAATCATTCTCTCTATACTGTTTCCCGATTTCCGATTTATGACGACTGACAACAGACTACAATTGAACACATCAATTTAGTCCCGGCTTGGCCAAGCGCTTAGGTGCCATCACTAAATCATTGAGGGGCCCACAGATATCGCTTTTATCCTACTTTGGATAAAAGGAACGGATAAACTTTGATTCAATGCTCGCTTGCACTTACTCACCGAATCACACACAATAATATGTTTTATGACACCAAGTTACTGGTGCGTTTACATATTATCAATGTGCAACCGACTCGCAAGATACAACTCACACATCTCGGTTTCAAAAATATAAAATGTTATCGTCTCACCAATCACTTGTGATTAAATCCAAGAAGTGATCCAAGTGAGCGTGGGTTTAATCCAATGCTCAAATCATATTCATAAGCACTCATGAACGTTGCAGCAAACATTTGCTTATGTCTAATACACCTTAGACAATCCACACACCAATTCATGACAGTCTTCATTCATACCTACTTCCAACATATGAACGACTGTGGCCCGTTCGAATAATTTGACTGTTCTAAACCAATTAAATTATTCAGGAAGTCAAAACATGCAAAGTGAAACACAAGAATAATACTAATCCTATATGGTCCCAAACCCTTGAGCATAAATAAAACACCTTTTATTTATCACCATATTGATTACTCATTATTTGTTGTTTCAGGTAATCAACTTCTTACTTGAATTATTACAACACTTGTCTCATGCTCTTAGCATGCACACAATTTTTACCTATGGTTCTTACTTTGTGAAATAGATCAAATGAACACATTTCCAATCATACCCATTTCACAAATCCTAATCCTTTTCACAAGTGAAAGAATTATCAATTCTTGCCACTTATAGAATATGCTAGATTCTAACATTTTTATGCAATGATCCTTTCGTAATGTCATAGCACAAAAGTCACAATGACTATTGCCAATGAAATTACAAAGCTCTCTATCGGAAATTGTTACAAGACAATTCCATAGATGTGATGTCTTTCACTCAAAGTACATTCCTTTGAACATCCTTTTGCATAAAAGTTTCTAATCTAGATTCTCAATATCCAACTCCCAATATGGAAACATTTCCATATTTTTTTTCATATGACAACTCATTCTTAATAGAATCTTATCTATTCATAATAATATCGATATGGTCCATCCAATATCATACTTCCAACTACTCACAAGCAACCAATCCTCAGCGAGCTTTGGATCGTCCTTTGATAGTTGTTTCATTATCTTAGTCAAAGCCGATTCTTGTCCTTTTTCCTTCTAAATGCGCTAGACATTTGGAAAATTTTAGAATGGTCAAATATTATAGCATTTGCAATCGATCCTATACCCGAAGCGTATGGGACACGATGCATAATGTCTTACATAAAGATTTGATACCGGACCATAGGAAGACGAACACGAGGACGTCAGAGCATACCTCCGTCCACGTACCTGCAATCGCCAGGAGTGATTCCCTCCTCTGCCTCTTCCTCATCAAAAGACATCGCCAAACACAGACCATCACAAACACCACCGGATTCCCTCCCTGTTCGCTCCTCGCTTCTCACTCGCGTTCATGGACCCCATAGCAGCGCCACTGCTCCTCTGCATCCCCTTCTTCAGACTCATTGAACTCCAGAGTCCATCATCGATTGCGAGACGAGAGTATATCATCCCTTTTGGATCCATCGACTATAGAAGAAGATGCAAAAGCTGTGGATCAGATTTAGGGCTAATGTTCTAAATTCATCATTGTCCATTGCGTGATATCAGGAATATTAATTATCTACCATAATTAATTATACAAATATTACTATAATACCCTTTTTATTATATTAGTTATTTAATTATTTGCTAAATTGTGATTGGTGCATTTAGGAACATAATAGTTGCTAGAAACATTTGAACACAAACGCACACACACACACACACACACACACATATATATATATATATATATATATATATATATATATATATATATATATATACCCATGTCAAATCTAAAAATCTTAATCCTTGTGATTAGCTGATTAATAGTTTTTTTGCCATTAAATTAAAAGAATGAATGATTAAGGTGGACAATGACATGACGACAACTAATAAAAATAATTAATGAGTTAGACAATAGTTAAGGGTGAATACGGTAAATTGTACGTTTTGTTTAACAACTAATGAGGCAAATGGTAGATATTTAAATTTACGTCCTTTTCTTTATTTTTTAAGACTTCGATTCATTTATTATTGAATGACATTTTTATTTATTGTTTAAGAGTTTGATTCATTTATTCTTTACGTGGAAGCAAGAAGGATATGAAATAAAATATAATCCTCCATAATAAATGAAAATAATCATGTTACTCTTTTATTAACTTAGACACATGTCATTTTTGGTATTTTTGAATAAATGTTTTTTTCAATTTTCATTCTCATTTTTTTATCATTTCTTAATTAACACATCATATTTACATCTCAATTAATAATTGTCTTAATTTAAAATAACCAATAAATTACAATATTAGTACTCATATAGTATTTAATATGTTTCCGTTAAAATTCAAATTTTAAATTTTAAATTTCAAATCTAAAATTTCAAATTTAAATAAAAAAAATTTTAAACTTTCATATTTAATCTTTTGTTTTATGAAACCCGTATAACATACGGGTCTCACACTTAGTAATAAGCAAACAAAAATCCATTCTCACATACAGCTAATATATATATATATATATATATATATATATATATATATATATATATATATATATATATATATGTGCTTGAAAGAATTACGATAAACAAAAAACATGAATTCATTTCTTAAAGAAATAATAAAAGATGTAGCTGTTAGTTGGGCACCACATCAACTCAAGGAAAATGATTAATGTGGTTATGTAAACGACGATTTTATCGATTTAGTCACTCTTAATGTTTTTATTTTTTAAACGGCTAATTCTATATGTATCTTTAATTATTGGGAAAATGACTCTTGAGGGTAATTAACTTTTGCGTTTGTACTCATTTGGTCCCTTTCCTTTTTTTGTATTCAATATACCATCGAACTTGTTGTTTGTGTTCACCATAACCCTTTTGACCGACTTTTGACATGTGATAGTCGGTCAAAGGGTTATGGTGAACACAAACAACAAGTTCGATAGTATATTGAGTACAAAAAAAAAAGGAAATGGGCCAAATGAGAACAAACTCAACAGTTGGTTACCCTCCTGAGTCGTTTTCCCTTTACTCATTTACAGCAAATCTAACGTCATCTCCTACTGATATTAATGATTTTATGAGATTCATTATTGCTTCTCTTCAAAACATAACCCACGAAAGAACACTATTCATACATGTATAACTTTGTAATGCACTTGAATATTTATTAGGAGAATCTTGAGTAAGCATGTGCATTTCATGACTACATATACATTTCCAATCGAATGATTTATCGTATCATGGATTCTAGACAAGTCTACAAACGAGTGGAATCACAAGTGCTGTGATTTTTGAGTTTACTTAGCTTTAAGATCTAATTCATGGGATGAGATACAACATCAATATGTACAATATTATGTTGCTTTTGCAGACACATCACCATAATATACCTTGAGGTAAACGTTTATGTTGATAAATATACCTCTCATACACAATCATATCCTTTTGAAGAGAGGTGTTGACAGCTAACCACAGTAAGCATAGCATAGACCATGTTTTAACGAAGTTACCCCTCTGAAACGCTCTTCATATACGTTATAACCAAAGAAGGTTGCAGTCTTTTATAATTTTGCAACTTTGATTTCATTTAACTTTTCGGGGAAAATGACTCAGGAGGGTAACCAACTGTTGAGTTTGTTCTCATTTGGTCCCTTTCCTTTTTTTGTACTCAATATACCATCGAACTTGTTGTTTATGTTCACCATAACCCTTTGACCGGGTATCACCGGTCAAAAGGGTTATGGTGAACACAAACAACAAGTTCAATGGTATATTGAATACAAAAAAAGGAAAGGGACCAAATGAATACAAACGCAAAAGTTAATTACCCTCAAGAGTCATTTTCCCTTAATTGTTTTGTGTACCCTCTTGTATGAGTGGGTAAGTGTGTGTATCCAATGATTTCAATATATATGTGCGTAAGAGAGATACATAGTAAGAATATTTTTAAACCCAAAGCCAAATTTAGGAGCGTTCAATTTGATTCTATCATGGCCCATTTGTTCATTTGGATTACGCATAGGACGTGTTTGGCACGAAGTGTTTGAGAGCTTCTAGTTTCTAGCATTTGACAAAACGCTCCGTTTTGAATTGAAAGTTTTGTTTTACACTACAAGCTTCTAGCATTTAATTTAAACAAAACTCTCTAAATTCAAATATTATTTCATGTAGCGTTTAACAAAACACTACAAGCTAAAAGTTATAAGCTACCTGCTACCAGCTAATTTTGTTGAACACGTCCATAGCCACGTAGGTGTCATAGAAAAGATCTTTTAATTGGACCGGATGGCTTAATAATAGTTGTATAAACTTTTATTACTTGTAATTTCGTAGCACCTTGTTACTTTGTTTTTTTTATTAAAGAATTCTTGTGCAACAAGCTTTGAATGAATCGTAATTCGTGTTTTTCTTCTTGGTTAATACAAAAGATGATGTCTTAATTTTATTTAAGCATATTTGAAATTGCTAGGTCAATCTCTAATTTCCAAACTACAATACTCGAAGAATGAATTCATATCATGAAGAATGAGAGTGTATTCCAGCAGAATGAGAGTGTATTCTAGTAGAATACACTATCGTTCTTCATATTCCATGCAACTTTGTTGTATTTTAAGTGAGTGAGTCCTGAAACAAAATACGAATTCATATATAAAAACCTAGATGCGAATTCATTCTGAAAGAATGTTATTGCTGACACTAATGACGAATTTAATTAGTTTTCATAAAAAGAGAATTATAATTGTGGATATCATTTAATATACATATAATTATGGAAATAATTTAATATCTATATTTATTTAATTAAATAACTATTTAATTTACTAAATTTCTATTGGTGCATTTTAACACACAATAAATGTAAGAAACAAAATAACCTAGCCCTATATATATATATATATATATATATATATATATATATATATATATATATATATATATATATATATGTGTGTGTGTGTGTGTGTGTGTGTGTTTTGCAACTTGATGTTCTTTTACTAGATTATTTTGTATTTGATATGATTAGTAAAATCCTAATGGTACTAAATGGATTTAGGTGTTGTTCGATATTCTTCTTGGTGGCTTAGGTAAGATGTTTCAACCGGTTAGATTCAGACCATTTGATACACACTATTTGATACCATAATTAGAAGTTTTGCAGTCTCTTATCGGGCCTGACTCAATCAGAATTTGGCTAAATCAAATCTGATTAAATCAATAACTTCAAGTAAGCTCAATTTTATAAAAAGTTACCAACTTTTTTTTATCTCATTGAGAATGACAATGACATAACACGATGGTACACACATATTTGTGATATGCAAAATGCTTTCTTATCCTTCTCGTCATAATAATTGAAAATCTATCAATAAATGTATGATATGAATTTTCCACTCATTAATGTGATCTTTAATGCCTTTTGTGAAAAGATAAATGTGTAGAAGTTAAGTTTCAAAAACAAAGATGTTTTTATACTAAGAGAATCAAATGCGTTTCAATGTAAAGTATATACATTATACTATAGGGGGTCAACACAGAAAATGTATAGTTGTCAGTTAATCCAGAGTATCAGCACAAGGACAATACCGTCATACAAGGACAATACCGTCAATTTACTCGAACTCGGTGCGATTGGTTGGCTAGTATATAATAGTCCAAGCCAAATCGATTCTCACCCAAATCCTTCCCTAAATTCTTCTTTTGGCGCCATATTCTAATCTTAATGTTCCATGAGAGGAGCATCAATGGTGGCCTCAACAAATGGTTCTACTTCTTCTGGTTTATGGACCCAGTGCAACGCTTTGTTCAGAAAGAATTTGACCTTTCAGGTTTGATTTATATGTTTATGCATTAATCTTGATCTCATGTCGTTAATGAAAACTAGTTGTTTATTCCCTGTTTTTGTTCAAATTAAGCAGAAAAGGAATATAAGGACAAATATGAGGCTCATATTATTCCCAGTCTTCCTCTGTTTGTTACTTGTATTACTACAAGAAAAAGTCAACATGGAACTAAATAAATCCTCCTTAAAATGTGGTTGCATTTGTATTGATCAAGATGGGAATGGTGAATGCGAGAAAGTGTGTGGAATTGAGTACTCAGATATGGAGCAAGTGGGTACCTGTTCCATTCCTAGTCCACCTGAATGGCCTCCATTATTACAAGTACCAGCTCCACAGTATCGAGCAGTGAGAACTGATCGTTTGCTTTCATTTGGAGATTTGCCTAATGACTCCTGCATAAGTACATGTTCATGTCCTATCACTGTACTTATGACCGGGAATAACCAATCTTTTGGAGAGAGTATGTATCTCTTTCGTACCCTTATTTATGTCAATGTTCAATATATACATCCTGATCAACATATATAATTTTCTGCTTGATGTATGTATATTTGACAGGTTTGGCTAGAAATATTTTCTCAAGTTCATTCAATTATAACTCATCCAATGGCCTGGCTGATGTTGTATTGGTTAGTTACTACCTATCTATCATCAGATGATCATGCAAATATACATGTGTATGATGAAAATTAAATATATATTTTTTTGGTTTTCTGGCATGATTCAGGGGACAACTGCTCACACTAAGAAATCAAGCTTTCTTGAGCCATCTTTCTTCTCGGGTCTTCCGGTCTACTATCTTCAATCTCAGTGCCGAGCCAACTCCACTTTTTCTATTTCGGTCCCACTAGCATCCACGACAGTGGAGAAAGGTAAGTTTTTGATTTTTGCTCTCCTTACTTTTATTTATATTCTAGTGTTCAATTTGGTTTTATGGAACCGAAATTGATCCTTTGTGATCACTTAATTTAATTATAAAAGAGATGATTAGTTCTTCTCTATGTACAACAATTTGTGTTTTAAAATATTATATTGAACTATATAAAACATAAATTGTTATATATGAAGATTGTTGTTAACGAATCACTTCGTATACAAAATGATATAGAAGCAAAAATTGTCAATGATGGCCTCATGGAATTAAATTTGCAATTTAACCCAATAATGCATAAATTTAATTGCTAACCTTGAAAATCAAGGCATGTGATGATCAACATATATGGAAGAAGCTATTAGCCAAGGGTATCTTCTTAGTTTATATATGGATATGTAAATATTTAAAATAGAGATAGATTTTATAGATTAATTTAATTGCTCTCCGGTGCTTATCATTAGAGGTATATTAATATATTTGTTAGTAACAATAAGTCCCACGTGCTTTCCACTTTAGACCTTTACTTTAGGGTTATCGACCTAGCCTAGTAACGAACTTTGGTCTTAGTCTACATTTAGGTAAATATATTTTTTTTTGCACACATTTGACCATTAAACTTGTTTGACTTGTTTAAATAGGGTAATATGACGGGTAATTACCGGTGATATTACCTTATTTTGAACATGTCAAACAAGTTTTTACTAGTCAAATGTGTACCAAAAAAAATATGATTACCTAAATGTGGAAAAGTTCCTTACCTATTTTCTTAATATTGAGTTCATTATGATAAATGCAAATAGTCATAAGACACACTGATGTGACATGGAATTGAGCCATCGGGTCTTGGTGTCAAATCTGGATTGTAGATCTAAAGTAGATGTTGTTAGTGAGTTTCCGACTTTATTCCTAGTTGCCATCGGAGAACAAAACAATTAGACCGCGACTATAACCCGGGAGCATGCTCTGACGATCAAGTTGGATCGATGTGTATAAGGAGATGGTCAAGTCTTGGGTCAACCCACTTTAGGCCCAGCTAGCCAGGGGATGGGCTATATGCGTTTTAGAGACCTGGCAGCACAACCTAGCCCACCACTAGTTGGGTCTAAACTGGACTGGCCTAAGCCTAATCTAATTGTCCATTGACCTAGATCTATAAATAGAACACCTCCTCCTCCACGAGGAGGATCTCTCATTTTCAAACATGAGCCTCCACTGTATATATATATATATATATATATATATATATATATATATATATATATATATATACACTCTTCCCACCAATATGGTTTTCCATCCATGAGAAACCATATCCTCATACACATCTATCTAACTTGACTGTCAGAGCGTTCTCCTAGGGCACAGTCCCTCAGACAGTTCTAACGGTTTTGTTCTTAGATGGCAGCTAGGAATCAAGTCAGGAACCCGCTGACGACACCTACTCGAGATCTAACACCAAGACCCGATGGTCCGATTCTATGTCACATCAGTGTATCTAATGTCTATTTGCACTTAGCAGTTAGCATAAAGAATTCAATATTACGAAAACAGATAAGGAACTTTAGTTTTTGTCCATATTTAGGTAACCATGTATGTTTTTTTCGTACATATTTGGCAAGTAAATTTGTTTGACTTGTTCATAATAAGGTAATATCACCGATAATCACCATTCATATTACCCTATTTTGAAAAGGTCAACCAAGTTTAATAGTCAAATATGTACGAAAAAACACATGGTTACCTAAATGTGGACAGAGACCAAAGTTCGTTACCCTTCTATGCCATTAACCCTTTAATTTATAATCACCTTACAATTTGACCCCTTTAATCTTCAAGATATACAGATTACTCCTTTCAAAGTTAGGATTGGCTTAGTAAAATTAACTTATCTATCTATTTATATCTATATCCATCTACATTATATTATCAAAGAAACATTTTTCTTTTTTACCACATGTTGAAACCCTTAACCTTCAACTTTCCATCTAATATATTTAATTTGTTAATTTAAATATAATGTTAAACTGAAACCTAAGTCAAATAAAAATAATTTTTTTTAAAATATTTAAAGATTGTATTTTTTTTAAATGAAAATATACTATAAAATCTCTATATTTTGACCTCATATCCAGTTAAGTCCCTATATTTTTTTCTGGTTATGTCTCGAATACCGTTAATTGTATTCATTTTTGACCCTTTTTACCCGGTCATCAAGTCATCCACTTTCAAATTTTACACATTTTGCCTAGATTTTAAATATTATTAGAAATTTGGTCCAAAATCTATACTTTTGGTCCAGATTTCAAAACTTTCTTA
Source organism: Lactuca serriola (assembly GCF_051521515.1). Lineage (NCBI taxonomy): Eukaryota > Viridiplantae > Streptophyta > Magnoliopsida > Asterales > Asteraceae > Lactuca > Lactuca serriola. Next base: position 13,600,291 of record NC_136408.1, read on the forward strand.
CGAAATCATCCTAAATTTAGTATATTTACATTTGATTTCAAAATTTAATTTTGAATATTTTTTTTATTGTTTTATAAAATCATATTTATACAAAAAAATATTTTCACATAATTTTTTTTCTATATAAACATAAAAGCCTTTTTTTTAAAACATGTTTGTTAAAAAAAATGGTTTTTATATGTGAAAAATGTGGTAAAATATTAAAAAGGAAATATAAGTCGCATACTATTTTATTAACATCATTATATTTGTTGATATTTTCGCCAAAACTTATAAAAATCATAACTTTTTCATACAAACTCAATTTCAACGTTTTTTATATATACGTGTTCGTAATGATGACTACTACAACTTTCATGTTGATCATTTGAGCCAAAAAACAATATATTTTCACTTTTGTTTTTATAAACAAAGGTTTATATTTATTAACTTTTATAAGTGAAAATGGGTGTTACAATTTATTGGTTATATTAAAATAAAAAAAAAATAGAAAATCTTGGTTGAACAATAAGAAAAAATGTTGAAGTTGATTATGTTTACTAGAATTTGCTTAAAAACTAAAAAACATATTTCCGAATAAAAAACCAAGATAAAATAAAAACATATGTTCACGTAAAAACCGAAGATACACACACACACAAAAAAAAAAAAAAAACATGTTATTGTTTTTGGAATTATATATGTCTCCATCTAACCTTCTAACGAATGTCTCGGAGTATAAATACTATACGGTCATAATTCACAATTTCACATGTAGGTGCATCCGCTCAATTCAAATCCGAAACCTTTGAAAAATCCAACTAATTCTATAAATATGTTCATATTCGATTTGATAGATCCAGACTCTAAAATTACCATATTATCCTAAAATATATCAAAATTTTCATTAATTATTTCTATTTCTTGAGTATAAAACTTAAAGTATATATATCCTTATTAATAACTTTATTAAAAAAATAATAACTTTTTAATAACTTTATTAAAAAAGAGGCCACCTCTATCATAGTCTAGATTTGTTTCTTTTCAATTGCTATTCGTGAATTTTAAAAAGAAAAAATTAAAGAAAAGTTAAGATTGGATGCGGAATAGATGATCATCACTCATCACCAATGAGAATGAGATATAAGTGTATGGAAAGGGAGCTTGCATTTAAAAAGTAATATAAAAAATTTGTGAGGATAAAATATTACCAGAGGACGAGGTGACGTGTAATAAACAAAGAAAAATCACAATGACGAAAGTGGAAGAAAACAGAACTAGATTTGAATCTTCAATATTTGATTGGCATTTCATAGTGTGTAAAATGCAGCACCTTTACATTTAAACTAGAATAAACAGTGATGATTGACCAAAACAATTTGGAGACGTTTAAGGCTTAATCTCATTTATACAGGAGTCGTTATGGTTTCCATCCGGTCATTTGTTGTCCACATCGTAACGACAGCTAAAATCAGCCAACCAAGCCTTTGGTTTGCGTCCTTAGTTTAGGACTAGAAAGTGTTTCATTTTAAATTTTATATTAAACGTTTTAACAAAGAATAACCGGAACAAGTTTACGCACACACTTTCATGGAACGATTTTCTTGCTATTGCATGTCTAATTGAATTGTATTCTAATATAGAAATTGGATGCATTCAATGTCGACATTTATGGCGCAATAGCTCTTCTGATATTAACAATGAGCTATATGCGGGATACAAGAAGGGAAACTCTGTGAAGAAAATAAATGAAATATTAGCAGGTTGGTTGATCTAAACATAATTTGATTGAGTTTTTCACACACACACATTTATATATATATATATATATATATATATATATATATATATATATATATATATATAAGCTTTGATTTTACATTTTTATATTAACATTTCCACAGGTTATGATTTCTTGAATTCAAATATCAGTAATTATAATGTGACGATATTGTACAACTCTACATACAAGAAAGATGCAGGAAATGGTCCTATTAGACTGGTCCGGGTTCCTCGGTCAATAAATTTGGTACACATAATATATTTGAGGCATGCATATACTTCGTGAATTACACATGAACTTTTGCATCTTGAAAGTCATGATTCTAATGTGTTTATCTTTATAGAGTTTAATAGATTGTAATATCATCATTCTACTTTTCATACAACTTTACCATTTTTTTTCTGCAATGCATTTAACTCTATGAAAAAGTTAGGGACAACTTATTGGATTTCAATGCCCGATGCGAGATACTAAATTAATGCCCTTATATATAGAAATTTTTATATAGCAAAAGTGAATAAAATTTTATAATTAAACTAATCAAAGATTATACAAACAAAAACATACAAAAGTTCATTTAAAACAATGTTTTTATGCATTTTTAAAGCAAAAACATCTCTTATTTTATGATAAGACTTGGCCCACAAAATACCCCCCCCCCCCCCCCCCCAAATCCGGGTTGCTGGCCCGGGACATCAAGTACTTGGAACACCCATGTGGCCTTCTATTATGATTGAATTTTATCCATTGAATGCGAACTAATCATTCCACCTCATTCACTATTCATTTAACTATGCAATATGGGTTTTATTAGTGTTTATCCAGTAATATCTTTTAGTAAGCCTGTATTTACAACTAAACCTTATTCTAGATCAAAGAGAAATTTACTTTTACTTTTCCGTGGAACGTAAACCATAATGCAAATTATAACAATTCCAACTCATATGCATATACAGGTCTCAAATGCTTTTCTACAACTTTTAGTTGGGCCAACCACACAAATGTTGTTTGATTTCATAAAAGAGATGCCCAAACCTGAAACTGAACGCAAGCTGGACTTTTCTTCTCTCCTTGGGCCATTATTCTTTACATGGGTCATTTTGCAACTATTCCCTGTAAGTTAAATTTCAAAAATTTTAAAAGGTTTATATTTAGTTAATTGTATGTAGTAGTGTCTACTGATACTTCTATGTTCTATAATAGTAGGATGGGTTTCCTATTCAATTTTTCAAAATTTGGTCGATGAAGCTTATTTTTTGCTTTTATATTATATTATATCACAATTTTCTTTTCTAGCCTACCTGATTAATTTGCGACCCATCCACCTACACAGACCTCTTAAACTGTGTTTGGTTCACAAGACTAGAGTGGACTAGACAAGCTTTCTATTTTTTATGATATAGATGAGGAGGGTATTCACATTTTTTGTATATTTTTTGCACGGACAAAATATTGACAGCTGGGTACCAGACTTTTCTTTTGGGTAGGACAAAAGTTATTGACATCAGCCCAATGCACAACAAAGGCAGTATATAACCTGACATGTCCAGTCCTGTCTTTTCATGTGTAGGACACAAGTTGTAAGAATAAATTACCATACTTGTTTCAGATTGTACTAACAGCTCTGGTGTATGAGAAGCAACAAAACTTAAGGATCATGATGAAAATGCATGGGCTTGGAGATGGCCCATATTGGATGATTTCTTATACATACTTCCTTGCCATATCTTTGGTTTACATGTTATGTTTTGTGGTCTTTGGCTCATTTGTAGGTACAAATCAGCAAAAAAAAGTTGAATTGTACTTTTTATATGACTATTTTAATCTGTTTACCTAATTCACTTCGATTCATTTTACATCATTACAGGGTTAAAGTTTTTCACATTGAATGACTACAGCATCCAGTTTGTGTTCTATTTCATCTACATAAACTTACAAATTTCTCTGGCGTTTCTAGTAGCTGCTTTTTTCTCTAATGTGAAGACTGTTGCAGGTTTGTTTTCCATGTCTGTTGGAGGAGTTGCTTAGGATGTGTTTGTTACACGGAATAACACTCGACTGGACTGGACACACGGCGTATGCAAATACAAGTGTGTGTGTGTGTGTGTGAGAGAGAGAGAGAGTCCATGTCCCACATTTGTTCCACCTTTTTGCATAGGACAAAAATTTATATTTTCCATTAACATCAATCGACCAAGTTTAATTCAAGCCAACGCAGTACAACGTATCACATCTTGCATAACAAATGAGGCCTTAATGTTCCTTGTAAGAATGATAGAGATATATGTGGATTATGACTTTTATGGATATGATTATGACAGTTGTAGGGTACATTACTGTCTTTGCAACTGGTATCTTAGGAGGATTCTTTTTCCAGTTCTTCCTTCAAGATACATCACTCCCAAGTAAGTATATATAGATAATGCAGTCCTCATCAGATCATGACATCATGTTGCACATATGTTTCTGCAAAAAGGGTTATTTTTCAAAAAACCCTGAGTTGGCCCACAGATTATGTTCCAAAAATTAATGTTATTGAAAGTATATATATATATATATATATATATATATATATATATATATAATGGCATTGAAATTTGAACTGTTTAGTGGTATGTATAATATGTTATTGTCTTTATTTTTTTACATTTTTGTAGGAGTTTGGATTGTGGTGATGGAGTTATATCCAGGGTTTTCTCTATATGGTGGATTATACGAGTTTTCACAATACGCATTTACTGGAAACTATATGGGGACTCATGGAATGCGTTGGGGAGATTTAAGTGACAACAATAATGGGATGGGTCATGTCCTAATAATTATGATAGTGGAATGGGTGGTGGTTTTCTTAATTGCCTACTATATTGACCAGGTTTTAACATCGGGAAGTGGTGCCCGAAAAAGTCCACTTTTTTTCTTGCATAACCTCAAAAGTAATCCCTCAAAATCATTCAGAAATCCCTTGTCATCATTTAGGCTACCAAGTTTACAAATGAAGGGCTCAAAAGTATATGTAGAGCTGGAGAAACCTGATATTGTCCAAGAGGCAAGTAGTACTTCTTTACTCGGTTATAATTAGTGCCCATAGTTGGTTTAGGGTTGTATCTTTGTAAAAAAGAAGGCTACAGTTTCTGTAGCAGTAATGGTGACTTTTCGTTCCAATGTGGATTGTGTTCCTTCTGGGCACTAGGCTCTTATTTACATCTCATGTGATCTTCCCGAGGCAGCACGATGTGGGCCCGATTAGGGGGTTGGTGGAAGAAAAACTTTTTTTGCAGAAAATAGTGCCCATAGTATATGATATGGTATATTTTGTTAATTGGACTAGTTGTATATTACACCAGTTCGGTATTATAAAATTATAGGTATAGATTTTTCAACAAACCTTCTATCTAGTTTTTTAAATGGTTAACTTCTGTCTAATCTCCTAGATTATTGTATTCTCTAACTTTTAGTAATACCAGTTGTCTCCATTCCCACCTTCTATCAGAAAGAAAGGGTCGAGTTGTCACTACTTAAACAAGACAAAAGCCATGCTATTGTATGTGATAACCTCAAAAAGGTGTATCCTGGAAGGGATGGAAACCCTGAGAAGATTGCAGTTAGAGGGTTGTCACTTGCATTATCTACAGGAGAGTGCTTTGGTATGCTTGGTCCAAATGGTGCTGGCAAAACTTCCTTCATAAATATGGTTAGTGTAAACGCATCTTTTATTCTTAATTCACAGTTTGTTCTTGTTTATTTGTATATATACAAAATAGAAAGGTGCATACTCTGTTATTAGGGAGTCATGCATGCTTGCCTTAGCAATAATAAGAATGTGGGAATCTGTAAATGAGATCTTGGGATAGGATAAGCCTGAGCAGAACCTTTTTGCTCTAACATTCATAGACATTTTTACACCTGTTCCCGAGTTCAATTTAACGAGAGAAAAAAAAATGGGTGGAAATGAGAAGAAAATAAAAAAATGGTGTTTCCAAATTTCATTAAAGAAAGGAAGTGGAAGGAAAGGGAATGATCAATTTCCCTCCTAACTTTCCTTCCGATTTGGAAGGATTTTCAGAGAAAGAAGAAAATGTTTAATTTTTCTTCCACTTCTCTCCAACTCGGGAACACAAAAGACAAATTTCTTTTCATTTCCTTTCTCTTCTCTTCTCTCTTAACTTTCTTTTCTCTTCTTTTCCTTATGGAATGTGCTATTTTGGTTTGATCTCTTTCCTGAAATATCTTAAACTAATAAAAGTGAGGTGGTACTCACAGATGATTGGACTTGTTAAGCCAAGCTCTGGCACAGCATATGTTCATGGTCTGGATATAAGAAGTGACATGGATGGGATTTATGCCAACATGGGTGTATGCCCTCAGCATGAGTAAGGACTTGTTTCTTTTTTTTCTTTTTTCCTTGATAAATGATCTTTAAAATATATTTGCGAAAATGACCACTTACTTGAGGAAATGGAAGGAAAATATAAAAAGTTAGGGTTAAATTAATGGGGAAAACCTCCTTTTCATGAGTTTCGTAAGTAGTTCTTTATGCACTATTTCAAAAATAAACACCCATATATCAAAAACCTTCTAGAAGTAACATCAGAAGTTGTTGGTTTTACTAATTACGTTGGTTAGATAAATTTGTATGCTTTCTTAATACCAAGTCTGTTATACAGCCTGTTGTGGGAAACCCTAACAGGGAGGGAGCATCTTCTTTTTTATGGAAGGCTTAAGAACCTTAAATGTACCGTCTTGACACAAGTAAGTTGTCATTAACTTTGTTTATGTTTGTTACAATTAAGGACACCATGAGAGTAGGTTGACCAAGCTTTCTAAGAATATTTTTAATACAAGGATGAGGAGGTCATTCACACATCTGTTACAAAGAAAAGAGATAAAGAACAAGTCTTTAACCTACCTCCCTCCACCTTTTTGGGTGGGATAAAAAAAATTGCAATTTGTCCTATCGACTCCAGCCCAATTCAATGCATGTCAAAGGAACACCCGTCATGTTTTGCGTAACAGATGGGACCTTTAAGACAACTTTCTTGCTGAGACTTGAAACTTATTTTGTAAATGGTGTTGTTTCAGGCGGTTGAAGAATCTCTTAGAAGCGTGAATTTATTGAATGGTGGGATTGCAGACAAGCAAGTCAGGAAGTATAGTGGAGGCATGAAGAGGAGGCTCAGTGTTGCCATTTCATTGATTGGAGATCCAAAGGTTGTGTACATGGATGAGCCCAGTACTGGGCTCGACCCAGCTTCAAGAAAAAATCTATGGAATATGGTGAAACGGGCTAAACAAAATTGCGCAATTATTCTCACCAGTAATCCTCTGATATTGTTTTGTCGTGTCCAATGTTGCATAACAAACATGACCTTAGTACTTTTGTCCTAAAAATAATTCATTTACACTAACATACGACTTTCCCTTATGTTTTTTCCTGAAACAAAAGATGCACTATTTGAACTTGTTTTATTGCAATTAAGGTAAAGATAATTGAAACGTAATTGATATGGACTAAAATGTTTCAGCGCATTCTATGGAGGAAGCGGAGAATCTATGTGACCGCTTAGGGATTTTTGTAGATGGCAGGTTGCAGTGTGTCGGAAACCCTAAAGAGGTATTGTGATCAATACATGCATACCCTAACAAATCGTTATAACCATAATGTTGTTTGGATTAACAATTAAAAAAATTAAGGTAGGAAAATGGAAAGTAAAACTAAATGAGAGGAAATTCACGAAATTAAAGTTAGGACTTAAGGAGGAAGCTTCATTTCCATGACTTTCTCTATAGCCATTTATAGCTTAAAGTTTTAAGTGTTGTCCCCACAAAATCCATTAAGTAAAAAATAAACAGCAGTATCAACAACATTACCGTAATCCATGGAAAGTTCTTTAATCAATGTGTCTTACTATCTTTGTTTTTGAACTAGGACAGTTAAAGGGTAGGTATGGAGGTTCATACGTGTTCACAATGACAACATCTTCAAATCATGAGGCCGATGTAGAAAACATAGTAAAGGGTCTCTCGCCCTACGCTAAAAAGATATATAACATATCAGGGACACAGAAGTTTGAGTTGCCAAAAGAAGCCATCAAAATAGCAGATGTTTTCCGTGCTGTTGAAAATGCTAAAAGCAGGTTTGTCGTTCAAGCATGGGGAATTTCAGACACTACTCTAGAGGATGTGTTCATCAAAGTGGCTCGAGAGGCTCAACCATTCGATGTTCTCTCATGATAACTTCCGTTGAAGATCATAAGTTTGAATCTTTATGTTCTCTTATGTATCCCGACATAAGTGTTTCGATTTGTAATAAACTGGATTTTCATCAATCATTGTAGCTGTATCTCTCCCTATTTTCTCTCAAGGCAGACAAGGAATTGTGGGTACTTTGTGACCTAAGGTTTCCCCTGGCCTTGGGGGATTACAAACCCTAAAAACCACACAAAGGAGGTCACCCACCATCTAGGGTGGATAATAAACCAAAAAAAAAAACTTTGAACAAAGATGTTGAACATTAAGGTGTTAAATGAGGAAAATTAATGTGTTAAATGAGGTGGATGTGTTGAGTACAGTGGCCACGAAGAAATCATGGAAGCGAGGACTGAGGAACACCCTGTCACATAATTAACTTTTTATTACTTTCTGAAAATACCATCAACTTTTTAATTTTTTCTGAAAAACCCTCGCATTTTACAAAAAAAATGGAAAAAAAAAAATAAAATGGCCAAATCAAAAAAAGTAGGAAAATACAGGGTTAGGGAAAAAAATAAAATTGAGGTTTAATCCAAAAAAAAAACACAAAATATAAAGGCTTTTACGAGATTACCCATTTAATTAATCCATGTCAAAATTATATTTTTGAGCACCGTAACTTTATATTTGTCGATCATCTACTTGTACCCTGTTCTTTCAAATTGATCACGAATGATCAATTTGACAGTTATTGTTTTATGGAATCCATAAAAATACTATTTAATTGTTTATAAAATTCAATGAAAGAAAAAGTCCAATTACAAAAGTACAAGCATGATATACATACACAGAAATTTAAAACAAAAACCTGTATGTTTTTGAGATACAAAATACTATACAATATACCACCTGTGGCACATTTTGGCAATATAAATTTGATGCAAACTAAAAAATCAGTAGAAACTAAAATTCTTCTATAGAGATACGTATAGTTTTGTTTTAATCTACTAACAAGAAAATGAAGATTTAATCATGAGAGAACATCGAATGGTTGAGCCTCTCGAGCAACTTTAATGAAAACATCTTCAAGAGTTGTGTCTGCAAGCCCCCATGCCTGAACATCAAACCTACTTTTAGCATTCTCAACAGCACGAAAAACATCTGCTATTTTGATTCCTTCTTTTGGCAATTCAAACTTTTGTGTCCCTGATATTTCGTATATCTTTTTTGCATCTGGCGAGAGACCTTTTACCAGGTTTTCTACATCTGCCTCGTGATTTGAGGATGTTGTCATTGTGAACACATATGAACCTCCATATCTACCCTTCAACTGTCCCCATACAAGTAAAATAAAGATAGTAAGATTCACTCGTGATTTGAGGATGTTATCCATTATGACCGTTTTAACCCCGGATTTATATTAATGTGCAAAATACCTCTTTAGGGTTTCCGACACACTGCAAGCTTCCATCTACAAAAATCCCTAACCGATCACATAGATGCTCAGCTTCCTCCATTGAATGTGCTGAAACATTTGTATTATCCATATCAGTTGCATTTAATGACATGACATGACAGAACAAGTTGTATTGTTTTTGGCATATGGCATCAGACTGGGACAAAATTTGCAATTTTTTGTCACATTTGTTCTCGATCTATTATGTAGAAAAGAGGTGAATGCCCTTTGGAAAGTGTATTAGAGGATTACTAGTGAGAATAATAGCACGGTTTTGTTTGGCTTGCTTGACCACATTCCATAGATTGTTTCTTGAAGCTGGGTCGAGTCCGGTACTGGGCTCATCCATGTACACCACCTTTGGATCCCCGATCAATGAAATGGCAACACTAAGCCTCCTCTTCATGCCTCCACTGTACTTTCCGGATTGCTTGTCTGCAACCCCACCATTGAATAGATTCACACTTCTTAGAGATTCTTCAACTGCCTAAAACAACCACATTTACACAACCAAATAAGTTTTACAGATTGTATCGCATTTGGTGTCGATCGATTTTAAAAAAATAGTTAAAGTTTTCAGTCCCAACTCCCACCCAAAAGGGCGGAACAAGGTGGGACAGGGACTCGCACTTGATCTCTTGTATGTGTGAAAGACGAGAATGCCCTTCCTTCTTGTGCGTATCATCACATAATAATATCCCTTGTCATGTAAGAAAGGTAGCAAAAGAGAATGTCAACTTACTTGTGTCAAGGCGGTACCTTTAAGGTTCTTAAGCCTTCCATAGAAAAGAAGATGCTCCCTACCTGTTAGGCTTTCCCACAGCAGGCTATATAACAAAAATGGTAGAAGGAAGAAGCCAACATAATTAGTAAAACTCCCTCCCAATAATTAAATGATGCTTAAAAAGTAATTTAGAATGCTTGGAACTTGTAAAAGGGGAAAACCCACATTTTCCTTGCTTTCTCTATCAAGTCAAAAAGAAAACACTCATATATATATAGTTTATTGGATTAAGTCCAAAAAACTTGGGATTTTGATGCTTACTCATGCTGAGGACAGACACCCATGTTGGCATAAATCCCATCCATGTCACTTCTTATATCCAGGCCACGAACATATGCTGTGCCAGAGCTTGGCTTAACCAGCCCAATCATCTGTCAACACCTTAGTTGGGTTAAAAGCAAGAAATAGCAACGTATTTTAGTTTTTTATTACTTTCATTTCCTCCTGTTACAACATTATACTTTAAAAAATCTACCAAATATGAAGCAATTTACACTGCTATGATTGGGTGCATTTTTCAAACTATAATGTCCTAATAAGAAAAAAAAACTGTAAGTATAATGCATGTCGGGAATCCATGTACAACACAGTATGTACTTATTTGTTTGTTATTCAAATACAAAGGAACAATTTGTGAATTAAGAATTAAGAGATGTTTTTACACTAACCATATTAATGAAGGAGGTTTTGCCAGCACCATTTGGACCAAGCATACCAAAGCACTCTCCTGTAGATAATGCAAGTGACAACCCTCTAACTGCAATCTTCTCTGGGTTTCCATCCCTTCCTGGATACACTTTTTTGAGGTTATCACAGACAATATCATGGCTCCTGTCTTGTTCAACTACCAACTGCTCAACCCTCTCCCTCTGATACAATGTGGTATTTACCAAAGGTTAGAGAACATAATAATAGAAAACTCAGGACTTAATACACATACGCTGACAAATCAATATCCTATTATCCATTTTGTTACTTAAAATATTACTAAAACTAATTATGACTACTACTTGCCTCTTGGGCAACATCAGGTTTCTCCAACTGCACGTATACTTTTGAACCCTGCCTTTGTAAACTAGGCTTCCTGAAGGACGACAAGGGCTTCTTTTTAAACTTTTCCAAGAAAAAAAGTGGACTTTTTCGGGCCCCACTTCCAGCTGTTACAACCTGGTCAATATAGTATGCCAAAAAGAAAACCACCACCCATTCCACAATCATGATTATTAGGACATGACTCATCTCATTATTGCTGCCACTTAAATCCCCCCAACGCATTCCATCTGTCCCCATATAGTTTCCATTAAAAGCATACTGTGAAAACTCGTATAATCCAGCATAAAGAGAAAACCCTGGATATAACTCCATCACAACAATCCAAGCTCCTACAGAAGAAAAAAAAAATACACAAACATTTAGACAAATAACATGAAATCAGTAATAATATTATCTGATCAAAACTACATTATTTATATCTTTACTTACTTGGAAATGATGTATCTTGAAGGAAGAACTGGAAGAAGAATCCTCCCAAGAGACCGGTTGCAAAGACAGTAATGTACCCCACAACTGTCATAATCATATCAATACAAGTCATAACCCACATGTATCTCTATCATTCTTAAAAGAAACCTTATGGCCCCATGTGTCACACATGACACAACAAGACATATTGTGTTTCACATGCATTAGACGGAGACTCAGACTGATGTCAATGGAACAAAAATTGCAATTTTGTGCCACACTCAAAAAAGCAAAGGTGGGATAGGGACTCTCTTATGTGCAAAAGACGTGAATGCCCTTCTCATCCTCATCATCGAGAATAGCCCTGGAAAGTTTCTCCAATCCAATCATGTCCCTGTCTAATAAACGCGACCTAAGCAATGCATGGAAAAATATGACAACAAACCTGCAGCAGTCTTCACATTGGAGAAGAGAGCAGCTACCAGAAATGCAAGAGAAATTTGTAAGTTTACATAGATGGTATAGAACACAAACTGGATGCTGTAGTCATTCAATGTGAAAAACTTTAACCCTGAAATGAATTGAAGAGCATTAGTTAAGAAAATTTTAGTAGTACAAAGAAAATATTAGTACAATTCAGTTTTTGCAAGGAAGTATACCTACAACTGAGCCAAAGGCCACAAAACAGAACATGTAAACCAAGGATATGGCAAGGAAGTATGCATAAGAAATCATCCAATAAGGACCATCCCCAAGCCCATGCATTTTCATCATGATCCTTAAGTTTTGTTGCTTCTCATACACCAAAGCTGTTAGGACAATCTGCAACAAGAATAGTAATTTATTCTTAAAACCCTGTTTACTGGGTTTTGGCATGCATTAACCGGGACTCAGACTGGTGTCAATGGGACAAAATTTCAATTTTATGTCCCACCCAAAATTAAAAGGAGGGATGGGGACTCGTTCTCAATCTCTTGTCTGTGCAAAAGACGTGAATGCCCTCCCCATCCTCATCATCAAAAATAACCCTAGAAATCTTGTCTAGTCTTGTCCTGTGTAACAAAACACAGCCTAAGAGGGAATAGTTGCTAATATGAACTTCAGAGAAAGACTCTGTTTGTTGGCATTAAATCTAAACAATTTTTAATTTTAAAAACTAACTTACAGGGAATAGTTGCAAAATGACCCATGTAAAGAATAATGGTCCAAGGAGAGAAGAGAAATCCAGTCTGATTTCTGTTTCAGGTTTGGGCGTCTCTTTTATGAAATCAAACAGCATTTGTGTAGAAGGTCCAAGCAGAAGTTGTAGGAAAGCATTTGAGACCTGTATGCATATAAATTGGAAATCTTATAATTTGCATTATGGTTTTCATGAAAATATGTTCTATTAACTCCTATTTGGGAAAGGCAATAATATGAGTCCACTATTACATGCCATCTGATAATGGGAAAGAAATAATATTTTTATAATTCATGCTGCAAATATAGAGTGTGTGTGTGTGTGTATGTACCAAATTTATTGAGCGAGGAACCCGGACTGTTCCAATGGGACCATTTCCTGTATCGTTCTTGTAGGTAGAGTTGTACCAAACTGTCACATTATAATTGTTGGCATTTGAATTCAAGAAATCATAGCCTGTGAAAATGTTAAAATAAAAAATTAAAATCAAAGCTTAGACATTTACTTAGTAAGAAATCAAACTATTTTTGGATCAACCAACCTGCTAATATCTCATTTATTTTCTCTTCAGAATTTCCCTTCCTGTATCCCGCATACAATTCGTTGTTAATATCAGTAGAGCTGTTGCGCCATAAATGTTGGCCTTGAACACATCTAATATCTACATTAAAAATACAAGATCAGTTGGACAATAACAAGAAAAACTTGCCATCAGTCTATATGATGTAGGGGCATCCATGTCATTTTCAGCTAATACAAGACCTGCCCATCTCATGTGTCTAGATCACCTTGGGCTTGATTTAGATTCTTATTTTGGGTTCGAAACACTTAAAGGGAGGAGTATAAATTTTTGGCAGCCCTAGATCTCTAAATGAAACGAGGAAGAACTATAGTACATAAGACAAGGAGTTCTATCCTATTGTATGTGCCCTGGATCAGTGGAGTCAAGATTTGCAGCCAAAACAGTTTGTTCTACATTCTGATCATCAATCTTTAAAGCATATAAATGGCCAAAACAAGTTGAATTCAAGACACGCAAAATGTGTAGAATTTCTCCAATCATTCGCCTTTGTTTCAAAGTATAAAACAGGAAGTTCTAGCAAGGTTGTCATAATTCCTTATCAATCTTTAAAGCATATAAATGGCCAAAACAAGTTGAATTCAAGACACGCAAAATGTGTAGAATTTCTCCAATCATTCGCCTTTGTTTCAAAGTATAAAACAGGAAGTTCTAGCATTGTTGTTGATATATTTCTTAAAGGAATTATGATAACCTTGCTAAGAAGCACTGTGAGCAAGTCCTTGAAAGGTTGGGACATTAAACTTTCTTTTATTGAGTTTGCTTATAACCAATCTCCAACTTATGCTATTATGCACACCATTTTAAGTGAATTATGGAGTGAATCCTCGCACCCCTACTAATCTAATACTACTGCCTAAGGGTAGAGAATTCCACTTTGAGGCAACGAATTAAGCCAAAGAAATGAAGAAGATTCATGAACAAGTCAAAGACGCAAAGCAAAGATTGAGCATGTCAATGACTTGTACAAGAACAAGGCCAACAAGCATTGCATGAAAGCTCTCTTTGAACCTAGAGATCTCGTATGGTTGCACTTAAGTAATCTTGGTGGTGTTTAGGTACTTTATCCTTGATCTAATCATATTGTTAACTTTACCCAATTCATATCACTCTTAGTTATAATATACCCACTCTCTACACATCACTACATCTACACTTGCAAGATATGATGTTACAAGTACTTTGTGTTGCATCATTTGCATCAAGCTATTAGCAATAAATCATCTTTGTCTTTTGCTGATATCCAAGCTACTAGAAATACAAGTATGGCTAGCAAAAGTCTTGAAAATAGTTCATACCTTTCTCCACTATCGTGGACGCCAGTGGGATCGAAATAGAAAAAGTGGAGTTGGCTCTGCACTGAGATTGAACATGGTAGAGTGGAAGACTCGAGAAGAAAGCAGGCTCAAGAAAGTTGAATATCTGAGTCTCCGAAGCTGACCCCTGATATGTTCCAAAGAATCATGCCCCAAAGGCCAAAACAAAGATGTTAATAATTCCCATCACATAAATCTGAATGATCACACTTGCAAGATGTGATGACAGGCAGTAACTAACCAATACAACATTAGCCAGGCCATTGGATGAGTTAAAATTGGATGAAATTGGGAATATATTTCTAGCCAGACCTATCAAAATATACATCAAACAGAAAATTATGTTGATCAGGATGTGAATATATACTGAATATGGACTGACATAAATTAGGGTAAGAAAGGAATAGAGTTGACATACTCTCTCCAAGAGATTGGTTATTCCCAGTCATAAGTACAGTGATAGGACAGGAACCTGTACTTCTGCAAGAGTCATTAGGCAAGTCTCCAAATGAAAGAAAATCAGTTCTCACTGCTCGAAACTGTGAATCAGGTACTTGCAACAATGGAGGCCATTCAGGTGGACTAGGAATGGAACACGTAGCCACTTGATCCAAATCTGAGTACTGAATCCCGCATACTCTCTCGCATTGACCATCCCCATTTTGATCAATACAAGTGCAACCACATTTGTTGGAGGGTTTATCTAATTCAGTGTTGACTATTGTTTGCAGTAATACAAGTAGCAGACAGAGGACGAGTGGGAATAATATGAGCCTCAGATTTGTTCTGATATTCCTTCTCTGATTTGAAGGGAAATGGTGAAAACCAAAATTAAAAGCAACTTTTTATAACGGCATGAGATCAAAATGCATAAACACAAAAAAAACGAACCTGAAAGGTCAAATTCTTTCTGAACAAAGCGTTAGCCTGAGTCCAAAAACTAGAAGAACCGTTTGTTGAATCCGCCATTGACACACCTCTCCCCCTCTCTGCTTTTTCTCTCTCACACACTAGCACACACAACCGTTGAAATCGTGACCGTTAAAATTGGAATCTGGCGCCAAAAGTAGAACTTCTGGGAAGAATTTAATGAAGAATGAGAATCGATCTTTTGCTTCGACTATTCTACAGATGCCTTTCGTATGTATTATAGCAAACTTACGAACTGCGAGTAAATTGACGGTATTGTCCTTGTGCTGACGCTCTGTTTAATTGACAACCATACCCTTTTATCATTTCACCCCCTATAGTATCCCGTATTTACATTACGTCAAAAGTTTTGCTTTGACTTTATAATAACGCGCTTTTGATTAGTAAAGGGTCGGAACGTCACATTTAATGAGTTTGAAAGTTTAATCATACATGGTATTGGAAAAAAAAAGTTACGAATGGTAGTTGAATATATTTATTGATACATTTTCGGTACTTTGTTAGAATTTAACTTTTGCAAATAACAAATTGTGTCTAAGCCGTGTGAAACGAAAGTTAAGATTTTTGTTCTAGTTGAGACTCATGACACACCAAACTACAATAATTTTCGTTTTTGGGATTCATATTATAAATGTTTTGTTTAATTTGAAAAAATCATCTCCGTAATTCGTTGTAAGAAAAAAATAAATAAATAAATAATTTTGAAACTTCTGTTTTTCATCTTAGCCATGAGGCCGATTAGTAGGAAACTAGGAATACTCGTGGATGACGATCATGAAGTTTACCTTTTTATTGTTGGTCAACAAAGAGTTGCATATATATTTTCGGTGAAGTAAGATTGTTTAATTGTTTTAATCATAGAAATAACCATGTCAATTCCAAACATGAGTTGATTTTTTGTAACTTCTACATAATTTCACTTGCAAGCTCGAGTATTGTGGTTAGGAAGATCGGGTGCACATTGACCTACCAACTATTAAATTTATTTTAGTTAAGAGACATCAAGACATTACCTTTTGCATTAAGCCATTAACCACGAAGAAAAGCATCAAAATATAAAATATGTTTTTGACTCAGTTAAATAAAATAATCAAAATATAAAATATGTTTTTGACTCGGTTAAATCAAATAATACAACATTGATTAAAACCCAAATAATTGGTTTGCAATTAACATGTTAATTTGTAAATATTGATTTCTTTCAGGTGGGGTCAAGGGTCCCACACATCGAAAATGGTGTTGATGAATAATATAAATATCATTCATTCAATATGCAAGTTCTAATGGTTAATATTCAGGGTTATAATAGCGGTTAATAGTTCATTGGGAATACAAGACTTACATCTGAATGTATTCGCAATTTAATCCTATGAATGGATTCGCAATTTAATCCTATGAGAGGATATTCATAGGAATAACATAAGTGAGTGTTGATTTTTTTTGTTGAGTACGGAAGAGATATATAGAAATTCTGATAGAGGTGTGGGTAATGATGGAGGATTGAGGAATAAGAAAAGTAAGAAAAATAGGCATGTATAAGGACAAGAAACATATTACTTTGTTGTAATTGCAAAAAGAGTTGACATTTCGGGAATAGATATCGGATTAATTCATATAGAGTGAGCATTCAAAGTGTGTGGTTAATTACTTTGGTTACAACATAAAATCCTTATCAATTTGATAGAGAGGGAAAGACGTTGTATAAACTAGAAGTGTTTAAAGCTTGATAAACTAAACTAAAGGGGTCAAACAGAAACGATAAGGAAAACCTTGAGGTGGTCCTTGTAATTATTTGTCATAAAATCAAGCTTTTCATATTAATTTAATTTCATCTCTCTTAATTAATTGTAACATTGAACAAATGTTGTAAATATTTAAGCTTTCATAAATTTCTCAACATATGTTGAAATCATGTTTTAGTTTTTTTTTTAACTTTTTTTAAAATTATAAGATTTTAAGATTAACTAAACTATACACATTATTACAATATGATAATAATATTAATTTGTTTTAAAAAAAAGAAAAAAAAACTGTTTTATTTGTGTGGATTGTTATAAACGAGGTAGTCAACTTGCATGCAACTTCTTGGAAAATCACAGCAGGCGACCTTTGCTTTCGTTACGTCTTTCATGACGCATTTTGCCAAGCAAAAACCATGAAACTTCACACTTAGAAGTTGGCACACTTCTCACCCTCTCATTATTTATTCTATTATTTGTTTATGCATTGTTTAAACAGTTTCTCATACAACAAATTATAAAAACCGAAAACTATCTATGTATGGAGGTTTAACCGTAAACGACATCGATCTTTTATGGAAGTGATAAATTTAATATTTATATTATCAAAAGAAAAATAAAATAAAATAATGTTCATACTTAAACAGAAAAACTTTAATTATAAGTTTTAATATATTTATCTTTAAAACAATGGAAAATTGTATTAAAAAAAAACATTAAGTTTATACAAAAAAAATCAATTTTTACATTATGTTTTATTTTCTCTCAATAAGTTCACTAAGTTTACATTTTTATTGCAAATTTAAACAATCAACCAATTTGCTTAAGGTGTTTCATGTTTTTCACTTGCTAACTAGGCAAAAAGCCGATATGACTTTCACATATGATTTGAGTTGACAAACATTTTAGTTAAATCGAACCATTACGTAGACTTGTATTTGTTTTCCCTTATTTATTCTTTTTTTTTTTCGCTCGGAGCATCACGATTTTGTGTAATAGTTACCCAATGTCGCTCAAATGGTTCATCATCTAAGAGTGGTGTAAGCAAGACAAAGAATGTTTCATTTAGAAGATGTTATTATGGACAACCTTTCTTGCATTGTGTATAACAATTTGGGATGAGGGGGAAGGCAAGTAGAGTGAAGGTGGATCCTAGGACCCACCTAATCAAAAATGTTAAAATCAAATTTTTATATAAATCTAATGTCTTTTATATAATTTACCCTTAAAAAACATGCAAAAACAACTTTCCATATAAAGTAAAAGCAATATTATTCATTCATATTATACATTGTATACATGAAATTTCATGCTTCAATTTATAATATATATCAAATCATACCATTAAAGAACAATATTTATTAACTTTTATAACATAAATAACTTATGATTCATTTTAAATGGAAAGTGATGTTTGCCTCTTGAAAGTGTATGTTAAAATCTATTTTAATAAATAAAAGTTTTTTTTATCATTTGTCACACTCTCATTCAATTTGTCAAATGTCATTTTCTGATTATTTTGAATTAATTTTTATTCCACATAGTATTTAAATGCAACAATAAATGCATATGAATTTCCTTAATGAACTTTCCTTTTAATTCAAAATTACTAAATTAAAGATTTATTAATTTTCTTTATTTATTTATGTAAAAAAATTTGTTTAAGTTTTGAGAAAAAAAAACACTTTAATTTTTATAATTCAATATTTTTCTTATAAATTCAAACTTTTCAAATTTTTAGAATTTTATATTTAGTTTTTTCTTTTAAATAAACTCATATGATACATAAGTCCCGTACCTAATTAAATAATAATGTAATTTTACCGTCTTTCTCAATGTTTTAAAAACCGGTTTTTTAGTTGAACCGGTATGGTGAGCGGTTCCCGGTTAAACCGGTTCGACCACCGAGTCAACCGGTTTCTATACTTTTCATGTTTTTTCTAATTTTCTTACACATACATACATATATAATTCATGAATTTGATGTTTACAAGTTCAAACATTAAAAATACACATACAAATAAGTTGTAGATGATTTCAAATACATTAAAAATAACACATAATTATAAGTTTTAGTGTTTTACACCAATCCATATACGTCAAAAAGAAAATAAAGTATAATACTGAAACAAGATATAATTTTAAATGAATACAAACACATCAAAAAACTTTATAACATTTACCCTATGTTTTTATTTATAGAAAACTAAATAGATTTGGAAAAAAAAATCACCAAAGTTTATTGTGTAAATGGTTCTTTTTCATGTGTTTTTTTTTCGGTTTAACCGGTTCAACCGGTTTATTTTGACCGGTTCAACCGGGTTTTTTAAAAAACCGGTCGGTTCAATCTGGTTCAAAAATCGACATAAAACCGGTGATAATTGAACCGCTCTTACCACCGATTCCCGGTCCAACCGGTTCGACCGGCCGATTCAAACCGGTTTTTAAAACATTGGTCTTTCTATTTGTTTAACGTGACTTATCATCAATTTTCCAATTGTCATAACACAACAACTGATGCGTGCAAATAATATTTTATAATTTCATATTTAAACTATTTTCAACATAGAATTACGATCGAGTTTACCGATAAATAATCATATATTACATACAAATAATATTTTATATATGCACACTTCAATGGTGAAAAATCTCTTGGAAATCTCATGCCACATGCATTGTAAGATTCCTATGATAAATTGCATTTAAATAGATTGTAGAGTAAGGGCAAGGAATGTGGTATAACTTTTGTCACAGATAAAAGGGCGTGATATAAGCGTCGCCTAAGTTTTTATAGTTTTTATATTTTTTTACCTACGAGGTAGGACGTGGTGATGTTTTTACCTATTAAAAAAAATTATTTAAAAATCTAAATATTTACATAAACATAAAAATAAATACTAATTAAAATAACATAAGATTTCAAAAATTGAAAATATTATATTTGATTTAACAATCACAAGACGAATTAAATTAGCTAACTTAAAAATATATATATTTTAGTCTCAATATTCACCGATATCATTGTCAATTGGCTCATTTAAATCAATTTCATTAACCCGATATATGTGTTCCACCAAATCATTGTGAAACTCATGGTGTTTTCGGTTGTCATGTATTGCCCTTCTTCTTGCAAGTCATGGAATGGAACCAGACGGTATTAGCGCACTTAAGGATGCATCGTCATCTAGTTGAAACTCACAAATTATTTTGTGCTTGTTTTCCAAAATCATATTATGTAAAATGATACACGTATACATAATACAAGCGAGCTTTTCCACACTTCGAGGACGAGCCGAATGTTGTAGTATGCGTCAACACTTCTTGAGGACTCCAAATGCTCGTTCGACATCATTCCTAGCTTTTTCTTGGTACGTTTTGGGATCATCTGGACATGCTAACATTTTCACAAAAACAACAAATTCAAGGTATATATCATCAACAAGATAATACTCATAACCGTACATCGTTCCATTTACTTGAAATGGACAGTTAGGTGTGGACCTGTAACGTCTGCATTTCTGGCTAAGCATTAATATTATGATGTAATAGTTAGGGTCGACAATTGTAACCCATTTTGAAGTAATGAAGAGGAATTATTTTAGTATTATGTGATTTATGTGTTACATATATGCCTATAACGATGTAATAAAATAATAATAAAAATATGCATCAAAAATAAAATAATAGATAGACCAAATATCTATGAATAAAGTTGAAGTGGTCGTGACAAGGATTTCGTAGATATAAAGAACGTTGAAATCCGACTTATAACGAAGAAGTTATGACTCGTCGAACTTTTACAACTAAACCGGCACAGCACCGTGTATCGTAAAAAGTAAAATTTTGATAAACTATTTTTTAGCCTTACCAATCAAAACGAAAGTCGTAGTATACATTAAACCAAGAATGTACATAAAAAGAACGTTCAAATCTGACTTCGTTTGAGGAAGTTATGATTTTTTTAAGATTTAGCCTACCAATGCACATCGTGGAAATCGAATTTTAGATCGATCGATTTTTAGGAGACACAACCTAAACGAGAATTGAAGATCTCATTAATAGGAGCTCAACGATATAAAGACAGCCGAAAACGGACGTCGGATGACAAAGTTATGAATTTTTAACGGACTTTAATTGTCTAATCCTGTTAAAATATAACTTTAAAAATAAAGTCAAAACTAGCCGACGAAGTCTAAACGAAAGTTATAGATCCCGTCGCTACCTACGCGTGGATATAAAAAGCGTCAAAAACGGAGCTCATATAGGAAAGTTACGGAATTTAGAGGATAATTAATTTTGGGGTTAAGTTTCGTAGGTGACACGTGGCACCATCTCAGCCACAGCTTCCTCCCCACACCTTGCCACCAGATGGTAACACTTGGCACCCCAACACGTCGTGTAGGGCTGAGAACACACCGTGTTGTTCAGTTTCCCAACCTATAAATAGAGGCACAAATCTCTCATTTCTTCACACCTTTTCTTACCAATCTCTCCCACTACCCCCAAACCCTCTTTTCCATTCCCTAGCACTTCCTAAGTGTTAGAGGCAAGTCCCGAAGCACCAAAAGGCTCCGAGAAGAAGAGCTTTTGGCTCAGAAGTTCAGCCCGAGCAGAGCCCGATTCCTCGCTAAACCCCCTTATAAGTGAATTATGCTTACCCTACTTTAAGTATAAATTATGTTTAAGTTCATTATCGTTATTATGAACCTATAAACAAGATTTATCAGTGATTCAAAGTCGTTATACTGATTGATCTACTTATTGGGATGATGTCTAGGTTGTGATTTAGTGAGGTGTTTAAAGTGGGCATTCCAAACAGTATACTACGTATACCAAACGGATCCTACCTCCAATATGATCCTACATGGTTGCTCCTTACTTGATAGATCATGAAAGTAAACTTTGAGTTAATGATGAATATAGACTAATAGTTAGCCGCAATAAATATTAGAATAAAATCTAGTAATAGTGATACTAGGTTTCGTCGAAGGAAAAGAAAATTATTAGAAGCAAAACGCTGCTCAAATTTCGTGTCATCACTTTAACAATTGAGTGCATAGTTACTTTCATCTTACACACACACACACACACACACACACACACACACACATATATATATATATATATATATATATATATATATATATATATATATATATATATATATGAAGTATTTAAGAAAATTACGTGCTATGTGTGCATATTACTTGTGTTCCTGATATACATGTTGGATGAACAAAATATACATGTTTTACTTGATTTAAACTGTATATATATTTTATACCTATAATTATGATGGGTAAAGAGGGGTAGATGATATAGATGATGAAATAAATGATGAGATGCCTCGATCTTTAAGCTGATTTAGTCATCTAGTAGAGTATAGATGACGACCACGGGCTATTCTAGACAGTCTAGTGGAACGCTGACAGGCTCACAACCTATAGGTGTTTTTGAACTACATGTTCACCAGGTGTACTCCATCCCCCTCATTGTTGCCTTTTTGACATATATTGTTGAGGAATCCCCTAAGAAGTGTTGTCCATCCCGATGATAATCCTTAGACCAGGTCCCTTGAATTAGATGCTTTAGGGACAAAAAGTGAGGATAACGGGAACGGGTAATCGGGTTGAATGATTTGATGAAATTAATGAACTTAATTATTGTGCGTTGAAAACCATATATGATCACCAGGCTCCCAAGCCTGGCCCACTCAGTTTCTTGTATTACAGGTAGTGGCAATATATTGTAAGGCTCGTATTATTTGTGTGTATGCTTATGTATTGTATTGACAATGACATCCCAGCGTTTTTAATATAATTAAAATACATTTCTTCGGAAATGCTTTGATAATATCTTTATCATATATTTGGGAACAAATGCAGCAACATATTTCTTTAAAAGGAGACTCTGGTTTTCAAATAAAGCATAAATAAATTAGTCTTTTCTAACCATGAAATTAGGGATGTCACCGGACCCATCACAAAACCCATCGAATATGGGCGACATGTCTAAAACATTAATATCGTTATTTGAGCCAGGAGCACCAAAAAAAGCATGACAAATCCAAAGATCCTGTAACGCAACAGCTTCAAGTATGACAGGCTCGCAACCTATAGGTGTTTTTGAACTACGTTTTCACTAGGTGTACTCCATCCCCCTCATTGTTGCCTTTTTGACATATATTGTTGAGAAATCCCCGAAGAAGTGTTGTCCATCCCGGTGGTAATCCTTAGACTAGGTCCCTTGAATTAGATGCTTTAGGGACAGAAAGTGAGGATAACGGGAACGGGTAATCAGGTTGAATGATTTGATGTGCGTTGAAAACCATATATGATCACCAGGAACCCAAGTCTGGCCCACTCAGTTTCTTGTATTACAGGTAGTGGCAATATATTGTAAGGCTCATATTATTTGTGTGTATGCTTATGTATTGTATTGACAATGACATCCCAACGTTTTTAATATAATTAAAATACATTTCTTCGGAAATGCTTTGATAATATCTTTATCATATTTTTGGGAACAAATGCAGAAACATATTTCTTTAAAATGATACTCTGATTTTCAAATAAAGCATAAACAAATTAGTCTTTTCTAACCATGAAATTAGGGATGTCACCGGACCCATCGAATATGGGCGACATGTCTAAAACATTAATATCGTTATTTGAGCCAGGAGCACCAAAAAAAGCATGACAAATCCAAAGATCCTGTAATGCAACAGCTTCAAGTATGACTGTGGGGTGACCCTTATCACCCCGTATAAATTGTCTTTTTCATGCATTAGGACAACTACCCCAAGACCAATGAAGATAATCCAAACTTCCAAGCATACCAGGAAAACCATTAACACTAGCATGATGAGCATATAATGATTGAACGTCAGTAAAAGTGGGTTTACGCAAATACCTTAGACCGTAAATAGTGATAAAGCACCTGCAAAACTCATCGAAACTGTCTCTAGCTACTCTCTCAAACATTTGAAAATATTCGTCCCATGAATCAGAATAGAACCGTAAGCTAACTGAAAAACCGCAACTGCTAGGCATTTTGGACGCTGCTATTGAAATAGCCCTTCTGGCTATATTTTCTGTTACTCCACCCATTTCATAAAGTATTCGACCTGGTTTAACAACAGCTACCCAATATTCGGGAGAGCCTTTACCTGAACCCATACGTGTTTCTGCGGGTCTTACTGTAACTGGTTTATCTGGAAATATACGGACCCATATTTTTCCACCGCGACGTGCATTTCGTGTCATTGCTCGTCGACCTGCTTCTATTTGTCTAGAGGTGATCCAAGCGGGTTCAAGTGCCTGAAGAGCGTATTTACCAAAACAAATAGCATTACCTCGATAAGATATTCCCTTCATTCTTCCTCTATGTTGTTTACGGAATCTGGTTCTTTTGGGGTTATAGTTGATGGTTTATTTTGAATTCCATCTCTACTACAGAACTGGACGTAAGAGTTTCTTCTCATCCAGCTCCTCGCGAATAAAATGAATTCAAATTAAACATTTTGAATTCAATTCAGATAGAATATAATTTGAATGAAATCTGAAAACCCATCCATACCTCTTGCATCTCGGCGTTCTCTAATATATTCAGAAATGTTAGTAACGTCACCAACTATACGAAGAAATAAATGTTTTGCCATTCGGAATCGATGTCGAAACTGGTGTTCCATGTAAACATAATTTTCATCGAAGTAGTGTGTCATTAGACAGATGTTTGCATCCCAACGATCTCTGAGAAGCATCTTTCGTATCCTAGGTTGGATTTCCTCTTCCTCTTCTTCTTCTTGTACCGTATCCATAATCACTTCCCATGATTTTACAACAATTTGACCAACAGTTATCAACAACTTACAACTTTCTAATGGATTTGTCATTTGTTGAGATGATTTTTTAGAAAATGTATGTAAATGTGTAATATAGGTTTGAGTAAAAGTGTTTTGGTTTAGTTTTGAGTGAATATGTTTTGGTTGATGTTTGTATATATAGTGGTAAGGAAGGAAAAATGAAAATAATAATAATAATAATAATAATAATAATAAGGTAGCAACGGTCACAAATGGGCAGAAAAAATATCCAACGTTCAATTTTCAAACTTTTACCACCGGTGGTATCTTACCACTGGTACTTCACCGGCAGTAAATATATGGGAGAGGGGCGGTGTTCACCGTCGGTAAAGCAGTCCATGTCGGACTATCGACGATGATATCCGCACGATACCGTGTAGCCTAAAGAGTTATTAGGTTTCAAATACCGATATGATTTGATTATGGATGTTCTTTTTGACATATTTAGTTGTGTCAAAGTTTCTACCAAAAAAATAATCACATATGAACTTTTTGACTTACCCATTGGAAGGACGATCAATATTTAGATCAACCGATATTTTACTTTTTGGATGAGTATGGGAAATACACATGTGTGGATCTAAGAGAGATTTCCTCTCTTCTGGATTGGGGAGTGGATTTTCATTGTGGGGTAGACTGTTTTCTACATGCAAAATGACAAAACATGAGAAAACGTGCACGAAAAATCAACACACGTTTATATCTTTCATGTTTCATATTTTTGGTTTATTTGCATCAAATAATATCGAAGTCTTCAATATAGTCTAACGGGTAATACATAATAATATTATGATCTCCTAAATTTATAGATCTAGTTTTTAAAATAATTAGTTTTGTTATCCAAAAAAAAGAGTTAGTGGCATAAATTATTGGTTGTTTACTTGTTCTATGTAAAACTTTTATTATGTATAATATTTTTCAACATTGATGCATTGCCTTTTTCTTTTTCTTTTTTTCTTTAAAAAAATTGCATAGAAATTTAAATATTTCAATGTCGTAATTTGATTTTTAATTTTAAAAAAAATCAAAACTAGGATTTGGTATTGTGATACGTGCGTTCACATAAATAACGAAATATTTTAAATAAGAAACTACTATAAAAACATAGACTTTACCTTTGCTTTATGTACAAGTAATTATTTCATTATTCATTTTTCCCAAATTTGAATCATACCAAGTATGGACGCATTATTTTATCAGCCCTGAAAGGGCTTTGAAGTTTTCTGACTATATTAGTATTTCTTTATCAATACTTCAACTAACACTCGTGAACAATTTAAATTACATATACGGTAATTGTCATCTTGAACATTTCTTACAAACTAGTCCCTATCCCAAAGCCTATAGACAACGACATAAAATGTTCTTAGACTAAAGGCAACATGTTATCACATTCAAAAAGTCCACATCATCATAGTCATAGTTTTGGTGTTATATGAGAAATGTTGGCTAAATTAGTCCTTTGTAACATTTGAGGAAAATGATTGATCTGGAGGAACGTTATGCGTTCATTGTGAACGAATGACGTTCTGGACGCTATACGTCCATCATGAATGCTATGTGTTCTCAGTCTAGACTAAAACCCTAATTTTTAGGGTTTGGACCATATTTAAGCATCCTTAAGTCCCAAGTCTTCTTCCTCCCATCAGCCTCCAGCCCCATTTTGTCCCCAAGCAAACCCTAATCCACCTTAGAGCATTTTTGAGCATTTTGTGTGTGTGTGTTTTGGTAACCTTGAAGGATGGGGAAGGAGAGAAGATCATCTTAGAGGAGTGGAACCCTTTGGATCCAGAATCACATCACCTTTCGGCATCATTTGGATGTATAAAGCTCTAAACTTGATGAAGTTGATTAGATCTTGTTTAGCCATGAAATGGTGTTCTTTTGGTCCTATAAGCTTGTTATTATGAGTATGGATTACTCTAATTCATATAAGTTGTCCTTTAAGACATTTTGGAACATATAGAAGCATAAAAATGTAATATTGATTGTTAGTTTCCTTCCATGCACGAGTTACAAGGTCTTAATGGGTTAAATAGTGAGGGTTTTTGTGTTCGGACACTTTTGGTCATGCAAGACCATAAAGTTGGAAACTTTATGGTTAAGGACGTTAGTTTAGGGCTAGATCTGGGATTTGAGCAAAAGAGCTTAAAGATTAAGCTTTTAATGGAAGAAAAAGGGAACGGTTGGAGAACACTATGCGTTCCCCAGGAACATCATGCGTCTGAGAGCGTTATGCCTCTATTATGGACGTTATGCGTTCTCAAGCTGAGTTGGCTCGATCGAATTTTTGACTTTGACCAAGTTTGACCTAAGGGTATTTTGGGTATTTTGAGTTGTATTTGAGATTGGACACTATTTGATGAATAGGTGACGGGTAGAGGTGATAGTCGAAGCTGAGACCTATTCAACTATTAGTTCAGACTGGGAGGAGAGTTTTCCTCACTGTTCTTATGGGTCAATGACACCTATGTCGGCCCATTAGTTTATGTATCCTAGTATATAGGATGTTCTTATACGGGATGGATCTGTATATCTGTCTGTTAGTCTATTGACTTGTTATATGATTGTTTGTTCTAGAAATATGTTAATTGTTATATATATATATATATATATATATATATATATATATATATATATATATATATATGTCGACATAGTATGTATGGTTGATATCGTGTTGCTTTGTACTGCCAGTCAACAGACCGAGGTATTCCAACCAGGAGGTTGTAGGTTAAGGGTAATCCAACCACGAGGTTGTGTACCCGTTACGTATTGGGCAAGCCAGCCGAAAGGTTGTGGGTCGGAGCATTCCAACCATAAGGTTGTGGGTCAGGGGTAATCCAACCAGGAGGTTGTGGACCCGACATCTGTTTGGTTATATGTTTGTGTGTTGGTACTTTGGGGGAACTCACTAAGGTCTCGTTTGATAGTTGCTGACTGAGAAAGTGCTGACTGTGAAAGGTGTGTTTGGGTAAGAAATCCTGACTGAGTAAGAAACCATGTTGTTTGATTGTACATCTGACTGAATGTTCTGACTAACGAAAAATAACCATTTTACCCTTTAAATGTAAATTACACAAAAAATCCTTTAAAAATCCAAATAAAATAAAAGGAATCATTGTTTTTATAAAGTTATAAATAAATTCATTGTTTTTCAATAATTCAAACAACTCATTCATTATTATCAATCAATTTAAAGGATTGATAATCAGTCATTAAAGGATTGATAACTAGTCATAACACTTGGAGCAAAAACATCTAATATTAAAAGGAAAACAAATGACAAACTCATATGAATACAGGCACATGTAATCTGAATAACATTCAACAGCAAAAGAACAATCAACAATAAAAAAAATATTCAACCATTCTCTTTTTCCATTTTTATTCCAAACGGACCATTTCATGAGCATAAAACTTTGAAAAATCTTGTTTTCCTTGAAATTGAAAAAGAAAAAGACTGAATTGCCCTTTAGAAAAAACTGTATGGCTCCATCTCTTGTAAAAAACAGATTCTCTCATCCATAAAAACCTTCAAATTCTTTTTCCCCTCTAACTTCATTATCCAAAAACTCAGCAAAGCAAAAAATAAACTAAAAGAGTTGCAAAAAAAATAATTCATCAAATTAACCATTATCTTTTTCAATGGGAATTCCCTTTCTTAACTTCAAAGGGAATATGATGACAAGTTTACATTATTTTAACAACAAAATCTTATATAAAACAGAGAAATTTCAACAGAAAGCTGGAAATTTACAAACTAGTTTGCAAAAACAGAGAAAAGATAGAAACAACTCACATTATAACTTGAATCACCAATCTAACAGAAAAAAATCAAAAAAACAAAACACCTTTGAGCCCAAATGAAAGCAGTAAGGGCAATTCTGTCTAAACTACCAAACAAAGAATTTTCAAGTGTGCATAACAAATTAGATTACAATCGAAACTAATGTGGTACAATTGAAATTAGATTACAACCGAAACTATTCTGGTACAAAAAGAAAAATGAATCTAAAAAGAAGGGCAAGGGTACAATTGAAACCCATATATTATCAAAAAATTAGAACCGGTGAGAAGAGGAAAAAGAAAGAAGTGTGTACATCTGCCTTGAATCACAATTGCAAACCCTTACAGCAAAATTAGAAGTCGATGTTGAAGGAGGAGAAGAAACGATGGATGCGTTGATTTCTTCCTTCGGTAGGGCAAGGGTACCATTGGAAACTTTTCTCCCTTCCCCAGTCAGCCAATTTCTTCCTTTTTTCTCGATCAGACAATTCTTTCCGAGTTAGTCGCCCAATTTTAGTTCATCAAACACCTTAGCTGACCGAGTCAGCCAAAAATGTCTGACCTGACTCGGTCAGATAGATATCAAACAGGGTCTAAGCTTTTATAACACCCGCAGATTCATGCTAGCCAATTAAGATATATTGAGCGTTAAAAATGAATTTTTTTGATAGAAGATTATCTAGGGTAAATAATTGTAAGCTAATTGACGTAATAAAGAATAATTATACGAATATTATGTGTTTCATGGTTATTTTAATATAATAAAATAGAAAAAAATCAGTTGAATCGCTCGTAAATCGTAAAAATAAGTGTGCCGAATATTATATATATATATATATATATATATATATATATATATATATATATATATAAAGTACACGTCTTCCGGGTCCCGAAAATATAAATTTCGTAGAAATCTGATTCCGTATGAATTAGATATGATTTTTATAAAATATAAAAGTCAGTCGCGCACAAGTAATATGTGACGTAAAAAGTTACGAAGAAAATGATTGAATTTTAGCTAAAGCCATCAAAAATAAAATCGTGGTACTCTTTAAAATAAGAATTTTGAGAAAATGAATGTCAAAAACGGAGTCCGTAGAAGAGAGTTATGATTTTAGCAAAATCATTTAATTTTATAAAAATATGGACAAAAAATAAAGTCAAAATTAGCTGACGGAGTCTAAACGAAAGTTGTAGATCTCGTCTATAGCTATGCGTGGATATAAAGAATGTCAAAATCGGAGTTCGTATGAACGAGTTAAAATTTATAATAGCATATTTACGTATTAAAATTAAGTATAAATCATATATACGTATTAAAATTTGTTTCTTTTCCGCTCTAATAACAATTATATCTGTAAAACATAAATTTAAACATTATAAGTACCTTTTAGTTCTAAATAACAATAATTAAGGCTAAAATATTAAGATATGATATATAAAAATATATATAGAAATACACGTATCACCCAATATGACTCAAATTCCTAAATGATACCTAAATCCATTATGGGCCCAAATCCAAAATGACCCAAATTCCTAAATGATATCACCCATTATGGGCCCAAATCCAAGAAGGCCTAAAGCCTAACAATGACCCAAAGTCAGAAAGACTAGTGGCCCAACAAGGCCCAAAACCATAATAGTCCAAATATGGCCCAAATGACCAAAAGTCAACTAAAGTCAACAGCTGCTGAGTACGCCCAACGTACTTAGATTTACGCCCAACGTACGCCTCCTTTGGCTAGTACGCTACGTACGACCTGGGTACGCTCAACATACTCCACAACAAGCCCAACTTGCCATTAAGTGCTTAATTGGTCAAGCCACTAAGTCTACTTCTCATATCTGATCCTAAATGTTATCTTAACACGTAAAGTTGGCAACTTTACTCCTTTGCATGTCTTAATGGACTCAATACTTTGATTTTGACCAATAAAACCCATAATAAGAACCCTAATTGATGCATGGTTCAATATAACACACCAAGATTGCATTTTTATGCACAAGAAACCTCTAAAATGCTAAGATCTACCATCCTTAGCTTCTATATTAGCTCATACTCTCAAGTATGACTTAAGGGACCATAAAATGCACAAAAAAACAATCCCTAAGTAGATCAAACATAATGAACCATCAAGTTAACAGCTTTATACCTCCAAACGCTTTCCAAACTGGTGATGATTCTGGATCCACAAGTTCTAACCACACCAATGCAACTTCCAAGAGCTCCTCTCCATTCAAGGTCACCAAAAACACTCTCAAAGATCACTTACAAGCTCAAAACACTCAGATGGAAATTAGGGTTTCGTTCTCAGGTTTTGGAGAGGTGGAGACTGGTCATAAGAATGTCCAAGAGCAACTTAAGGTGTTTAAATAAGGCACAAACCCTAAAAATTAGGGTTTGTCCCTGATGGTCGTAAGCCCTACGTACTTCCACGTACGTCCCACGTATGTGGGTGCCTCCGCGATCATGATATTGAGCCAGTATATAACATCCCCTGGCACGTATCACAATATTGTCCGCTTTGGGCTCCCGACACGAAAAATTCCCAGGGGGTCACCCATCCATGGATTGCTCTCGTCCGAACACGCTTAATTGCAGAGTGCTTATGGGATCTGATGCCCCTATGACTTTAAAATGTGTTGTGACATGGAAGGTATCCACATCCTTTATAAGGAATGCTTAGTTCTCCTTCCGGCAATCCAAGGATGGGTGACCCCCTGGGAAGTTTTCGCGTCGGGACCCTAAAACGGACAATATTATGATACGTGTCAGAGGGGGATGTTACACAGTACGCCCAGCGTACTCGGATAGGGACCAAAATGCAAGAGTTTTAAGGTTAAGGGAAAAAAGGAAAAATACCTGAATGTAGATGTTACCGTTAGTATGTTGACTGGTTATATGATTATATGTGCTAGATATATGTTAATGGTTATGTATATGGCGACATAGTATGTGGGGTTGAGATTGTGCTGCTTTGTGTTGCTAGTCAATAGAATGGGGCATTCCAACAAGGAGGTTGTGGGTCAGGGGTAATCCAACCAGGAGGTTGTGGATCCATTATGTATTGGGCAAGCCAACCGAAAGGTTGTGGGCCGGGGCATTCCAACCGTAAGGTTGTGGGCCAGGGGTAATCTAACCAGGAGGTTGTAGACCTAATATTTGTTTGATTATATGTTTATGTGGTAGTACTTTGGGGGAACTCACTAAGTTTTGACTTACATTTTCATTTTATTGTTTCAGGTGCTTCATATGATCGTGGCAAGGTGAATACATGATCATGCACATCCTTCGGTTTTATGTTGTTTGGATTTTGGGATACTCTGATTTCTGAAATGCACTTTTGAAACAATGGTTTTATAAACATTTATGGTTTTGGGTTGTTTTTGAAAAGTCAAAAATTTATTGAGATTTTTGGGATGTTACATACAAACTTTCTCGTGCAGTTCGCTCCGACATTCTCATATATTCATCAATGGAATCGGGCGACTTCCCCATAGCCATAAGCTTGATTGCAGCAACACATTTTTGCAACACTGTAAAACCTTGTTTACCTCTCACATAATACCTTATTTGGAAAATTCATACCTAAACATATATTTAATTTGTAAAAAATGTGTACTTATTTTATCTAAAAAACAATTATCTAAAAAGTATATTTGTGTTATCTAAAAAACAATTATCTAAAAAGTGTATTTACGATACCGGTTTTCCAATGCATTGGCTATCCGTTGAAACACATTTTTTCGCAAACAAAATCTTCTTTTGAAATTGCTAGGTTGGTAGACACGGTTATTCGCAAAATAATCGAGTACTATACGTCTATACCCTTTTTCACAATCTCTGTTTGACTCCGCACGTCTTGTTCGTAGTGGAACTGGCTCTAACGGTAGCATGACTGTAGAATATCAGTACATCAAACTCACGAATATATCATCGTCATCATTATCATCGTTGTATGGATGGATGTAACAACCAAAAATTTCAACCTAATTTAAAACATTTTCTTTCGTTCAAAAACCATTAAGCTCATACATTTCGTTTTCAAAATAGTTTAAACATCAGAGCATCCCCAAAACCATATCACATAAATCATAAAACATGAGGAGCGGTACGATCACGCCTTCACCTTGCACGATCTCCTGAAGTACCTGAAACATAACACTACAACTGTAAGCCCGAAAGCTTAGTGAGTTACCCCCAAAGTACCAACCGCACATAACATACGCATATCATATCACAAATAGAACAGCCATTCTCATCGGGTTTGTTGTGTGACTGGTCCGCCCGCACCGGGCCTTCAGTCCACCTGGTCCACCCTCCGATTCTAGTCATGTACATCGAGTCTACAATGTGATTGGTCCGCCCACATCGGGCCTTCAATCCACCTGGTCCACTCTCTGAGCCTCGGCATGTCTGGTCCGCCCTCTTGGGGCCTTCAGCCTATCCGGACCACTCACTGGGCCTTCGGAATACCCGGTCCGCCCTGGGTATGTTGGCCTACAACACTAAGCAGGACCCCCCTCAACCCAACCCCCGTCAAACAACCATGTGCACATAAATCAATTAATCACATAACAAATCCTTAACCAGACAAACAGTCTAACAGATCACATAGCATATCAACATCCTAACCAGGATTCCGACCTAACCGGTAACTAGCATAGTATTACCCTATATACCGGGTACCGACCTTAACCAAGTCACTAACATAACACCATCCTAAATACCAAGATGCAGATCTAGCATATCAGTAACATAACAAACAATACCCGGATTCCATCCGATAAAGGGGCGGCCTTGGTGCCGTAGACCCTGTCGATATAATGAGAATAACTCACCTTGCAACGGACGAAATCCTGCAAATCTCCAACCGCTGACTCACCGGGACTCCCAACTATCACATGATAATCACCAAGTTAGAGTCCAATCATGACTTTCTAGACCAAGGGCCGACAACACTCATTAAATCCATCATCCTCTTATTAGGCCAAGACCCAAAACCAAATCCTCATACAAAACCCATTATTGGCCCAATTTACTAAATTGGGCCCACCTTTACAAACGGGCCTAGATCCAAGGTCCATAATAATTATTGGGTCTAAATTACTCCATCCATAATGTTCAGTCACGGCCCAAGCCCCACTAGCCTATAAACACCCCAATCACTTAAGGCCCAAAATCAAAACCCAACAGAGGGAGTACGCTGGGTGTACCCCTCTTGGTACGCTGGGCGTACATCGATGCTCGCAGACTGGAATCGGGACACATACCCACTACGCTGGGCGTACATCCATTTACGCGGGGCGTACTCTCGCTGAACTAAAATCCCACATAAGTTCTTAATGGCTTAAGCTCTTAAGCCCAAACTTCAGATCCATAGATCAGATATGCCTAGGATTCATAAAGTCTCAAACTTTATTACTTGGGACGTCCATAAAGCTCTTAACCTAAGGTCTTAATCCATTAAGACCTACTTATATCACACATGAGACAACCAAAGCCATTGGGACCTCATTTTTCTCACTCAAGACCTCTCCTAAAGTCTGAAAGGACAGGTAATCTCAACCAACTCGCATCATGCATCACTTTGGGGTTTTTGGGACAAGAAATGGTGTCAAGACCTCATAACACCAAGATCTACACAAAATAAATACCAAGCAAGAGACTTTATACCTCAAAAGGGCTCCTGAAGATGATGTTATTCCATATCTATAAGCTCCAACTTCCTAAGTCCTTCTTTGACAACTTCCTCTTTTCCTCTTCCAAGCTTAAACCACCAAAATGAGCTTCCCAAGGTCAAGATCTCACAAGAAGGAAGGATGAGGCATTCTAGGGTTTCTCTGAGGTTGGGGAGGATGATAATGAGGCTATGGTTTGAGCCATTATGTTATTTATATAGTGGCACACCCTCAAATTAGGGTTTAAGGACTCTGAGCGTACGCGTCCTTGCACCCGCGACCATTCGCTCTACAACGCTGGGTGTAACCCAGCCTACGCTGGGCGTACCCATGCGTGTCCCAATTGCATGCATGGCCTACTTCGACAACTTTGTCCATTAAGGGCCATAAATGTCACTTTCTTTAAAATGTCATAACTCCTTCATCCTAAGTCCGTTTCCGGCGAACTTTATATCCACAAAAAGGTGGCAAGAAGCCCTGTGCTTCTAACGACACACCCCGGTCCGAAACCTTCTCGAATGAAACCCAATGCCCACACAAGACTGGAACGCCCTTACTCTTGATCTCGAAAATTCATAAATAAGTACTTTTAGAACGGGGCGTTACAATGGACGGATCAAAATAATCCATTTTTTTGTAAATAGAAAGATCATTAAATATAAGGAAATTGAAAAATATGTGTAATCGAGAGAAACTGATGAATTCTATAGGTAAAATTGAGATAAAATATGTGTATTATTAATAGATATATATGAGATTTTTTTGTGACCGTTTTTAAATGGTCTAAAATTTGATCGGTTGAGAAAATTGGAGCTGTTCATTCCCGTTACCCCTAAACACGGCTAATGTCGTAACACTGCCACCCAAGGGCGGTGTTTCGGGCGTTCTAACATTGTTTTTCGTTGGCCGTGTTGGAATAACGTCGAATGACGTTGCCCGTAACGAGTCTTCTTAAAGTAAGAGATGCGATCTCCATTCTTGAATCAAGACCACCTTTATGAATTTTTATCTTCTTACCAACAACGTAAAGGTTAAAAAAAACATTTAATTATCATGTTACAGAAAATGTTATCTTAGGCGCTATTATATGTAACTTTTTCCATTCATATAATTCATCACATTACGAGGATACACAGACATTATTGTTTTACTTTTTGTGTTTGGATTGTGCTATAAGTACTCCCTTAAC
Organism: Lactuca serriola; assembly: GCF_051521515.1. Taxonomy (NCBI): domain Eukaryota; kingdom Viridiplantae; phylum Streptophyta; class Magnoliopsida; order Asterales; family Asteraceae; genus Lactuca; species Lactuca serriola. Next base: position 13,636,221 of record NC_136408.1, read on the forward strand.
CAAATTTACCCACCCCTAAACTCAATCTAATCAATTTTTTGACATTTGATTTGACATCATTGTTTTGTTTATTTTTTTTTTGGTTTTTTTTTTGACATTGTTAGATAATAATAATAATAATAATAAAATATAAAATAAAAAAGAACTAAAAACCGATTTTATATAGTCGTTCGAATTTATAATGTCGTCTGATTTATAAAATGTTTTTCGAAATTTATAATAATAGTAATAATATTAATATTAAAATATAAAATAAAAAAATAATTAAAAACCGATTTCATATAGCCGCTCGAATTTTATAACGTCAACCGAATTTATAATGTTGTCCGAATTATAAAATTTTGTACGAAATTTGTAATAATAATATTATTATTATCATTATTATTGTTATTATTATTATTATTATTAAAATATAAAATAAAAAATAATTAAAAATCGATTTTATATAGTCATTCGAATTTTATAATGTCAACCGAAGTTATAATGTCGTCCGAATTATAAAATTTTATTCGAAATTTTTAATAATAATAATAATAATAATAACAACAACAACAACAACAATAATAATAATAATAAGAGAAAATTGCAAATTTAGCCAAATACACTAATTACTTTGCAGAAAATAGCCAAAAAAACTCAAATTACAAAATTAGCCCTTAAAATCACAGATGGATTAAGCCCGTTTGCGATTTCGCATTTCCATATGCGAACGTACAAGTGCCTAAAGCACATCTATGCTTTAGGCACTTGTACGTTCGCAGATGGAACAGTCCATCAGTGATTTTGTACATTCCTTATGTGATTTCGTAGCTAATTTGTATAAAAACGTTTTTTTTCCTTCATTTTTCATTATCTTTTTTAGAGAAACTCTCTCTCTTTCCACCTCCCGCTAGTTACAACGCAAACCAAATATTCATTCATTTTTTAGAGACGTTTTAAACAAATTTTCCAAAGAAATAATAACAAAAAATGATATTTTTTTTAAAGTTCATATATAATAAGGTTGTTTCGTAGTCAAACCTATCAATTTCGTAGTCAAAATAATAAAACAAAAAAATCACAAAACCGCAGGTGAATAGAGAGGAAATCGCAGATGAACATAGTTCATTTGCGATTTTAGGTTGGAAAAGGGGGTATATATACAACGAAAAAAAAAGCCACCTGCGAACGTACAAGTGACTAAAACACGTCTGTGCTTTAGCCACTTGTACGTTCGCAGATTGCATGACGAAATCACAGATGGATTATACCAATCTGTAATTTTAGTGGCTAAAAATGCAATTTGTTTTTTTTGGCTATTTTCAACAAAATAATTAGTGTATTTGGCTAAATTTGGAATTTTCATATAATAATAATAATAATAATAATAATAATAATAATAATAATAATAATAATAATAATAGTAATAATAACTAGAGGGAATGTCCTCGCTTCGCTACGGGTCGATAAAATTGCAAAACATGTTGATTTAGCATCCTGTTATGCTCAACGCTATTCAAAATGAGTAAATTGAAAGTAGATTGGTATTTAGGGCATCATTGTAATTGATTGTTAAGTCACATGGGGCCAGATCTTGAAACCATGAAACATGTGTAATTCTTCTACCCTTCTCCAAACTAATATAAGCGAAAGAAAAACAACTAAATGTCTGTCGATCCATCGTTGTAATCTGCAAAAAACAACAAATTTCACACAAAATAAGTAAGCCAACAGGGGAGCCAATCAGCATTGACTTGAAACACATAATGATAAAAGCAATATGTGGATCTTTAGTGAGTTACCTTTCATATTATTCACCTTAACATGAATTTCCAATAAAAGAACCTCTATATTGGTTCATCAAAATATCACTCAGATTTTGAGGTTTTTCATGTGTTTGACCATTTTTTGCCACTCGAGATATGAGGTTTTTCATATGTTGGAATTTCCATCACCCTGCATTTAACCTCGAGAAATTATAACCTTGTCTTCTGGTAACACAACACATACATATCATTTATGATTAAAATAGGAATATACTTAAAACAGGGAGAATGCAAGATACTTTCAAGAAAAAGCATTTAAAATAAGTAGACATAGACAAAAGAATATTCAAGATATTTTCTTCAATCACACACACAAACACAAACACATAGATAAAACAGCACACCCATTGTGTGATGTGTGTGGCTGCGTGTAAGTGGTTGTGTGTCGCTAAGTGTCTGACTATAAAATCACAATTGGATTATATTTTCAAAGTACAATGCTAAAATTAGAAATACAATAAAATTATATAATTGGATTACCTTTTCAAAGTACAATACTCTTGATAGGTAATGCTAAAAAAGAGCCATAATGCTACAAAACACACAAAAAAAAGTTACAATGTTGAGTCAAAGTTATAGGCTTTATGTATGAAACAATGAATTCTAAAAACATTTTTTTAAATCCAACTTTCATTCACCACTTAAACTCTATACATATGAAAATGTATACTTTCTTCCCTTGTAATACACAACCCCCTTCAAATGCATCCTTTAAGATCAAAAAAAAGCATTTGAAGCTTGGTTAGTTCTATTTGTAACAAATTCCTGCATTTATTTTCTTATTCCCATTGCAATAAAACTTCGAGCATACAAATAACATATCACCATGAACTACAACTTAAATCACTTCAAGATTTGAGAAATTCCATTTTTATTCAAAAAGCAAGTCGAGCGGGTGTCACTGTCAGGAAAATATAAAACCCTATGAGTATGAATTTTGTGGGTTTTTGGAGACTTTCATCCGATATCTAGGTTGAATTCTAAGACCCTCTTTGTACTACTAGTTACCAATCTAAAATAATGAATACAGAAAACAGCACATCAAAATCACAATAAGAATAAAAATAGGATGTGATAATAAACAAATCACTGAAAGTACATTGCTTAACAATCCTAAAAAGTTGTGGGTCATTAATATACAAATAATGATTTTTAAACCTCACCACAATACATGTATATTGGTAAAATTACGTTTTCGTCCCTTAATCTATAAGGTTTTTATAGATTTGATTGGTATTTGAAGTAGTTGTGTAAAGTTTTTGGCCCCTAATGTAGGTAAAGTGAATCCAACTTTTGGTCCCCAAGATCGCTAATTTTCCAAAAATATTCATTTTACATCGGACAAATGACCATAAATGTGACAAAAACTTCAAATTAAGGATTATAACTGAAATACCATCTTACGGACCACAAATACAACTTAAACTAATAAAAATCTAAAAACTCATCTCGACGTTTTGTACCTTTTGAGCATTTCCTCTTCAGCACTTACAATAGTACAGCATTTCCTTTTTTTTTCTTCCTTTCCTCTTTTCTTCAAAATCCCTTGTCAATCACTTCAAAATCTCTCTACAGAAGTTGCATAAGTTTAAAAAAAATAGTATTAAAAAAACAAAAATAAAAACAAAATAAAAAAGTGAGTTTCTAGCAACAAACTATAAGAAATAGTTAATCCCTGGCATCTTTGAAAAACTCCAATTATGCGAATAATAAATAACAATAGAAATAGAACGCACATTTGGTCCTTCGTTTATATGTAGCAATGTACTTTCAAAGTACAATGACGCCTGATAAGAAACAAATTAAAATAAATAAAATATTAAATTACAGTTTATGTCTGTGTCATGTATTTTTGGATTAAGTCCATAAAAAACCTATTTTGCAAATTTGGTCCTCATTTCAATTTTTTTTAATGTTTTTGGTCCTTCTCACAACCACTATTGTGACAACCCAAAGTTTATTCCATTACATTACCCCGTTACCGTTAACGAAATATTCCATTTTATAAAAGTTCCGTTAATTAGAGGTCGCCAAATAAATAAATGTTTTATTTATTTATATTATATGTCGTTAACGTCGTGATAAAAGAAATAAAAACACTTAAATTACATTTCCATATCAATTTGGGGAAAAGTAAAATTTTATTACGACCACTAAATTGGGTGCGACCAAAAGCCTCGTATAACGACAGTATCGGGTAGAATCCCACTGAGCTCCAACTCCAACCCATATATAAGGGGGAATGGACTTCATTCCACCCCTTTACTCTCCCTCTCTCTAAACTCTCTCTCATACAAGCCCGATTTTGCCTCAAATCCGCAACCAAACGCCTCCCAATCGTAATTCCCCTTACCCTAGTTTGTTCTAAACATTATGGATTGTGGTTTAACCCCAAAAATCGACCTTAGAAGCTGTTAGAATGGAGTTTACGGCCTAAGAGCCTCCTTAGGCCGTAAAACCCTTAAATGAGGCCAAAATGAGCCAAATTTGTCCCTTTGAGCCTAGGAACCAATTAAGGATTTAGCCTAGGAGTGTTTGAAGCATAAAACAATCAGTTTTAGGGCATAAAAGAGAGTTTATGGCCCAAGCACATGCTTAGGCCGTAAACACCTCAAACCCTTGCAAAAATGCCCCAAAACACTCCCAAACCACCCTTAGGCTTAAGACATAAATTAGGGACATGCTATTTCGGGTTTAGAACAATTAAACACTAAGAATTGAGGGGTAAAAAGGAGTTTACGACCCAAGCATATGCTTAGGCCGTAAACACCCCCAAACCTCACCAAATGAGAGTTTAAACCCCCTAATTGGCCTTATACCTTCACTAGAAAATGCTAGGGTTGAATCAAGGGCTTAAAATCAAAGCTTAAGGGGGTATATGAGAGTTCACGGCCAATCCAAGAGCTTATGGCCGTAAACTCCCAAGGGGTGGTCATTTGGACCATAAACTCCAAAGAAGTGCACTCTTGGAACCCCAAACACCCCTATAGCCTTAAATAATAACTAGGATTGAAATAAGGGCCTTAAACTTCCATGAAACCAAGAGGGTAGGAGTTCACGACCGTGAACTCCCATAGGGGTGGTTCATGGGCCGTAAACTCCCATATGGTCCCTTTAGAAGCCCTAAACCCACTCATGCAATTTAGTTTTGGAGCTAGCAAAATTCCACGATCAAGATAAAGCTTTTAAACACCCTAGAACACCCTCACCATGAGTTTACAGCCGTAAACTCATGGGGAGTAGTCTCGGGGCCGTAAACACCCTATGATGAGTTTACTCTTGGAGAGTAAACTCCATTCCTAAGTCATTCAAGCCCTTAAATGTTACCCGGGACACCCCAAACACTTAACCAAAGAGTTTTCCGCTCCTTAGAGTGCGTATACATGTTTAATTAGTATTAAATGTACTAATTGTATGTGAACATATGTTATCATATGTTAAATAGGTCATTAAGTGTGTTCAAGTCCTTACTTGACACCGAGCACCCAACCGGCACCTTCGTCGGATCCACTTACACCAGGTGAGTTCATACCCCTGAATGAACCTTTTAAATGTTTTTACATGTTTTATGGGGGGGGGGGGAATACAAGTTAAACATGCCAGTTATCATATCAATCACATGTGATTGATAACCCGCATGCACAAAGATTTACCACACTGTAAACTGTATTACCGAGTAGGATACTATAAATGGTTTTCTAAAATGTTTTCACTTGTTCAAGCTCTTACTTATACTGTTTTATCAAAGTTCATTTTTAAACTGGTTTAGGAAAGGTTTCCAAAGAAATTCTAAAGGTTTACAAACTTATTTTACCGAAGAATACCAGGTTGTAATTTTCTTAAGGATAAAGGTTTTTCCAAGGTTTTCATCAAAGTTCTCTTTCATGTCGTATACTTTTACTTTTACTTGTTAGATACCGCTGCTTCGTTTTTACCTAGTTTAAACTCCTACTCGATAACGCTTCCACACTGTACGCTTATACTTCACGACTCGGATATTCCACACTGTACGCTTATACTTCACGACTCGGATATTCCACACTGTACGCTTATACTTCACGACTCGGATATTCCACACTGTACGCTTATACTTCACAAGTCGGCTATTCCACACTGTACACTTATACTTCACGATTCAGTTATTCTACACGATTTGGTTATACTTCACGATATGCTTCCACTGTTACACACTCAGACGTAGTTAGATGTATGCCTGTGCTTGTATAGATGCATATAAATAATGATTGAAGGACTTAGGAAGGCTTGTCCGCCCTATTTCCTTTTCTTCGCTGAGATGTGGTCTGGTGGGATCAGATGTCCGTCCGAAGGTCATTTGATCATTAGTTATATATTATGTACACAAGCATAGACATATAGGTTTACATTAGTCAGTTCAGTTAAGAGTCTCTACCACCAGTTCAGCACTCATATTGGAAACCCACTACCCACTATTTGGGATGCATCTTCGGGACACGGCCTTCTCCGTCGTCTAGTTGGTAACCAGAGTCTCCTGTAGGGAGAGTGGACATTGTGTGTATAGATCTATACAGGATTGACACCCCCACACCCTGACTGCTAGCTACAGTCCGCGGCCTACCAAGCCAATGGGTGACAAATGTCATATTCTCTAGACGCTTGTAGAGCGTCAGGTACTTTAGTGTCGGTTAGTATGGTTACGAGTATCCCAGGTTACCTTATAATTCATGGCCTTAAGGTAATGGTAATTCACCAGCAATTTACACTGTATGCTGGGAACCCACTCTTAGAGTCACACTGTTTTTAGACCTTGTTAGCTGTATCTTTCATTTGATACTGTCTGGGGTCTGTATTCACTGTTTTAGACCTTACTAGCTGTACCTTTCATTTGGTACCATCTGGGGTCTGTGTCTCTTTTGTTAGATTGAGCCAGGCATGTCGTTCATTCGATACCCTCCTGGTGTCTATGATTCTTTGCCTTAGTCAGCAGTCCTCACTGCTGAGGCATATGTTATCTTCCCTGATATTCTCCGACTTTCTTAAAAAGCAAATCCCGTATTTTGATAATGAAAGTGTTTAAGGGAAAACTACTTTTTACCACATAACTCTGACCAGTCTCGGTAGAAGACTGCTTTTTAATTAGAAAATATAGGATTTTCTGGAAAGGACTCTATTTCACTGTATTCCTGAAAACTACCACTTATATAAAGTATTTGATTAAAATGTCACTAAACGCTTATGAACTCACCAGCATTTGTAAAAATGCTGATACTCGCTTTTCAAATAACTTGTATTCTCAGGTAAGCTTTAGACAGGTACATCCCCAGAGCTGTTGATGAAGATAGCTTAGTACCAAAATGTATTTATTCTATTACTTATATTACTTTAATGCATTGTAATGTGAACCATGTAAAACTATTACTATTAATGCAATGTTTTGTTGTACTTTGATTACTATAATGCATGTGTTGTGATACTTGACATGACGTCATCCACCCCAGGACGTTTCCGCCGTTTCGGTTTTGGGGTGTGACAACTATTAATAAAACAACATTAAATACACTTAAAACGACCATATTACCCCTGTATATAACTCTTGCACCTTGAATCATACAAAGGTCACAAAGTGAAAGTTAATTCCACCGGTAATTGAAGAACCCATAGCAACACCAGTTTCATCCTCCTTACTGCACCGAACCTATATAGAGCTTCATCAAACAATTCAACCTTTTGATTAAGGGAACCATTTTGGTCCATATGTAATGCAAAATCAACTCATTTCCATTTTTTGGTAATTAAAAAGGGTATTTTTTATTTAATTATAAAATTAGTTGAAATATAACCTATTTGTCCATAAAACTCAGAATTTGCCTTCTATGTCCATTCCATTAGTTAAAAAAGTAACATATAACATTAAAGTTTGCAGACCATGTACCTTAAGTTACTTGATGTCAAGTAGCAGACCTGGATACTACTAACAATTGAATATTTATCACAAAAAATGCAAATCTGTTAAATAAACCATAAAAAAGAAGGAAAAAAGATGATAAACCCGATCAAACATTGATAAAAAAAAAACCATACCCTTTACCTACAACAGACAGTAGATTTCGATCATGATTCATACACCTCCATTTGATTCATCTTCCCCAAATCGTGAAAATCGATGATTCTGTTTAGCAGAAAACCAAAACATCATCTAAATTTTCCGAGAGAACATTTGTTTTCCATGAGAGTTTAATGGATTTCATCACCAAAAACTTGAGAATTTGTAGTAATTTCATCACCAAAAATAGTAAAGAAATTAAAAGTTGAAGGTTTACCTGACAAAACCAATTGAAGCAGCCATTGAAAATTGCAACAATCTGAAGTCAAAATAAATCCCAAATGTGGAAAAAGACCTAGAAATCCGAAAGTGAAGCAGAAGCACCACCAAAAGATCGACAATTAAACATTAGAAGCACGTCGAGTTAGGAAAACCAATCGATTTGAAGATCAACAGGTACTAATTATTTGACCTCCGATTTAAAGAAATTAATAGTCAGGGCTTTCTTTCACCATATACGATTTAAGATGGTGAAAAGTCTGCAGATGGTGGCGGGTCTTTGCAGCTCTAAAACCCACTCTTCATCTTCCAACTCCGAAGAACATCACCGGACAACGACGACGTCGACCTCCTAAATAAAGCGGTGGAGATGAGGATTAAAGGTATCCAACAGTTGAGGCGGTGTGTAACGCCCGTAAATCCGGGCTAGTCAATTTAAAGATAATAAGCGTCAAAAACGAATTTTTGACAAAATATTATTTAGAATAAATAATCTTAACCAAGTTGTAGAATACGTCTCAAGGGTTCCGTACATATAAAGAACGTTGAAATCCGAGTTATAACGAAAAAGTTATGGTCTGTCGAAGTTTTACGGCAAAACCGACACGACACCGGGAGAAGTAAATAGTGAATTTACGAAGGAGGACTTTTTAGCCTTAGAAATCTAAACAAAAGTTTTAGTATACGTTAAACCGAGAACATACAAAAAAAGAACGCCCAAATCTGACTTCGTATGAGGAAGTTATGAATTTTCTAAGATTTGGCTTAACAGTGCACAACCCGAAACTCGAATTTTAGATCGAGCGGTTTTTGGTCTATGAGACCTAAATGAGAAATGAAGATCTCATTAATAGGAACTCAACGGTAAAAAGACAGACAAAAACAGAGTCCGTATGTAAAAGTTATGAATTTTATGCGGACATTTAATAGTATAATCTCCTCGTACTATTAAATTTAAGATCGGTCGAGAATTAGCCAAAGGAGTCAAAATGAAAGTTGTAGATATTATTGTTACCTACGCGTGGATATAAAGAACGTCAAAAACGGAGTTCGTATGTGAAAGTTACAGATTTTAGAAGTCGGAAGTGTGTTGTGCAAAAATGGGTGATGTGGCACAATCTTGACCATTGCTTTCTCCCCAAGTCTTGCCACTAGATGGTGACATGTGGCACCAAGTTCAGCCATTTTTCACCCTATAAATAGAACCTCTCCCAATCTCATTTTCTTCACACATTTTCCATTTTTTCTTTTCTTTATTCTCTCTCTAGAACCTCTCTCTAGCCCCGAAAACCCCCCGAAAAGCCTAGGGAACCTCCCTAGCACGAGGCGGAAGCCCCGGAGTGCTCGATGGCTCCGAGAAGAAGAGCTTTTTGGCTCGGGAACGCTGCTCCAAGCAAAGCCCGGTTTTCTATAAAACTCGTTGTAAGTGAGCTACGCCTACGCTATTTTTAATATATCGTTTATTTAATAATAGTAACGTTATTAGAAACTTATAATAAGTACTTGAGCTATTATTATGGGTTATATAAGTATTGTTTAACGCTTATATAATAGTAATAATAGCTAGACTATTAATTAGTCTCGGTGAATAATAGACTATACTCTAGTGGTAATAATACCAGGTTTCGTCGAAGGAAATTATTTTTAAGAAGCGAAGCGCTGTCTGAGTTCAGATTCACCACCTTTTAAAGTGAGTGCATGGTCTCTTTCATCTTACACATAGATATGAAGTATTTTGAATAGATTACGTGTTATGTATGCATATTATCTGGATACTTGTTGTCTATGTTGGATGAATGATTTTATACATGTTTTAAATGATTTAAACTATATATTTATTTTATATCTACAAATATGTTGGGATAAAACATGGGTAGATGAAATAGTTGGTGTGTGATGAAATAAAACGATGAGAGATGGTGATGATAGGAAGGTGATGATAATTAGGTGAGGATAGATAGGTGATGATGAATCAGTGATGTAGGATGAAAGATATTATAACCTTGTCCAGCAATTTGGAGATGTAGTCATCTACCGGAGTATAGACGGCGACCACAAACTATTATAAACAACCCCGTGGAAACACCAGCAGGCTCATAACCTGTAGGTGATGAATTACGAGTTCAGGCGATGTTGTAACTACGTATTCATGTGATGATACTCTATCCCTTACTATGAATTACGAATTCAAGCGATGTTGTAACTACGCATTCATGTGATGATACTCTAACCCTTACTATTAATTACGAGTTCAGGCGATGTTGTAACTACGTATTGAGGGAATAATCCCCAAACCATTATTGTATGTGTGATGTAGGCGATGATCCTTAGGAAAAGTCCTTAGGAACGAACCTATAAGGAAATGCGATGTAAAGAGATGAGAGGTAAATACAATATAGGAGATGAACCTTATGTAACATCCCAAAATTCAAGACTAAAAATTTCTTTTAATAAAACATTACTTAAAGTGAGATCATCAAACCAAGACATAATCAGAGTATTAATTTCCAAAACACATGTTTGTTATCAGAGTAAAACATTCCCAGGCTGTCTAATCTATGGTGTGTGCCATGCGATCACCCCAAACTCTTCCCTCCGCTACCGGAAGTACCTGAAACCAAAACTGAAAACCGTAAGCACGAAGCTTAGTGAGTTCCCCACCCTACCACATACCATGCATAACCACATACTGCACATACTGGGCCTCTCCCGCTACAACGGCCCCACCGCTCCAGGCCCCGTCTGGCTTCGAGCCCCGCATGGATACAGATCTGTTTCACTTAGGCCTCGCCCGCTAACATATAATAGCACATAAACATATCACAACACATAAGCTAAACACATACTAACAGATCTTGTCCAAAGGCCTCGCCTATCCTGGGCCTCGCCCTTATCTTGCTACTGATGAGTCATGGAACCCTATCCATGCTCCTACTGATAGTGAGATACGGGCCCAGCCCACACTCACTCTTTCCCTAACTTGGGCCTCGCCCCTGATCTGCTGCTAATGAGCTGTGGAACACCATCCACACTCTGCTATTGGTGAGATGCGGGACCTCGCCCACACTCAACCCCTACCAGGCACATAAAAGTATCACACAGACAACAAGTATAAACTATCACATAAACCATTCCTTGGGCATCCGCAGCTATCACTGGACCTCGTCCTGAATATCATACTAGCATACTGTGCCTATGGCTAACCCCCGGGTCTTCTACTCATAACTACATGGGCCGACATTGTGGTCGTAGACCCATTCACACAAAAGGGAAACTCACATGTACTGGCTGAACTCGCTGATGATCCCACTAGCTGTTGTCCGGCAACTCTTTGAACTCCTGCTCCACTAGCTCCCCGAGCTACCAATATCAATGCAACACTTAGTCTAACTGACCCCCGAAAGACAACCAAGTCAACTCTGGTCAAAGTCAAAGTCCTGGTCAAAGTCAACCTCCCAGGTCAACCCTACTCGCTGAGTCAACCTACTGACTCGCCGAGTTCATAAGTTCAGAGTCCTTTCATTCGCGACTCGACTCGCCGAGTCTACCGATTTTCGAGTCCTGACTTGTCCGACTCACCGAGTCTCCACTCGACTCACTGATTCGAGTCTCAGCTCGAAGGGTTGGGGTTTCGCGACCTGAATCGCCGAGTCCAAGACAACCTTCAACAGACTCGCCGAGTTGTTCTTCAAACTCGTCGAGTTCCTGCCCAACTTCATGCGACTCGACGAGTTGTTCATCCCACTCGTCGAGTTCCTCCTAATCTTCATGCTACTCGCCGAGTCCACTCAAAGGACTCGCCGAGTCCACTCAAAGGACTCGCCGAGTCCATTAAGATCTTCATACATGCAGAGGACTTTTGAGTCATGCATGGACTCCAAACTGTAGATCTACCCTTCCCAAGCCTATTCCTCACGTAAAGTTGCAAACTTTACGTGTAGAGAAGGAGATCTAGGCTAAATACACCATAAACTAGGGTTTAAGGCAAAGAGGCTCCATAATCAACTCAAGGGCAGATACTTTATGCTTCACAAGTCCAAAATATGCTTAGATCCGAAGTAGCAACTTCAGATCTGGCTTCTAACTCAAATGGATAACTAATCATGGCTAAAAAGCCCCCAAAACTCACAACTATAATAGATCTAAAGGAGGGAAACGACTTAATACCTTCAATAACTCACAAAGGTTCCCCAAACTTCAGATATAAGGCCAATCCTTGAAGCTTCATTGATTCCCCTCTTTCTTCTTCCTTCAAATCACCCAAAAATGACTTGGAAGCTTGAATGAGCAACAATGGGGCTTAGGGTTTGTCGTTCAGGGTGAGAGAGGCAGTAAAGGAACCCTAGGGAAGAGAATGAGACGTTTAAATAGGCTCCAAGTCCCGGATTTAGGGTTTTCCTCGTTCAGACCAGACTCGTCGAGTCTCCTTGGCCGACTCGCCGAGTCGGTCACTTACTCCTCGACTCGGATCCCGCTCGGACTCGCCGAGTTCCTCCTTGGGCTCGACGAGTCGTCCCTTAAACTTAGGGTTTCCTTTCCTTTCTTGACCTTCCTGACTCTAGGTGTTACACCTTAAGGTAATACTTTAGGGAATATCAAATGAAGAAAACGAGGATGGGTAATCGGGTTAATTGTTTGATATGTATTATGTGAAGAAACAAATTAATTATATTATTGTGGGTTGAAAACCCTATGTCTTCACCAGGTTTCCCAACCTGACCCACTCAATTTATTTGTATCACTAGTGTCGATATGAAGTTACATTACACTGAGAGATTAAGGAGATGTAAATCACTAGTGATAATGAATGTAAGTTCTGTTTATGTTTATGCTTCTGTATTGACGATGAAATCCCAAATGTTTTAAAATGAATAAAAATACTTTTCTATGGAAATGCTTTGATAACGTATTTATAATGTTTTACTGGGAACAAATTCCGCAACATTTTTATTAAAAAGGTACTCTGATTTTTATAAAGCATAAACAAAATCGGTCTTTTTTTGGTCGTGAAAATGAGGATGTCACACGGTGGACTAACCACGCCATAATTAAAGTAACCAGATGAAAAGAACTGAGCACATACCTGTAAGTTAATATTAGTAGGTGTAGTTATTCGACAACAATTCTTTAAGTTGGCGGTCGTTAGGTGGCAGAATTCCACCAAAAACCGTGGTCAACAGACAGTTCAGAAAAGGGAGGTGGCAATTAAAATTGGGGATCAGATAGTCAAACCACAATCGTCGCACATTTTTTCCTTCTTTTTGGCGACGCTGGAGGTGCGAACAGTGGTGGCCGGACTCCGGACTTAGGGACGATGGAGAAAAGAAGTAGAGGCTTCGATGGAGTTAATGAAAATGTAAGGACCACCACCGACAGAGGATGAAGAATACGTGGGATTGAAAGACGAAAGCGAGTGTAACACATTCAAGAAACTGGAATCTATAAAGAGAGATACAAAAGAAAATCGACTAATGACACTGATCCTAATCTGATTGGATTATACGGGCGGTGAAGTACATATAGAGCTATTACGTGTGTAGTTCCAATTTTAAAAATGGCCTATAAGGACCACTGAAAAAGAAGGCAAAATATTAATAAGTAGAAGAATCGAAATTTTTAATATACTTAAGTAGAAGGGCCGAAATTGACCAAAAAGGTTACTGTTTACTATTCCTAATATATATACTAGTTTAAAACCCGTGAGAACCACGGTTATAAAATTAATTAAACTCTTGTAGTAAAAACTCAAAATTATTAATCAGTTATTTTAAATAAATTATTAATTTAAGAGGTATTTTTAGTAGTTACGTGAAATTATAATCGTTGATTCAAATAAATATGTAAAATTAATTTTTAATATATGTTAGACATTTTTTATCTGTGAATTAATGAAAACTATAATAGAAATTTTAAATTTTAAAATAGAGAATAAATATATTGACAAATAACATCATATTAATAAGGAGTCAAATAAATTTAAAATGGAGAACTAATAGATTGACAAGTGGCAACATATTAATTAAGATGTATAATATGGTGACATATGACAAAAGAACTATTATTTTATTAAGATATATATATATATATATATATATATATATATATATATATATAATAATAATAATAATTAAAAATGAATAAAAACAACAAAAAAAACAACATAGAAAAAAAAAACAAAAAAAAAATCAAATGTGGAATTGAAAAAAAAAAAAAAAAAGAAGATACTTATAGAAAACCCTTTTGTGTTATTATTACTTTGTGATTTTACTAGTCATCATGGTTTATTTATCTATCAAGTTGTGTAAATGAACGACAAAATAAAAATAATAAATATGACAAGATGTATGGTTCGGGTTCTGGTGGCTATTAAGATAGTTGGTGGGGGTAAGTTGTAATTGCTGTAAACTATAATCAGACTTCCCGTTGACAATGGCACATATGGTAATTTCTATATAAACCAGTGGCATTCATTTTTCACATGTTACACCCTATTCACTCTTTAAAAAAAAAAGTAAAAAACTGCTCTGAGATTATAACAAAACCCCGCGCTTCTCTTCTACATCTAACATCTCACAATTCTCCAACATAGATACACACATACATATACGATAGATTAGTATACACACAATAACATACACAGCAAGAGTGAAAATGGAATTGCAGAAGGGATTTAAGCTATTGCTTCAACAATACAAAGCTTTGTTCACGAAGAACTTGCTGCTCGCATGGCGGAACAAGAGAGCCACATTCCTTCAGTTATTTTCATCAATATTCTTCATTTTTTTGCTTTTCATTATACAAAAAGCAATTGAAGCTCGATTCGGCTCTTCCACTGCCTTCAAGGCTGTACGAGATCCTGAGCCGCTAATCGATCCCCCGATCCCTCCGTGTGAGGATAAGTATTACACTAAGCTTCCGTGTTTTGACTTTGTTTGGAGCGGCAGTGATAGTGACAGGATAGGATCGATTGTTGATCAAATTAGGGCTAATAATCCTGGTAGGCCTATTCCTTCTACCAAGGTAATCATCATTGATTTTCAAAATTTTACTTTGTTTCAAGTAATTATTTGGTCAGAGTTATTCTGTACAGGTTTTCAGTAAGAAACTTTCTAGGATTTAAAGATCGTCACTACAACATAGGCATTTTTATCTTCAACAAAGATAGAATCATAGAATAGAATGGCATTTGTTCTCATTGAAATGGCATTCATGATCTTGTGAATAGGTCAAATCTTTTCGATCAAAAAATGACGTGGATGCATGGTTCGTTGCTAATCCTATGAAATGTCCCGGAGCTCTGCATTTTCTAGAGAGAAATGCTACTGTAATTAGTTACGGTTTACAGACAAACTCTACACCCGCTGGAAAACGAGGTGATTTTGAAGATCCAACATTCAAATTCCAAATACCACTCCAAATTGCTGTTGAACGCGAAATTGCAAGGTCATTAATAGGAGGTATAGAACATTATTTTTTGTTAATCCCTTTCTTGTACTTATGGACTGTCATCTCTTCTTCACTTTTGCAAATAACTGAGCGAACATTTCAAAAAATGTTGCAGATCCTGGTTTCAGTTGGGTTGTCAATTTGAAGGAATTTGCACATCCGGTAGTGGAAACATTCTCTTCTGTGGGCACAGTAGGACCAAGTTTCTTCTTGGCCATTGCCATGTTTGGTTTTGTGCTACAGATTAGTTCTTTGATCGTTGAGAAAGAACTCAAGCTTCGCCAGGTATTTAGATTTTCTATTTTTTTATGTTCAGTTCTGTTTACATATATGAAGTTATATCTCAAATTCTGGGTGTTTACCTTACAGGCAATGTCTATGATGGGCCTTTATGACACGGCTTATTGGTTATCATGGCTTACATGGGAGGGAATCATCACCCTATTTTCCTCTCTTTTCACAGTTCTCTTTGGAATGATGTTTCGGTTTGATTTCTTCATGAACAACAGCTTTGAAGTTGTGTTTCTTGTGTTCTTTCTCTTCCAATTAAACATGGTAAAAGTCTTTCCTTTTCCAAGTTATATAAAACAAATTCCATTCCATATGTTGGTGGATTAACATTTTCTAGCTTTTGCTGACAGATCGGTTTTGCGTTCATGTTTTCATCATTCATCACAAAATCAACTTCATCTACAACTGTTGGTTTCTCCGTGTATATAGTTGGCTTTCTGACACAGGTAACTTCATTATTAATTTCATTTACCAAACACTACTCCCTCTATCATTTTTCGGATTTAAGATTTAACTTTTTTCTTTATGCAGGTGGTTACCGTATTTGGATTTCCCTATAGTGACAGCTTCTCTAACACATACAGGACCATCTGGTCTTTCTTCCCACCTAATCTTCTTGCTAAAGCCCTTCAATTGCTTTCTGATGCAACTTCCACTCCTGAAGACCCTGGTATCAGCTGGAGCCATATAGGGGAGTGTGCACCAAATGACAATGACTGTCTAATAAATATGGTATCTACTTATTTGATAATCACTACTCTTTCACTCTCGATATCTCCACTGTGCAAAAGACGAGAATGCCCTCCTCATCCTCATCATAAAAAATAACCCTTGAAAGTTTGTTTAGTCCCATCCTGTCCCGTGTAACAAACTCATCCATACTCTTTCCATTTGAAGTTGACCCATTTCATATTTTGTATGTTTTGCAGAGTGATATCTATATTTGGCTTGTATTAACATTTATTCTGTGGGTTGCCCTTGCAATATACTTTGATAATATCTTCCCCAACTCATCGGGTGTAAGAAAACCAACTTTCTACTTTCTGAACCCTGGATACTGGTCAGGGAAAGGTGGAGACAGGGTGAGAGGTAAATGAATGAACCTGTAACTATATATTCTTTCTACACTTGCAATGTCTATTAATTTTACTAAAAGTATTTAATCTGTGTTTTTTCTTAAGAGGGATCGATTTGTAGTTGCATGCGGTCTGTTCCAACATCAGAACATACGACTCCAGATGATGAAGATGTACTCCAAGAGGAAAACACTGTGAAGCAACAACATAGAGAAGGTGCTGTTGATCCAAATCTTGCAGTTCAGATACATGGGCTTGTGAAAATATATCCTGGAAGAACTAACATTGGTTGCTTTAAATGCAAGAGAAGTGCACCTTATCATGCACTCAAGGTACAAACCTAACTGTTTAGGCTCTGTTTGATATGCACTGAGACTGGAACTCATGTCAATGGGACACCAACAAGGTGGGACATGACTTGTTTTCGATCTCTTGTATGTGAAAAGACTTGAATGCCCTTCTCATTTTCATCATCGAAAATAGCCTTCAAAAGCTTGTCCGCTGTCCTGTATAAGAAACACAGTCTTAATGGTCGCCATGCTCTTGTACAAGTGTTTTGTCTGTGAATAAGGTGCTTTAAGTATTAAGTTATTTTCAGGGGTTATGGGTGAACTTTCCAAAGGATCAGCTTTTTTGTCTTCTAGGACCAAATGGAGCTGGAAAAACTACTGCAATCAATTGCTTAACAGGAATTACACCAGTCACTGAAGGAGATGGTATTCTGTTCTTTTTGTGTTGATGTTTACCTGTTGCAGTTTTTCTTTTTAATGAGATTACATTAGTTATAATGTCTTATGATTAACAGCTCTCATATATGGACATTCCATCCGAAGCTCTGTTGGCATGTCAAATATCCAGAAAATGATAGGTGTTTGCCCCCAGGTGACTACTTTCTTTTTAATTTTTATATCGGTATTTTCATTTGAAGTAATTAATTATTATTAAGGCTGAGAATGGAGAAAGTAAGAATTTGTGTGTGTATGGATCTGTTTTGCAGTTTGATATTCTTTGGGATGCACTGTCTGGTCAAGAACACCTCTATCTTTTTGCCAGTATCAAGGGTCTCCCCCCTGCTTCACTTAAAACGGTGCGCCCTAAAAAACTACACATCGTTTACTAAGACAGCACTTCCATGATATTATGGTTAAATATTATATTCATTCAAGTCCATGTTAAATTCAGTCAAAGGGTAAAATGGTCATTTTCCACTGGTATACAGGTTGTGCAAAAATCATTGGCAGAAGTGAGACTCACGGAGGCAGCCAGAGTAAGATCTCGAAGCTACAGTGGAGGAATGAAACGTCGCCTCAGTGTTGCAATAGCTCTAATTGGTGAACCAAAATTGGTCATCTTAGACGAACCGGTAAACAAATTTTTATTTTATTTTATTTTTTTTCCACAATCGTTAACCATCTTTTCATTTTGGTCTGAACTTTATTTATTTCTTCAGACTACTGGTATGGACCCCATAACTCGAAGACACGTTTGGGACATTATTGAGAATGCAAAAAAAGGGAGAGCCGTTATTCTAACAACACATTCAATGGAAGAAGCTGATATTTTAAGTGATCGAATTGGAATCATGACAAAAGGTAAGCTTCGTTGCATTGGAAATTCAATCAGGTTGAAGTCAAGATTTGGTACTGGTTACATTGCTAATGTAAGCTTCTTGGCGACCAATGATAACGTGACACATCATGAGGACGTGAAGCTGTTCTTTAAAGATGTACGTTACATCATGCAACTTTTCTCAAGTTTAATTGTTTTATATAGTGTTAAATGCAAGAAATAACTACTGATTTGTTTATTATAGCATCATACTTACATTTCTTCCTATTAAAGCATTGTACTTTTGAAAATTTTACCCAATTATAACAATATCATCCAAATACAAAGCAATTTTCATTTTGATAAAATTTGTCAATGTATAATGTGCAAATAAGAAAAAATAATTGGGTAGGTTTTTTAAAATACAATGCCTTTATAAGAAAAGTTTGAAAATACAATGTTGTAATAGAAAGAATGTTACAAATAAATCAAAGTATGTTGCTATTTGCTTGCATTAAACCCCAAATGCTATGGTAGAAAACAAATACAATGCCTTAAATGTGAAAATAGAATGTTGTAATAGAACACAAATAAATAAAAACATGTTGCTATTTCTTGCATCTAACCCTTATTGCCATTATTGAGTAGCTTTTTCCAAGTGCAATGCTTTAAAAAAATTGAAAGTAGAATGATGTTGGGATTGTTTTTACAGCGTTTAGACGTGGTTCCAAAAGAGGAAAACAAGTCGTTCCTGACTTTTGTTATCCCACATCACAAGGAGGGCTTATTAACTGTAAGACTTTTCATTTTAGTGATTAGTTTTTTATAACTTAATAACATATGTGAAGAAATTATGTTCTAATTGAGAATATGTGCATGGTTTTTTTTTTATTAGAAATTCTTCGAGGAACTAGAAAATAGAGAGGAGGAATTTGGTATATCGGACATACAACTGAGTCTTGCGACTCTTGAAGAAGTGTTCCTCAACATCGCAAAACAGGCAGAATTCGAAAGTGCTGCAGCTGAAGGTAGATTCACCACATTGACTTTGACCTCAGGAACCTCTCTTCAAGTAAGTGTCTTCGACATATATATTAAATTTAAATATTAATCCCATGTAATCCCTGAATAGAGTAAATATCATGATGATCTCTTATATAGATACCGGTTGGAGCAAGATACATAGGAATTCCAGAAACTGTTTCAACAGAGAATCCACATGGAGTTATGGTGGAAGTTTATTGGGGGCAAGACGATGCGGGTGCACTCTGCATTTCAGGGCACTCAAATGAAACATCGATACCATCTCATGTCCAATTACCCGATGCCCTTTCTTCTTCACATTCACATACCTCTCGAAGAAACTTTTTGGGCCGATCTGGGCCGGTCCATGGAATCGTTATTAATCCTAATGAAATTGGTACAACATCTTGATGTTATTTATGTTAAAGGATCATATAGGGGAGGAGGGGGTTCGACAACTTTTGTTTATTTGTTCAATATAGTATGTATAAATTGTTTTACATGTATTTACATATTATCACACCATATCTTTCATACAAAATATATTTTCCTTTACCAACATTACTTACATAATCACATTATCGCAAAAGGAGTTCTATTATGTGCTTCTTTATAAGATACATTCGTCTTCTTTGCCTTGGATGATCCCCGATGTTTTAAAAATCGGTTTTTTAGTGGAGCCGGTATGGTGACCGGTTTTCGGTTCAACCGTCGGGTTAACCGGTTTCTATAATTTTCATCTTTTTTTCCGATTTCTCTTTACATACATATATAAATCATGAATTTGATGTTTGTAGTTCAAACATTAAAAATACATATAAAAATAAGTTGGAGATCAATCCAAATATATTAAAATAACACATAACCATAAGTTTTAGATGAATACAAACACATCAAAAAACTTTATAACATTTATCATATGTTTTTATTTAGTAAAAACTAAATAGATTTGAAAAAAATTAACAAAGTTTATTATGTAAATAGTTTTTTTCCATGTATTTTTATTTGGTTTAACCGGTTCAACTGGTTTATTTTGACCGGTTCAACCGGGTTTTTCTAAAAACCGGCCGGTTCAATCCAGTTCAGAAATCAACATAAACCGGTGATAGTTGAACCGTTTCCTCTCCCGATTCACAGTCCAACCGGTTCGATCGTCCGGATCAAACCGGTTTTTTAAAACATTGGATGATCCTATTTTTTATTTCCAAAAATTGCATTTTTGCCATGAGTGCAAAGCTCGCTTCAATTAGTTTTATATTTAAATTTTATTTTAAAAATATATGCATATCAGCGAAATATCACACGATATGTCATATATGATATGAACCTATGCCAACTCGGAAAGAATCAACTTGCAAGTTAATTTTTTCCTAAGATATAATATTTCAATAAGTTAAATCACCTGATTGCCATAAAAAACATGATCACCAAATTTTTAGAAAAATATATAAAAAGGTTTGTTATTAAGGGTGATGTTTGGTTGGTTTTATTGATTGTCGGGTTACCGGTTTGTTCGGTTCGCTATCGTTTTTTGACATAGCAAAATATTAAGTGAAACCAAACCAAATAAGGTTCGATTTAAATGGTTTGGTTTATTTGGCTCAGTTCTTGGTTAAATTCAAACAATAGATATCAACATTTCAAATGTATTAAAATAAATATGAATATAATTTAAAAAAAAAAAAAAAAAAAAACTTAAAGCATACGACATAAATAGTTTGCTCTAGGGTATCATTCGGTCCATTCTAATCGATATAAACACAAAAAATAATTATAATAATAATCATTATTATATTACTATTATCTCTAAATATTATTAAAAGAGAACCTTTAATTCATCAATAAAGCAATCAGAGCCCTTGATTATGTTTTAATCATATGTTTTCCACCCTTAGATCAAATTGTTGACACCATTTTCCACAAATAAAATTTAAAATATAATTACATTTAATTATAAAATCTATAATAATTATAGAATCTTTAAATTTGGTAATTATTTTATCAATTGAAACATATCATTTTATTTATATACATGATATCAGTTTCTCTAATTAATATTGTTCTAATTTAACTACCTTATTTATAGCTTTTGATTTCAAAATTCAAACCCGTTTATATTTTATTTTTTATTTTTTTTTAAAAACTTATTAAACATGCATATCAATAATTAAGTTATTAACCTATAAAATCTAATCTAATCCCACTAAATCAACAAAGTATTAAAGAGTAAAATTTAAAATCAATATTATTTTCATAATTTATCTCCCAATATATCTCACATAAAACGAATCAATTTGAGATAATTGTTTGAATTTTAAAACTGATTAAATAAGAAAATCAATTAACTTGAAGTTTTGAATTAATATAGCTAATATCTTTCTTTTTTTCCAGATGAATAGCTGAAAATCTCTAAGATGATATCTTAGGGTCCCAAAATTTTTAGAAGATAATGATTTCCTTATTAAAAAACACTTTATATATACGATTACACTGAAGTGGTTATTCTTACGATTTTGGATTGGGTTCAATGATTTACAGTGTTCTTCTTGAACAATCTTCTTCTCAAATTCTTTTTTCCTATCTCTTACTTTACTCTGTTTTCCTTATTCTTCTTCAATTTCTTGCATTTACTATGTTCTTATTATTTGTTATTACTGTTCTTGTTGAGAGGTCATGAAAAAAATTAATCAATCTACTTTAAATATATTAGTTTTATTCATTTAGTTACAGAATCAAAATTATACCCTTTATATCGATTTTTTAATGTGTTGACCTATGTTTGTCAATAAAAAGCCATAAAAGTCATTTTAATACATGATGACAAAGCTAGTGGCACAGACCAAAAGCAGGATAAAGAAGTTTTATATTCAATAATGATAATTTCTTGATGAAATATCATTA
The DNA here is from genome assembly GCF_051521515.1 of Lactuca serriola. Classification (NCBI taxonomy): domain Eukaryota; kingdom Viridiplantae; phylum Streptophyta; class Magnoliopsida; order Asterales; family Asteraceae; genus Lactuca; species Lactuca serriola. The sequence continues at coordinate 13,658,612 of NC_136408.1, forward strand.
TTTTTTACTAAAATATATTTGTTTTTTTTTGTTGAAATATCATTCTTTTTACTGAAATATCATTAATTTTTACCGAAATATTATACATTATTAAATTTTACGTATTAAAAAATTATTTTCGGTTTATAAAATTAGTTTATTTTAATTTTTTAATATCTGCAGCAGTATGCAGATGTTAAAAAAATAAACATGCTTTTTATTACAGTTTGCAGCCTTTTGGTCTACATCTTCTACTGCAGAGGGTTGCAGAGGTGGTCCGCAGACTTCATGATTTTTTGTTTTAGAAAATCAAACAGCACCTAAGTTAAAATTTAATTCAAATAGCTTTCGGAACTTTTATGCTTAATTTTTTTGTATGCATTTCAATTTTATAAAATGTAAAGTTAGTTTTGGAGAATACGTGACCAAATAGTAAAAAAAATAAAAATGAAATAAAAATAAAAGGTTGGATTAGACCCGAAAAATGATCGGTCCTAAAAAATGGGATTGAAAAAAGGTAGGTGAGACCGTTTATTATAGAAAAATAGAATTACCATAGAGAATGGAAACGTAGAAAAAAAATGATGATGGTGAAAGATAACTGATTTCACTTTTAATAGATTAGAGAATTACTAGATAGATGTTTCAAATAATAATTTTACTTCTTTGGTTGGATTAAGCAATAGGATGTAAATGAGTTTTTTTTAACATGTTTATTCATTTCAAATAAAATGTTTTTATATAAAATTATGATATACTTTGCCATAATTTGTCAAAATATACATATTTTATGTTTATCATTTTTCACTTTAGCATTACTTGTTGCTATATAGTTTATGTAACCGTCAATTAATATTTTTTTATACACATCTTGTATTGAAAAACATAATTTTAATATAAAAGGCGAAGTTACAAACAGATCAAACATAAAGAAATATGAAAATCACACTATTTAAAAACTACGTGTAATATGTCCAAATAGATGCACAAAAAATCAAATTTAATATCCATAACAACTAAAAAAGATAAATTAAAATAACCTAATCATACTATTAAGTCATCCACAATCATTTCCATGTAACAAAACTTTTCATCTTCGGTCATCTTAAAAAATGACCGGACACAAAAATGATTTTTGTTGAACATGTCAATCACCTTAACCTATTGTTTGACATTAACATTTTGCATACATTTTATAGAATAATTGTATTCTTTGGCTAAACGGGTAGCCTTGGTCAAGATGTTGTGTTTGACAAACTCATTGGTGTAATCGGCTGACCGACCTGCATTTATATGCATTTATAGAATAATTATATTTTTTTTGACTAAACGGATAGCTTTGGTCAAGATGTTACGTTCGACCAACATATTGGTGTAGTCGGTTGACCGAGCTACACTTATTGAATAATTGTATTCTTTGGCTAAGCGGGTAGCCTTGGTCAAGATGTTGCATTTCCTGATTTTCTTGTTTGGTCCGCATTCATTTGTGCTTTCATTTATTTTGTTATCTTTGTCATATTTTGGACTGATTGGCCGGGATTCTTCTTTAGTTCATATTCCCATTACCTCATTCCGCTTTCATTTGGTCGGCCTAGCGGTTTTTTATCACTACTTTTCATTACCGTTATTGTCCACACGAACTGTTTCACAACCACTGAACCGTCCTATTCCTGCACTTGCCACGTTGCCGCTTCGGCCAGTGCCCCTACTGCTTCTTTTAGACTGCTTCTTTCTTTTAGCCTTATTATATTGTACTTTTCGTTCTTGTCACCCACTTCATGACATTTGTCCCTATTTCCTTTGACTGTAGGTTTTTTGATTTCTTTCAGGGATGTAGAGTTATTACAATCGCTATTTATGTTCCTGTTTTGGTCTTGCTTTGTTTGCTTCATTCTTTTCTTTGTCGGTATTGTCCTGACCCCCCGACATTGTATGGAACTTGACTAAACCATGGATGGTTGACGCTATGGTCCTAAACTTATGCATTGTTGTTCTTCAAAAAATCACGTTGTATGGAGATGATTTGTTGATGATCACAAACCTGACTGGTTTGGTGTCATTCTTGCCATTGTTATAATCTACTAGGGTAAGTTGTAACATGATTACTCCTTCCATCCAAACATTGTGCCTGGTGAAACTAATTAAATGACTTTCATGTGGCTCTATCTTCTTTTGGACATGATTGTGGGAGTTGCTCTAAGATGCTCTTTGTAAGGTTCAAAGTAAGTAGGCTATCAATTCCCCGCCTCTTTTTTTAAGATTGTCGATGTGCACAATTTTTTTTCCTTTTCTCTTATTTTATTTCTTAATAATAAAGATTTGTTTTGATGGAAAAGGAAATGATTTATTTCCCAACCAATTCCTTATTATGTATATTAACCAAACATGAGAAAATAATCAATTCATTTTCTCAACTTTTAATTCTCTGTACCAAACACCATCTAAATTCTTTTTTTTCTTTTTATTAAACTTAAGTGTATCATTTTTAATAAATTTTAATCTATCATTTCAGTGTTAATCACATATCAACTATAATAAATGAAGATCCATTTTGTCACATGTCAATCTCTCATGAGTTTTGGCACTTGTCATTTTATCATATATTTTAAATTAAATAATATCCACATTTCAATTTCTTAGTTTTTCTAATTTTTAAAATTAAAAAATCACATAATCCTTATATATCCAAAATATTAAATGTAATAAATATGATATTAATTATAATTAATTCGCTTTTTCTTTCCTTATTTCAAAATTTTATTTAAAAAATACTTAATGTTTAACTTTATTTAATTTTTTTAATTACACGGATTTTACACCTAGTTTTTATTATATCAACTCAACCTCATGTTATTTTTCCTCTATTCTTCTTGAAAATATGATTGTCCCTCGACTTCCTCCAATTTTTATATATTAGTATTTTTTAAATAAATATGCAACAATTAAAAGTTGTATTGAGAGAGAGAGAGATGAGTGTGGTGGTTTTGCTTGCCACACCCCTCTCACCCGATCGTGTGATGTTTGTCAATTGTCACAAAGGTATATCACACTTCCTTCAATTGGTAGCATAGCCATATGGATTGAGAGCTCCAATAAGATACTTTCATCCTCAAAGAATTTAAAAAAGAATTGTTTGTTTTTTATCTTCATAGTTCATACAAATTCAAGTTGTTTTGGAAAACAAACACATGGTTTCTTTTTTATATTCATCTTCGTCCCATCTTCTTACCGGTTGTTTCCGATTTGTTTTGGGAAGCAAAGTGGCAACCCTTTTTTGTTCATCTCCATCACTTACAACCCAACGGATGAAACACATACAAAACAAAGTTCTCCTTCAATTTTTTCATATTCAATCTACCGATTCAATGTGTATTCTTTTGAACATGTTTACATAAAGAACTATTTGTCCAGCTGCTTTGCACAGATAAACTAATGTTATATACTTGAAAACTATAAGTTGGTGTTGTACGATGCTCCTTATTATTTGTACTCGATGCTTTCTTTCTATTCGGTCTTCTCTTCTCTTCTCTCTTGGCTCTATAACTCTATTTTTATAAATTGTAATAAGACCCCATACTCTAGATGTTTTACATTTGATACCCCTGTATAATCTTACTATATATGGTTTCTCTCCCTTGGGTCTTATGGTAGGTTAACACCAACAGTGCCACCCGAAGATACAATCACTAACTAACTCCGTCGTACTCAGAAGTGAGAACAATGAATCAGGAGGCGGGCGGTCGCAATCGAAAGCGTAAGAGGAGAAACAACCACCGGAAAACTGAAACCCCCTCAAAAAAGCAGACAGCCACCGCCACCGCCGCTGCCAGTTCGAGTGTCAAACAACCGCCTCCAACCTGCACTGTAGCTAAAAGTTTACCGAAACCATTATCTTTTCTGGAAAAGGTGCCCACTATCTCGTGAACTGTTTCTATGTATTGTACCAGATGGAATATGATTATTAATTTTTGTATTTCAGATGAAAGCTAAATTAGCAGGAGGCCATTTTCGTATGATTAATGAGAAGCTTTATACCTGCTCGTAAGCCCTAAAATTCCCCTTCGTTTTATCCCTTTTAGTTTTACTATGGCATGATTTGCATTTCAACTAATCTTTTATCGTATGCTTAGAATAAAACCCTTTGTCTGTGTTCAGAACGTTTATCTTGTTGATTAGGTTTTTGTAGCATGGATCATATTTATATGAATTATCAATTGCTGTATCTGATAATTGATATGTATGCAGTGGAGATGAAGCCCTCAACTACTTTAAAGAAGACCCTTCATTGTTTAACATGGTAAGATATTTTGTCCCAGATTAGAGAATGTTCTTTACTTCTTACAGCCTTTCTTGCTAGATTGAATCATGAAAGAGCAAAATACAGAAAAACACATCTAGTGAAAATATTACTATTTGTGTCTAAATAATGCAACTAATATTCAACTCACTGGATCAGTATCATACAGGATATCAAGAACAAATGTCACGTTGGCCTGAACAGCCAGTTAATATCATCATGAAGTGGCTAAAGGATCACCCCTCTTCCTTAGTTGTCGCTGATTTTGGCTGTGGTATGTACATCTGTCACATTGCATTTACATTTTTGATAGACTATGCTATCCAATCATAGCAGTGAAAATTGCTTTGAATTTGGATGACATTGCAACAGTTGGGTAGAAATTTCAAAGTACAACGCTTTAATAGGAATAAATGAAAGTAGAATGCCATAATAAACAAATAAATGAAACAACAACAAAACCCAAAGCTCACAAGGATGTAAGGTAAGGGGAAATAAATAAATAAATGAAAATACATTGATATTTCTTGCATTTAATTTAACCCTATATTAAATGTCAAATGTTTGATTCATTTAAGTGTAGTTTTAAGCTAATAATCTACAAGTGTTATATGTACAACAGGGGATGCTCGTCTTGCAAAAGGTGTAAAGAATAAGGTCTTTTCAATAGACCTTGTCTCAAAGGATCCTTCAGTGATCGCTTGTGACATGTCCAATGTAAGTCTCATCAAAAATGCTTCAAAGCTCTGTAAATTTCATAGATTATAAAGAAGTTTAAATGACAAGATTTAAGAACACATGTATTATGTATGTTTCCTTGCAGACACCCCTTGAGACTTCATCAGTGGATGTTGCTGTTTTCTGCCTTTCACTAATGGGAACCAATTTCCCAAATTATCTTCAAGAAGCACACAGAGTACTTAAACCAAGGTACCTCATAATACCTTTTTATAATCCTTACCTGTTTCACTAAAATAGATCCCGAGTTACAATTTCAAAATGGATTGGGCTCATTTTGGGCAATGGCCCACTACCACTGTTACTCTGTACCTGATTTACATCTGACATGGTGCTTTCGGGACAGGACAGTGTGGGCCAGCCCTGGGGTTGTTGCTGGAAGAATATATATATATATATATATATATATATATATATATATATATATATATATATAAGTAATAATTTTGTCTGTCAGTGGTTGGCTTTTGATAGCAGAGGTGAAGAGTAGATTTGATCCAAACAACGGAGGAGCCGACCCGGATACGTTTTGTGAAGCGGTGTGTGAACTAGGGTTTACTTCTGTATCAAAGGTTTGTTCTTCTTCTCTTGATACCTTTTAGTATTTTATTGTCACGAGTCCATGTTAATATGTGTGTCCATTTGATTTTTGCAGGATTTCTCAAATAAAATGTTCATACTTTTATACTTCAAGAAAAAGGTTCGAGTTCGACAGCTTTGTTTGCCTGATATTCTTTATTTGCCATTGTACCTTTTTTTTAAAAAAAAAAAGTAAATGATTGCAATAGGACTTACATATATAGCTTATAAGTCATAAGGAACACTTATATTATAGCTTAGTGGATTAAGTCTTGTTCTTATTTTGAAACATTTTGCAGCCAAAGAACAAGGCGAGCAAGGGGATTAATTGGCCTGAACTGAAGCCATGCTTGTACAAGCGTCGCTGACCTTGCTACAAAATCCTTTGACCGAGGGATTTAAACATATGGGATTTTGTTCTTAGTATTTCCTCCTTGTTAAAATATATATACTCAAATCCTATTTTAATCTTAGAATTTCACAAGTATTTGTCTCTTGCTTGCCCATCTGCAACTCAGTCTTTTAGTTATGTTTGTTTTTTCTTTTAATATTTGTGTTCTTCATTGAACATGCTGCAAAAATTCTTAAAGAGATCTTGTTATGTTCTTAAAAAAAGATGCCATGAAAGCCTTTTTTCTTTTTCTAGTTTTACAACATAAAACCAAACTTGATATACGAAAGTGAACATTTGTGTTTTGGAATTTGTCGAACTTTACCACCCAAAACAAACATTTGACATCCCTTGAAAAACTCAAAATAGAGCATTTGAAATTAAAAACCCGAATATAGTATATTTCAAAAAAGAAACATGAATACCGATAAATAACTACCATAAAATGGCAATATCATTTTTTTTTTCAAAAATTATAGTCAATAAGTTACTAGGTTAGTTCAAATTATTATTTGTTGAGTTTGCACCATGTGTTGTTTATGTGGCATGATACCGATAAATAATTCTCATAAAATAGCTATATCATTTTTTTTTCAAAAATTATATTCAATAAGTTTTTAGATAATGCCAACGTATCATGCCACTAAAAAACACAGAGCGCAAACTCAACAAATAATAATCGTGAACTGGCCTAGTAACCTGTTAAATGGTTAATTTAAAAAAATGAAAATATGAAGACTTTCTAACAGGAAAAATAAAATTATAGATATAAAAAAGAAAAAATAAAATAAAATAATGTCTAAAATAAAATCTTTTATAGGATAGTTCTTTCAAGTTTCACCATTTGCTCTAAAATATTACATATTTTGGTAAAACAATATCACATAATTGTATTTTTAGTCTAAAAGTTACCTTGATGTCATAAAATATAGCAAAAGATGAAATTTTATTATACATACAAATATTTAATACTTAGGTTATGTTTGGCGTACTAACTGAAAAGCTAACTGATAGCTGAAAAGCTAGCTGATAAAAAATAATGTTTGGTAAAACTAGCTGAAGTATATAAAATTACATAAAAGGACATGTAGAAGTATGTGTTTCTATAATTAATTAAGAGGTGTCTTTGAAATTTTTTTAAAAAGCTCTTAAAAAGCTAGTCTAAGTAGTTTTTCAAAAAGCTAGCTTATAAGTTACTTTTTGACTTACCAAACACCACAACATAAAAAAGCTAAAAAAATAAGCTAGCTTATCAGCTAAATGTGGCGGACCAAACACACACCGTAGTATTAAACAAACAATTGTTTGTGTTTGTGAACACCACGTGTAACTTTATGATACATCACTTGTAAAAAACGTCAAAACAATCTTATTTTATAGAAACCTGTGTAGGGGTGTGTTTGACATGAAACTTTTGGAAGCGTTTGAGAGCTTCTAGCTTTTAGCTTTTGACAAAACGCTCTAGTTTAAACAAAAAACTGCGTTTGACAATATGAGCGTTTAGCTTTTAGTTTAAACAAACGCTCCAAATCTAAAAGCTACTTAATGTAGCGTTTAACAAAACGCTACTGAGCTTTTGAAATCAATTTCCAGAATTACCTTAAAAATATATTTATATATTTATTTATTTTTAATCAGTTGTCCTTTTATGTAATTTTATATATTTCAAAAGCTTACAGCTACTTTTGCCAAATACACATATAACAAATAAAAGCTACAACTTCCCACTACCAGTTACACGCTACCCGTTACCAACTACCCGCTAACTGCTTCCGGCTAACGGTTACTTTTGACAAACACATCCTAGGACTTTGTGTCTAAATTTTTTATAATAAAGCATAAAATCTACCCTAATAAATAAAAATGATTTTGCCGCATGTCCTTCTCTCATTCAATTTGCCACATGTCATTTTGTCATAATTTAGAGATATATTTATTTTCCACTTGTCATTTATTTCATTTTCCATTTCTAATATATTATTAATTAGTTTCCATAAATTAAACCTACCATAATATATTAATTTTAAATTTTAAATTTTAAATTTCAATTTCAATTTTAAATAAATTTACAGTTTAAACTTTTGTATTTAACGTTTTGTTATAATTAACCTGTTTAGTATACGGGTCTAATAACTAAACAATAATTTTAAATTATTTATTTTTTGCATGTTTTTTTTTTCTCATAATTTTTATTTATTTCAAATTTCAAATTCAAATAAACTTCTCATTTAATCGTTTCTATTTAACATTTTGTTTTAATCAACCCGTATAATATAGGAGTTTCAAAATGTTAAAATAAAAAAACAATCAATTCAAGTCTCGTACGTGTTAAGCAATATGTGGAAGACTACTATAGCACGAGAAAAGGATCTTGTCGATGCTTGTAATGTGTCCAAATATGACAGTATGACATGTCATCGTGACTCAAATTAGCCACTATTTTCAGCATTGATTTACCCGATACGCATCGTCATCATTAATTATGCACTTTCCATTACCAAAACCCTCTCGCTGCTCCTACAAATCACTCTCTCACTCGAGTTTTTGCGAGCAGAAAGGGTTTCGAGTTTACACAAACAGATCGTCAAGTCAAAAAGAAAATGTCTTTACTTCGACTCTGCAAAGGAATCAACCCAAATGTTTCTCGTAAAACAGCTTCAGATTATTTTTCTTCACTCAGATTCTCGAGGTAACGTCGACATTTAATTTTATTTCAATGATTGTTGCATGCGATGAATACGTTTTTTTCTCTCTCTCCTTTTTTTTTTCTATGGATTTTTTGATTTTAATAGTTCGATTGTGTTCTGCTTTTTTTTTTTTTCCTATCAATGTGATTCGATAGTTGAATCTGTATTGTTTCGTGGACGGCATTTTCAGTTGTAGTTCGATCATCACGTAGATGTATATGATTGGCAAATTAGGGCTTAAATTGAGTACTATAGTATATGTCTGGATACACATGGCAGGATTATGATTTAACGTTATAAGGTAAAGCGTTTGTGGATTACTTGAGGGCTTCGTTGTTCTGCACCTTTTCTTTTCTGAATTAAAGCTTTTTTGAAGTATTATCGTCCATTGATTTTATTATTTATCATGGGATAACTTTTGGATATTATGAAAGCGCTTTTCTGAGAAAAAGTGCATACAATTTATTTATTTTTTAAGTTAAATTACTTTCGAACTCTACTTCTGTGCTTGCTTTTGGTCCACTTGGAACATTGTACTGTAGTTTCAAAGAGTAACATATATTTTGTTTTAACCATTCCTAGCTATTTGACTGTATTTTCTCTTTTTGTGTTAAGAATGTTCAATACGTATTAGTTGTTATGCAGACTCATTCATTCACTGGGATTTACAACCTTGAAAGCTGAAGAGATTTCTGGTTCTCAGCCTGCTGAAGTACAAAACTTGGGTAAACACTTCATTTTTGAGTATCATATCTTGTAGGTTTCGGTTTAAAGTTTTATATGCCATGAAACAACAAGTGTAATGATTTAAAAACATTAGTTTTGATATAATTAGTTTTGAAAATTATAATGAAGCATTTGTGGTGTTAATTAGAGTAAATATTTTGTGTGGCATGATGCTGTTAAACTATTTCTTGAGCAAGTAGTTTTGATTGTCTTTCTTATTATTGTTAACTGTGTAGTTTCAGTCAGACATAAGTTGTCAAATGGTTTACATGGTTTGTCATGTTTCTTCCAGTCCAGGGCAAATGGATTAAATCTGCTAACTGGAATACAATCGTGGACCCCTTAAATGGAGAATCATTTATCAAAGTCTCAGAAGTAGATGAAAGTGGAATCCAGGTATGTATCTTGATTCTTGGATGTAAATGTACTTTTTCTTTATATGCCCTTTAGTTGATCTTATCAAAAGGTATATTTTGACTTATTAGTTAATAAAATATGCAGCCTTTTGTAGAGAGCTTGTCCAAGTGTCCAAAGCATGGCATGCACAACCCATTTAAATCCCCAGAAAGGTTTGCACCCTCTCTTCTGATTATCAATGTCTATTTAACATTTATCTGATTATATTTTCTTTACAGATACCTTTTGTATGGGGACATATCTGCAAAAGCAGGCCATATGCTTGCCCTTCCTGAGGTACAACATTTATATTGAGAAAACAAAGTGCATCGATATTTGCCCATTCAGTTTTTCTATCTGACTTGTAAAAAGCTTAATTAGTTTATAATTTATAATGATTTTGCATTTTTTTTCCCTATCTATTCAGGTTTCTGATTTCTTTGCTAAGTTAATACAGAGGGTTGCACCTAAGAGTTATCAGCAGGCTCTTGGTGAAGTTTATGTTACAGGGAAGTTTCTAGAGAACTTCTCTGGTGATCAGGTACATGATGGTTATCTATTCTAGGGTTTGAAATTCTTCTGGAGATGTAAATGGTTAATGTAAAATCACCCATTTCTGTCAGTGTTTTATCAACTGCATTCATGTATTTTCAGTCATGACACATACAATCTTCCTGAATTGATTCCAAATCTCCATGTTTAACATTAACAGGTACGTTTCCTAGCAAGGTCCTTTGGAGTTCCTGGGAATCATCTTGGTCAACAAAGTCATGGTTTCCGCTGGCCTTATGGACCTGTAAGATTTTATTTCACATATTTATTTATTTATTTATTCATTTTATAGAATCTCTAATACATGGGCTTTGAAAATGTAAAATCACAATATTATCTCTTTCAGGTGGCAATCATTACACCTTTTAATTTCCCTTTAGAGATTCCTCTACTCCAATTGATGGGTGCACTTTATATGGGCAACAAGCCTGTTCTTAAGGTTGATAGCAAGGTGGGTCCTATCATTTATGACATATAATTTAGATAAGTTGACTTATGTTTTGGAATGTGACTTGTCGCTTTTTAGCACCCTTTCTTGATATTTATAAACTCTTTTATTGTTTTATGAGGGCTTAGTTTGTATGCAAGTCTAAGTTAACCGAAAAGCCTTTTCTGAGTTTTATCTAATACCTTTTTATGAACATGTTAAATGTTTAATGAATGTCATTATGTATGTTTTTTTCCTGATATATTGTAGCATTTTTGTAGGTATGCATTGTTATGGAACAAATGCTTCGGTTACTCCATGACTGTGGGATGCCGTTGGATGATGTTGATTTCATCAATTCTGATGGAAAGACAATGAACAAGCTACTGCTAGAGGTTGTTTTTTTATAGTGCACCTTCACTGTTATAAGTAGCAGATCTTCCATTTTTTTTGTCTAGTAATGTGTTTTGGCCTTGTAATTTTATATAAGTTTGTGACACCATATTCAGGCGAAACCACGGATGACACTCTTCACTGGTAGCTCAAGAATAGCAAACAAGTTGGCTGATGACCTAAATGGTAGAATCAAGTTGGAAGATGCAGGATTTGACTGGAAAATCCTTGGCCCTGATGTTCATGAGGTACATAAACATCTATTTTAAGTCTGCATTCTACTACTGTCAAAAGGAGGTGACCCTTGTTTTGGGTGTTTATCAGTTGTTTTATTTGTGCTTAAATTCACAGTATACTTCATTATAATAAAAATATGTCAAAATTAGTTCATAACTGTAGTATTTTTGTTGATTGGCAGGTGGATTATGTTTCATGGGTTTGTGATCAAGATGCATATGCATGCAGTGGTCAAAAGTGTTCAGCACAGTCGATGCTTTTCATGCATGAGGTTAGCTGCCACATGCTTCTGTTTTATTACTGTATCTTTCCATAAGAAGTATCTCTTTTGTCCTGAAATAAGATGCATAGCATCCTATTTTGATTTATTTCTGTTACAGCATTCTACTTTAAAAAAAATCTTATCAAGAAACTGTACATGAAAAATCTGTTATCTACCCAATTATAGAATCGTACTTTTATTTTTATTTTTCTTGGAACTTTTATTTGGGTAGATTTTTTAAGAGTACAATTCTGTAATAGGAAAATTGCTATCTTTTGCATTTAACCCAAATCTAAAAGACAATCTTAGTCATGAGTAAATAATACAAATTAACTAGAAGTTGTTGCATCAATCTTTAAAAAAGAAAGGGTAATTTGTGAACATTATTCATATCATATTTAGTGTTAGAATTCAAAATATGAGTTTTATTTTATACTGATTATTTGTAGAATTGGAGCAAAACATCACTCTTGCGTCAATTGACTGACCTTGCTGCAAGGAGGAAGCTTGAAGACTTGACCATTGGTCCAGTTCTTACTGTAAGTGTGTGCTTAATCTGTAATGTCAAAAAAGAAAGTTATACATCTGTATCTAAACTATTATATATATATATATATATATATATATATATATATATATATATATATATATATATATATATATATATATATATATATTGAAAAGTAAGCACTAGAAAATTGTGATGTTTGCAGTTCACAACGGAAGCTATGCTAGATCACATGAAGAAATTGCTTGAGATTCCTGGATCAAAGTTACTGTTTGGTGGTGAAGAGTTGCAAAACCATTCTATTCCTTCCGTATATGGTGCTATAAAACCAACAGCTGTGTTTGTTCCTATCGAACAAATACTCAAGCCTGAATATTACGACCTCGTTACAAAAGAAATATTTGGACCATTTCAGGTAATATTGTTGTACATGCATTGGATTGAGACAAACATTGCTTTTTCTTCATCTCTCTCGTTTGTTAAAAAGACGTTATCACTTGGTTTTTTTTGTCAGGTTATCACAGAGTACAAAGACAGTCAACTCCCACTGGTGTTGGATGTCCTTGAAAAGATGCATGCACATTTAACAGCTGCTGTCGTTTCAAATGATCCATTGTTTATTCAGGTTTCATTCTGAAATTGTTTTTATTATATATATATATTTTTTATTTTTTATATGGCAATGTTGTTTTTAATCTGATTCTGATGATGAGTTGTTGAACTTGGTTTCCAGGAGGTGATTGGGAAAACAGTGAATGGAACCACTTATGCTGGACTTAGAGCAAGGACAACAGGGGCACCACAGAATCACTGGTGAGTAGAGTAGAAATAAATGGAATTTCCTTTCCTTTCCTTTCCTTTTATCAAACAAAACAAAACAAAACAAAAAACAAAACAATGTGTGTTGTGTTCATCATCAGGTTTGGGCCAGCTGGAGATCCAAGAGGAGCAGGGATAGGGACTCCTGAAGCTATAAAACTTGTGTGGTCGTGTCACAGAGAGGTCATATACGATGTTGGTCCGGTCCCACATAAATGGCAAATCCCACCCTCCACTTGAGAAAAGACATCAATACCCCTGTGCATTGCATTCAGTGATGACCCAAGTTGACCACACCTTGACTTGTAAAAGTAGGTAGTTTTCAAGGCATCAGATATATATATGTAAGAGTCTTTTGCAGACGTCTAAAGTATTGGGAATTTGGGATTGTATCATGGACATGGTAGTAGTATGCAAACATGAAGGCACCCTAATAATAAAACATCACCCAACCTCTTTCTATCTATATTCTCATTGTTGATTTTGATTACATGACCAGACGACTTTGTTGTGCTATTTTCTATAATCAGTCTCCGTTTATGCATATGTATGAGAAAACTAGCTGGGAGCTTATAGTATATATGTTGATTTTGGTTTAAATCAATTATAATATCAGAATCCATAATCAAGCAACAAACCCAAACCCATGCACATGAGATTTTAAAAGTACGTATAATTGGTTGTTGGATCAATACAATATATTCTCTCCTTGCTTCACATCACGTGAAACTATTAGTCAAGCATCTCATATACATTCTATCAGGTAAAAAGTATTCATATTATCATGGTTGTTTGTCTACTATCAACCGATCTAACAACCAACATGGAAAAGATTCCGGTCTAACAATCAACATGGAAAAGATAAATCACAATGTTTTTGAAACAAAGAACATGGTGCCTAAAGTGAACCTAATACATTGTTTATAATTCTCATCTCTAATGACCGTTAAGATAGTAATAAAAAAACCATTCTAATGGTTATTCAAATAGTATAATGGTGAGAATTAATATTACTAAATCTTTATATGGCGGTAATTATTATTTTAAATCTTCTGCATATCAATTAAATTTACAAAAATTAGTTGACGACTTCAAATATTTTTGATAAAGATAAAATATAAGAATATATTAACGATCAATGTTAGTAAATAATGAAAGCCAATTTAACATCAAAATTAAAAATTATCAAATAAAATATTATATGTTTCAATTTGTTATCAGTTTTTATCAATTCTGCAACATAATGGTTTTTTTCTCTCAATTTATCTACATAAATTGACTAAATGATAACAGATAAGATGTAAATACTGAATTGAATACATGATAAAAATAAAATAAAAAATAATATGGACGTAAACTAAATCGTAGCCCTAACCTAACTCCTAAGGCCCAACTGGAGCCCTGCCCATTATTCACGTTAACGTTAACGTTTGCTTACTTGCTTTGCTTCTTCGCACAAAGTCTCCACTCGCACAGCCCAAAGCAGCATTACTTTACGTCGTAGGCTTCAAAACCTTCTCCACACTCGCCGACTCGTCGCAGCTCCGCCGTCCATAAACCCTTCTTTGTCTCAAGGTTTGTGTCTCTACGACCTTTATTCACGATGTCTATGCTCGAACTAATTACCAAAGCGTCAGCTGCACACGAACAGCTACCTTCAGATTCACAATACCCGATAGTTCTTAATCCAGACCCTATTCTTCTCAACTTGAAACCTCAAACCCAACAATCGAATGACGCTTCGTTCGTTAAACGTGTTGAGGGATGGAAAATTTCTCAAACGGATACGGAGATTATAGAGTTAGGGCAAAACTTCTATAAGAAGTTGAAAATTAAGCTAAAAAACCTTAAGTCGTTCACTAAGGCTGAGTTCCTTAGCATGTTGACTTCGTATCTGAAGAAGAACAGCGAGAAACTCGGAATTTCAGTAGTGGTTGAACAGAAGGACGAGAGTTATACTAAGGCGCTTGTAGTTTCAGTAGCGATTGAACAGAAGGGCGAGGGTTATACTAAGGCGCTTATACAAAAAATAGGTTTTTTAATGGGTGAAGCTGTTGTAGGTTTAGTATTGGAGGCTTGTTTTGCATTCGAAATTTGGGAGATATTAGAAACTCTAATCGTTGGTGGTCTTATTGAGGGTTCGTGTTCTAGGAAGTTAGTTCATAATTTGATTGAGAAAAAGAGGTCTGATTTGGTTTGTTTGTGTGTCAAGCATGTCTCTGATCTTCAATTTTCTGACATCCTTTCCGTTTTGAAGTTCTTCCTTTCTCCACCTAAAGATGCTTATGTCACCATGGCTTTCATAAGGAAAGAATGGGAGACCGAAGCTTTGTCCGCCATTGAAATGGCAAAAGACAAAACCCTTGCTGAAAAGACATTCAACTTGGCAAAAGATGCTGCTATTTTACTCATGATGGCTCATGATGCGTTTACAACCAGTGAATTGTGCTTGCATTATCTTCTTTCATCCCCAAATCTTGATGATGTAATATTCTCAGCTTGTATTGGTAACTTAAATGGTTCAGAGATTATGGGTTTTGTGCGTTATTTGAAGAAATGGTTGACGAAATATCAAAAGTTCCCACAAGCATCTTCTTCTTCAATTCCTAAAGCTTCATCTGTACATTGGCTTAAGGTTTTTGATTCGGTTCCTTCACTTGAAAATGTTACCAAGTGCTTTGGGTTTGTTCTTGATGAACATTTCTCTTCATTGGTATTGCACCCGGAGTTTTGTGAGGAGGTGAAATCAATAGAGCTGGTTGTGAATTCTTTGGCCTCTGAAGCAAGGATTTGTTGCAAGTTGGCAAATTTGAGTAAATTGATGTTGAAGGTGCGTAATATTAATTTTCTTGCATTGAAACTATTCTTTTCATTCAAAAATCATATTCTCGTAAAGCAATGCACTTTTTAATCCATTTATGGTTAGGTTTGATGTTTCTTGTATTATGATAACCAATTTGCAGATATGAATCATTAGGTTTCTGAAGCAAGTATCATCACAACAAACAGGAGGGTATAAGCGTCAGATGGAGCTATTTTGTGTTTTGGCCATACAACTTTTTTGTTTGTATTAGTGAATTTTGATGAGAGTTTAGAGTCACAGAATGTAAAATGGAGAACACAATCGATTTTTTTGTCAAATTTCTAGATTTGTATCGAGGATTTTTCAAAATTGAAACCTTCATTGTTCTTTCCTAGCCTTTCTTTGTTGGACATTCTAAATAGTTAACAAATTCTG
The DNA here is from genome assembly GCF_051521515.1 of Lactuca serriola. Lineage (NCBI taxonomy): Eukaryota > Viridiplantae > Streptophyta > Magnoliopsida > Asterales > Asteraceae > Lactuca > Lactuca serriola. The sequence continues at coordinate 13,674,841 of NC_136408.1, forward strand.
ATATGAACCCAAAATTTGACCTATTAATAGTTTGTTATCCTGACATCGACCCTTGAATTGAAGACTAGCGGTGTGCTTGAAATTGTATTGGCATAAGTTTCGGCAAAAAGCATGATTATTTAACAAAAAAGGTGTTAATATTTTTCCTGTCTAAAAGAAAGCTTCATGATTTATTAGTACAACCCTCCTTTAGAATTTCATTTATTCCATTTTCAGTATCATAACTAGGGCTGTTAATCAGGTTAACCCGATCGGCTTTCGGGTTAAACGGGTCGGGTTAGTCGGGTTTTTTTAGAAAAAATATTCACCCGAAACCCAACCCTTATAAGGTACGGGTTAGTCGGGTTCGGGTTAATCGGGTTTCGGGTTTGTAGGGTCGGGTTAGTTGGGTTGAGGTTGAAATGTAAGATGAATTTATGTTGTGCTATTTTAATACATAATCCACATGTATAGGGACTTAAATTGTAAAGTTGGTATACGATATGAATTTTTGGAGTTTCTTTTACCATAGTAGTAATGTAAACAGTAAATAAAATTCGTAAAACTGTTACAACACAACCATACTGCATTAAGAAGAGAGGAAAGTTATGTCATTTTATACATCTCTATACATAGTAATTTTACTATCTGGTTTGTTTAAATAAGAAATATGTATTAGTTGTAAAATCTCATAGGATCTTGAATTCATGTCATTCAACGCAGTAAAAAAAAATTTGGTAATAAATTTTTAATCGGGTTATTCGGGTTGACCCGAAACCCGAATTGTTTTGAAAAAATCAACCCTAAACCCGACCCTAATAATAATTCGGGTTAGTCGGGTTAACCCGAATAACCCGATTAAGAATTATAACCCTATTAAACCCGACCCTAATTACCTTATTCGCGTTCGGGTTGGGTCGGGTTCATCGGGTTCGGGTTTTTTTGACACCCCTAATCATAACAATTACCTTGTGTTGGTATGAGATCACTACCAAGTTTTTGCCACCATCAAGGCCTAAATCGTCATTTAAAAATTCTAGAAACCAGATCCACTTTTGCTTGTTTTCCACATCCAATAGCTTGGTTATTTGCATTTCTACCTATTGTTGTCAACATTTCACTCTTCCCTTTCCTTATTGGAAAACATTCATCCAAACCAATTACTCTTCTACCCATTTCTTTCCATCTAGGTTGACTATTACACCAACCTTACAAGTATACCAACGGTTTAATCTTAACAACTCATGGGCATAATCTTATATCCTTGCATAATGTTAAGTTAACTTTCCTTCTATCAACTATTTGGCCTAATTTTTTGCACAAGGACATTGGCCTATAGACACATCACACCTAAACTTTTGTTTGATATATGCAATCATCCACCTAAGTTTAATCTAAGGCTTATTTTCAATTTCAGTCATGTAGTGTTTGCCAATTAATTTCGGGAACTGATAAATCCACTTATCCTTTTTATCCATCCACTTAGTAAATTTAAAGTTTTCCAATTTTACCCTTATATAGTCACCGTCGTCAAAACCATTATGATCCATTAACATTATGTACCCCTTATGGGCTTTTTTGGCATGAAGCTTTTGAAATCGTTTGGGAGCTTTTAGCTTTTAGCTTTTGATAAAACGTTCTAGTTTAAACAAAAAACTTCATTTGGCAGTACGAGCGTTTAGCTTTTAGTTTTAAAAAAACGCTCCAATTCTAAAAGCTACTTCATGTAGCGTTTAACAAAACGCTCATGAGCTTTTGAAATTAATTTCCATAATTACCCTTAAAAATATATTTATATATTTATTTATTTATAATCAATTGTCCTTTTATGTAATTTTATAAATTTCAAAAGCTTTCAGCTACTTTTGCCAAATATTAATATAACAAATAAAAGCTACAGCTTCCCGCTACCAGCTATTTGCTACACGCTACCAGCTACCCGCTGCCAGCTAACCGCTACCCGCTTCCAGCTAACAGTTATTTTTGCCAAACACGCCCTATATAAATTTTGTAGCCTATTTTAATTTTGATTTGTATATATATACTTGGAAACCGACGTCCCTTTTTTCCAAGCCGACCCTTAATTGTTTTACTTTATTTGAACTAAGTGTGATACCAACTGGTTATTTTGTGGTATTTTTAAAATAAATAATATCCACATGTCAATTTCTAGAATTTTTTTCTTAATTTTTAAAATTAAAAAGCCACATAATACATATAGTTATATACGTAAGTATTAAATATAATAAATTTAATCATAAATTGCAATAAATATGTTTTTTTTCTTCCTTATTTTAAAATTTAATTTTAAATAATAGTTAATGTCAAAACTTATAAGAGATTGACATGTGGCAAAATGGATCTTCATTTATTAGAGTAGATAGATTTAATTTTTGTTTTATTTTAATTTTGATTATATATATATATATATATATATATATAGGGTTAGGTTATTTTGTTTTTACTAAGTATTGTGTGTCAGAATGCACAAATCTGGACCAATGGATGAAATTAATCAATGGACATGATTTGAGAGTGTATGATATTACAATGGGGTAACATGTAGCATATAATCACACAATTTTAAGCAAAAGGGTATTTTGGACAATTAACTATATTTATAAAAGGAAACTTTCGGATTTTTAGGGATGATTAATTATCCTAATTTAAAAAAATCTGAATTTTTTAATTAATTCAATTTCAATTTTTTTACCAATTTTATTCTGTCAGAATATTTTTTGTTAGAATGATGCTCTTTCAGAATTTTATTCTAATAGAATGTTATTTTGTTAGAATGACAGAATGTCAACCATAAACTAGTAAATATATTTTCAATTTTATTCTTGCAGAATATATTTCCAATGCAGGTATTTGATTTGAGAAATAAAAAACAAATTCATTCATATTATTACAGACTAATTTTAAAATAGTTATACATATTCTAAAAGAATATCATCAAAGATGAATAAAATTCTTAAAAAATAGCATTCTTGAATATACAATTATTGAACAAATACACTTGATCTTCTTCAGTGGTCCGTATAATCCACTTGATCTTCGCATATATACTTGTTGTTGAACTCGATTCCAAATATTTTTCTTGTATAATCAATATTGAATTCCTTCTCTATGCAATTCTGAAAGAATAAAATACATTACTCGTTAGTATTACCCGTTAAACAAATATACTAGTTAACAAACATTCGTAAAAACATTCTAACAGAATACATTTATATAAATAAATTCTGACAGAAAACATTACAAAATGCACTTAAATAACATTCTTTTAAAAATCTTTTGCGAATAATAGGCATCAAATTGATGATTGTTACTAACATCATTCTAAAAGACATTCTGCAAGAATGATTCATTTAAGCTGTAACTAAAAAACATACTAGAAATTCTGAAGTACACAATACAACCATTCTAATAGAATGTCGCAGACATTGAAATTCTATCAAAATATATATAAACAATTAACCAAAATTCTATCATAATGCATATAAACAATTAACTATTCTAATATAATGTGGTAGACATTGAAATTCATTTACACAAGTATCTGAATTCCAATTGAAATTCTTACTAACAATTAACAAATGGTTTATTTTTACACCAAATAACATGACCAGAACCAGTAAAAAAAACCTAGATTTCAACTATGCATTTTATCGAACACTTGGTGTGCTTCTTCAATTTCTTCAAAAAAAATTAGTGAGAGTCTTATCAATTCAGTTTCTTGGTGGTCAAGAACTAGAGATACAACTAAAAAAACATGTTATGATTAGTACAAGAGCATACCAATTCAGTTTCTTGGTGGTGTCGTTGATGACCTAAAATCCCCTATTGCCTTTGTTTTCACCTCCTTTTGCAGACTCCACAACAGGCACCGAGCACCTCTTCACCGCCATCTGCTGTTGTTGCTTTTCCCTGATTTCTGTTCAACATATTGATTTAGTTCAAACACAAAATCAATTAATAAGATTAGAATCGATTTTAATGACAGATGACTCGATTAGCGATAAACGATTTCATGGAATCGATATTTTCCTCCTCCTCCTCCTCCTTCGAATCGGTGAATCACTGGAGGTGCTTCCCGATTTCTGATTCCAATCGTGCTTCTCCTCCTTAATCCCACGAAGATGAGCACAGGGGGATCTTCCCCTTGATCTTCTTTGCTGCCGACGACGGGAGAGGAACGAAGAACCGTTGACTGCCTTCCTTCGCATCTTTCGCCATTGAAGAATTTTTCAATCGCATCTTCCGGTTGGTGAACTAGGAGTGAAAAGGGTTTGAGGATTCTGGAGGTTTTATTAGACAGGATTTAAGAGAGAGGCTAGGTCAAATATACTTATTCTATTCCCTTAATTGCAAGATTCAATTAAATGATTTCCTTAATTAAAAGTATAAAAGGTCTAAAATACCCTTAAATGATTTATTTAATTGTTTATTATTTCTTGAATTCTCATTGGTGCATTTAGGCACACAATACTTGCTAAAAATATTTGAACCTAGCTCTCTCTCTCTCTCTCTCTCTATATATATATATATATATATATATATATATATATATATATATATATATATATATATATATATATAGAGAGAGAGAGAGAGAGAGAGAGAGAGCTAGGTTCAAGTATTCAAAGTAATTATTGTGTTATTGTATACATCAATGTAGGCCAATCATTTCAAAAACTTACATAAGGATATGCAATCTTACCTATTAATTAATTTTGTTAATTAAATAAAAATTTAATTAATCTCTAAAATATTAGATTGCTTTCCTTTAAATCCTTTCAAACCGTTACTACTGCTTTATCACTGATCCATCCCGTTTTCTTCAACCTAACCATAAATCACGATAGCCATCGTATTGCCTATAGTTATGCCGTTTTTTCTTCCTTCCTTTCCACCGTCTGCCGCTTCTCCATGCCACCGTCATTCTTTTTTGGAATGGATCTGTAACAGCCATCGTCTTTCCTATAGTTATGCCGGCCGATTACATAACCTTTTTATTCAGTTTGTGATTTGGAATCAAGTTAGTATTTCCTCTTTATTTTATTTCTTCTATTATTACTTGATAGAAATTTAGGAACATTAATTAATTGTTATATTCATTCGAATATTCAATTGAGTGGTTGTTTGCAAATTGCAACTTTTACAACATAAAATATTCATTTAAATTACAGTAAGGTGTATTCGGGATTTTGTATTTTAAAAATAGATTATGAGTTTTGATTTGAATTATAATAATAACTAACAAGCATTCTTCATAAGGCCTAATTGTCAAATTAGATACATTGCTATTTTATTATTTAAAACAAATATATTTATCATTTTGGAAGTTTTTGCTTGTAATTTGGGAATTTGGTTTTAAGGATTGTCATACGATTTCATGGTAGTTATTCTTATAAAATGCTCAATTTCATAACAGTTATTCTCATAGAATGTGTGAAGGAGACATGCTGATCAAGGGTGTAAACGTTGGATGATGGCATGTGAGATGAAGATGAACAATGCTCAATGGTCTTTACAAAAGAAAGCATTATTCATCGTTATATTCTAGCAGAATAGTCCATAATAAAATGATCAAGTGCATTCGTTCAAGAATTCTATATTTAAGAATTCTATGTTTTTTAATATTTTTATTTATTTTTTATGACATTTTGTTAGAATATTTGTAATTGTATTAAAATGTACAAGACTATTACTTTATAAGAATATGTATGAATCTATATTTACATTCAATGTCTATGAATGTATATAATAATCATGTATTTTTAAATTGATGGTTCAAAATTATTGTTTGTCTTCAAAATATTCATTCATTCAAAACATTTATTTTGTCAGAATAGATAATCTGACATTCTCATAGAAATATCATTCTAACAGAATTATCTTAGAATTATAATCTAATTAATTAAAAATCAAAATTAAAAATTAAGAAAATCAAATATCTCTGAAAATTCGAAACTTTTTATTAATTAAACTTGTGTTTTCTAATTAGTAAATTTTTGATAAATTAAGAAAGTGAATATTACCTATTTATTAAATGGAAAACTTTTTCTTTTTCTTTTCTAATTTCTTTAACCACAATAATCACTTTTCTTAATTTACTAAAAATGATTTGACCCACATTTATATATACAATAACACAATAATTAATTTGAATAGAATAATATATATATATATATATATATATATATATATATATATATATATATATATATATATATATATATATATATATAACAAAATTATTTAAAATTTTAAGGCAAAAAATAAATGAAGAATATATATAACAAAATTATTTAAAATTTTAAGGCAAAAAATAAATGAAGAAAACATGTAGACGTCTACACCAACAACTTCCGTATATCAAAATCGGTAAAAAATTATATATATATATATATATATATATATATATATATATATATATATATATATATATATAATTTAAGTTGGTATTACGGTCATAAAATAGCGGTCATGGACCATAATTTAAATAGCATGTCTCTGATATATGCTCATTATTTTATTTGTGAGCATGATACTTGCTTAGATACATTAGGACTGTAAACGAACCGAAAGAATATAAACAAGACTTGTTCATGTTCGTTTGTTTAAGTTTAGCCAAACAAATAAACGAACACGGATATATGTATTTGTGTAGGGTTCTTCGTTTTGATGGTAATGTACGTTTATTTTTGTTCATGTTCGTTCATTTACATCCATTCATTTACTGTTTTGCATCTTAATAAAAAAAACATGACAAAGTAGTTTTTTTAACCAACGAACATGAAAATTATTTTGTTTATGTGTTCATGTTCATAAATAAAATAACGGCCATAGCTTAGAAAAATGTTATAAATTTCAGTATGTGACCACTATTTTTAACCATGATGACAACTTATAATATATATATATATATATATATATATATATATATATATAAAACAAAATATACAAATAATGTAAAATTTAAAAATTAAATGTTGGATCAGAAAATCGGGACGTGGGGTCCAATTATACAAATCAAATAAAAAATAGGTTAAAAAATTAAAATAAGGAGAAAAATCATATTAAGGAATCACTTTGTTTTTTGTGATGGTGGTTTAAGGGTATAAAAGAAAATTTCCATACATAAGTGGATGGATAAAAAGTGGAAGTGGATTTATCAGCTCTCATTAGCTAGAGAAACAATAGAACCAATTTTAAATCATTTAGTACATACATGATACATGAGTATCAATAACCCTTTATTTGAAATGATTTTTTTTACTTCCAAGCTACATACAAACTAAAAAGCATATGTTGGCATCATTCATCTTTCAACATCTTGCAACAACCCTAGTGTTGCCAAATTTCTCAAAGTAAATCTCATAATCATTCAACACAACATAATTTGTGAACAAATTTTAAGTTGTGAGGGTGACTCAAATATATCATTAACCTTTGGTACCATCTTGTTCCACCGGGTGCTTGGATCATACATTATGTATTTCATTTTTAACACATTCTCAACGTTTTTATGACTTTGCCATTTCGTTAGCATGGTACACTTGTGCTCTAATTTCATCATACATACTTGATTTTCATAAGTTTTCATCACCAAGTAAAATATTGAGGATGATGTCCTTACACTTATCTAGCATGGTAACGAACTCAACATCTTATTTATTGTACATGTAGATCCCATGAAGCTCAACGTTCATTTCGTTCAACCTAGAGAAAAGGCTTCTGTATAAAAGAAAATGGGTCGTTACAATCTTCTTTTGATGAAGTCAATCGTCAACCGTATCTCCTATATAAATTGAACATTTTACAAACTGAATTTCTTTTGTAAAAAATTAATTATGGAGTCTAGGAAACTTACTCTTTGAACACCAATATTTACAAAATAAATGCGATTACCCAAGATATTGTTTGCTTAGGTGCATTAATCAACTTTGTAACCCTTTTGATATTTCAAATACCCTATTTCTATGATGATGGCGTGCATTTACTCAAGAATTAAAGCAAGCGTAACGTCTCCAAATGAAGACATGTGAACATAATTAAAGGATTTTAATGGTCATGTAAGCTTCTACCATGGCCTTGGTTAGCTAACATGATAAAAAGTATTTATGACAAAAAATTGTCAATTATTAGACATTAATAAACATAAAAATAAGCTTAGTGTAAATTGTTACATACACTCAAACATGACATAGGTATATGTGGTTGTTGGATGGCTTCATTAATCCACATACAAGTAAAAGTTTTAATGACCTACTAAGTTGGTATTAGTATATTTTATCTTTAATAAATTAAAGATCTTTTTACATTTTATTTTTATTCATCATCTCCAATTAAATACTGACAAATATATTAAAATATTATTAATTTCATTAGATGTCAACCGTATCATATTATATTTAATTTGAATAAAAAATTTAATGGCCTCCTAATTTGCTATTAATATATATTTCTATAATAAAATAAATATCTTTCTATGTTTTGTTTCAATTCATCGTCCTATCCATATTAAATAATAAAAATATATTAACATATTATTAATTTTATTAAATGTTTCATGTTACATTTAACATAAATAAAAAATTTAATAGAATAACATAGATAAAAAATTTAATAGAATAAAATATAAAAGAATATTTAATTACTCTTTCTTTTTAATAGGTCTTGATAGCACAAAAATTAACATAGCGACCGATTAAACCCAAAAACCTAAAAGCAAGACTAATGGTGTTTCTCCAGAATTAATTTGACAAGAGAAGGGTAAGTTTGTGCTCGATTAATGTCATCACAACCTGTCGTCAAATAGGCATCCTTTTGCTGTTCTTCTGTTTCCTGGAACCCAGGGATTTTCATCGTTGCCGTACCAATCACTCATAATTTTCTGTAAGCCGATGGATCATTCATGGCGTCCTCCGCCTCTGCCACTAGTACCAGGTAACAACGCCAACATCTGCCCAATCTGCTCAACATCTCACTTCCCTTTTTGCCCTCCTCCCCCATTCATCGAAAACCCCAGATTCCATTACTCACAACCCCAAAACGATTACTATCATCAACGACCCCGTTTTGATCACCCCCATCCATTCCCGAATCATCAGAGTTCGTTAAGTTATAACCATGATTATAATTCTATTAATGGGCATGTAGGTAGACGACCTACGTGGTATGGTAGTAACCCTAGCTTAGATATGAGTCCGTATAATGCCGTCGTCGATCCTCCTATGGTTAATGGAAATTATAGTAATCATCATATGGGTGGTGTTGGCTCTGCTGGTTATGGATATGATGGCTATGATAATGGCGGAATTAAGAGAATGAAAATTGAACCCATTGATAATAACAAGGGTCCTAGAGGATCCTTTATGGGTGGTGAAATTGCAGATACATCAAAGTCCTCATCTGACAATGAGAGAATATTGAAGTTGATTCATGATCATGGCAATGCTGTCAATGGTGGTCTTCCTAAAGTAGGCGCAAATTCAACTTCGGAATCCAATGGTGAAAATGGCAATATATATGCACATGAGAAATTTGGAGAAACTCGTGAAGTTAGGGATGACATGGGATTCAAACGGAAACGTGAGATGAGTGACTTTCCAAGTAGCAGGGAAGATCATGGAGTAGTGTATGCGAAGACTAATGTTCATTTTGATCAAAGAGATGAACAAACACAGGATCACCATAGAGGAGCAGCTCCATATCATTCTGTTTTGCAGAGAAGTGAACTGAATCAAAAATTGCATGATCCAACTACTGGAACTTTACAAGAGAATCATCACAATTTGCAGCGAACAACTCAGATTAAGTTGCCACAACCTACTTATGTTAATACACCTAGTTCTTTTGGGACAAACTTTGGTCCAGTGGAGGTTCCTTATGCTTATCGTGGCCAACCTCCTCTTCCTGTTTCCCCTCCACCACCACTACCCATAGACCCACCACGGAATCATTTCTTTGAGCCATTCACTTCACCACCAGTACAAAAGCCCTCTTTGTTTCCTATTGGTGTTAGTTCTTCAGCAGACTCGTTATCTTCATCATCATCATCACGTTCTGCAATTCCTGAACACCAATCATCTACACAAGTTTATTATGCCAATAACGCAGGTCACCATCCTTCAACTCTTTCTTCTGTTGAGGTACGACTAAGGAAGTTTTTCTTTTTTATTAAGTCTGTGTTTTCCTATCAGATGTTACTGTGACATTCCTTCCTTTCACTGATAACCAACATTGTGATTCCTAGGAATTTTACACCCGACAATCTTCATCTGAAAAACATCTGAGAGATGTTCAACCTTTTCCATTGCAGCATATATCTTCAGAGAAGCCAAATATTATTGATGCTTCTCGCATATTTAAGCAGCCACACCGAGTATCTCGTCCTGATCACTTGGTGATAATCCTACGTGGACTTCCAGGTAGTTTTCTTGATCATAAACAAGTCTTTCAGTTGTCTCTAATAAAGTTTAATTTTAACAAACTGAAATGACCATGTTCTTTTTCTCTTTCTCTTTGGGTTAGTGGTGGATTTTGATGTGAAATTCCTTTCTTCCTTTTACCTAATTTAGGCGGTGATTTTTGTCTGCCTTCTGGCTTCACATGATGTCATCCAAATAAAAAGCAGTATTCATTGCTATAACCGGGTGGATTTTTTCAAGTGTAATGTCCTAATAAAAAAAAGTTGAAAGTACAATGCCATTCACTACCTTGATAAAAAGAAAACTGAAAGTACAATGCTGTGAATTGTGATAGAAAGAAATGAAAGTAGGATGCTATAATACTCAAATAAATGAACCATATGGAGTACAAAAATCACACTTAATATCAAGTTTACATCTTTTTATAACTAGTACTAGTATTGTTTGTGTTGATGTCTGCATTTGGCAATTAAGGCTCATGGCCTACATCAATGTTTGCAGGTAGTGGAAAGAGCTACTTGGCAAAGGTGCTGCGTGATATTGAGGTTGAAAATGGTGGGGAAGCACCACGCATTCATTCAATGGATGAGTACTTCATGACTGAAGTTGAAAAGGTTTATAGTTGGCTTCTTTTCTTTTGTTTATAGTATATTTTATATATCTCTATACTATATTTAAGAAACTTTAGTGACCCGACATTCTGATTTTAAGTATTGTACCTATTTTATAGGCTGAAGACAGTGAGTTTTCAAAGTCTTCTGGTTCTCTTAGAGGCAAGAGACAAGTAATGAAGACTGTGATGGAGTATTGTTATGAACCTGAAATGGAGGAGGTAATTTTAATTACTTATATAACGACCAAAATTGAAGTTTGTTTGGTACTTTGCCTTATGGAAAGTGTTCTATTGATTCTAACATAACATTGGTATATATCTTTGCATAGGCTTATCGAGCAAGCATGCTGAAGGCATTTAAGAAGACCCTTGATGAAGGGGTTTACTCGTTCATAATTGGTATGGTTTATTTGGGACACAAGTTCCAAACTATTAGTATACAAGGGTTTATATTCTGTCTTTATCTTAATATCTTGTTATCTGATGTCAATCCTTTAGCATTGCGAGTAGTATTCTCGTTTTCCCCTTAATCCACTTGCTTTTTGTGGTATAAAATTCTATGTGGTTTAGTACTGAAATGCTTGCATTTTAGAAGTCTAGTGCTTGCTAATCTTGGTGATGAATGGTCTGCTTTAAAAAATAAAAAGAATGTTATTGATTAGACTAGCTTTTGATGGGTAAGAGTGATTGTAGAGTAAGTGGGGCTCAATTTACACTAACCAGCGATGCAGTTTGTTTTATTTTTTTGAGCCAATTGACTTATTTGTTGCTGGTATGTCATGTGTTCCTCGTCTTAGTGGATGACCGCAATCTGCGGGTAGCTGATTTTGCTCAGTTTTGGGCAACTGCTAAGGTATACTCTCATACTCATACTTACCTTCTCTCTGTAGGGATGCTTTTTTTATTTGCAGGTTTTAATGATACCATAATGTGCTTAAGTATCAAGGTAGTTGTCTTTTATAAGTTATTGGGAAGTATGTGACGAGATTCATCATTTTAGATATGCAAACTTGGAAATCGTTATGAAAATATGTTGATGTTATGGATTCATTGGAGAACATCCTATATTTATCTATTTTGTGAACCTTATTGGCAAGCTAGGCATTTTATTTTTGGGTTAATTGGAAAAAAAAACAACATATTTTCATTTATTTGTTTTTTTATTTACTCCAATTACCACATTTTACTTTGAGTTTTCTAACCTATTATAGCGAAGTCATCCAAATACTAATTAATTTTCATGGTAGTTCTGTTAAAGTACAATGTCCTAAGAAGAAAAAGATGGAAGTACAATGCTATCGTGAGGTAGAAATTTCAAAATACAAGGTTTTAATAAGAAAAAAATTGGAAGTATAATGCTACAATAGAATGAAAAGAAAGTAGGATGATATAATAAACAAATAAACAGACGTACATTTGCTATTTCTTGCATTTAGCATTTTTATTTTTGACCAAACTTATAAGCCTGTGATCCATTCAGAGCCAAGCAATTTAAAAGTCTTAAAGGGGTTTAAATTTGTGAATCAAGTTGCTGTATATATTTTATATTAATAATTTTATTTTCGAGCAAACTCCTGTATCAGTACCTGGGAGGCTGGGACACACATCGACAATTCAAAATAAAATTAGGGTTTGTGCCAAATACAAGCAAAGTAGCTGGAATTGTACTATTTTGTTTTGAATTGTATAATTATGTCAGGTGTTTCAAGTTTGTTATAGAGGCTTGTTTTGCCCTTGGATAGTTGGATTTATCAACACGTATATCTTTTCCTTATCTTTTATTTTCATTACTATCTGAAATAATATTTTGATGATACGACATTCTTTGTAATTCATACATCAGTGCTTTGACTTTTATATGGAATTTATCACTTCTGTTCTTTATTTTGGGGGAGAGATTTGTCATTTGTGTTGTTATGTTTAATTAGCTGTGTTGTCCTTATTGTTTCCACAAACTAAACTCCTGTGAACTATAAGGTTGTGTTTGTTACATGGGACAAGACTGGATGTTACAATCACACAAATTCTATGTAATGGAGTTGTATTAGACAATAATCATAATAATATTCTCTCAAACTACTTCATGCTATTCTATTGCTCCATCTTCCCTCAGATGCAATTATTATTTATGTTTTGATGGCAAGCTGGAATTTTATATAGTAGTATACACAAGCATACTTTGTTGTTACCTATGTAAATGTGGCAACTACCATGCACACTGTATTTGTTCAGTCATGGAATCTTTCTGTAAGGTGATGACAGTGGGCCTATATATGAAATTGATCTTTTTTTTTTTTACAATTATTTATAAATCGACACTTTTACTGTTTTAACATTGCATGCTCCAGTCCCCACTCTGGAAAGTGACCATTGCACTTGTAAAATTGCAAAACAAGACCACTGAATATTACAATCTCTTGCTTTTTCACCAAAAGTTAACCAGGTTCCCTGATTGTTTTGTGACTAAGTGACATGTTTGGTGGTAAAAGATTGCAAGAAATTTATGGCATTTACTTTTATTAAGGATGGAGACCATTTGCATTATTTGTGACATGAAAATTATAAGCATTGCAGATTTGTGAGGAGTATATATCTGCTGTTATTCATTTGTTTCCTGTTTTTTGTTGCAGAGATCGGGTTATGAAGTATACATAGTGGAAGCCTCATACAAGGATCCAGCAGTGAGTTTAAATATCACATAAACAAGCCTTTCTAATTCTAAATACTAAAACATTGAACATAATAAAAACACAAATATGATTATTATAAGGAAGACTGGTTTGTGATTTGTGATAGGGTTGTGCGGCTAGGAATGTGCATAACTTTAGCCTGGATGATATACAGAAGATGGCTACACAATGGGAAGAAGCTCCATCATTGTACTTGAAAATGGATGTCAAGGTTTGTTTTAACACATCTATGGATGGATGGATGGATCATCGAATAATATAAAAAATTATTGAAAAGTTGATTTGATATTTTACTTTGCAGTGTTTACTCCATGGAGATGGTTTTGATGAAGGTGGGATTCAAGAGGTAAGCTTAGCAATGAGTGTAGGTAGTGTTTGGTTTTGCTAAGGGCATTCACGTCTTTTGATGGAATCTGAATCCGTATGAATATTTGAAACTGACAGGTGGACATGGATATGGAAGATGAAGATGATGATGCTATAGATGGTAAAAGTCCACATGAGAATATGAAAGAGCAGGTGGATGATTTAACACCTCATGGTATTGGTATGTATGCATGATTATTAATAATTATAATACAAGACATTTGGTTGAAAGGAGACAGTAAACACATATGGTTTTGTGAATTGCTTAGATGATGATGTGAAGAAGAAGAAGCAGCATAATGATACACCAGAAGTGAAACATTTGAGTAGAAGTAAATGGTCAAATGATATGGATGGAAATGAGTCCCATGAAGAAGAAGCAACACAAAATGGTGGTGCTCTTTCCGGCTTAATTCAAGCATATGGATATAGTAAGGAAGGTAAATCTGTACGCTGGGGTGATCAGGTGTGTATTTTCATACATGTTGCTTAAAAGATATTTCATAAAATACAAGGAAATAAATAAATAAATGTGGGCATATAAGTTGTTCTTTTTGCAATTGAATTAAGTGTATCAAGTCAAAAAGAAACGACAGACACCTTTGACTTTTTGTTTGTTTGTGTCAGGGTGGAAATGTTGGGTTCTCAATAAGCGCAACAAGAAAAGGGAAAGCAACCACAGCATCATTACTTATTGGGCCTGGTTCAGGTTACAACTCGGTAAGTTATTGTTGTTGTTCATATGGATCTTGCTGGAGGGTATATATAATATAATATAATATATTAGACAATTCATCAATTGAAACCCTCAAAATTTGTAATTTGTCATTGATAATGCTAAATGTAATAAATAAATTAGTTATTGATATTGATTGTTGCAGAAATCAAACCCATTATCAGAGGAAGAGTGCATAAAGGGAGGTGTTGAGTCAAAAAGTCAAAATGTATTCCAAGAACGAATCCGGGCAGAACGTGAATCTTTCAAAGCTGTTTTTGATAAAAGGCGACATCGGATTGGTGGGTTCAACTTCAATGTGGATGAAGAATAAGTAACAGCTTCAATCTTTATGTTTTTGTTGTATCTATCATCTACTAAAATTTTGTAGCTTGTTGGATTTCAAGTTCAAAACTAATAAATATAATTTTATATCTTTTACTTCACTATTGCAATCAGTGACGCGACTTCCTTTTATTTGGTCCAAATGAAGTGTTAAATGCAAGTAATAGGAATCTACTTTTCTTATTACAAAATTATACTTGCTGTTATTTAAATACAAAGCAATAATTACTATTATAAATGAATATATTTTTTAAAATCTAAATACTACCAAATTCTTTCTAGTGAAGCGGAACATTTCATTTCATGTTGCAATTCTTTGGTTAGGGATTTCCAGAATGTAGAATGTTGTTTGTGGATTTCTAGCCTATTATATTATATGCCGAACGGCTTTTTGGTTGGATGGAAATAAATGAAGTAATAGAATAGACGTGTTAATGGAATGAACCACTATGATTCCATTTTGATGTTTGGTTATTCCACCGGAGTGAAATGAGTTATTAATCCATGTTGTTTAGTATGCATAAGCCACTACGATTCCATTTTGATGTCTGGTTATTTCTCTGGAATGAAATGAATTATTAATCTATCTTGTTTGGTACGTATAAAAAGACGAGAGAAAGGAATGTATTTAATGTTTGGTACGCATAAAAAGACGAGAGAAAGGAATGTATTTAATTGTTAATAATAGGAATGTCTCATAGAATGTATATGATTTACAATCCTTTACAACACTATTCAATAAACAAAATATATTTTATCGTAATAAATACATAAAGAATAAATAAAAAACCATAATTATTTCAGTAACATAAATAAATAAAATAGAAACAATATTTTTACAATAACATACTTTAAATGCATATAAATGACAAGAATATTTTATCTATTCATTGGAGTTTTTCTTTCTAATCACCACTCACATCATCGTAGTGACAAACATTTTTAGATTATCAGGTCAGAGTAGACCTGTCAAAATCTGGCACGACACGACAACTCGGCACGAAGTTAGCGGGTTAAGGTCAGAGATTTCGACCCGTTTATGTACACGGGTTGACACGACACGACACGATAATTAAACAGATAGGGTTAGGGTCAAGACTTTCAACTCGAAGATGACCCGTTTAATTGTATATATATATATATATATATATATATATATATATATATATATATATATATATATTTCATATTTTTATAAATAGTTTCAATATTATATATTTGTAGTGGCCCAAATTCAAGAATTAAAAGTAAAATTTAAACTTTCAAAATGACTTAATTTTATTCCTTCTCACTACCTATCTCATTTGTTACCTAACTCTTAACTCTTTCTAAAATTTACCACTACCTTCGTCCCATATTTATTGTATAATTTTGACTGTTGAATTCCTTATTCTTCAAATTTAACCTTAAATATTTTTGTTTTTGATATATAACATTTAATGCAAAATATATGAATTATTGTGTTTTAAATGTCTTTTCATTGTTATGAGTTTTATCAAATAATTTATAACACAAATAAAGCAATTTAAGGTTAAAGTAGAAAAATAAAAACTTCAAAAGTAAAAAATAGACAATAAATATGGAATAGAGGGAGTATATTTTTTTTCCCGTTCCACCTCCCAACTCCAACATTTTACTTTTTCATTTTTTTCCTCCATGTCTCTTACTTTTCAACATTTAAAATGTTTTAACCCAACATGACATAACATATTTATAAGGTTTAAACCTTAACCCGAAACACGACACGTAATCGACACGAAAATAAACGGGTTGACACGACACCGCATGATAATTAAACGGGTCGGGTTAGGGTCAAACACTCTCAACCCGTTTAATGTCTTGACCCGACACGAACCCGACACGTTTTCCAGGTCTAGGTCAAAGAGAGTCTCCTGCTTAGTTTTTTCGTAGTCTCCCTCTGGATGGGGATAAAATTTTAAGCGGTCTTCATTGTGCGAAGACGTTTCCCACTAAGTGGTAGGCTGGGGGTGGATAGTGATGTTGCCTTTGATTCCTCATCGTTGATTGGCTCCACATCACCCAAAGATTCGTGCTCCTCAGATTCCATGTCTTCCTCTTGCTCCTCCTCAGGATCCTCTTCCATGTCTTCTTCCAAATCCTTCTCAGGATCGTCTTCCGGCCCACTACTTTCTGAAGGTAGTGGTGCGTCTCCGTCCAAGGGAATTGGGTTGTCCTCCATGGGTATGTCGGGAAAATATGGATAACCGAGTACAAGGGGAATTACAGACTCCTCTGTCGGAGGTTCATTCAGCATCCAAAGTTCATCCATCACAAAAAGAAAAATAACTTTAAGTTTGTTACTATTTAATTTACATATAAATCATAAAAGTTTATAACTGTGATCATGCGTTGTGTTTTGATGTGTGATTATATAATATGTTTCTTAAATTTCCAAGCTTTTAATTTACCAACTACATTTAGTTCTGGTGTGACCTATGTACTATAAAACCTAGTTGAGTATTTGATTTAAAATCTTGAATTTAAGTTATTTTTAGTTCTTATATATATGTTCTCATCGCGGTTTTGAGTTATATAAAACTCTATATTTTGGTGTTGTGATTATGTATTTTATTTATTTTATAGGTTAAGGAATATCCTAAACCTAAAAGAATAAACCCTAGACTATAGCCGTGTTTTCCTAGGAAAGTACTTAGTCTACTATAGTCGTTACTTATACCAATCTGTCACATTCCGGTCGGCGGTAGAAATGTCGAGGTTACGATGCCAACGTTGGATCACAGTTAACATACGCATAATTAATAGTACAAAACTTTAAACATTATTACATACTTCCATTAGTCTAGGTTTAAAAGTTACATCACTTTAGACTACGAAAATACGACATTCCAGATACTAGTTTAACAAAACGTAACTCAAAATAATATAAATGCCTGAACATGTTGAACATGTAGGCCAAGAAAAAGACTAGGAAATAGATTTTCCATATTACGAATGCCATAAACTTCCAGCTTCTAAGTCCCTGAGAATACACGCATTTAAATACGTCAACAAAATTGTTGGTGAGTGTCGCAGGTTTTGACTCCGTGTATATTGTTAAAAGTGAAATTTTATTTAAAAATGAACGAATATCATATTATATGAAAAATTACTTTTATAGCTCAAAGTGAAATTTTATTTTAAACTTATGATACATAAGTTTAAAATCAACATAATTTTGTATTATATATTATTAAGTGTTTATTTTACTTAATTAATACACTGACACTTAACTAATGATCCAAGTGTATAATCTCATACTACATACAAATTCTATTTCAACTCGTACTAGTATTCTACCATGTATAAATCCTGTTTCAATATTATACAATTGCTTTTTATAGTGAATTTTGGGGCTATGGCGAGTTTATAACAAAACTATGTGACTTTCAATCAGCCCGTGCAAGGCACTCAAAAAAGGTTGTGCTTTAAGTCTCACAAACGCTTCATCAACGCCGTAAATAGGCAAAAGAATAAGAAGTTATCGCCCGTTTCGACTCGTCAGACGGAGGTTGTAGCTAGCAACCATAGGCGGGGGTGTCAACCCGTATAGATCTATACACAACTTTCTACTCTCTCAAAGATGAACGGTTATTACAGAGGTTTTTACTAAATTTGTGTTTTTAGTTGATGAATATTAAACTCACATAGAATCCTAGGTTTTACAATTCTACAAATGTGTTTTCAAAACTTTAGTTG
The DNA here is from genome assembly GCF_051521515.1 of Lactuca serriola. Lineage (NCBI taxonomy): Eukaryota > Viridiplantae > Streptophyta > Magnoliopsida > Asterales > Asteraceae > Lactuca > Lactuca serriola. Next base: position 13,693,705 of record NC_136408.1, read on the forward strand.
TAAAGTTTAATAACTTAAGTGTAAAACCACAAAACTTTTCTAGCAAAAATCAGGCTGCATAACGGCTACAGTTTGACTAAAACCAAATTTCACCCAATATGAAATCAACCAAATAAACAACAGTTTAATCATAGATAAAACAAAGCAACTATTATACTGAACAATTATAATATTTCTTTTTTACATTCATTCGACATATATAAGTATAAATGACCATTTTGAAATATATATATATATATATATATATATATATATATATATATATATATATATATATATATTAACCTATTTTAAATCATAAATGATATATGTATTCACTATAATCATCTTGGTGGTAAAACATATTCTATATATATATATATATATATATATATATATATATATATATATATATATATATATATATATATAATCTTTTTATGTACAAAATACATATATACAATTTATAATCATTTTATGTAGTAAATTAACATAAAATGAGTTACGCGTATATTTTTATAATATGATGGTTGATATTGTTACTTGTTAATGATATGTACATATAAATGTAAATTTAACGTAAATTTTACGAGTAACATACATATAAACGTAATATAAGTTTAAAAAGACTTGTATAAACTTAAACAACATAAATAAACATAGATGAATGAAAAATGATGTAGATAATGTCAATAAGCATCAATAACGTGAATAAACGTAAGAAACGTAAATTAAAATGTGAATAAATGTAAAATTTTTAAAGTAAAACTCACTATAGTTGCGTGAAATTCGTTTGTTTTGATTATTGGGATTCGACTTGCGTTTTCTCTTTTTTCAAATGGTGAGCTTTTTGAACGAAACAACACTCATCGGAGGTACACATGTCGCCGACCATGGTAAAATGGTCTTTAATTTTTAAGGGGCTAACGATATACAGTGCAATTTCTTTAAACCAGAGGGATGCATCTTGTCAAAATTTTAAAGATGGAATGAAAATGCGAATCTAACCAAACCACAGGGACCAAAACTTTAATTTACTCTTTTCTTTTATATATATAAACGATTATATATAAATAAAAACTATGACCTACCTTAATGGTTTTTTCAAAAGAAATACATGTATAAATCAAGATTTTTAAAGCCTATTTTTTATTTTTTTCATTTTTATTGTTTTCATTTAAGATAGTGAACCGTGTGGTTTTATTTTCAAGACTCGCTACTGTCAAGGATACTACCCCAACCCTCGTGTTCCCAAGTTTACTTTAGTTTATCCGAACATGAACTCTACATTTCCAAACTGGTATTATAGCTAAAGATTTGATAACTCAATCAGTCACCGACAATGGAAATTTGGCAGGAAATCATGCAAAGACATTGGTCAATCTTCAGTCAGTTTCTTTTTGGAGACTGTGAATCCAACTCTTTAAACAAACAAAACCAATATTTTTGACTTTTAATTATTTCAAATTTGTGGGTGAACCAAGAAAGTTATTTACATCAATAACTTAAAATCAAGTGAATGATCTACCAATTCCAAATATGTGGATGTAATAATACAATCCACGTCTAAATTTTTCTTTGAATCTCTATTTAAATATGAAATTTTAACGGATAGTGTATTGAAAGAGAAATTGGTTCTGATGAATTAAAAAACATAGGTAGAACGGATGATATGTCGATTTACATGTAATGATTAGTTATCTATCATCTCTCTTTTAAATTTTCATCGGGTCAACTTGACTGAAAAGTCTTTAAATTGTTTTATTAGAATTAACATGAAGATCTGCAGAAAGATGACATGTTCAAAATTTATTGATGAACAACTAATTCTGTACAACCAATAGTCTCATGAACATTTATCATAGAAGTCTTATTATTTATCTTAAAATATTTGTTCAATTTTAATCATATCTTGTGGTCACAGAAAGAAACCATTTTATGATTATTTTTTTTAAGACCCTCATTTAAAATGTTAGAAATCAATCTCAAACTTATTAACGCGGCATATATAACAAGTAACAACCATACAATGTTTTCTCCACATCTTGAATATAATGGCTCACATCATTATCGTAGGCCATGATCTTTTAAATGGTAATGCGACATTTGTGGGGTATAGACATATCCAAGGCCACAACTTTTATGGTTGACTTTCTATCAACGTCAAAATTAGTCAAGACATTTGACTTTAAAAGGTCGAACATCCTTAATAAAATCACAAAGATTCCCATGTTAGTAATTCATTTCTCATATATTAGTTTTATTCTTTTTGGATTTTAGCATGTTTAGAAAACAAAAATAGCAAAAAAAAAAAAAAAACATAAAAATTTATCGTATAGAATCAAGGAATGGGAGAGAAGGGAAAATGGCAAGGCAACCGAAAAGGAAAAACATGAAAAGAAAGAGAAACACGAGGGCAGTGAGAATGGGGGTTGAGAAAAAGGCACGAAAAAGGCTAAAGATTAGACGAAAACGAAGAACCGCAACAAGGTTGGTGGTAAGGGTGGAAAGGCGAAGAAGAAAAAGAATTCTCAAGATAAAAAGGATCCAAAAAAGCTAAAAAGTCGAGCTCGAGAGAAATTGATATGAATGATGTCTGCCTATGTAATCGTATAGTTAATATTAAAACAAAGTTGTAAACCTTCCAAATGACAATATGAAAATGGTAATTTGTATCGATATGTGTTGATGTTTGTCGTAATGATATCATGTGACATGAAAATCAGGTACCAATGCTCATAAGGGAACCCGTCCACATTGGAATTTGAACTCTCAGACATTAGTTGTGCGCCTATAACCTTGTATAAGATGTAGATAAGGTAAACAACGGCTCATTAGCTGGTTGAAACAATTGTCTAAAACCCATAAAGAGCCCAATCTACAAACCATTAGGTGGCCGACACTACTGCCCAAATCTCATAAAAACCCAATCTATATATTGGAATTGAAACTCTACACCACCTTGGAACCAACTAACGTGAGCATAAGCATATTGCTTAAATTACAAATCTACCTGACTTGGGTTCAAGCAAAGGATGTATTAGAACAAATTAATGACACCATGGTGTACTCATTAAACTTCAAGATGAATACACACAAAAATCTTGCATTTTTATTTCGTATTTTCGTAAAAAGATGAACCCCATTCCCAAACATCCCAACAAGCAAACCCCACGACCGATATTTATTTTGTTTTTTTATGAAGACTCAACCAAAACAAACATATAAACTATAGGCAAACGAATGCAAGAAACAAAACCATATACATATACTTGCACGATAAAGTTCGAAATCATTAGGTGGTGGCGGAACCCTGAAGAAGTCCATCACGTATCTGATTAGCGACCTCACGAACCGCACCCGGTCCATGAGGGATAAACACAGCCGATGATTTGGAAGATGCACCAATGTCCTTCATTGTGTCAAAATATTGAGTCACTAAAACCATGTCCATAACATCTTTTGCAGTCGTTCCTGGAACATTCACCGAGAACCCCAACACACTGTCTCTCAAACCGTCCACAATCGCCTGCCGTTGACGGGCTATACCCAATCCCGACAAATATTTTGACTCCGCCTCCCCCTCGGCTCTCTTGATTTGAAGAATTTTCTCCGCTTCTGCTTTTTCAGTAGCTGCCATCCTAAATCTTGCAGCTGCAGATAAAGTACTGTATGTCTGAATAAAGTGTTGTCCGGATAAATGATGGTAAAAAGTTATCTGACAAAATGACGTCACACGTGGAATATTGGATATTGTGAAATTTGTTTTTTGAAATGTAAGAATGAAATGGTTTATTTAGTCTAGAAAAGAAACAGACGTTATGTATACAATACTTTTTTGAGATAGACATCATTACACATTCAACAAATATATTATGGTTCAAAAATTTACCTGCGTTGATCTCATTCATTGCTTTCTTTACATGCTCATCTGGTTCTATATCAACAATCAATGTTTGAACTATCTCATATCCATACGCAGACATAGCCTGCATTCAAGAATCAGGATTCCGATTCATCAATATTAAAATATGAAAAACTGATAATTTTATATATATAAATTAAAAAACCTTTTCGAGTTCTTGCTCAACAGCCTTGGCAATTTCGTTCTTTTGTTCAAAAGTATCATCCAAATTGTGCTTTGGTACAAAAGCTCTTATGACTACAAGTCAAGAACATGCCATATTAAATCAATCACAAAAAATATAAAAATATATTATCTGAAATTTGATGAAGGTTTGTACCATCAAAAACATAAGCCTGGATTTGGGTCTTTGTGTTGCTGAGTTTATAGAAGGCATCACTTGCCTTATCGGCAAGAGCACGGTATTGTATCGAAGCAACAACATTCACAAAAACATTATCCTGAAAAAGGAAAACAAGGACACTATTTCAGTTACACAAATGGGAATCAACCAAGATCCGAATATATTCCACAAAAAGGTTATTCTTCAAGCAACCACTGAACTGGCCCACACTGTTACCATCATGTGACATGTAAATGAGGTACATTGTGGCTCATTAGATAGCTGGCATAAAAGCCCAATGCCCAGAAGGAAATATAAGTGAAGGCATGAGCATATCAAGATTTTGAATGGTTTTAAAATAAGGGGAATTATGGTAATTGAAGAGGGGGAATAAGACCTTTGTTTTGGTCTCGCACTTTACATCCAACTGCTGAACTCTAAGAGAAAGATGACCAGCTAGTTGTTTTCCAAATATCCAAGGAACACAATGACATCCAGGCTCCAAAACATCATCAAATTTCCCAAATGATTCCTTGATAGCAACAGTAGATTGGTCTACTTGAACCAAACACAGTAGGTTTCCCATGATCCTACACCAAAGCCACTATAATTAAGAAGACGCCTTTGCAGCCTCTACTGCAGAGAATTTCCACAAACACCTTAGCTACGAATACAAGATTTCTCAATTTAATACCTAAAAGAGATTTGAAATGATAACGACTCAAGAGTGATCATTTAAACTCATCCAAACACCTAAAACCAAGCCATTAATCTAATGGGAAAATACATAACTGTGGCAAACAAAGAAACAAATCAATGAAAAGGAATCTTGATGGGGATATATATATACAAACAAACCCGAACCGGTTTTCTTTAATCCAAATTATGTTATCAATTAAGCCCAATAAACAAGTGATTTCGAAGCAATCACTCCAAGCACATAATATTACATATTTCCAGTAATATTCTTGATAACTTCCAGCAACACAAATTCTAAATTACCAAAGTCAAAAGAACTAATGGCATTAAAAGGTTCAGCGACAAGAAAATCAAGCAACCCTTTCGAAAATATCAAAACAGAAACCCCGCATGCTCATGGGTGCAAACATACGTCTATAATTTGTATACATCAAGAAGAAGGTCATACCGGGAGAGAGACGTTGAAAAGATGGAAGGTGGTAGCAGAAAACAGGGAACGGTTTCGGGTAACGAACGACAAATTTATAGAAGCAAGATTAGGAGAGATACAAATTTTACAAAGTACAAACAAACATCAGAACATCAGATGCAGCTGGCTTTTTAGTTTTTAGTGGACGAAGAAATCGAAAACTATGTCCACTTGTCCACTTCAGTGATATTTTATAAAAGTGGTCCTCGTATTTATTGACTTGTCCAATTCAAGTACACACTTTGATTTCTAGATCAACAACATAAAGTGGCCCTACGTTTCTAATAAATCCCATTTATTTATCCCAAGCCCTCAAAGATTGAATTTTTTGGCAACCGAAAACGGCCCACACCAAACACAAACAGTCCTCTTGGCAAGATTTGCCGTTATGATAATTAAATTAATGGAAAAAAATATGAAACCGAAAAAAAAAAACAGTCAATAATTTAATAATTTGTTAATTTTTTTTTGTCACTCTAATAAATCGGACATTCTTGTAGTGTAGCTAGGTTCGGTTATGGTATTTTACATCCTGATTGCTTCTTCATAAATTTATATGTGAAGTTGGATTAGAAGTATATTTTGTTCTGGTTTTACAATTAAATTACACATACGATATTTTAAACGTATTGTTTGAAATTATACTGGTTGCTTATAGGTGGGACATCGACAGACAAATGGAACATAAAACAATCATTTTGCAGTTACAGATCTTTGTGTAGACCCCTGATAATTCATCGATCTTTGTAGTTCTTCAAGGGTAAAATTGTCCTTCAAAGATATGTTTTTAAAAAGGAAAACTCTGATGTTTTAATTGTAAAATGCAGGTTGCCAGGCCCAGGAATATTGGTGTTGAGTTGCAACCTTTCTACTAAAACTATTTTTGTTTTAAGGGTAAGTACCTACAGCCTTGAATGTCATATTCAATCTATATATAGCTTAAGGTGTTCCATATAAAAGTTTATTAATGCAAGAAGTGATAACTTACATTCATTTATCTGTTTATTACAACATATACTACTTTCATTTTTTTCTATTATAACATCTTACTTTGAAAAATCTATGCAGGTATTGCAATATAATCCAAATACAAAGCATTTATTATTGCTATAAATGATCCTACTTTGATTGAATTTATAGACTAATTTCTATATGATTGAATCAAAAGAGATGATTACAAGGGTTTCTTGGCTTTCGAGAGGCCAAGTCTCCCCAAAAGGGCGACTTCTACTCAATATGTCAAAGATAGATGACCGACAAACCTAAACTTATATTTAAGATAAGCTAAACCGAGCCAACTAGGAGAGTTATCAAATTGCCCCTTCTCTAATCTTTTATTACATACCTGACACTTCTACTTATTTCCCTTAGAGCTACTAAGAAGTATAACAACACCCTACTTTGAAAAAGCTTAAAATTCCAACGCAAGAAACTAGGAGGGTGCTATAATAAAAAAAGTAAATAAAGTAGGTTGCTATTTCGTGCATCTAGCGCTATATCTAAAAATAAGAAAGACATTGCTATATCTAGTTCATGAGCTGCTAACACTAAATGAAAGTACATTGCTATTTCTTGAACAAGTGGTGTCTATTAGTGTAGAAGATCTCATACCCACAAGCTTAGATACTTCATTAACATTAGATTTCTTATGGATAATTTGTCTGGTATAAACAAATGCAAGTCGGGGTCTGTTGAAGAAGATGAAATCATTAAAATATTGGAAAAGTTGCAGGGAAGTTTGTGTATTGATAAGGATGTTTTTTCAGCAGCTGCTGAAGCTGTCAAGGCCTCGATGCACAATTTATTGATTAAAAAACAGTATTCGTCTAAAAGACAGGGATTACAAAAAGAGGACGAAATGATGTAAAGGGAATAAGTTATATTCACCGGTAATGTTTTATTTAATTTATGTGTGTTTTAAGCCATTTGCTTTAGAATTATCGATTTAAAATTCTGTTTAATTGAGTTATTTGGGGTTGGAACTTGGATCATTGGACACATGTTGATATAGAACCTAGTTTTATAGTTATAGGACCATTTTTTTAAATCATATTATCTTCTCTTTCTGTGTCCATGTTGAAAAAACCAGCAATGGTTTTTTTTTTTTTTAGAATTCATTCTTAATTAGAATGGATTTTATATTATTTTCCTATTTCAATTGTCTAATGCCTTGGTTGGTGTCACGAAGTTTGCATTTACACATTTCTAGCATAAGACAATTGAAATAGCGACTCTATATTAACTTTTAAACGCCTCATCTATATGGATATATCAAAATTATAATTTTATCATTGACATGTCAAAAATGGAAAATAAGTAGAATTACAATTTAGTGGTGTTTGGGATTCAGTTTTGAAAATAACTTATTAGTTTTTCAAAAATCAAAAAGTGTACAAAACTATTTGGTAAAATAAAAATGTTTTTCAAAATAGTTTTTTAATACCTCTAAAAATGAGTTTTTAAGAAGTTACACGATTCTTGCTTTTTGAAAACAATTTATAACTTATTTAAATAAAAAGACTATAAACGCTCCCCATTAAATAAACCTATCATCTTTATAAAAATCTTCTTCAACCTTCCGTTCTCGGATATGAGTTCACGCCTTTGATTTTTCTTCAAACATATCTTTCTTTGTCATTTAATGTATATAAATCAATCCAAATACTTTTTAAAAAAAAGTTTATCAACTTATAGTTTTTTGTCGGCACTAATTTATCAACTTACATGAATGGTCCCTATGGTTTGGGGTAATTTGCATGTTTGGTCCTTAACTTATTTTTTTAACTTGAAAGATCTCTCATGTTTGTTTTTGTTGCGCGCTTGGTCCCTGTCTTACATAAAAAGACTATTTGGTTATTGATTTTTTAATTTATTTAAATAAACACACCCCAACCCCAACCCCACCTCCACCTCACATTACCTTACCTTATCTACCTTACCTTATTTAAATAAATTAAAAAATCAATGACAAAATAATCTTTTTAGGTAAAACATAGACCAAGCACACAACAAAAACAAATTGTAAGGACCTATAGTGTTAAAAAAATAAGTTAAGGATCAAACGTGCAAATTACCCCAACTATAAGGACCATTCGTGTAATTTACTCAAAAGAAAACTTAATTTCATCACCACATAAGCTAATAAAGATCTTTATCAAAAAAATGTAGTTGATTAAAACTATTAAGTGTGGACAACGGTGTTCCCATGTTATTACATGTTATAACATGAAGATGATGTTCTCATATTATTACATAGTGTTAAGAGGAGATAAATAGTGAGAAAAAGAAAAAAATGATTTGATTGGGTCATAACACCACACTTGATAAGACAAAGTTGGGACGGTGTTCTAACCGTTTTTAGGATGTCACGTCATAATAACTAACGGTTGTCCACTCCTATTAGCCTAAGTAATCCCAAACACCTTTATTTTATTATGATAACATGGCTTTTATTATTTGGACTCACATAACATAAGCCAACTCATTTTGCTTTGTTTTGCCATCTTTAGCATTAGTTGCACGCAATTGTGTTTCAATTTGGATTGCAACAAGTCGGGTTTGGGGTTGGGAATGAGCTTTTAACATAATACATCTTTGTGTATCTACGTACAAACAAGCAAGCGTCAAACGACCTTTTAATTTAACATTACAGGGCTAATATATAGAGTGTGCATTCAAAATATTGGTATCCGCCAATCCTTTAAAGTACTATCATTCTATTATATTGCCAAAAGCCCAAACTATTTATCAACCAATTGTTTTTCAATATGCAAACAGTAATTTTCAAATCCTTCCGTAGATGACTTCTCAAGTTTAAACGTTTAAACCCTGCCTGCCTAGTGCCTACTATTTCTGGCAATGTCTTGTCTGGTCCCTAAATAGCAATCATGTGCAAGGCACATGACCATGGTCTTATCTTAACTAATAGTGTTTGTTTACTAAATTATTGACTACATCCTTATACATCAATTATTTTGGATTTCAGCTGCAACATCCAAGCATTTAAAATAAACCTACTCCTAGACAATTTTTGCAATTTACTCTTATCCTTTTTTGGTGACCACAAAAAAAAACTGTTGATTTTGTTTCATTGACATTAGTAACGCAGTATGATGGGAAATTAGAGTAGGTCAGTAGTCATGCATGCTTAAACATTTTCATGCTAAGCCAGTACAAGTATACAGCAACCACAAGCACCGGAAGTGTCAAAGGCACCAAGAAGCAATAATGCCTGTTGTGTTGCATCATCAGAAACCGAACCTTGGGATTTAATTGTTTTTAAACAAAAAACATGACATGGTAGCCATACCATACCTGTCATTTTGTATTGCAAAGATAATATCCGAATGAGGGACTAGTTTTGATATAACTGCTGTATAAAGAAACCCACCAAAGAAAGTCGACCCAAATATAACCAACAATCCTCCCCAAAACACTCTCTCGTTGCCACTTATAAATCCTAACATCATCATCATCATCACATAATTAATTCCCCAATCCTCTCAACCAAAACCCTACTTCCTGCATAAATATAGAAATGATTTAATATATAGATTACATATGAGATCAATTGTATGGGAGAAATTAACTAACTCTATATTTTTTTTAACTAACTCGTTAAGGCTATATTAGGAATATATCAAATAAATTTATGTCATCCAATGCTAGAAGGATAACAATCTTCCACCGGAAGTAAGGTTTTTTTTATAACATTTACTATCATTATATGGCCTAGATTTGATAAATTGTAAAGGGCAATCCCTATGTATACGATCTTGGTGGGTGACTAATTTTAATCAACTTTTGATGTTAATAAATGGAGTTTCATTTTAGCTAAAATAATTAAGTAAATCACAGGAAACTTGCTTAGATGCAATCCCATTATCCCAACTATCTTCGTGACAATTTCTAACAAACCCAACAAATAATTGTACTAGAAAATGAATTAAAGTTATAACTTATAACATACTAAAATCGACAGATCTCACATTCTTTCAAAAAGAATTTGACGAAGAGGGCAAACATCAACAAATTCAAGAATCTAGTGAGAGGTGTAGAAAGATCCTTGTATTTACCTTGATGTACTGAAATGGAGCTGATGACGATGGCTGAGGACGATAGCAGGTAGGAATGGTGATGATGACGATGGTCGGAGGTAGGAACACTGAAGACGGAGGCGGTCGGAGGTATAATAGGCGAAGAGGACGGCGGTTGGAGGTATGAATGGTGAAGACGCCGGTGGTCGGAGGTAGAAATGGTGTGAAGACGACGTCGGTGGTAGGGAGTCGCGGGATCAAAAATGGAAATTGAGAAAGTGAGGCCGCGTGTTTTTAGATTTTGAATGAAAATGAACACAGGCAAAAGTGTTTCTAAACATGTAATTTATTTATTTTTGTTTCCTTGTCTTTGTTATTATTATACTAGGTTATAATCTACTGTAGGTGTTATAATTAATAATACATTCACAAAATGTTGTTTTTTAAAAGCTTGAATGTTTTGTCCGTAACTATATAATTATTTATTATTATAGAATCGATCTTGAAAAACATAAAAACTTCGGCATTTTACATCTAAACGTAATTCTAATTTTTCACTTACTCTATTAGTTTTCACATTGTTGTTAGAAACTTAACATGAGCTCAAAGTCTGTACTATCTTAAAAAAATTAAAACTATCCGACAACTTACAATGAACATTGGATAAATTATAGATGCCAATTGTCGATATATACAAAAATGGAAACACATTCACTGAAAATAAATTAACTTGTGGACATGTACTTCTGATTCTTATTTCTTTGGTCATTAAACTTGAAAGATCATTGATGAAACCATTGTATCTTTCTAAATTGATTCATACATATTAAGAACCATCTCCGCCCCATTTAGGTTATTAAAAATAGTCATTAAGTAATGACGAAACCTCTTCACATTCCTATTAAAATAAATTAGGAAATGTGGTCCTTAACACAAAGGTCCCTTAATTGGAGTAACACCAATTCCTAGTTTTTTTTTTATCTTATCTATTTTAGGCTTCCATTAAGTCCTAGAAAACATACCCCCAAGAGGCCAAGACTTCCCAATAGCTTCTATATTTCAAAAAGAAAGTTTAATAAATCAAGATCCGCTGAAAAATATATTTCACCATTTTTTATTTGCATATGAACATATGCTATTGAGTTCATGCTCCATATTTGCTCCACATTTGATATTAGTATCTTGGATATAATATAACATTAACAACAATATCTAATAAGTTAAATGATTGTATGAGAATTAAAGACCACATTATAACATTTAAAGGAATTCAATTCCACTTCCTTTTTTAAAAGACCAAAATACCCCCATTATCAAAGAAAGTTCAAATATGCAATAAAAAAGATAGAAAGCATATTTGTTCCTCGTTGTTTCCAATAAACCAGCATTCCACTATTCTCTATCTAAACAAACTTCTTATAAACACAACCAATCATTTTAACATAACTAAATATGTGGCTATAAAAAATAATAATATTGTAAATAAACCAACCTTGAGTTTGTGAAGCACGTGCAACTTCAAATTCCATTTTTAGAAAATCAAAAATCATTTTATTATAGTCTCTTATAAACCACACCGTTACCATCATTCTGACTTTTGTTTTCACCACTTCTCCGGAATCCTCCAATTTGCAAATTATGAAAGTTTCAAGGTAGACTCATAAGTAAAAAAGCAACGACATCAAGAGGTAATAACTAACTTAAGTGTCAAAGAGACTCAAAAGACGTATATAGACACACTAGAAGGTTAATAAACATATATTTTGTTTCAACCATTTTGTCAAACAGATACTTTGCAAAATCCTTAAAAACTATCATGCCCAAATCATACATTGCTCAATCAAAAGGGTTTCCAATTCACAGAATGTTTATGGCAGACTTTAGAGTAATAAGCTGATATAAATCTCCTTTTATAATGTTTGATGTATATCAAACTTCGATTTGACTGGTCGTAGGCCCAAAACGGAGACCCGTAGCCAAAGTTACGGTCATTTCCGTGAAACCCCTTTTGTCACACAATCGTGGGCCTCTAGGAATGCAAGTGCCCGATCCTCCACACTAGGGGCTGCATCATCCCCTCCTGGGTAGACAAAATTCGACTCCGAGTGTGCACCATGGTCATCATCTGAAGAATCCCCATAATAAGGAACCAAATGTTTTACATTGAAAACATTAGAATAGTGAATGTGGCTTGGCAACTGCAGACGGTAAGCATTGGAATTGATCTTCTCCACAATCTCCACTAGTCCAATCTTCTTGAATAAAACCTTGTTGTACTCACCAACCAAAAAACAATCTTTAGTCAAGACAGCCCAAACAAAGTCACCTACTTCAAAATCAACTTGTCTGCATTTTTTATTTGCATGTTGCTTGTACTTGGAGTTAGCTCGGACCAAGTTTTCATGAACAACCTTATGAACACCATGCAGTCCTTCAACAAAATCCCACACTTTCTTTGGAAGAACCCTAAAACAGGCAACGACATCAAATCAAGTGGTTCCCATGGCTGAACAGAATAGACCACCTGGAATTGGATAAATCATGTACTTCGGTTGATAGCATGATTATGAGAAAACTTAGCTTGTCAAAGCTTCTGATCCCAGGCCTTCACATGATCACCCGGCTAAACACCGCAAAAGATTATCGAGTTATCGATTGACAACTTCTATTTGGCCATCCATTTGAGGATTATATGCACTAACAAAATTGAGCTGAGTGTTCACCGTTTTCCACAAGCTGCGCCAAAAATGACTCAAAAACCTAGTGTCTTGATCTGAAACAATAGAAGATGGCAATCCATGCGAAAGGTAGACGTATCGAAAGAATAACTGAGCCACATTAACTGCATCAGTCGTCTTTTTGCAAGGAATAAAGTGCATCATCTTAGAAAAACAATCAAAAACCACAAAGATTGAATCATTGCACCATTGAGTACGTGGTAAACCCAACACAAAGATTGAATTATTGCCCCGTTGAGTACAGAGCCTCGTAGCCAAAGTTATGGCCATTTTTGTGAAGCCCCTTTTGTCACACGATCGTAGGCCTCTAGGAACGTAAGGGCCCGATCCAATTAGCCCTTGGATGTCAGGTCTAAGTGCTTAGGAAGTACCAGAAGGATTACTGGTGGAGTAAGAGCGTTGTACTCGAGGGTTGTAGTGATTGGATTGTTCTCAAGATGATACCTTTAAGGAGTGGACCGAGAAGACAAGGTATATAAAGATTAGGAATGTCGTGAGAGGTTGTGGGGTAGTTAGACAAAGCGGACTTCGAGGACGAAGTCTAGTTTAAGTGGGGGAGAGTTGTAACACCCATAATTCAAAAGACCTAGAAAGGAAAGGAAAACCTCAAGATCAGAAGGAAACTCGTTGAGTAAGTGGGATGACTTGACGAGTAGGAGCATATTTTGGGTCGCGGGTTAAGTGACCTACTCGGCGAGTTGGAGGACCAACTCGACGAGTTGGTCAGGGTTGGGAAACCCTAAATCCGGGACTTGGTGCCCTATTTAAACATCTTATTCTCCTCCTCTTGGTTCCATTCCCAACCCCCATTGTCCATAACTTAACCCACGAAACCCTAGAGCCTTTTGAGAGTGTGTGAGCCACCCTTGAGTGTTATATGTGTTCTTGAAGGATAGAAGAAGAGGAAGCTTGAAGGTTCAAGGAGAAGGTTGTGGATCCAATGATTTCATTCTAATCTCATCACTTTCTGGTAATCAAGCTCCTAACTTGCCTTGTAGTTTCTTATATCTCTTTATGGTCCCCTTTTATGGGGGGGGGGGGGTTCCAAAAAGTATGATTCATGGGTTAAGGATGTCCCAATGATACTTTCAGATCTGAAGTCATTGAGGGTTATAAAGGCATAAAGGTGCAAAATTTATGCCATTAGAGTCCCATGCAAACTCTAAGGATGCTAGTATGGCCTTTTAACCCCCAAAGGGCCATGCATGGAAGTAAAGTTCAGGACTTTACGTGATTATTGGGTGACTGGGGCCTAGATCTTGATTCCCCTGCTGTGGATTGGAGTAATATGGGTTTTGGTCATAGATTTATGTCTTAAAGGGGGCTAAGGTTTTGGCTAAACCCATTAACAAGGATTGGGAGTGGGTAAAGTTGGAAACTTTACCCTTAATGGGTCATTTCCAGCATGTAGACGAAGTTTGGGGTCTGGATCTAAAGTGTAGGGGCTTAATCTATTAATATGGCCCAAACAGAATGAGGGACTCGGAGAGTCCAGGAAGGGAATCGACGAGTCTGAGGGATGACTTGATGAGTTGATTCGATAAATCGCGACCATGAGTAGTCAGGGAACTCGATGAGTAGGGGGTGAGTCGACGAGTTGGATCACGATTTCAGGATTCTGATTATTGGAACTCAGTGAGTTGATGGAGCAACTTGGCGAGTTGAGTCAACTCGTAGCGTTGAATTTGACTGTTGACTTTGACTTAGTCCAAGGTTGACCTAGTTTGACTTTGAGGACATTCTGGGACTAAGTGTCATGTTGTTACTGATAGTTCGGGGAGCCGAAGGAGCAACAGTTCGAGGAATTGCCAGTTTGCAGCCAGAGAAGTATCGGCACGACTTCAGTAGTGCAAGGTGAGTCTCTTCACTGGGTGCATGGGTCTAAGGCCACAATTCCGGCCCATTATGTTTGGGTATAGTCGGAAGACTCGGGGGTTCGCCCTAGGCATTGTATGTTATATGTTTCGGATCACGATCCGATGTCGGGTGAGGCCCGAGGAATGTTAGTATGCTAGGGGTCTTTGTGATTCTTGCATGTGTCGCTACGATAGGTTCCGGACCAAGGTCCGATGCTGGGGAAAGCCCGAAGTATGTTTATATGGTTGTATGTCCGGAATAGGGTTCGATGTCGGGGCAAGCCCGAGGAAGATTTATATGTGCATGTTAGATTATACTTGTTGTCTTTGTGATACTTGTATGTGTCTGTTAGGGAGGTGAGTGTGGGCGAGGTCCCGTATCTCATCACTAGCTGAGTATGGACAGGGTTCCATATCTCAGTATTAGAAGAGTAGGGGCGAGGCCCCTGATAGGAGAGAAGTAAGTGTGGGCGGGGCCCATATCTCACCATCAGCAGGAGTGTGGACAGGGTTCCATGACTCAACAGTAGCAGACCAGGGGCGGGGCCCAAGTTAGACGAGGCCTTAGATCAGGAGTACACTAGAGTATAGTATATTTATATGATTGTATATGTATATCAGGCGAGGCCCAGAGACAGGCGGGGACTAAGAGAGACAAATCTGTATACCGAGCGGGGCTCGAGGCCTGATGTCGGGTGGGACCCGATGCCGGAGCAAGTCCGATGCCGGGAAAGTCCCGATGCAACGGACGGGGGGAAGAGCTCGGGATGACTACATTGCACACACCAAGAAGTTTAGCCTGAATGTTTTACTCTGATAGAATGAACATGTTTTAAATTAATACTCTGTTTTGAGAAAACAACTTATGTTCATGGAAGAAACGAGTTGATAATTATGGTTTGTTTAATGATTTAAAAATGAAAATTTTGGACCGTATTTTTGAGATGTTTCATATAATATTTGTTTTAATAGTTATTTGATAGTTTTGAAGCAATATAACAAGATAAGTTGTAATTGTTTTTGGTGTTTGAATACTAGAGATTTGTTTATGAGTATGTGTACTACATTCTTCAATTATTTGTTCTTATGTTTGGTTTTCCATGTTTACTTCCTGAGTATTGATTTATTCAAAGTACCAAAGTTATTCATGCTTTTAGTGAGTAGGCAAAGATTTAAGACTGTCATGGATAATGGTAGATTATCCATAGGGATTGGATATGGAATATATATTGTTGTTGTTACCCATGAGTGCATAAATGGGATT
Organism: Lactuca serriola; assembly: GCF_051521515.1. Lineage (NCBI taxonomy): Eukaryota > Viridiplantae > Streptophyta > Magnoliopsida > Asterales > Asteraceae > Lactuca > Lactuca serriola. The sequence goes on from NC_136408.1 coordinate 13,709,993, forward strand.
ACAAGTATTAGTTAAACTCACGCTTAGAGATTAACTCATGGGTTTAATCACGAGTAAATATAAGACGATAATATTATATATTCTTCAAATGGAGATACATAAGTTATTACAAGCCTATTATACATTGGTATTACGTAAACACATCCGTAATTTGATGTTGTAAAACATAGTTCCATGTATGGAATGATGAGTAAAAGTTTTAATTATGTAGTCAAAGTTTATTAGTTCATTTTTCCTTAAAGGAAAAACAATTTATTTGGGCCCCTCAGTGATTTGATGGGCTGGACAACTATAAAATGACCCATAAGGTTACAATTTTTGACAACTGTCCCTTGAGAAGCCTATGCCAAAAATTCCACCTCTCTCTCTCTCTCTCACACACACATATATATATATATATATATATATATATATATATATATATATATATATATATATATATATATATATATAGTAATGCCTGTGTTTCTGGGCTTGTCATTAATGTTGATATAATAGTCTAGGTTAACCTTTGTAACCCGTTTTAAAATAATAGAAATGTATTATTTGAGTATTATGTGTTTTGTGCTTAACTGTGTGACTTAATTGAATTAAGTATGAAAATAAGCGTCAAAATAAAATGTTAGATAAAGCCGATATCTATGGATAATGTTGTAGTAGTTGAAACGAGGTTTCCGAATATATAAAAAATGCCGAAATCCGAGTTATAACAAAGAAGTTATGACCTGTCGAAGTTTTACGACAGAATCAACAACGTTGAATGACGTAAAAAGTGAAATTTACCTTAGAGCAATATTTAGCCTTAGCAATCTAAATAAAATTCGTAGAGTTCGTTAAACCGAGAGCGTGCATAAAAAGATCGTCCAAATCTGACTTCGTATGAGGAAGTTATGATTTTCTGAAGTTTCGACTTAGCAGTATGCAGTCCGAATACTCGATTTGAGACCGAGTGGTTTTTAGTCGAAACAATCTAAACGAGAATCGAAGGTCTCGTTGATAGTAGTGCATTGGTGAAAAAACAGACGAAAACGGACGTCGGATGAAGAAGTTATGAATTTATAACGGAGTTTTCTTGTCCCGACCTACTAAAAATAAATAATAAAAATAATTTCAAAATTAGCCGATGGAGTCTAAACGAAAGTTGTAGAGCGTAGTCTCACTTACGCGCGGATATAAAGAACGTCGAAAACGGAGTTCGTATGAAGAAGATATGAATTTCCGAAGTTTTTAAATGATTCATATTTATTAATTAATCTTTAATTCGGATAATATCCGAATGAGTCATTAATCTGATCCGAACTACGCCCAGCGTAGTTGAGTACGCCCATCGTACCCCGATGCATGCACTGCCTCGCACTCAAGAGCTCCGATGACGCATGTAGTGACGTTTCGCAGTACGCCCCGCGTAGAGCATTACGCCTAGCGTAATGCGAGGCTACAGCCTCTATAAAAGGCATGCGAGGGCAGCCGAGATCTTTTGCTCCATTCTTTCTTTCTCTCGCGTTTTTACCTCGTTTTGCATGCCAGAAATATCACGAAGCCCCGGTATCATTCCTGAGCCCCGAAGCAAGTCCTGAAGCCTCGAAGATCCCGAGAAGTGAAATTCCCGAGCCGAAGCTCTGCCCGCGAGAAGCCAATTTTTGTGAAGATCTTCCAGATCTACCGAAGAATACTACTTCTACAAGTCGTAGTGTTGTTCGATCATCTTCTGATCAAGTGAGTGTGTAGTTACCTTCTTCTAACGCATAATTATGAAATATTTTATACGAAATACATGTTATGTGTATATTTTGTTGTTATATGTGTGAATGTATATTCACTTTCTTCTATCTCATAGATATGATTTATTCTCTATGAAATACGTGTTATGTGTATGTGTCTCATATGTTGTTTTGGAATGTGTATTGAATGAGAATGCTATACAGGTTTTAAACTATGTATAAAAATATATATTTTTATCTACTAATATGTTGGGTAGAACATTGGTAGATAATTGATGTGTGATAAACAGATGAGAGACCTCGATGTTGTTGTTGTTGATCTAGTTAGTCAGACGAGTATGGATAACGACCACAAACTCTTTCTAAACAGTCCAGTGGAATGCTAGCAGACAAAGATTAATCGTTAGACGTCTTTTATTTGGTTGGATAGCGCCTATGGACAAATATGAGATTAATCAGGGTCTAGTTGAGATTTTACAACACTGAATATGAGTAAAATGTTCGTCTATTTGGAAGATGGAGGCGACGAGCCTCACTTTTAGACGGAGCCGATCAATCCCGATCGGCTTATGAAGTTCCTGCTCATAAAAATTAAAAGTATATATAATGAGTTAATTCAATCCAATCTTGGGTATAGTTAATGTGGCCACATAAAAAGAAATTCATACATGATTTCTTACTTGTATCAGAGTTATACTGATAGACTAATATCATATATAATTTTCAATTTCATACATGATTGTTTTTCAAGAGCCCAATTTATATATGAAACAAACGGCATGGCCCATATCAAAACAATTTCATGAAAATATACCATATCAATATAATCTACAATTTCATGAAAAATATATTGCAAATTTATTATCTATTATTAAAATGTTTCACCCTCATTTATTTATATTTCTCATGGCGTTGAAGCATATTTTAATAAAATGCAAAGATGTTATATTTTATTTTTTAAATTTATACAAGTTGTTTTTGAGATGAAACATGTAATTATATTTCATTTTGAAACCGATGGCAAAAGCGGATGCTTCTCCAATGTTCTTTGAGATGTATATAATAGAGAATCATTTTGAGTTGGGTGACAACCTTCGATGTGATGATGGAATTATGTAAACCTTGATCAAATCCTGTCTCTATTCGTTCTTCAAACAGGTCCATTAAATTGGTTAAAATCTCATCTTTAGCCTCATCTAGTATACACAACATTTGTGTTAGGGCTTCAAAAAAATCTCTACGGAGATAGGGGTAGACGAAAACAATTTGTGTAAGTAGAAGATAACCCAAATCAGTGAAGTCACGCATGGAGAGAAGACATACACAATTGGGGAATGAGCAAACCTAAACATCGTTAAACCTAAGCCAGAAGCCAACCATCCTTAGTCGGCTTTGTGCGACACCGTTCAAGTGTTCATAAGCCACACGTAGATTAATATTATATATAAGAGAAAATGACAAAAATAGCCATTTACACTAATTACATTACAAAAATAGCCAAAAAAATCGAAATTGCAAAAATAGCCCACAATTTCGCAGATGGAAATGCCCCATCTGCGAAATCACCCTTCCATCTGCGAATGTACAAACAGTTAAAACACAGCCGTGCTTTAGCTGCTTGTACATTTGCAGGTGGTTTTATTTTTTTTTTCTCTCTATATATTGAAAATTTGGTGTAAAATCGCAGATGGAAATGCCTCATCTGCGATTTACTCTCATCCCATCTGCGAAATTGTGATTTTTTTTTTTTTTTTTTTTTTTTTTTTTTTTTTTTTTTACTATGAAATCAATTGGTTTAACTACGAAATCATGTTGCTATATAAAAAGTTTTGTAGAAAATTATCATTTTGGTTGTTATTTGATTAGGAACTTTCTCTAAAATTTGCTCTAAAAAATGATTGAATATTTGGTTTGTCTTGTAACCGGTGGGAGATGACAAGTTAATGAAACTAATCTGGAATACGTATGTCCACAGGGAGGTATTTCTGAATTTGCTTTGATATTTTCTGAGTATATTAATTATAGTGATTTTGTATCTTTGGTAAGAAGCAAAATTGGTTTGTTAGACAAATATAGAATTGGTCTTCGTTTCCACCATCCTGAATTAAATTATTATATAGCTATAGTTGAATACATGGATGTTAGAATGTTGATAAACGTAATCAAATGTAGTGGAGGAAGGGCTGTGAAAGTGTTTGTGGTGGTTGATGAAGTTGAGGAGGTTAATGGGGGTGGTGAAATTGGAAACCAGCTTGTTGGTAATTTATGCAGTTATAAAGGGAGCAACGATCCGATAGGTACTTTCAATACTCCTAGTGTACCTCAGTTTCACAGTGTTGCTGAAAATGTTAATTTTAGTTATTCACCTATTCACTATGTGGATCCTGAGAATTACAAGCATGTTGGTGATGATGATGTTGGTACTTATTTTAATGATGTGGGTGGTCGTTGTGATGATGTTGCCGAACAAGAAGTTAAAGTTATGAATAGGCGTGTGGTAGATAAAACTAAAAAGAAAAAAAAATTCAAGTCAAAAAAATGAAAAGAATCATGTTTACGGGCATTATGTTGATGTTGCTGATGTACGTTTAGATATAACCGAGCTACAAAGCAATTCCGATAGTGATGAGTTGGGTGATGAAGTTAAAGCTAAGTTTCCCGATAGCCTTTTTCACGGTATGCCCCCTGTACCAGAATGCCCACTTGATCTTAATGAAGATATCCCAACACAGATGGTAAACATGAATCTTCAAAAGATTCAATGTGAGAGTATATTTAAGAACAAAGAACTTTTAAAGTGGTGTATTGGTAAAAAATGTTTTCGAGAAGGTTTCCAGACAGGGACAAGTAGATCCACCAAATCAAGGTATGAAGCTGTGTGTGTTTCGAAAAATTGTTCTTGGTTACTAAGAGCAAAAGCAATTAAAAATTCTGATGGACTTTTCCAAGTGAATAAATTTGTTGATGTACACACATGTTCTTCAACATTTTTGCAACCTAATCATCGACAAGCAAACAAATATGTTTTGGGTGAATATGTTGCTGATGTTTTGGCTGAAGACTATAGTAGAGTTTATCGGGGAAAAGATATTGGTAATGATATGAATGCTCAATTGAATATCAATATCTCATACCATCAGGCATGACGTGCGAAGCAATATGCATTGTTGTCGTTAAGGGGTACGAAAGAGGATTCTTTTACCAAACTTCCGGCGTATTGTCACAACTTGGCCAAACATAATCCGGGTACTGTCACACATATTAAAACAGATGCTGATGATCGCTTTGAGTTTTTGTACGTCGCACTCGGTTGCTCGGTTAGTATTATAATATTATATTAATTTTTTAATATTTATTTTGGTGTATTCGAATAGATATACAATGTATTGTAGGTACACGCTTTTGTCAATTTTTGTAAACCGACCCTAGTAGTTGATGGAGCTCACTTAAAGGGCGAGTTCAAAGGTACCATGTTACTTGCAGTTACTAAGGACGGACAGAACCAAATATTACCGGTTGCATATGGTATATGCAAAAATGAGTGTACCGATTCTTGGACATGGTTTTTTCAAAAACTACGTGATTGCATAGGAAATATGCAGGAGCTTACAATTATATCTGATAGGTCTCCATCTATAGCAACATCTGTTGCCAACATTTTTCCTCATGCTCATCATGGAATATGTGGTGTCCATTTGTATTTCAACATAGTATCTAGATTCGGCAAGAGTAAAACGGTTAAAGGAATTTTTTGGGAGGCGTGTAGGGCGTACACAGTTGATGCTTTTGATGCTGCCATGGATGTTATGAAAAAGACAAAAGAACCAGTATGGGAGTACTTAAAAAGTATAAATCCAGAAACTTGGTCAATGGCACATTTTAAAGGGAACCGATACAATCTTATGTCGTCCAACAGTGCGGAGTCTATAAATGCATTATCTAGACACGCACGTAAGGTGCCAATACTTATGTTGATCGATTTTTTTCGTGCTACAATGCAACAATGGTGGTTTCAAAGACGTAACTTTGCAGGTATTAAGTAAATTTTTAATATTAATGTTTTATTAATTTTGATGTTATTGATCTTAACTTCTTCATTTTGGCTCTTTTTTTAGCGGAAGCAACAACAATACTTACCCCTTGGGCGGATGAAGTTGTAAAAGAAAACAAGAAAACTTTTACCAAATGGGATGTTCGCATGATCTCAAATACGAAATGCGAGGTCAAAAAGGGGGCATAAAATGTGATTGTTGATTTCCAACATATGACATGTACATGTAGGCATTGGCAACTTGATGGGATACCTTGTGGTCATGTCATAAGATGTTTAACGGTGAACAATTACCAAGACTGCTCGAGGTATGCATTAAATGCTTACTTTACCGAAACACTGAGGAAAACATATGAGGAATCAATAAACCCTCTGCCAAAGCCATCCGAATGGGAGATCCCCGATGATTTGATGATTGTTAAGCCATCAATAATGGATAAACGTCAGCCAGGCAGGCCAAGAAACACATACCGCATTCCATCCCAAGGCGAGGGTCCAATTATAAAAGAGTGTTCTACATGTGGTCAAATAGGACACATGAGAAATAATTGTACTGGAAGGGCGTCCAGTAGCGGAGCGCGTCACATAATTTCTGCAGAAATGGCATTTAATATTGGTGGTTTAGCGAGTTGCTCACAAACATATAACGCTGATTTTGATATAAAACAACCTTGAAATGAAGACTAATGACGAGTTGTTAACTTATTATGTATTGTAATATTTTTATTAAATCTTACAAGACATTGCTATGCTTTCATATTTTTGTTTTGTTTGATGATTATAACAATTAATGAAGCCTTTATATTATAAAATATAGTTTGCATAATTTTTTAACAATTACAACTTGTTATTTAAAAAAAAAGAACAAATGATCCTTTTGCAACCTAATTTGTATCATGATAATATTACAACAATTTTGTAACTAATTTTTAAACTCAGGGAACTACAATGGGTACTTCTCTTTCTCCATTGTTATATAGTCATCCCTAATTCTCATTTTGTCTTCCAAATGATCCTTTTTTTACCATAATGTGTATCAACTGCTCATCCTTCTTAGCAAGCCGTTTTTCAGTCGTTTTGATTGCCTTCTTACTCTTTTTTATCCAATCTTTATGCTCTTTGATTTTGTTTTTATTGAGGTCTATCCATTCTTGAGCTTGTTTGCATTCCGATGCAATATCATTAGCAAGTTGAGTGAGAAGTCGGGATGACACTTTGTCCTCTTCTTATTGTTCTTCAGTCTTCTTCAATTCTTCAAAATTTTCATGTGACATATATGGCCCGGCCGACGAGGGTGTAAAAACAGGGTCTACCGAATCACAGTAGTAACAATCTACTTCGTTGCATGAGCAAACTTCGAATTTGTGTGAGGAACTCATAATAAAGTCGACATTGTAATAAACTTGTGCTGAAAGTGGTATTTATACATACTAGACAGTAATGACAATTCCAACTTTGAAATGACTAGACAGTAATGACAAGTCACTGTAGTAACCTGCAAATCTTAGTGGAACCCTTAAGTGACAAGACATAAATGACAGTTTGACATGATAAATTACTGCATAAAGCTGAAAATCGTAGTCCAAATGTAACCATTTCATAGTCAAAGTTTTAATTCATAGTCTATTTATTTATATAAATAGATGTTTAAGATCTAAAAACCAAACACCCAAATCACCTAAACGAAACGAACTCCCATTATTAGAAATGTCGTCGAATGCGGCAAGTTCTTCAAATGAAGTACCTGGTTCCAATTCTGAAAGGCCATGGACGGCAAACGAGGTGTTAGTTCTAACACGTTGCTGGCTAAGTGTTAAGGATGGTGTATCGTTACTTGCTCCCCCGCATTGCCTAATTGGTGGTAAATGGACTCGCATAACATCTTTGTTTAACCATGAGATGGGAGAAGGACAAAAAAGAGAAAAATCAGATGTTGTTACTAAGTGGATGGATGTAAAGGAAGAAGTGACATGGTTCAATCGAGCATGTAATTATGCGAAAAGTAACAATGTTCGTTATCGGGACGAAGAAGAGTTCTTGGAAGTTGTTACAGATTTTTACATCTGTGAGCATGATGGCAGAGACTTCGAATATGAGGAAGTTTGGAAGGTTGTTAAAAATAAACAGTATTTCATGTAGACCGCTCTAATTTCTGTTAAGAATAACCCATGGACTTGTGTTTTACGTTAATGCTTTGTTCGTATTATGTCGTTGTTTTTCATGTAATTGTTGTAATGTTTGTAATGGTTCATGGAATCCTTGTTAGTAATGTATTCTAATGTATTGTGAAAACTAATGCAACAGGCATTTATTAATTCAAATTAATCATATGAGTTGCTCACATAATAAACTAAAATAGATTTTAAACAAACGAAATACATGAAAATAACCTAGTACATGAAAATAACCTAGTACTCACATAATAAACTAAAATAGATTTTAAACAAACGGGATATATTTCAAAATATTCCAAGGGGCTTCAAACTGGAATTCCAACCCGTTACTTAATGACTTGTATTCCTCCTTAGCAGCTTCCAAGATGACCTCCTCAGTAGCATTTAAACGGGTGTCATCAATTTTGGTATAAAGATCGTTGAATAATAGAACTTCGGTTTTCATTTCATACCATCTTGCTAAGATGTCTAGTTCATCACGATCATTTCTTGTAGCCATTCGGTTTTCAGCATTGAAAATATTGGTTAAACGGCTCCAAAACATTGGATCGTTCAACTTGCTTGTCTCGTACACATGAATATAAGCACGTGTAAGAACCAAGAACTCTTCATTGCTCCATGATATAGAACCCATTTTGATTGAAACAAAGAGAGTAGAATCTAAAAAACAATATTTGAACAACTGTATTGGTTTATTTAGTAAGCTATTTATGTAACTTAATGTCAATTTATAGTAGTTTCTACACAAAATCGCAGTCCAATCTTCTAATATGTCTGCAATTCATAGTCAAAATTAACTGACGAATGCAGTGTACTATACTTATAACACAACAGATCACTGTTCGAGTTGACAAGTCATCCCCGGTCGAATGACAACACAATACATTGCTGCTTGAATTGACAAGCCATTGCACCAGGAAAGTAAGGAGTCGTTATAAATAGATTTTAATATCCGTTGTAATTGTATCGTATTACTTCCCTCCTTGCAATTATGGACTCACCACATATATGGAGGAACGCAGAGGAGGTCGCTTTGGTTGAAGCTTGGATTATAACTGTAGAGGAGGATTTTCCACCGGGTCCCCCACAAGTTCGTGCTGGATCATTTTGGTCTCGTGTCTGTCATTTGTTTCACCATTTAATGGGGGCGTACTCAATATCGAAGAAGAAGAGATGTCAAAGCGAAGTTTCTGTATTTGAAAATAAAGGTGAAACAATTTCAACGTATTTATAACGAGTTGGATAACGAACATGCAAATACGGATGAAGATATTCTACAGCAGGTGGCTTTGGAACTATACCGTTTTGAATATGATGGTAGCGAGTTTACCCACTTAGATGCATGAAATCTTTTAAAGAATGTCCCTTATTTTTAATATGCATGTTGGTTAAGTTAATTGTTTTTCGTTATTTAAGTTGCTTGTTGTTGTATGTGTGTAGTCGTTACTATTTAATAAACGTCCATTTCTTTTAATGTATGTTGTTTCCTCAATAGCCAATACATAATACGACATAAAATAAATAACTAATACATAATACGCCATAAAATATAAATGGGGTACATAAATAACTAATAAATAATACGACATAAAATATAAACAGGGTACATGGATAACTAATACATAACACGACACTAAAATAAAAACGAGGTACATAAAAAACTAATACATAATACTACATAAAATATAAAGGTGCTACATGAATAACTACTGCATTGAGGGAGGTAACAGGACCACCGTTTCATTGGTATTTCCCAATGCACATGTGATGGTATAGTATTCATCAACTCAGATCCATATGCAAGTCGATACACATAATTAGTGAACTTGTAATCAACCATTCTGTGAATGGATTCAGATGTACGAGTTCTTAGACATGCTATACCGCTTTTTTGCCATTTACCACAACTACATACCCTTCGTTCAAGTTGTACGTTGGTGGTGGCAAAATTGTCATCGACTTCAAATGTATCCCCATACAAACGTCTTGCATTCCAATTATAAGACTTGCTGAGACATTTTTGAACCTTACTCTCAATGTAAGGGGTCAACCCACCAGACAACCTCCCTGTAAAATTTGATATTTTAATAAAAATAATAGCACAATAAAAAAACTAAATATAACAATCTCCCTTACCCGCCACTTCGGCCCGTTCACCATACTTTGATTGTATCGACGTAGTGATTAACTCAATTATCGTTGTTATAGGAAACTCACGTGTGGATATAATTTGCAAAATTTCAGGGACGTCAATCAATTTAACATTGTAACGTATTTTTGGGAAAAATGCTCGTGTCCATTTTGAAATCGGTATATCGTCAAGCCAGTAAATTGAACTCCTAAGCAAGGTGCAGAAAGGTGGTTTCCTACATGTACTTTGCAACCTTTGCAAACACAAGTAAAAATCATCAACGCTATATGCATTGCATGACTTCCAAAACAACGATTCGACTTCCGTATTGTTATGTCCGACAAACTCACGTATTTTTCGAGCTATATCTTTAGGACAATATCCATGATAGGAATCCGGGTAGGCACTCTGAACACCAAAGTCTATTTTATCACATAGGTTGCTTATGAAACCAACCTCTATGTCCTCACCTAAACAATCTTTTAACCTCATCATGAACCATCTACATGATTCTTCACACTCTAAGGTTCCCAAACCAACTGCTAAGAGTAGTGGTTCATGATTTCCATCTAAAGCCACTGCGAAGTACATTGTTGTCAGATAGCTCCTAAGAAGGGGTAAATAACCCACATATATAAGCGGTATCATGCACCCAAGGAAGGTACGAATCTACATAAAAACGAACACATATTAGTGATAAGTAAAAAGTAATCGAGATACATTACCATGAATTATTATATAACTCAATAAAAGAAGTATGTTATACCATGCAACCTAAAGCCACAAAACAGAATTGAAAGCAGTTGGTATTAGTTTTCTTAATGGCTGTGAAGGTATTAGGATTTGTTCTTTGAAGGTTATGCAAGAAAATTGGTAGTTGAGAAAAGCTTCTTTCGCTGTAAGTACTCATTTTCAAAACCGATGAAAGTGCTCTACAATCATCACACAAATGCAATATCACACAAATGCAATTATAAATAGAAAATATTGTATCTCTACTGTTCAAAATTCATAGTTTAACTTTTTAAATTCATAGTCAAACCAGTTCATTTCATAGTCAAATTTCACTGACCGACATGACAATACTACAGAATGTACTTGTCTGTAGTTCATAGTTCAACTTTTTAAATTCATAGTCAAACCAATTCATTTCATAGTCAAATTTCACTGACCGACATGACAATACTACAGAATGTACTTGTCTGGATTTCGTAGTTCAACTTTTTGAATTCATAGTCAAACCAGTTCATTTCATAGTCAAAAAGAATTGTATGTAATATGATTTCTTCTATAAATGGGTGTCACTCACTATGAAAAATTTAACTGAGAAAGTAACTCCGATTTAAAAAAAAAAGAAGGCTAATGGCATACTGCAATTGCGGAGGAGAACGTATCGTTAGGATTTCGGGTACAACTAAAAACCCATGAAGATTGTTTTACGCTTGCCCATATTTGGTATCATGTTGTTAACGTCATTCAAATTTAAACCCTCGTGTTTACATGACAAAAATTTATATTCTTATTGTCAATGTTAAATTTAACAGGGACCAAAATGCGGGTTTATCAGTTGGGTTGATGAAGAGAAGGACCAATCATCTATGGTAATAGCTAAAGTAGCTAACTCTAATAAGCTCTTTCAATCAGAAAATAAGAAGTTAAAGATATCGTTGGTTTGTAGTTGGGTGTTGTTCTTGGCAGTTCTTGTTTACAAGTTGTAAGCTTTTTAATATTGTTTTTATGGTTTTAAAGTTGTTAGGTCAATAAATTGTTGTATTTGTACTTATGTTTAGAACAGTGTACTTGTAACGTTAAAACAAATGTTGTAGTCGTTCTTATGTTGTATGTATTGATAAGTTATTAGTAGGTCATTAATTTGTTGTAATTGTCGTAACGTTAAATTTTTTGCCATCCGTTGACGAAACTGTAAAAATAAACTAATAATCAAATCCAACATTAATTTAGATATACAATTATATAATCCAACTACATAGGACCAAGACTAGACCCCCAATAAATTTTTGCCATCCGTTGACGGAACTCTAAAGCTGCGTTCTTTGGGTCAATAAGAACACATATTGGTTGACCTGAAACGAATTGCTCCATAAACATACAAACAAAAACACCGCAATCTCCCAAATGACTACTTTGTTGGGGAACATTTTCTTCATAAATGAATTGCATATTCAATGGAATCCTTGGGATGTTCCTCTAGGCCCAATACTTAATCTTGTCCAAATAATTTGCCACCCGATGTTCAAATTTGGAAAAGATTCCTTCAGATTTGAATTTTTCATAAGCCCCTCTATCAAGACTGTCATAAATATGCACTTCCATTGACGCTAATCGTAGTTCCCAAATAGCCAATGATTAGGGGATGAATGAATTGGCAATAGGACCTGTATAAGGATCAGAAAATAAAATTATGTTTCTTTACATCACAATACAAAAACATAACAAAAATAACGATATTATTTTCAATATAAACAATTAAGTTTACCGTATCAACATCCCACCAAGCAACCATGAAGTTGGGGTACGTAGCAATACCAGCCATAAACGCCCTCCAGTCCTGCCTTTCTTCCAAAGCATGAGAAACAAAAAAATTTGGAGGCATTATTGTATATCGGTCGCCCTCAAACCGTCTCTCCATCAATAGTCGGTACCAAATGGTTATATGCTGCACACATGATACTTTTGTTATTGACTAAAAAACAATTAACTTTTAAAATAATAAATTAACAATTAATTTACCGATGACTCCAACCATCCGTCGTGTGTATGCCCAAACAATGAGCTCCAAAAATCTCTATCTAACACGAAATTAAACAAACGATGCTGGACATCATATGAATGAAATAAATAATTTTGGATGACAACCTCACCGCCTGCTACGTAAGGTTGGAGGCGCAACATGGAGAAGTTGTGAGCAACACCAAAAGCTGGAGGAGGAACGGGGCTTGTTGATTTGATATCAACCTTCTTTTTTGCTCTTCTTTTTTGCTTCGATGTCGTGTGCAGCTAAAAACAATATTCAAATGTTTAAATCTCTATCTTTCAGATAATTCACATAAACATAAAGTTATGAGTTTATAAATAAAACGAATACCTCGGTGTAAGGAGGGCACAAATATTGTGATGGTTTTCGAGTTCTCGGTTTATTGGGTGTAACTTCTTTGCCATCAACACCATACTCATCAAAATAATCTACAATTCCTGTAATTATTATTTCATCTTCATCCGGCACCTAATTTAATAAGTAATAATCTCTAATTAAAAAAATGTTTCAATATACTAAAAACAAAATATAAATTAATGTAAGTATAAGAACCTCTTTAACTTCATTATAATCATTTATGTCAAACACATCATCATCAAATTTGTTCCCCGCATTGTCATTCCTCTCCTCCGACTCCTACATTAAAAATAAAACTTTATACTTAATAACGAAAGACACATATTTAATAAGCAATAATATCTAATTAAATAAATGATTCAATCTACTAAAAACAAAATATAAATTAATGTAAGTATAAGAACCTCTTTAACTTCACTATAATCATTTACATCAAACACATCATCATCAAATTTGTTCTCGCATAGTCATTCCTCTCCTCCAACACCTACATTAAAAATAAAACTTTTTACTTAATAACGAAAGACACATTAAAAAGTAATTATTAAAATCGTAAAGGTAATATCTATAACAACCTTGTCGTCTTGAATATCACCAAAAACATTTTCAGTTGTATTGTTTTTATTCATCACTTCATCTTGCACAACCTATATTTTCAAATATAAAATATGAACACAGGTATTCATATATGTTAATAAAATTTAAAAAATAATGTAGCGTGTAACTAACATGTTCATCATATTTTCTTTGTGACACTATCGGATCATCAAAAGTAATGTCGTTCCAAAATTGTTCAGTATTCACTTCTTTAACAAAAACCTCTGTAGGTTGTCGGTTCATAAACACATGCTGCTCCAGTGCATGTAGCCGTTTCAACACCTCGTCTGGGTTGTGTTTCCCACTGCCCCTACCTCTACCATGAGATCGACCACTGGACGACATACTAGACGAAGATTCGTATTGTCTCCTAAAATGGTCCCGTACTGGGGATGGAACTGCTTTCCCTTCACCATATACATACTTTTGAAATGACATATAATAACAAGATGTCATCTCACCATCACTCGGTAACATGTTTTGTCTTGGTGGTTGCCCTTCCTAAAAAATCAAACATATTAAAAATGCACATAAAAGTATAATAATCAAGTTTATTAATAATAAACGAAAAATTTATAAACCTGTAGCTTTGAAAAAATCTTGTTCACGTCAACCCATTTCAATTTTTTTGTTCCACTCCATTGTTTCATCCGGGGCATGTCTTTATTTTTTCTCAATACTAATCCACATGCACGAACAGCCGGAATCATCTCATATATTCATATCTACAATTTTTTACAATTACAGTAATAAAAGTTAGAATTAAAATAAAAAACATAACAATAAAACAATTTAAATATAAGAAAATTTTTATACCCTTATTGGAACCGTAAATCCTAAGACGGAGTACTTTAAAGTTTGACGACGCTCAGAAAGTGATAAATAATTATCTATTTTGTTCCATGTATCCTCAAGGTCAACATAAGTAAAATCCCAAAGATAGCTACCCCAAGCGAAACTAACAAAACAAAAAAAAATTGGTTTTTATATAAATTATAACTTTAATAAAATAAAACTTTTAACGTAAACAAAATATACCTGTTCCAGAGATCCAAATTCTCAGCCAAAAAAACCAATCTTGTGGCACCCGATCATTAATTTCTTTTCCCAAAAAACCTTCACACAAAATGTATATCAAACATACTCTAACTGCATCAACGTCGTCAAGTTCTAGGAATGTTCGATTTAAAATTAAACGTTTCAGGTCGCCGATTTTCACCGAACTATTGGTATGGTTCGGAAATAGCCGCTCACGCAATAAACATCTTTTTTTACTAGTTAATAATTTTTCCGATGCTTTTTTCCCAATGTTTTTTGGATACTCCCTAAAATTGAAGTCGGTTATCAAACAAAACTCTTCCGGCCCATAAACCATTTTCGTATTGCGTACTCGAAAATATAATCGTTTTATTCCATCTGGAGATAAAACAGGGTCCGGCCGGATCTGATGAAGGAACATTTTATGGAACAACAGTGTGTCCCCTTGTAAACGAGGGACATCAATAAAATAACCAAATACAGTATCTCTGAAAATGGCACGCCTGACACCATCTAAAACTTCAAATACTTCCCATATATTACCGCCCGAGCCTTTTAAGTTCACAATTGCTTTCATATTGATAAAACTAAAGTCATGCTGAAAAAAAAACACAAAAACAAATTAGAAAACTAAAAAATATTTTGTTTTTAAAATATATGATTATGAACTGCAATAAGTACATAAACAATTAGTAATGCAAATACAAATTCTTAATTAATAATTTATATATTTACGATAAAAAACAATAACATACACATATATAAACAATTTTCCAAGTTATACAACAAATATATTTACGATAAAAAACAATATCATACATAATTATATAAACATTTTATTAAATAAATTTTCAACTTAAACGACAAATATATAAACAATTTTTATCTTTCTAATTATATAAACTAACATTTTATAACCATATAAACAAACAATTTTTCAAATAAAACGACAACTAAATTAACATTTTTGCAAGTTATACGACAAATATATACAAATTTTCAACTTATACGACAAATACAAACAATTTCTAACAATATATATACGACAAATTTTCAACTTATACAAATGTTATACTTATACGACAAATATATATACAAACGACTATTTTGCACATACTGTAATTTAACTATTTTTCACTTTATATAAATAAACAATTATACGATAAGAATATACAAGTTTTCAAGTTATACAACAACTAAACAAACAACAAAAATAACAAATTGTAAACATTATCTAACAATTTATTTAAATTTAAACCACCAGATGCACACTCTACACAGTCTCTACTTGTACATTCAAACAACCACTAACAAAATAGCATTTAAAGTTCAAGTATACTAAAGAAATATTAAAACTATCAAACACAACAAAATTACCCTTTCAAAAACTTTATAATTACTATTTTTTTACACTAAATAATACAATCAATGATAAAATAAAAAAAGTTTAAACATTAAAAGAGTTAAAATCTAACCATATTTGCGGGATTGTTGACATAATCCTCCATTTTCTTCAAAAACTAGCCAAAATCGCGAGAAAAGCCCAAAGATAGAGAAAGTTTTTGTGTAGAGAAGGGTGAAAAATGGAGAAAAAAAAACGTTTATATAGTGAAACATAGGGGATTTCGCAGATGGCATCATGATTTCGCAGATGGACCATTCCATCTGCGAATGTACAAGCAGCTAAAGCACAGCTGTGCTTTAGCTGCTTGTACATTCGCAGATGAAATGGTGATTTCGCAGATGGGGCATTTCCATCTGCGGAATTGTGGGCTATTTTTGTAATTTTGATTTTTTTTTTGGCTATTTTTGTAATGTAATTAGTGTAAATGACTATTTTTGTCATTTTCTCTATATATAATACCTTTAATCGGTTGAGATAAACTTGTATAAATAATTTGTGTCTGTTATATAAATTGAGAAAATAATATATAATATCTTTTAAAAATATAAAAATAAAGCAAAATTTTAAAATGCTTGTTATAAGTAAAAGGACAATTTAATATGTATGCTATATAAGCTTTATACAACAAATTAAAACCTAGATTATGATTATAAATATATATAGTTTGGTAGTGTTGGAGCCAAAACGAAATGTCATAGGTAACATACATAAATTTTCGGGGTAGCATACTAAAAAAATTGCACTATACAAAAAAATTTCTCATAAGAATTCCACTATGCTTGAAAATTTGAGGGGTATAACAGACTACCCCAGACACCTACATATATCATTCCCTGTAGTTTGGATGAGTTTATATACATTTAAAAAAAAAATACTATATTGACTTTAAAAAATACCGTTAAATTCATATTTCTTAACATAAACCATGTTGATATTACAATTTATCTATACATATTATACTTTCCTCTAACAAACTTTAATTCTCTTTTCATTTCTTTTAAGAACAGGAGTTGATATTGGAGTTGGCTAACACTTGCTTTAATTGTCCACTACAAAAAGAATCTATATAGAATCGTATATACCCATTTTAATATTAGAATATGTTTTGGTTGATACTCATAGTTAGTAGTTGAAAACTGAAATATGTATGTACGATGAGGATGAGCGTTTGGACTAGGGATGCTATTCGGTTTAGAACCAGACCAAATCACATCGGATCTGAATAAACCGAAAACGGAATAAGATTGATCGGAGAAACCGAAAATCGGACCAATTATGTAACAGCCCAGATTTCCAGGTATCTTTTATTCATATATTTTTGGTGTTTTGTGAGGGGACTCGGCGAGTTGGAGCTCAAACTCACCGAGTAGGATCGCGGTTCTGGACGCGGGTTCGCGCCTGGACTTGGCGAGTCCAAGGAATGGACTCGGCGAGTCCGCGTTGTTTAATGAAACCCTAATTTCTCGGTCCTAAGCCCTATTTAAAGGACCTTATGGCCCTTCATTGCGGCTACCTTGACCTTGAGAGCACCTAAAGAGCTGAGAGTTCTTGTGAGTGAGATAAGAGGACATTATTCACCAATTTTGTGTGTATTTGCAAGAAAGGAAGGGGAAAATCAAGCTAGGAGAGTTGGGGAGCTTGGATCTACTTCCATTTCGTCAGAGGAAGCTTCTTGAGGTATCTTTTAGAGCTTATTCCCATGTTTTTGTTGTTATGGTCAAATCTAGGGTTTCTTCATGCCTTGTTTGCCTTGTATTTGGAGTGTGAGAGGTCCCATGGGGATATGGTACCTAGATCTGGACCTTAGTAGGTCCAGAGAGTCCCAAATGCCATGCTTTATGTCCTTCCTTTTGGGTTGGAGACTAGGGTTGCCATCTTAGAGGTCATTTCTTCAAAAGGAGCCTTGTAGGTGTTGCATGGTAGTCAAGACTATGACTTTACGTGATGAATGAGCTTAGGAGGGCCAGATCTATGAGTTGATGGAGCGGATCTGACCTCAGAAGCGAGATTGAGTTGATGCATGACATGGACTCGCCGAGTCCGAAGAACAGACTCGGCGAGTAGCATGAAGATTGTCCTAAACCACTCAGCGAGTGGTCTTGCCGAGTTAAGGGTTGACTCAGTGAGTCAGGGAGAGTTAGAGAGGGTTGATAGGTGGACTGAGTCGAGCTGGAACTCGCCGAGTTGTTCTTGAGACTCGGCGAGTTGAGTCGTGGTGGCCCCGCGATTCATGCCAGGTGGGACTCGTCGAGTTGGGGGTGTACTCGACGTGTCAGGAGAGGATCCTAGAGAGTCAGTGAACACGTATAGACTCGCCGAGTCGCCCTAGTGCACTTGTCGAGTCCGGTCAAAGTTGACCGTTGACTGTTGACCAGAGTTGACCAGTGTTGACTTGATAAGGGTAGTCAACCTTAGTGGTAAAAGTTTTAATTAGAGGTATATGATGTTATAGGAGGATTATAGCTCGAAGGATCGAGCACGAGTGATTTCCAGGATTCGCGAGTTATCGAGATATACGAGGTGAGTCTCCTCACTATACTTTACCTTGAGTAGGTAATCAGAGTTATGTGACAGAGTATTTGTATGCTATATGTATGTTATGTGTTGTACTGCATCATTTCTATGTGATTTATGCTGTGCATGTTTATAGAGTTGGAATCGGAAGGTTCCCAGAGTTAGAACCAGTGGGTTCACAAAGTAGGGTCTACGGACCCACAGAGTTATAGCCTCGAGTGGCTAATATGTGTTATGTGTGGTATATTGGGGAACTCACTAAGCTTTGTGCTTACAATGTTAGTGTTGTTTGTTTCAGGTACTAGTGATGACCGTGGGAAGGCGCCGGCTTGATCTGTACACATGCATGAGATTTTTATGATATGTGATCTTGGGATTTTGTATGATATGGATTGGAGTTTTAAACTTGATGTTTTATGAAAATTAAATGAAAATGTTTTTATATTTTGCGAAAAATTATTTTGAAATTCACGGTGTTACAAATTAAACCAATACGGGTCCGGTTCGCTTCGGGTATTAATTAGTTTGGTTCGATTGATACCCAAATAAACCGAATAACATTTACAATATGATTAAGGATCAAATAAAACAAAAAAGAACCAAATAAAACCGAAAAGAGTCGGATAAAGTAAATGTTAGTTTAAAAAACAACTTTAATACCCTCTTTTTAGGAGCATGTATCTCATTGAATATACAATCAACAATGCATGTAAACTATGTAAACAATATTTTAAATTGTGCACTACAATCCAAAAAAAAAGTCGGTCAAATCGGATAAATAACGAAAACGTTAAGACAATTCAAATTTGGCCTAAAATCTTGCAAACATGCTCAAACAAAAAACTCAGCTTCAATATCCCCTGTTTAAGAGTTTGTATCTCATTGAATATATATAACCAAAAATAACATATAAACAGTTTTAAATTGTGAACTACAAATTGAAAAAAAATCAAGCAAATTAGAAATATAATGAAGACACTATGACAATTCAAAGTTGTCATAAATTTTGCAAACATGCTGAAAATAATTAAGAAAAAACAATGTATAGCTTATTCGGGTTCAGTTCCTTTAGAACCAATTAAGCAGTTATTCAGGTAACCCAAAACGAACTACTCAAGAACCGAATAAACCTAAAACACACCATGTAAGTTATGTAAATTTTATTTATATAGAAGTGTTTTTATAAAATCATGTAAATTTCAAAAATATAAAATTATATAAAATGATATCCAAATCAATGCTTAAAATGAAACATAAAAAGACTTAAAATGCTTTTAAAAGTTTTAAATAACTTTTGAATTACAAGTATTTTGTTTTAAAATAAAATTTTGAAATTTGTATCCCAAAATTTTATTATTTAACTAAATTTAAGAAATAATAATAACTAAAACCTTCTAAAAGTTATTCAGAAAATATGTCCTCCTTAATTTTTTTAGTGTCTACTAATCAATTTTAGCGTTACTATTTTTTGGAAAAATATATTATCATTTATTATTTGAAAATGTAATGTTAATATTTAAATCTAAAGATACAATTATATTTTCTCATTCTTTGTAGTTAATACATGAATAATCTATATCTTATGTGTTGATTTTAGTGTCATCTGATTTTATGTGATTGAAACTGTCATGTAAATTAAGGGGCTTATTGTTTATACTTTATATTATATGTTTGGTGAATACGAAGTACATGCATATATAAAATCGAATTATAAGCCGATACGACAGCCCCTTGTAGGGTCGTAGGGGCAGAGCCCCTGGCGGTGATCCCTAATCTAGTGGGTGATTATAGTAAGATTGTCAAATCTTGTTAGTTTTGGAAACCATTAATTATACCATTAATTTTGAGATTTGTCTAACTACTTTAGAATATTAAACCATAATTTGTTATGTATATATACGACTCATCTTTTGAGTCGTAGACAAAACATTTTCTTTAAATTTTTTTCTTTTTAAATGAACTCAGAATTCTCTGACAATTTGACTTGTGTTTTTGTGTCTAGATGTCATTTTGGATTATTTTACACTGAATGTCCTATAACCCAGGCATAAAGTGAAAATATCGGTTCGAAAAGTAAACATACACGATCCATAAGAAATCCGGTTATCCACTATCACGATACTCATATATCCCCCAACATTATGAGATTGTTTGCATGTTTAATCCTTCAATCGTCTGAAATCAACTTCATATGATAATCTTAAATTGATTTGAGCGAGAAATACATGATTTTAAAAATCGACTTCTGATACCAGAAAGGGTTACGGTGAAGATGGCAAGGCTTCCGGCCAAACCCGTCATCAAGTGGTTCTCAATCAAATCCATGTCGGTCAAACCCACCGTCTCAAACCATTTCATATTCTTTTCTAATAAGCTTTCGACACCGAATGAATAACCACATAAAAAATTAAAACAACAAAAACAACTATACAATAATTTTATAGTTATCCTCAATGATGTATTTGAACCACGAAAATCAATCATGATATTTTGTAAACCTTCTTATCATTGATGTTTGATGATTTACTCCTAACTTGATAATCCTATACTAACTTGATAATCCTATAGATGAGATATAAAACCGACATGGTTTACTTTAAAATTTTCATTTAATAATATTTAATACATTATAAGATCCGCAGGGTGGGGGAGTATGCTATAAAAAACGACATTCACTGCCCTTCCACACTCCCATAGTCTCATCCAACCAAAAGGAATCCCACCTCAGGCTCAACTGTTCTTCCCCTTCTTCCTCTATATTTTCAACTCCTTCCATTACCACAATCTCAATCTTTATACCATAGGAAAACGAATCCTCTTTCAAAATCTGCTTCCTTTCTCACTATTTTTTTTTATAATCTTTCTGTTCATCTTTCTATAATCGGTTTCTGGCTTCACGTCGGCGAGTTTTGGCTGTGATGGGTGTGAGCACCAGGTGTTCCCATACCTCCCATATCACCGAGATCATCATCACCAGCTTTTTCCGCCACAAGATTTAAACAAAACCCTTCTACAGAATTCGATAATATCAAGTTTTTTATTAACCCAAGATTAAAAGAAAATCGGACCTACTATCTGATTTTGAAATCCCACAAAAATTTATGGTTGATTGAGTGGTAATTCCTAAGTTCTAGTGGGTGTTCTTTTGGTGTTGAAGCCATGGCCGCTCGAAGCTATCTCTACGGTGGTGCTTCCGGTGGTGAAGCTGAAAGTGGTGGCTCTGTTCTGCTGACAAACAAAAGGGTTCATTGTTCTTCTTCTCTTAACCCTGTTGATTCCTTCTTCGCCTCCCGATCGTCTCCTTTCCAGGGTAAAGATAATTGTATCCATGTTGACTTTTTTTATATTCACTTCATTCATGTTGCCTACTTGCAGATCCAATTGTGTGTTGGAAAATATAATTGAAAAGGTGTTTGATTGTTTCATAATGATTTCTTGTGTCCCACTTCTCAAAGTTCTTATCTTCATGATATTTCCACGCCACAATTGAATTCCCTATTGATTAATCATTTCTATTTGACCTTTTCGTACAATTAATCTGTCTATAACCTGATCAGATGCTCTATGTACCCTGTTTTTCAGAAGATTAATGTTTGTTTGCTCTTCTATTGACAAAAATCGACAAAATTTTCGTGTCCCAAGATGAATTAAATGTGGTTTGACTTGCAAGAAGCAAAAATCTTGAATCTTGATGGTTGACTTTTGTGATGAATATTTAATTTGACCGTTAGCTTTGTCGATTTTTCCTGATCTTCATATAGAAAAAAAAATCATGATTTAGATAAATTGGATTTCTAGATTTGAAAGTATCCGACGATATAAAAATCTTGGAAGGTTTCTATCGATCATATTTTCGATGTTTCCCTTCAGGTTCTCGATCAATGGTTAGCTTTGAAGATAGAGGGAATGGATCCGGTGGGCAATTTTTTCAGTCATTTGATCATGAAGACAATGGAGATGATGAATACGATGAATACTTTCAGCAGCCTGAGAAGAAAAGACGGCTCACGGTTGACCAAGTACGGTTCTTGGAGAAAAGTTTTGAATTAGATAACAAACTGGAGCCAGACCGAAAGATTCAGCTAGCCAAAGAACTCGGTTTGCAGCCCAGGCAGGTTGCCATCTGGTTTCAAAACCGACGTGCACGTTGGAAGACTAAACAACTAGAGAAAGACTACGACGATTTGCAGGAAAGCTACAATAAACTCAAAGCCAACTATGAGAATCTTCTTAAAGAGAAGGAAAAACTAAAATCCAAGGTAATAAACCAAAACATCAATTACATAATTTTAGCCACTAAGCGTATGTAGTACAAATGGTTCTGCAGAAGTTTCAATTTCAACCTGGATTATCACGGCTGTGTTTAAGATTTATCTCACATGATATTCAGGGTTGCCGGTAGAAAAACACATTTTTTTTTTCTTCAGAAACACCATTTACATGATTTCTGAGTTCATGCAAAAATATTATTTTTCTAGCAACCCTGAGCTGGCCCACATTGTCGTATCGTAAAAACATGATCATGTGAGTGTAAATGAGATAGACAAATAGTTGGCAAAAGAATGCAATGCTCACAAAATCCACATTGGAATTGAAACTGTCATATTGATTCTTCAAGTATACCACCCCAAAACCGAACTAACCACTCAATTACATGATTTTGATCATTTTTATTCTAAACCCGAGTCGAATTTTGTTTATAGGTCGGTGAATTAAGTGATAAGCTGATGATTCAAGAGAAAGGAACCTCGGATGCATCGAGTACTAAAAGCCCGTGTGAGCCACAACTGTGTGAACTGGTACTTGAGGAAGATTTATCGAAGAACATGAACCCGACATGCGGGCCCGAAGGAGATTTAAACGTGGTGTTTGAAAGAGGCGATTCATCTTATGTATTTGAACAAGAACAAAGTGACGGGTCGTTGGATGAAGAAAATGATAACTTTGGGAAGATGTTTCTACCATCAATGGACGGTTACACATTGCCAAAGATCGAGAATGTGGACCCACATGCGGTGAACTCTTATTATCTTGGGCTTGGCGGAGATGATCAAGCATTTGGTTTTTGGTCTTACTGAATCAACTCAGTGGGGGCATAACTCGGTTGTTATTGAGGTTCCAGTAACTCTGGAAGGGAAATAATGGCCTGAATCCAGGAGGACTGGTGTTGGTTTGTTTTTGTCTGTTGTCTTCTGTATTTTTAAGGTTTGTGTTGTCTGGTTTTACCTTTTATAAATAAGTGCCAGATGTTTTTGCATTTTCATTGTAAGTAAATTGCTTCATACTAATATTATTTGTAAACAATGTTACTATAGTCAACTTTTTTGGAAAACGGTATACGAAGAATCTATATTTTCTTAGTGATTTGAGTTGCCTATCAGTGGGTAATCGATCAAAATGGATGATGAGTACCAGGATTCGTGAAGTAGCCTAAGGCTGGAATGTAGCTTCAACCCTAAGAGCATACAGTATGGGCAACGGGAAGTGGTACTATTGCTGATGTGACACCTCATAACCTGGTCATAACAAGATGAACATTATCCCCCTTCTTGTTAAGAGGGTGTTATGGTATATCTCGTTGTGACGAAGACAATATGCAACAGGAAGTTTAATTGGTTGTTGTCTTTATCAACCAATCAAATCTTTTTCTTTCTTTCTCTCTCTACCTCTTAACATGTTATAACATGGGAACACCATTTTCCCCTTGGTGTTATGGTTGAGGTGACATGAATTTGGTGTTATAATGTGACCCATACCAAATGTTCTAAACAGTCTCGGGTTGGGACTTGACTTTGTAGGAGAGTGGAAATGACTAAGAACTAACGCCAAAAGTATTAGGGTTTTGGGTACCTCCTTTATGTGCGACAATATATATATATATATATATATATATATATATATATATATATATATATATATATATATATACTAGTTGTGAGACCTATGTATTACATGATTTATTTAAAAAAAATTAAATATAAAATTCTAAACATTTGAGAAATTTGAATTTATAAGAAAAGGGGGAAAAATATTGAATTATAAAAGTTAAATTGTTTTTTATTCTCTTTGAAATTTAAACAAATAAATTAGATAAGAAAATGAAATTAATTAGGCTTTAATTTAGTAATTTTAAAATTAAAAGGAAAGTTTTTTAATGAAATTGATATGCATTTATTTTTATATTTAAATATTATGTAGAATTTAATAAAATAGAAAAATCATAAAATGGCATGTGGAATAAAATTAATTTAAATAACCACAAAATTACATGTGAAAAAAATGAATGAGAATGTGACATGTGAAAAAAAGATATTTATTTATTAGAATAGATAAGGCATGGAAGTTGGGACGGTAAGTACCTTGTATGTCAAGATTAGGACTCTTGACAACATATGTGTTGTAATAAAATAGGATAATGATCATTGGCTCATCGACTATACCCTTTACCATATTGGGATATGGAGTCGGCTTGCATGTGGCTGCCAAACATCCCTAACACCTTTTGTGTCCCTTTCACCCTTTGCACCTAATAGTCCTAAAATACCTGGAGGAAGTGGTAACTCATTAACCCCCCCCCCCCCCCCCCCCCTAAAGTCTACTGTAAATGACGTGTGTAGAAAATTTGGTATGAACTTAATTATTACCTAGAGAAAATTGTGGATACCTATAGCTATATTAATGTCACACATAGAGTGCAGTTCGTTCACGTAGATGGAGTTTGGCATGAAGCTCGCTGAAAGCTTATGTGCGAAAGGTATAATTTGTCTTAAGATGACGACCTCACCAATTACATGCTTATGTGTGTTGAGGAGGTTAACCCTGACTTTGAGCATTTTATTGTGAACTTGTCTAGGATAAACATATCGAACCTAGAAAAATTTAAGACTAAATGCCCCCATTGAGGCGATCTGTGAGGACAGGTCACCTATTTGTGACTTGTCTTGTTGCTAGCAATATGTAGAGTGATTTCTTGCATGGGTTTACCCTATAATAAAAAGTTTTACTTGTTTACTTTGTAAAGTTGTAGATTTAAATTCTTTCATGAAACTTGACATGATGGTGAAGGCCAGGTGAAAAATGTCACAAAGGCAAACAAGCATTGTGTATGTAGGTAATTCCTTATAAGTTCCAACTCCCTCATGTCATTAAGAGTGTTTCCTAGGTATTACATGAATATCCTAGGGAGATCTTGATGGATTTCTAGGTTATAAAACGACATATTTACGTAGCATAAATATAAAACTATTATATGAGCACATGCAACCTAGAGATCTGTGACTTTTCTCATTATAGCAACATACTATGAAAGCTATGAACTAATCTAGTTATAATTGAAAATTTACATAGATTAGGATACACACATTTGCAGTAATCGAATATTGCAACCCTTTGATCTTTAAGTCTTCTTTGGAAATCTAACACTAATAATGTGGATGCCTCTAATGGTTTACACCCAATACACTAAAAACCCTAGGAATGATTTGGAAAGAGGGGATATGAGGATTTTCATTATTCTCTTTGTGAGTATGCTAGAGCTGAAAATTCTAATGGTTGGGGTCTTTATTTATAGTTGGTGGATCTTTAGAATAAACCCTAAGGGGAAAGCTATCAAGACGCTTCCAGAAACCTTCTAGAACCTCTCCAAAACTATAAATCCTAGGAAGGTTCTATAATTGCCTCTCTTGTTTAATTATTAAACAATTACAATTCAACTCTAGTACATTTTATTAATTCTGATTAATTAAAAAATAATTTCCAGATAATCATTTCCTGAAGACAAATAGTTTTGTTAATATTTTTACAAATTCATTTCATTTCCAATTTCCTGAAGACAAATAGTTTGTTAATATCTTTACAAATTTATTTCCAAAAGACAAATAGTTTTGTTAATATTTTTAGAAAACAAATAGGTTTGTTTTTAGATAACGTATTTGTTTGTAACGATTTTTAATACTAGCTCTTGTGAGCCATCTAGCATCATGAGTATGATTATTGTTTAAAATTGTACCTTGATTAGTAGGTTTGTAAGAATCCTTAAGATTTTGCTCAGAATTATTTATAGATTCTTAAATTCGTTGTATTCTTAACAGAATATCTCTATTAGAGATACAATTCATCAATATTTTGTTAGACATAATTAAATAATTCAAGCATGAATTTGATTAGCTTGATTATTAAAAACGAACACTATTTTAACAAAAATTTCAATTCTTGTAGAATTAATAGTTAGAATAACTCGAAATGAAATTATCATGGAGAAATAAATCTAATAACAGCAACTGAATAAATACCTTTAAATAGTACCTTCTTGAATTAAGCTTAAATTATAATCAATACAAACATCTGGAGAAAGAATTATTTGAAAATTTAGAGACTCTGAACATCTACTAGTAGATAGAGAAACTCTTGGAGATTTTTTAGACATGGGTTGAACATTTTTTAGAGAATGAATATTTTTTTCTTGCCCTCTCTACTAAAACATAGTTTCTATTTATAATCATCTTGAAGTCTTCAAAGTCTTGAAATCTTCTAGTGATATTTCCCGTATGATCAAATGGCCAACCAATAGAAATAATTACTTGTAAGTGGTTGTCCTTGAAAGTGGTTGTCATTCATCTTTTGAAGAAACTATCGTTTATAATCAATGACCATCATCTTTTGATAAAGCATGTCATCATAGAGCATCTTCTAAAGTCTTTTGTCTTCATATCATCATTGATGATAAAATCAAATAAATTTGATAATATTGGTTTAGACACCATGAATACATAAATACATACACCGTGTATACTCACATAGTATATACACAAACCCGTATTTGAAAACCATAATTTTGATAACAGAAGAAACGAAATACCCTACATTGAAGGTATTACACCAAATTTAATGATAATAATTGCTTATTCTTCATAAGGATCATCAAAAGGGTCTTGAGCATCTTGAAATAAATCATTCTTTATAGATTTTGGAGAATCATCAGAAACTGATGGAGTTTGGCGAATTTCTTGAAGTAACTTTTGAAGTTCTTCAGGGGAAGAACTAGCAGCCTCTTTAATTCTGGCAATTAAATCGATATCAGTTTGAGGAAGACTATTGATAAACGTGGCTTCAACTTCTGGTTTTTGAATATATATTTCTTGGTAATGTCTAATTACTGCTTGTCGTTAGCTTGAGAAACCTTCATTTTGTCCCACCATTTTGAGCGAAATTGGCGATTAAGCCATGGAGGAGAGGAATCTTTTGCTTCTTGATAATGAAAAGTCCAAAACATGATCCATGGAACTTTGAATAACATGGTGAATTGTAACATATATTCAAATTCTGGAATTTGTTGAATAAATAATTCCTTAAATTTGAGATATACAACATAAATTTCTTTTGGTAAACAATTTGGAAGAATTCTCATATATTTATACCAATTGATAAACCATCTTGGATATTCACATTTGAAGTTGAAATCAAAGAAGATAAACCATGAATGTGAATAATTCCAAATAAAAAATGCCTTAGTCCACGCATCTTGATAATCATAATAGGAAAATCGGGGACAAGCAGGATAACTTATAAGAGGTTTTTCAGAGTGAAGATTTGGAGCCTAATTTTATGGAGAAATGATTTTGATAATATGAGCTTTGCTTAAATCAATGCTTCCTTCTTTTGAATTAGAACGATGAACAAAATTGACTAAACCCGATTCTTGCAGAATAACTTGATAATATTCTAGAGTGTTATATGAATCAACATAAAAAGTTTTCCCTTGACCAAAGAGGTGATTTGTGAGAATACGAAAACCTTGATGTAACTTATGGACTTGAAAGTCTTCAAGAATTTGGACTCTTAAGAAATTTGGATTAAGAACATAAGGAGTTTTAGTAGAAGGGTTAGGAGTAACAGATTTTTGAGTTTGAGGATCGGTAGGTTTTGCAAAAGGGCTTACCGTGTTGGTTGGAGTAACAAGTTTTGACTAAATGATATTAGAATAGAGTTGTGAATTCTTATAAATAGGAGTTAATGGAGAAAAACGATTTTGACTAGGAAATGGAACAAGTTTTTGAGAGACGGAATTCTTGTCATCATGTTTGGAAGAGGAGGACAAACTCATTTTCCCTACAAAAATTCTCAAGAAAGAAAGTCAGGAAGCAAATTATTTTCTCCTTTTATAAATTCTATTTTGAAATCAAAGTCACCTAAGAGGGCTTGCCATCAAGCAAAAATTTGCTTGGAAATAATATTTTTAACATCCTTCTCTAAAATTGTTTTTGCAGATTGACAATCTATTCATAATAAAAAAACTTTTCATAAATAAATCATCTTCAAATTTTTTAATACATAAAACAATGCTTAAAATTTCTTTTTTGACAGTTGAATAATTTTTTTTTGTATATCACTCTGTGCACCAGAGTAATATCGAACCAATTGTTCCTCTTTTGAGTTTACAATTTTTTTTTAGAATTCCTCCGAATCCAATATCACTAGCATCGGTTTCAACTATGATATTGACTTTGGGATGAGGTCGATTTAAACATGGCAAAGTAGGAACCTTTTGTTTTATATATTTAATTATATCTGTATGTTTTTGAGTCCTTGGTTCAGGATTATCTTTTAATCTATTATAAAGCGGTTTACATATAATCCCTAAATCTTTGAAAAACCATGGATATAATTTAAGCATCCTAAAAATCTTTGAAGTTTTTTTTATATTTTTAATTTCATCTGGAAATTTAGTAGAAAATTGCAAGCTTCTGATAATATGTTTAATAGTGTTTTTGACAATATCATGTCTTAAAAACGAATTTCATCTTTAAATAAATGCATTTTGTTGAAGAGACAGCTAAACCATTTTGATAAATTAAATCATGAAATTGATTTAAATGTTTGAAATGTTGATCAATGGATTTTGAACAAATTAGGACATCGTCAATATAAGCAATAGCAAAACTACTTATAGGAATTATGATATCATTCATAATATTCTGAAATTCAGAAGGGGCATTTTTTAATCCAAAAGGCATTACATTCATTCAAAATGTCCGAAAGGAACATTCAAACCAGTTTTGTATTTATCTTCCTCATGAAGTTGTATTTGTCAAAATCCAGATTTCATAAATATTTTTGAATCATAAAGCTTTTTTAGCAAATTTCGTTTATTAGGAATAGGATAACGAATCTATTCTAAAACTTTGTTTAAAGGTTTATAATTAATAACTAATCTTGGTGATCATCTTTCTAATTATGCGGCATTCATAACATAAAATGTTGAACAAGACCATGGTGATTTAGAAGATCTTATGAGTTTTTTGTCTAATAAATCTTGAATTTCATTTTTACAATGAATTTCTAGTTCATTATTCATGTGAATGTCTCTAGATTTTGAAGGAATATCTTTTTTCATTAAAATCTT
Source organism: Lactuca serriola (assembly GCF_051521515.1). Lineage (NCBI taxonomy): Eukaryota > Viridiplantae > Streptophyta > Magnoliopsida > Asterales > Asteraceae > Lactuca > Lactuca serriola. Next base: position 13,740,158 of record NC_136408.1, read on the forward strand.
TGTATATGTTAATTTTATAATATGTTGTTTTCTATTCCAAAAGGCAGTAGGAATATTAGAACAAACATTTTTCTCAAATTTCAATTTTAGAGTTGTTATTTTATTTGGAATATTATTATCATTTAATTGATTAATTATTCGAACATCATTTATTTCGTTAATAAGATATTTGGCTTGTTGTGTTTTATAATTAATAACATTAATAGTTGAATATAGAGGGGGTTCACAAAATTTAAATGTAATTTCTTTTCCAAAAACATTGGTTTTTATACAATCATCATGAACCATAAAAGGATATAGTTTTGTAATAAAATGTGTTCCTAGAATTAAAGGGGATGATAGATCTTTTACTAAAATTAAGTGAGTTTTATAACAGTAATCTTGATCATTACAAATATAAACATCATAAACTTTATAATTTACAATTAATTTTGTACCTCCGACACATGTGAATTATGTGCTTTTGTGCTTATTACTTGTTTATAATAATATAATAAATAAAGGATAAAAATAAGCGTCAAAAATAAAATGTTAGACAAACCTCATATCTGCGAAGAAAGTTGTACTGGTCGTGACAAGGATTCTGGAGATATAAAGAACGCCGAAATCCGAGTTATAACGAAGAAGTTATGGTCTGTCGAAGTTTCGCGACAGAACCGGCACGACACGACGTGACGTAAATAGTGAATTTACGATAGAGGACTTTTTAGTCCTAGCGATCTAAACGAAAGTCATAGTGTTCGTTAAACCGAGAGCGTGCATAAAAAGAACGCCCAAAACTGACTTCGTATGAGGAAGTTATGATTTTTCTAAGTTTCGGATCGGCAGTGCACGTCCCGAAGTTCGAAGTTTAGATCAAGCGACTTTTGGCCAATACAACCTAAACGAGAATCGAAGATCTCGTTAATAGTAGCGTAACGGTAAAAAGACAGACGAAAACGGATGTCGGACGAAGAAGTTATGAATTTTTAACGGACCATTCCTGTCCCAGCCTGTTAAAAATATAACTTTAAAAATAAAAGTCAAAGTTAGCCGACGAAGTCTAAACGAAAGTTGTAGAGTACAGTCCCACCTACGCGTGGATATAAAGAAAGTCGAAAATGGAGCCGATATGCGAAAGTTATGAATTTTAGAAGTCGTGAAAGGAAAATGCTAGTGCTGTCCGAGGAGCGCCCCACGTAAAAAGGACGAAAGCCCCGCGTTCGCAAGGACTTGGCTCCAGAGGTGACTACGTAGCCCCAACAGAACTCGGATGTGTGGCAGTACGAACACATCACATGCGAGGGGAGTGCCCTGCGTAGACCAAAACCCGACGTAGATCAGAGGAGCGCAATGTGTAACCGAGGCCTCGCACCCTATAAATAGAGGTGTGAGGGCAGCCTTCCAGTTCACACCAAAACCACTCTCTTTCTCTCTGTAGCCATCCTAATCCACCCCAAAGCCTAGGAAACCTCCCTAGCATTAGAAGAAAGCCCCAGAGCGCCCAAAGGCTCCGAGAAAAAAAGAGTTTTTTGGTTTGAAACTCTCCCCGCGCAGAGCCTGGTTTTCAAGCAAACTTCCCGGTTTCGTCAAAGAAGATTATTTTAAGAAGCGAAGTGATGTCCAAATCACTCTTTATCAGGTGAGTGTATAGTCACTTTCATCTTACACATAGATATGAAGTATTTTATATAAATTACATGTTATGTGTATATATATTATCTGTTTACTTGGGATCTATGTTGGATGAAAGATCTGAACCTCCTTCTTCTCATATCTGAACTTTTCTTTTAGATCTAAATTTCTCATCCAGATCTGAACCCTTTTCCTTCGGATCTAGACTTTCTCACTTCAGTTCTACACTTTTCAGATGTAAACTATATATGTATGTTTTATACTTTGAGATCTATCTTGTATGAAAAATTTAAACTTTGTTTTTCTAGATCTGAACTGTATATATATATATATATTTTATGTCTACAAATAGGTTGGGTAAAACATGGGTATATGAAATAGTTGGTGTGTGGTGAAATATAATGATGAGAGGCCTCAATGTTGACGTTGATCCATTCATCTAGCGGAGTATGGATGAGGACCACAGACTTTTCTAGGAAGTCCAGTGGAACGCTAGCAGGCTCGCAACCTGTAGGTGTTTGCGAACGATGTGTTCAACGGTGTACTCCATCCCTCCATGGTTGCCTTACGGACACATATGGCTGAGGAATCTCCTTAGCAGTAGTGTCCATCCCGATGAAATTCCTTAGGATAGGTCCCTTATGTGAGATTCTTTAGGGACGTAAGGTGAGGATAACGGGAATGGGTATTCGGGTTTAATGATTGTTGGGAATAATAAACTTATTTATTGTGGCTTGAAAAACCTATATGCTCACCAGGCTCCCCAACCTGACCCACTCAGTTTATTGTCTTACAGGTAGTGGCAAAAGCATAGTTGGATGATTTGACGAGAGATTATGGATTTTGGGCCAGTAGAAAATAAAGAGAATGTTGTAAGGCCTATGTTGTTTTAAGGCCAGACTTTGTTTTGTGGCCTATGATGTTTTTGGTTTATTCTTATGATCTGTATCGATGATTGACATCCCGAGTTTTTGTAATGTAATGAAAACACATTTCTTTAAGAAATGCTTTGAAAACTTTTTATCATATTTTGTTTTGGGAACAAATTCCGCAACACTTTTCCTTGAAAGATTACTCTTATTTTATTATAAAAAGCATAAACGAAATCAGCCTTTTTCTGGTCGTAAAAATGAGGATGCCACAGTTGGTATCTGAGCATTAGTTTAAGCGAACTAGGAATTTGTAGGATTTCTAGACTAAAACTTAGAATGTTAAGCGATGATCGTGATATGAGTGTCTTCCATATTTTAGACACGAACACTCGTTTATTTTAGGAAAGATGCCTAAAATGCTTTTATGTGCAAAATGCTTTATACTTTCCTTATGTGCTATTATTTGTTCGGATCTATGGTCTGTTGGCGACCAGATTTGGAAACCTTATGTGTTCAGGATTCTAAGGGTTCGAATACGGTATTAGAACTAGCATGTAACATTTTGAAGTGATAAGGAGAATTTAAACGTCTATTGTGAATGAAGATCTAAATTCACCTAATTTGGTGTATAGATCAAAATGGAAAGAACCCGAAGCAGAGTAGGAGACGCAACTGGAAACAAGAATAAACGTCCTCAACCCCAAGTGATTGAACAAGTGCCGATAGTAGAAGGTGCACCTGTGCCAGTCACAATGGTTGGAGTACAAGCCATGATTCGGGCTATGATGGCTGAACAGAGGGAAGAAATAAGACAACTGTTGCTGAATAACAGAAATGAACCTTCGATGCATGTTGAACAACCAGAACTGAATGACGAATAGTCAGAGGAAGTGAACTACAGCTGCACTGTCAGTCAAGTTGAACCCCCAGTTGAGAGAAGGAATGACCCGGAGAGGGAAACCGGCCGATATGGACGTATATATAAGAACTTCTTGGGGTGCCAAACCACCAAGTCTTTCCGGAAACCCAAAGCATGTGGAGATTATGGACTGGATCTCCGAAATGAAGATGGTATTTGAAAGCTGCAATTGTAGTGATAAGCAGAAAACCGTCATTGCAGTTCGACAACTAAAGACCGGAGTCTTGAGCTGGTGGAAATTGTTGGCGTATAAGATGCCACGATGAGAAGCTTTGAAGATGTCTTAGGAAGCGTTCCTGGAGCAGTTGAAGATGCAATACTACTCTGAGATAGATCTGATCGATCTAAACAATGAGTTCCTGAACTTGAAAAAGGGGGAAATGAGCATTGATGACTATGCTACTGCGTTTACTGAGAAGATGAAGCTATATCCATACTTGGTGCCAACTGAGCTCGCTAAGATAGAAAAATTTGCTAACGGATTGCCGTCAGACTTTGGCCCAACAGTCAAAATGGCAAGCACATTGAAGGCAGCCGTTAGAGCAGCCAAGAATGTTGAGACCCAGTTAAAGGAAAAGGGTCTGGAGAGAACTAAGGCAGGTGAGAAGAGGAAGTTCAAGGGATCATCGATATCCAACAAGAAAAGTAAATCCTCGAAGTCTGGTTTGATAGGAGGAGGAGGCGAAGCGAAATGGTGTAAAAAGTGCAAAAAGAAACATCATGGGAAATGTGACGGGGAGGTCACCTGTTTTAAGTGTGGAAAGCCTGGGCACTATGCCAACAAGTGCACGTTCAACAAGAAAGTTTGTTATGGTTGTAATGATGAAGGTCACCTTTTGAGGAATTGCCCGAAGAAGAAGGAGGCAGCAAGTACTAATGTCCTATCGAAGCCAAAAGCCAGAGCTTTCCAGATGACACTCGAAGCCGCGAAGGAAGTAGCGGACGTCGCTTTAGGTACCTTTATTGTAAATGGATTGCCTGCCAATATATTGTTTGATTCTGGAGCAAATTACTCCTTTATATCACATAAATTTGGTGGAAGACTAGCATTGCCTATAGAAAAACTTGATAATGCTCTCGTTGTAGAATTTGCTAGTGGAAAATTCATACATGTTAGCTATTGCATTAGGAATATCGTCATTGACTTGAACGGAAACGAATTCCACAAGGAGTTGTTACCTATTGAGCTGAATGGTTTTGATATCATGCTGGGAATGGATTGGCTTGGCACCAATGATGCCGGGATATTGTGCAAGAAGAAGATAGTAAGAGTGAACCCGCCTGGGAATGTAGATGTTAGTTGTAAAAGTCGAATAGTGTGTCTTGTAATGATTCGCATTTTGTATGTTATTTTACTAAGTCAATATTATATGCGAAGTGTAGCATGCGAAGTTTCATTGTATAAGACTTAGTATACTTTTTGTAAATTCCCTATAAATAGGGACTTAGGCTTGAAGTAGAAAAAATATATCGAAACACAATATCTCTCTTCAGCTTTCTCTGTAATCAGTCTTAATAAAATGAGATCTGATTAATATTTACTTCGTGTGTTCATTATCTTTCATCATTCAAATCTATTGTTTCGTATCTTAATTCTCGTTAACAATTCTCATCAATTGGTATCAGAGCAGGATTCAAACTGCTTAGATCTGATTTTCGTAGAAGAATCATTTGCTTTTTGAGTTGCAAAATTTACTCAAAATTTTCCGCGCAATTTTGGTTTTGCAAATCACTTTTGATCTTTAGATTTGAATTGATTCTGTATTTGAATTGTTAAGTCGAGTAATCGATTAGTGATTTTTGATCAATTCGTTTGATCGAATTCTGAAATTCGTCAAGTTCTCAAGTTTTCAGAGATTTTTTGTTGTTCATCAATGGCGAACTTCAACATGAACACAATGACTTCTTTCTCTCATTTGCTTGGTTCTTCAACCAAAATTCCGATGTTGATTCCAGAATACTATGATCAGTGGGCTGACAGAATGGAAGATTACTTAAATGAAATAGATGAAGAACTTTGGAATTGTATTGATGGAACAGTTCAAGCTCCTGCAAATGTTCAACAAATTGGTCCATCCACTGGATCTCCTGATGTTGAAGATCAACGAAAACGACTGAAGGATAATGAAAAGAGGTGCATGAGGGAACTATGAGGTGCTCTACCTCCTGTGGTTTAGAATTACATTCGTAGTTGTAAAACAACAAAAGACATCTGGAATACTCTAAAAGAGAAGTATCAAGGTAGCGAAAAGACAAAGATCAATTCTGTGAAGCAATGTCTGATTGAACTGAAGGAATTCAAACAAAAGGATGCAGAGACTCTTGAAAGTTACTATGATCGTTTGAATGAGCTTGTGTTTCGCTGCAATAGGTATGGTATCACTAGATCTATCATGGAATTCCATTTAACTTTCATTATGGGACTTCGCAAGGAGTGGCGAAGTGTGAGCATGATGATTAAGAATCAACAAAGTTTTGATACAACCAAATTGAATGATCTCTACAATCAACTAAAAACACATGAATCTGAGGTCTCAGAAATGTATGAAGAATCAAAACTAGTTATTGGTGGTCCTTTGGCTCTAGTTTCAAAGGTATCAGAAAATGATGAAAAAGATGGATCAGATGATGAAGGATTTTTGATGAATTCTGATGATGAAGCTGTAGCATTCTATTCAAACAACAGAGTTAAAAAGTTTTTCAAAAAGCCTTTTAATCCAAAAGGAAAGATGAATGATGCGAAGAATGTTACCACAAGGACTGGAGGGGATGAAAGAAAGAAGATGGAGAAAATTGAGGAAAAACCGAAAAATGCGAATGAAGAGAAAAAGTTGAAAGGTGATTCAGGAATCTATTGTCATTATTGCAATGGTGCGAATCATTTCGCAGCTGACTGCATGTTGCGAAAGAGAGAAGAGAAGAAAGAAAAAGTCACAGATGAAGCATACTACTCAGAGAAGATTGAAGAGTTACGTACTAAGACCAAAGGAGTGTCATTGGTTGCGAAGGGAGAAACTGCTGAAGAAGAGAGTGGGACTTATCAGATCTGGTCTTCAGGATCTGATGATGAAGAAATGAGGCATCCCACACATGGAGCAATGTTCGCAAGTTTTGAGGATTGCGAAGAGAACATTTCAGGGAGATGTTTTGTGTCCAAATCCACTGACAAGTCACCCATGACAACCAAGGTACGTACAATTCTTGAATCTTTTAATATTCCTTTATCTGGCTTATGATGCTGAAATTGTTTCATTTGATGATACTGTGGCTTATTTTGATTCTGTTATTGTGTCTGCTAGTAATGAAGCTAAGAAATTAAATGTGCAACTTAGTGAGACACGAAGAAATTTAGAAATAAAGAAGAGCAGAGTTGAAAAATTAGAATTACAAGTCAAAAATATAGACTGTGATAGGAATAATCTTACTAGTGATGTTAGGTTATTACTAGCACAGAGAAACATATATTGTAATTCTGCAAAACGTTTTTATACAAAATTAACAGCTTTACATCACTCTTCTGATATTAGCAAAGAGCAACATAGAAAACTTTTACCTTTTCTTGAGTATGAACGTGAAAAAGTTGATGTTATTTCTTATGATTGCGAAAGCACAATTGCTCAATTTGACAAAATACCTGATGATAGATATGCATGTGGTATTGTCAAAATTGATGAATTTCTGAATGCTGATGAGTTGGTTAAAATTGTCAATGAAAGTTTGACAAAGAGTGAACAAGTGCAAATCATAAAGAAAACTGAAAATTCAACGCTTGGCTCACAACTGAATTATGCTGATATTGATGAAAATTCTGATAATGTGAGTGAAATTAGTGAGATAGAAGAGGAAGAAGAGGTTGATTGTTCTCAATTGTCAATCATTAATATCACATCTAAGATCAAAGGTAAAGAAATAATAGTTGATTCTATAGTAGAGGATGAAATTGATAAACCTTCAACTTCGCAACATTGTATGTTTGATAATGTGGAAGTTGAAAGCTGGAAAACTGATGACACGGATATAAATCAAGAAGAAAAGAAATTTTCAACTGAAACACCTCAAAGGGTTGTAGTTGATCAAGTGTTTGAAAATACAAAAGAATTTGATAAAATTTTAAATGATAAAGGCGCACATTATTTGGAAACCAACACTGTGGTATATCCAAATTTTGTATGTACTGATAAAACCATTTTTCCAAATCAAGTTTTTGTAACTACTGGAAATGCTGAGAAAGTTCATCCTGATTTTAATAAAATGAGTGAAAATGATAATCAAAAGTCCACAACTGAAGGTTTTTTCGCAAATCAAAACACAGAAGAAAACAATTTAACCAAAAATCCTTATGTCTTTCAAAAACAAAAATCAACACAAAAATGGGTGGTTAAAGGTGAAAAATCAAACAAAGTTTTTGAAAAAGATGAAAAATCAAAGGTTGAAGTGAAACTAAACTCTCATGAATTCAAATTGATGGTTGGAAATTTTTCAACAGAAAATAATGTTTCAAAAAGAAAAGCAAGAAAAACAATATTCTGGCAAGTAGTGTCTAAAGAAAAATCAAGAGATGAAAAAGAACAAATTTCAAAAACATCATCAAGTTTTCATAAACAAATAAACTCTGTTGACAAGGTTCCATATGTTCGCAAATATGACAACAATCGAAAATTTGAGAATTCGCAAAAATTTGCAAACAATCAAAAGTTTCAAAATGTTGGAAAATTCACGAATACTTCATCAGCTTTGAAGAACTCAACTCAAGTCAAAATGAAATTTTCACCAAAACAACCAAATTTTCGAAATCCTTCAGCATCGAAAACAACCAAAGTTTCTGTCACACCCCCGAACCAGACGGCGGAAACGTCCGGGGGCTGTCGTGACTCAATTGAATACCATAACATTGAATATATATGAAACATAACAACATTCGTCACCATTCATCAATACAGTACAACCAGTAGCGTTTACATGAAATTCATTGGTTAAACATTACCTTCCCAAAAATTAAATTGTTCAATTCATACATAGATAAACTGCAACCGTCACTGAATATGATTTCCCTTGATTCACTGGTTCCCTGAGAATACAAGTATTTTGAAAAACGTCAACATATGAAATGTTGGTGAGTTCATAAGTAATGTTTGAAATCCAATGTTTGTATTGTTGAAAACCACCAGAAAATCCGATATTTTCTGAAATGAAAAACTTTCGAAAATGTTTGTGAAGATCTATAGGTATGCCTGTTTGTTTCTGTACTTGTGAAAATTGTTTATTAAAAATTATATGCGTTTCGAATCCGATATGTTTGAAAAACCTAGGAAAACCCGATGTTTTCCTAATCCTTTAAAATCCGTTAAGTTGCGTTGAAACCATTACAAAGATAGGAGTGTCATTCCCAGGCGACGTTGGATTATTTTTGAGCATGATTATTTACTACAAACCCGCATTACACAAACGCCCAGTTCATAGTAATACTAACGATCCCGAAGGCGTCGTTCGTACAAATCACGTTATCCAGCCGCCCTGACTATGTGTCGTCCCACATCCGAAGAGTAAGAGGACACGAAGGCCTCGATGACTCTATTAATCGGTTGGGGATAATATGCGTACGAGGGGTCCCCGACCCGCCTCGCAAAATATGCAGACTTTTCTAGCAATACCAAGGACCCTTGGGGACCAGTGGTATACAAGCCATTGAAAGTCCCTCTACGTTGTGCCAAGTCGGTGAAACTCAACACTTCGTAGAAAATATGCGTCTTCGGGCCTTAAGATCAGGTCATTGGGCTAGCTAGGCCCAACAAGCAAGATTTTACACTTTTGGGGCCCGAAGATGGTGCGTAGACGTCTGTGCACACTCGTATGTAAGCTAAGTTCCCAAACGTTATTTGTATGAACCGTAGTGTAGTAGTGTCGTAGTGTTAGTAGTTGTAGATTTCTATTGGTTCGAGACCGAACCAATTCGTTTAACAACGACTTTTGGTATTGTAATGTATTGTATTTCGTCGAAAGCCGCGGTGCCATTATTTGATCAAATTGTGTATATTGAATTAGTCTTGAAATTTTTCTGTTTTCAGCCCCTCATTGTTTGTAAAATTTACATTTCAACCCTTTTATTAAATACTTCCCGGTTTGGTCCTTAAACAAATTTTCTTGACATTTTACCACCAAAAATTATTGAAATTAATATTTTTCAGCATATTTTTCATAGAAAACAGTTTAAGTCCCTGAAAATGCAGTTTTCTCGGTTTTAACCCTTCTTTTTCGCAACTTTGGCAATTTTGGCCCAAATTGGAAAATTTTTGCAACTTTGGTCCTTTTTAAATTTAAAAGCATTTTAAACCTTTGAAAAGGATTTGGAACACTTATAGTCCACTGTTTTATAGAAAATCACAGTTTTGGCCCTCCAAAACAGAAAAATTCGCATAATGGGCCTCATTGGGCCAAAAATGTCATTTTAGCCCATTAAGCTTGGAATTTATGTTTTTAATCCCCTAAATGAGTATATTTCCAGAAATTGATTTATGGAAACTGTTTTGGCACACTTCATCCAGCAGAATTCGTGATATGCCAATTTGGACCCTTAATTTTGTATTTTTCACATTTTAGGCCCAAAATTTGTGTTTTTAATCCAAAGAAAATTGTTACTAAACCACTTAGCCATTTTTCTTGAAACACTTTGTATGTAGAAATATATTTGAAGCTAAAATCATTTCACACAAGATATATCTCGGTTTTGAGGGGTTTTAGGGCTAGATCCAACATTATAACACACAAAAGCATACATATAAGCATGGAAATCATACAAGGCATGCAAAACACGTATAGATCTACACTTTCACTTGTATTCCCACCCCCCCAAAAAAAAACTCATAAAAACAGAAAATAGGGGGTATGAAGCTCACCTTGGGTGTGGGGGCTCGGTTTTGCAAAGAAAATGGAAGGAAAATGAAGTGTTTTTGGCCTTAGCTCCCTTTGATGAAGATCTCGAGTTTTGAGATGGTTCTAGGATGCAAGATCACGATTTTTGCATAGATTAGGAAAGGATTTTGATAAAACAAAGAATTTAGTTCATAGATTCAAGCAACTCTTACCTTAGATGAAGAATTTTGTGGAGATTTCTTCTTGAATGCCTCCTAATTTTCGAGATTTTTGGAGAGGGGAGAAGGGAGTATTCTTGAGTAATCTAGAGAGAATTTGAGAGATTTGTGAGTGTGTGTGTGTGTTTCGGCCGAGAGTGAGAGAGAGGAAGGAGTGAGGTGATTTTGAAGTGATACTTGCATGGGAAAAGGGAATATCTTGCATGGAAATCCTATGGACAATAATGAGGTGGCATGGGAAAGTCAAACCCTCCTCTTGGGCTTGATGTGGGCCGAAAACATGGAAGGAAAAGGAAATTTTTGGGCTTTTTGCTCCCAAGCCCAATATTAGTGTTAATTAGGGTGTGTTTTAAGTCTAAAGGAGTGTGGTATGATTTTTCCATTTTTATTAGACTAGTTTAGGTTATTCATGTATCAAGGCTTTTAATTCATTTCCTTCTAGGCCCAACATGGCCCAAAATGTTGAAATAAGTTAGTGTGGGTCCAATTAGAGCCCAATTAGGGTTCTAAGCCCATGATAGTCTATTTGGAAGCTTATTGGTCTATTTGGATCCAAGAAGGAAGTTCTAGTCCAAGGTGTACCTAAACAAGAACTTTTAGGGTTTCCAATTGTTTGATGACTGTTTGTAGTACTTGTATGATGTATTTGATTGAAGTTTTTGATTCACATTAACTTGAATGTATAGATTACATGGCTCAAAATTTCCAGTTGTGACAGTTTCATATACAAAAGGAAAATCTGATGTTAGAACGTTCAATCATTGGTTTGAAGGGAAAGGAAAGAAATATCAAAGTGGAAAATTTTCAGAAGAACAAACCAAATGTGCATTTGCTAAGTACACAAATAATTCTTCAATTGAGAGTGCATCATCTCATAATTCGCAAATTCCAGTTCAAAAATGGAAACTAGTTATCAAAAATGCGAATGTTGTGAAGGATAAGATTACAATTAATGGAAATCTTAGTTGGCTTTGGCATAGAAGATTGTCACACTTGAACTTTCGAAATATAAATAATCTAGTAACTGAAGATTTAGTTCGAGGATTACCAGTACTGAATTTTGACAATGATTCTTTGTGTGCAGCTTGCGAACAAGGAAAACAACATCGAAAGGGTCATCCGATTGTGATAGATTCAAAAATAGTAGATCCATTGGAACTTCTTCACATTGATTTATGTGGACCATTAACTGTTGCAACAATAAACAAAAAGCGGTATATTTTAGTTGTTGTAGATGATTTCTCTAGATTTATGTGGGTGTTTTTTCTCAGGTTGAAATCTGAAGTTGCTTAGACGATGATTGATTTTATCAAAAAGATTGAAGTTAGTCTGAAGAAGAATGTGTGAAAAATTAAAAGTGATAATGGTTGTGAGTTTAAAAATCAAACTCTTGATAGTTTTCTAATAAGCAAAGGCATTTTGCATAATTTCTCATCACCATATACACCACAACAGAATGGTGTAGTTGAAAGAAGAAATCGATCTCTATGCGAAGCTGCCAGAACCATGTTAACATATGTGAATCTACCTCAATATCTTTGGGCAGAAGCTGTGTCCACAACATGTTTTACTCAAAATCGATCATTCATTCATTGAAGATTTAATGTTACTCCATATGAAATAATCAATAATCAAAAACCTAATGTAAAATTCTTTCATGTTTTTGGTTGCAGGTGCTTTATCATGAATCTAAAAGATAATTTGTCCAAGTTTCAAGCTAAAGCTGATGAAGGCATCTTCTTAGGATACTCGCAGAATTCAGTTGCATACAGAGTGCTCAACAAACGAACAAGAAAAATTGAAGAAACTTTCAATTTAACATTTGATGATTACTATCTTAAACAAATTGATAGTAAATTTGATAATAAACCAATACTTGTGGATTCAAATACTCCAATTGATAATTCTGAAATCAATGATTTTGATTATGACTTAATTTTAGGAATTCCTGATAGGGCCATTGATGCAAAAAATAATGCTCCTGATAGTCAAACATCAGAATCCTCAAAACATACTGATGAATCAACGATAACCTATGAAAGCACATCAGATGTTCAAAATCAACAAGAACATCAAGTTGAGGGGGAGCCTTCGCAAAATCTACAAGAATATCAAGTTGAGGGGGAGCCTTCGCAAAATCTACAAGAATATCAAGTTGAGGGGGAGCATTTGCAAAATCGACAAGAATATCAAGATACAAATCATGTTGAGGGGGAGCACGATGAAACAGACACAATTAATCTTGATAATAATGAAGAATTTCATGAAATTAATGATAATTTTTCTGTTGCAGGATCTGAAAATGAAGAAATGTTTGAAGATGCACCATTAGAATTTGATCCAAATTTTCCACCACTCGAGAAATGGACAAGAAATCATCCAAAAGAACAGGTAATTGGAAATCTACAAGAAGGTGTGTTGACTAGAGCTCAAATTCGTGCGAAAAATGAGGTACTAAATGCAAACCAAGAACTTTGTATGTTTAATGTTTTTATTTCGAAAATAGAGCCAAAAACTGTCAAGAATGCTATGGAACACTCAGATTGGGTTCTAAACCCTCTGATGTTTCAATTGTTGGATTAAAATGGATTTTTAAAAACAAAACCGACAAAGATGGCAATATTATTCGAAATAAAGCAAGACTAGTGGTAAAAGGTTATTCGCAACAAAAAGGCATTGACTATGAAGAAACATTTGCACCTGTTGCAAGACTTGAAGCAGTTCGCATATTTTTAGCCTATGCAGCTCACAAAGACTTTGATGTTTATCAAATGGATGTTAAATGTGCATTCTTAAATGGAAAACTCGAAGAAACAGTGTATGTTGAACAACCATCAAGGTTTGTAAACAGTGAGTATCCTGATCATGTGTATGTCCTTGACAAAGCTGTATATGGGTTAAAACAAGCACCAAGGGCCTGGTATGCAACACTTACAAATTTCTTGAAACAATCTAAATTTAAACAAGGATCAGTTGACCCCACATTATTTCGCAAGAAAGTTGGGTGTCATCTAATGCTTGTTCAAATTTATGTTGATGATATTATCTTTGGTTCAACTGATCCAGCATTGTCAATTGAATTTGAAAATTTAATGAAAAGTCAGTTTGAAATGAGCATGATGGGAAAAATTAATAATTTTTTTGGTTTAAATATAAGGCAGAACAGAGAAGGAATCTTAATCAATCAAGAAAAATATACGAAGAACTTGCTTGAAAAGTTTGGAATGATAAATAGCACAAAGCTCAGAGTACCTATGGCAGTAGGAACAAGACTAACTCCTTCGTTAGATGCTCCTGCTGTTGATCTAACACTGTATCGTAGCTTGATAGGGTCTTTATTGTACTTAACTGCAAGTCGACCTGATATTATGTTTTCGGTTTGTTGTTGTGCTAGATTTCAAGCTAATCCAAGAGAGCCTCATTTGACTGCAGTGAAAAATATTTTTCGCTATCTCAAGGGAACTGTTTCTTTAGGACTATGGTATCCTGTGAAAACAGGATTCTTCATTCAAGCTTTTTCAGACTTAGATCTAGGAGGATGTACTTTGGACAGAAAAAGTACAACTGGTGGATGTCAACTTTTGGATGGAAAGTTAGTGAGCTGGCAATCAAAGAAACAAACTTGTGTGGCTATATCAACCGCTGAGGCAGAATACATATCTGCGGCTGCTTATACTTCGCAAATTATCTGGATTCAGAGTCAACTTCGTGATTATGCAATAAACATGAAAAAGATTCCCTTGTATTGTGATTCGCAAAGTGCAATTCGCATTTGTCACAATCCAGTACAACATTCAAAGACAAAACACATTGCTCTTCGATATCATTTTATTAAAGATCATGTGGAAGATGGGAATATTGAAATTCATTTTGTCAAAACAACTGAACAACTTGCTGATATTTTTACAAAACCTCTTGATGAAAAATCATTTGTTCGAATTTTAGCAGGTTTGGGGATGATTAATGCGAATTCAATTTTGTCATCACAAGAGTAAAAGCTTTGTTCAGCAGCTAAGAGTCGAAATCATTCAGAGGTTACTGTTCATTCAGAAGGCTTCGCATGGCTTCGCAACCACATTTTTTCGCATCTGGCTCATAATCACTATGGTAAGGTTTACGCATACTGTTTTAGTTATGAAAAATAGAAAAATCCAAAAAGATTTTATTTTTTTTGTTCTTTATATTTGAAAAATCAAAAATACAAAAAGATTTTATTTGTTTTGATCTTTCGTTTTTGAAAAATTCTAAAATCACAAAAATATTTTTGTTTTTCCTGGTTTTTAAACTGTGTGTTGAGCATTTAATACAGGGCTACAATGCGAAGAGGTCATACATTTATGTTTCTATGGGAAGGTATTAATTTTTTTTTATATAAACTAGTTAGGATGTCCCTAGAAGCATGCTGCTGTATGTAGACCTCAAGTCTCGAATGATTCTATGTGTGAAAAATGAAAGCCTTGATGAAATTATCTCATGAACATTTCTACCCAGCAAGGCTTGTATTCGCATAAATCAACAAGAGCTACCTTACTCTTCTCAAATGAGTTAAGAGTTTTCTGTTTTGTCCACATCATAACAGAGGTACAATTTAATTCTTAAACAATCTTTTTAAACCAAACTGTTCTAAAATTCCAAAATTTTTTTTGAAAAAGATTTGTCCTTGAGGTTTTTGATCAAACCAATCAAAACCTAGACAAATCACAAATCTGTGTTGAAGATCTAACATCATGAGTCCGTGATGAAAGTGAAACCCAAAAATCATATACCTTTAAGGAATTGACGGGGAACTTTGTTCCAGATTTTTACGAAACCTTTGTTTCAGTATCAAAAAAAAATTTCGAAACTTCAAATCATATTCAATTCGCATGCGTGGTCTTGATCAAATATTTACCACCAAGAATATTTGTTACGCAACAAGATCCAAAACAAATTTTCTCTTGAATATGATTTCAGTGTAAGTTTCATTCGAAAATTCTTGTCATGATAAATAATTTCACAAGCGAACTTGTCACTGACTACACTGGTCAAACAAGTAATTTCATTTACAATTTTTCACCTTATGTTAAGGCTGATATGTAATGAAATTTCAAAACCAACCGGAAATGACTTTTAAAAGAAGCCCTTCGAAACTTCTTTACAAGTATTCGATTGTAATTCACGGGAAACTACACAAGCTGTTGATTATCTCTCTTGATAATTAACGAAGCAACCTTTGCCTGGGGTTTTACTGCATTCATGTCAAATTTAACCTTTTGACATCACCACATTCCAAAATTTCTTGATTCTTATCTTATTTCATTGGCACAATGCACACACGAAATCCTTGAGGTTCTGAGTAAAACCAACTCAGACTGATGATTTCGCAAGTCTGGCATATGACTTCGCTTTAAATCCCAAAAGTGAAAGAGCCTTGCTTCCATGCGAAGGGTTTTACAGGTTCGGATTCTATAACGGATACTTGACAGGCTGTATACTAAAAATGGTTGGTATTCTATCCAGTTTTCGAGGAGATGTGACAGTTACTTTTTGCTGCATAGTACTCTTTTACAGCAATGATCCGAGATTCAAGGTGCCACATCGGATAACATTAAATGCATCCCGCTTTAATTTCAAATCAAATTTTGAGTAACCTATAAAAGGGGGATGAAGGACACTATGAACGGTTACGCAAACAAGAATTCTCACAACCTTCAAAGCTTTCATCTTGATCAAAAGTTCCAATTTCTTTCAACCCTAACAATGGCAGCCACAAACTCAAACACTGATGAGGTCCTTTCTCAATCCCTTATGAAGATTCAAAGCACAAACTATCAAGTTGATCCCAATGTTTCCGCCTATCCAGAAGATTTGAAGATGCTCATCGTGGCTTTAAAACGATCACCGTTATCAACAGCCATGTTCCGATCATTCCCAGTTCTGATGATATGGTTATCTCGTGCTGCATCCACGGCTTCCTACAATCACACGGCGGATGTAATTACCTTTAATCTCGTCAACAACAAGAGGGTCAAACTGTCCAAGAACTTGTTCGTGGAGTTCTTGCAAATTCCCAACAACCCACCCTTTATTAAACCTGTAAATTCCCAGATCATCCACATGTTTAATGAGATGGGACATCAACCGGAGTTAGAGAAGATTAGTGATTTCCGGAAGTCGGGATTGCCATGTATCTGGAATTTTCTGTTTGGAATTTTCCTACGGTGTCTTACAGGAAGATCAGTCGGCTTAGACAGAGGAAGAGTCAAAGTGTATGCCATGGTAATGTGTATATACTATGACATCAATGTTGACTATGCAACGCAACTGTGGAAGGAGTTTGTGAAAAGTCTAGAAAATACGAACTCGGAGAAGGGGATATCTTGTGCCAGGTACTGGAGTCTGATACTGGAAAAAGTATACGAGAAAGAAGCAATTCCAATCGTATCAGATGTCGAAGTTGCTGAGTTTTTGCTTTACCAATTTCCCAAAGTCGTAGAAGATGACGAAGCCATTTTTACCCGGGTAGCTCGCATTCCGGATGCGATGCTTCGCAAAGTATCTCCCACTCACAAAGTGTTGGTGAGATATTTGCGAAACATTGATACAGCTGATCAGTCAGGTATATTACCCGAAGTTGCTACTCCGTCGAAGAAGAAGAAGGGGAGCAAGAAACCTGCGAAGGGTTCATCTTCACCAACCGTGCAAGATGAAGTATTGAAGAAAGATGTTTTACCTTCCAAGTCTGGAGTGTTAAAACAGATTCGCAAGGCAGAGGTGAGTAGTAAGGGAGTTACTATTCGCAACATTCCTGCCCCAATATCTCCTGGAAAGAAACGACAAAGGGCAGAAGATGTTGCGAAAAACATGCAACGAACTCTGGGCAAGAAGAGGAAGATGGTGATTCGCAATGAATCATCAGACGAAGAAATTGTCCCAGAAACACCACCAGTCACAACCATGGTAACAGTTTCTTTACCAATCTCTCAACCTTCGCATATTTCCACTACTATTTCTCAAACCCAACCACTCGAAATAGTTCTTACCAAGTCAGTTACTGAGGAGGTACCTATTTCGGATATGGTTGTCAACGTATCTGATACGGGGGCACCTATCCCGAGTGTCGCATCCACACTACCAATATCCTTACCTATCACCACTTCATCTATATTCGATCATGCCCTTCAAAACCCATTCACCACCCTTTTTCCATCCCAATCACCTGAGAATCCTCCACCTTCACAACAAATGTCGGATCCAGAAATTAAAGGAGGTGCTTTTGGAGGTGTTCTCGATGACATTTCTTTTGATTCCGATGAAGAAGACATTCCTAATCATATTCTGATGACAGGAAAGCAGTTCAAAATACTGAATCAAAAATTGAAGGCTATTATCCAATCGCAAGCCGATTCTGGGAGAATGTCTTCAATCTCAGCAATGGAGGTGGATGTTATGATCAAAGGAGCTGAGAAAAGAATAATGGAGAAAGTCGATCAGTCCGACAAAAATAACGAACTCCGAGTGCAAGCACAAGGGAATAATTTCACGTCTGCAGTTAAAGATGTTAAAGCTGCTACAAAAGAAAGACATCTTCTTTTTATCCAAGACGTCAAGAAAGTTCGTGAGGACATCAACTTCAAAATTCAGGAGTTGAAGTCTGACCTTGCGAAGGATCTACAAGCAGTACATACCAAACAAGAAGATCTTCACAAGCAGGTTGTGGAAATTTCGTCTCAACTCCACAAACTCAACAACATTCCTGTTGCTGATGATCACAAAGCTGCTACCTTGGAGAAGTTTGATTACCTGATCAAATTGGTCACGGAGCTCAAATCAGCAATTTCACACTCAACGTCTTCGCAAATCCTTACTCCAGAATTATTGTCTCTAAAGATTAACACTTTAGAACTAGCTATTCAAAAGGCTCTTGCTCCGCTATCCAACTTCACTTCTTTACTTCCGAAGAGTGCTCCACCTGTTTTCACAGGGGCGCAAGGGGGAGAGAAAAGTCGAAGCAAAGAAGGTGAAGCCAAAACAGTGGGAAAAGTCATCTCGACTCAACTGGTTGCAACTCTTCGAATTCCTACTAAACCGATTTCTTCAACAACAATAACCACAAAAACAATTTCCAAGGGAATTGTTATTGGAGGAAACGAAGGAGGTTCGAGTTCTCAACCTCAGAAAGATGTAACAGGAAAAGGAAAGGGCATCCTGTATGAAAAGTCGAAAGAGGAGATAAAAGCTGATGCTGAGGCTGAACTTGAAAGAATGAGACAAGTCCAGAGCATAATGAGACAACGGGCAAGTGATCCTCCCTCAATGAACAAAGGTGATCCTGCGAAACTTTACTCTTACGAAACGATAGAGTCTAAAGTTGTAGGAAGGGAGATGTATGAGTTCGAGAAGAAGCCCAAAAGAAGTTATGACATTGCGAACTCAGATCACTGTCAGCTGGACTTCCCTATTAATGAAATGTTGTTCATTACGGCTCAATACAAGATCAGTGAGAAATTCGATAATCCGGATGACTACACTCACATGAAAATCAGATTTCATGCTGTTCTTGGGAAGAATCCTGATGAAGTCTGGTCCCTGATGAAGATCAAAAAGGTGCTCACGATAAAGAAGGATGTTCTGTTTGAAGACATGCTTCAAAATTTTCGATATTTTGTCATCAGGGCAGACAACAAACAATACGACTTTACTGTTGCTGACTTTCCATTGATGAGCTGCAACGATCTCATTCAAGTAGCTCTAATTCTGAAGCACATGGAAGAGAACAAACTCAAAGGATCAGAAACAGATGTTTTTAAAGTTGGATTCGCACATGTGAAGACTTATATCGACAACTACTTCGATTGTCTTGCACTTACTGATGAGGAGTTAGCGAATGTGCTTGGAAGAGAGGTGAAAGTTCCATGGGAAGATACTTTGACACAATCAGCTTTGTCGAAGTATGTTGTTGGTGAGATATGCCTTAAACCATTTGGCATGGTGTTTTCGGGAAGAGACACTAAAGGCAAACCGAAGAAGTTCTTGTTCAAAGCTTCAGAGATTGAAAGATACAATTCTTCGCAATATACGCACTTCATTGTACGTATGAATAATTGCAAGAAAAATAAAGAAGGTGACAAGAAGGACTTAAAGAAGGTGATCTCCTGGTATGGAGAAGTGCGAAGAACGATTCACTCTGCAATTCAAAAGCTTTTAAGTTGAATTGTATCGACTGTTTACAAAGGGGGAGAATGTAGATGTTAGTTGTAAAAGTCGAATAGTGTGTCTTGTAATGATTCGCATTTTGTATGTTATTTTACTAAGTCAATATTATATGCGAAGTGTAGCATGCGAAGTTTCATTGTATAAGACTTAGTATACTTTTTGTAAGTTCCCTATAAATAGGGACTTAGGCTTGAAGTAGAAAAAAATATATCGAAACACAATATCTCTCTTCAGCTTTCTCTGTAATCAGTCTTAATAAAATGAGATCTGATTAATATTTACTTCGTGTGTTCATTATCTTTCATCATTCAAATCTATTGTTTCGTATCTTAATTCTCGTTAACAATTCTCATCAGGGAAAGAGTCATTTGTGGTCTACGGGGAGAAATGTAGAGTGAATTCTGGACCCATTTCCCTAATAAAATCTAGAAAATGTTTGTCCAACGGATGCACATCATACTTGGCATTTGTGATCGATGCTAAGAAAGAGAAGTAGGAGATGCAAAATATACCACTGGTGTGTGCCTATCCGGAAGTCTTTCCCGAGGACCTTCCTGGATTGCCCCCTGATAGACAAGTGGAGTTTAGAATATACTTGTTACCAGGAACAATACCAATAGCAAAAGCACCATACCGATTAGCACCGACGGAGATGAAGGAGCTTATGACGCAACTTCAGGAGTTGTTGGACAACGGTTTCATTAGACCTAGTTCATCACCGTTGGGAGCTCCGGTGTTATTCATGAAGAAGAAAGATGGAAGCATGAGGATGTGCATAGATTATAGAGAGCTGAACAAGGCCACGGTAAAGAACAAGTACCCATTGTCGAGGGTTGATGACCTTTTTAATCAGCTGCAAGGTTCGAGTTATTTCTCCAAGATCGATCTTAGGTCATGGTATCATTAGCTGAAGGTGCGAGAACAACATATTGAGAAAACCTTGTTCAGAACAAGATATGGGCTCTATGAATTCTTGGTTTTGACGTTTGGACTAACCAATGCTCCAGCAGCATTCATGGATTTGATGAACAGGGTTTGTAAACCATTCCTCGATAAATTCGTGATAGTGTTCATAGATGAAATTCTGGTTTACTCAAAAAGCGAGCAGGAGCATGGCAAGCATCTACGAGAGGTGCTAGAACTTTTGAAGAGGGAGAAGTTGTATGCAAAGTTCTCCAAATGTGATTTTTGGATTCGAGAAGTCCAATTCTTGGGTTATGTGGTTTACCAAGAAGGGATCATGGTTGACCCAACAAAGATTGAAGTTGTAATGAAGTGGGAACGACCGAAAAGTCCCACGGAGATTCGAAGCTTTCTAGGATTAGTTGGATATTACCGAAGGTTTATCCAAGGATTTTATTCGACGGTTGCTCCATTGACAGCTTTTACCCATAAAGGAGCCACTTATACTTGGAATGAGAAACACAAAGAAGCATTCGAGAAGTTAAGACAGAAGTTGTGTGAAGCACCGATTCTTTCTCTGCCCGATGGAGTTGAAGACTTTGCAGTTTATAGCGATGCATCTAGAATTGGGTTAGGTTGCGTTCTGACCCAAAGGGATAAGGTGATAGCATATGCATCGAGACAATTGAAAGAACACGAAAAGAACTAACAAAATCATGATCTGGAGTTGGCGGCGGTAGTATTTGCACTAAAGATATGGAGGCATTATCTTTACAAAACGAAGTGCAAGCTTTTCACTGATCATAAGAGACTTCGGTATCTCTTTGATCAAAAAGAGTTGAATATGAGGCAACGACGCTGGCTAGAGTTGCTTAAGGATTACGATTGTGCGATACTTTACCACCCTGGTAGAGCAAATGTCATAGCTGATGATTTAAGCCGAAAAGTGAGCATTGAAAGGAGAAATTCAAGAGCGTTAAGAATTGAAGTTGTCTCAACGATTGTGGAAAGCATCAAGAAAGCTCGGGAAGAAGCTTTAGAGAAAAATGACCGAAAAGAACATCAATTGGGCAAAACGCTGGTGTTCGACAAGAATAATCAAGGATTAAAGGTATTCGAAGATAGAATTTGTATACCTAAGATGGGAGGAATAAGAGATCTTCTGATGGAAGAAGCTCACAAGACCATGTACTCGATTCATCCCGGCATCACAAAAATGTATAGGGATCTGAAACCCTAATACTGGTGGCCGACGATGAAGCTCGATGTTGTGAAGTATGTGGCCGAGTGTGTAACCTGCACGAGAGTTAAGGCACAACATCAGAAACCATATGGGAGTTTAGAACCTTTACCTGTACCCATGGGTAAATGGGAAGACATCACCATGGACTTTGTCACTAAACTGCCCAAAACGAAGGACGCTCACGATATGATTTGGGTGGTCATTAATCGGTTCACTAAGAGTGCACACTTCATAGCAGCCAATGAAATATGCTCTATGGATAAGCTCGACAATGCATACGTGAAGCATGTAGTAAGACTTCACGGTGTTCCTTTAACGATAGTATCAGACCGTGATAGTCGTTTCACGTCAAGGTTTTAGAGGAGTCTACAAGAGGAATTGGTTACAAAGTCATGTTTAAGTACAACCTACCATCCATAGACCGATGGTCAGAGTGAAATAAAATATTAACGTTGGAGGATATGCTGAGAGCATGTACCCTGGAATTTCAAGGTAAATGGGATGAACATTTGCCTCTAGTAGAATTTTCCTACAACAATAGTTACCATTCGAGCATCAAGATGGCACCTTATAAAGCTTTATATGGAAAAAAATGCCGTACGCCGTCTTGTTGGCTTGAAGCCGGAGAAAAGCAGTTTATAGAGTTCGAGATAGTCCGTTAGACTGCTAAAAAGCTGAAAGTAATTAGGGAAAGAATGTTAGCAGCTCAAGATCGTTAAAAGAGCTATCCTGACAAGAAGAGGCGACCAGTGACATTTGAAGTTGGGGATTTGGTTTTGCTTAAAGTCTCACCGTGGAAGGGACTTATAAGAGTTGGGAAAAGGGGAAAGTTGAGTCCAAGGTTCATTAGGCCGTTCAAAGTTCTTCAGATGATTGGGAACCAAGCTTACAAGCTAGAACTACCAGAAGAACTAGAGGGCATTCATAATAAATTCCATGTGTGTTATTTGAGGAAGTTCACAAGAGAAGTTCCCGACATAATTCCAATTTCAGAGTTAAGGATAGATGAGAATAAGAGGCTAATCAAAGAGCCCGAGGTGATTGTTGACCATAAGACAAAGAAGTTGCAACGTAAGATGGTTGACTTAGTGCTTGTGCGATGGGAATATTTGAATAGGCCAAATCTCACTTGGAAAGCGGAAAGTGACATGATGAGTCGTTATCCGTATTTGTTTGCTAATGCATGATTCCGAGGTCGGAATCATCCTAGGGAGGGGGAGAATTGTAACCCCCGTGTTCCTGGGCTAAGCATTAATGAGGATGTAATAGTCTAGGTCAACCATTGTAACTCGACTTAAAGTAATAAAGATGAATTACTTGAATATTATGTGAATTATGTGCTTTTGTGTGCTTATTACTTGTTTATAATAATATAATAAATAAATGATAAAAATAAGCGTCAGAAATAAAATGTTAGATAACCCGATATCTATGAAGAAAATTCTAGTGGTCGTGACAAGGATTCCGAAGATATAAAGAACACCGAAATTCGAGTTATAACAAAGAAGTTATGGCCTGTCGAAGTTTCGCGACAAAACCGCCACGACACTGCATGACATAAATAGTGAATTTACGATAGAGGACTTTTTAGCCCTAGTGATCTAGAAGAAAGTCGTAGTGTTTGTTAAACCGAGAGCGTGCATAAAAAGAACGCCCAAATCTGACTTTGTATGAGGAAGTTATGATTTTTCTAAGTTTCGGATCGGCAGTGCACGACCCGAAGTTCGAATTTTAGATCAAGGGAATTTTGGCCAACACAACCTAAAGGAGAATTGAAGATCTTGTTAATAGTAGCGTAACAGTAAAAAGACAGACGAAAACGGATGTCGGACGAAGAAGTTATGCATTTTTAACGGACCATTCCTGTCCCGGCCTGTTAAAAATATATAACTTTAAAAATAAGTGTCAAAGTTAGCCGAAGAAGTCTAAAAGAAAGTTGTAGGGTACGGTCCCACCAACACGTGGATGTAAAGAATGTCGAAAACGGAGCCCATATGAAAAAGTTATGAATTTTAGAAGTCATGAAAGGAAAATGCGAGTGCTGTCCGAGGAGCGCCCCGCGTAAGAAGGACGAGCGCCCCACGTTCGCAAGGACTTGGCTCCGGAGGTGACCACGTAGCCCCAACATAATTTGGATGTGTGGCAGTACGAATGCATCGCATGTGAGGGGAGCGCCCTGCGTAGACCAAAACCCGACGTAGATAAGAGGAGCACAATGTGTAACCGAGGCCTCGCACCCTGTAAATAGAGGTGCGAGGGTAGCCTTCCAGTTCACACCTAAACCACTCTATTTCTCTATGACATCCCCCCATTTCTCAGCCTGAAAAGACCGATTTAATTTATGCTTTTTAAAATCAAATCAGAGAAATCTTTGTAAAAGATGTTGCAGAATTGGTCCCCAAAACAAAATATGATAAAAGATTGTCAAAACCTTTCTTTAAGAAATATATCATTTCCTTTTTATATCAAAACCTCGGGATGTCATGTTCCGATACAGATCAAAAGCATAAACAAGACATTATAAGCCTTACGACAGTTATTTGTAACTACTGGCCTATAATCCAAAATTCACTCATCATCATCATCCGACTATGCTCGGGGTCCTCTACCTGTAATATAAACAGCTGAGTGGGTCAGGCTTGGAAGCATGGTGAGCATATAGGGTTTTCAACCCGCAATACATAAATTTATTATGTTTAAACATCAATCAATCAACCGAATTACCCCAAACCCCATTATTTTATTTATTTCTTAAGGGTTTACCCTAAGAATCAACTATCACTCCTTCCTAAGGATTCATCCTAAGGAATAGACACAAACTCATCTCGTGACTGGGGTTTATACAACTGGCACTAATTCCATAGCTGTTAAAGTTTATTCAACATGTGCTAAGTCCATAGCTCTCATTTATCGACAATATTTTTTACAGGCATTCTCTCCTGCAATACATGTCAATGGGTTTTTAGAGTACAACAAATGAACATATAGTTCATTACACCTACACATTGTGGGCCTGCTAGTGTTCCATAGACTGTCTAGAATAGTCCATTGTTGTCATCCATACTCTGCTGAATGACGGGGGCCAACAATTTCGGTAAGTGATTCTCTCAAATTTTCACCACTCACCCTCAACTCATGATCAATATTATTGATTATCTCCTTTATCCAACTCACCTTTCATCATACCCACTATTTCATCTACCCATGTTTTACCCAACATTTTTGGTAGATAAAAATACATATATAGTTTAAATTATTTAAAAACATGTATAAATCATTCCTTCAGCACCCATCTCAAATAAACAAACAATATATATATTCACACAACATGTATTTTATGTAAAATACTTCATATCTATATGTAAGGTGAAAGTAACTACACACTCACTTGATTTAATGAAAACCGGGCAGCAATTCGTTTCCTAAAACAATCGTTTCTAACAAAACTGGGAGTTTTATTGGGAAACCGGGCTCTGCGAAAGTCGGGCTTAGAAACCGAAAAGGTAAATTTTACGGGCTTCACGGGCACTTCGTGGCGTATTCCGGGGTTTACAATCGATACCGGGGCTTCGGGGAAGGTTAAGGTGAAGAAAAGATGAAGAAAGGGGTGAAAAATGGCAAATATCCAATTCTACCTGAGAAGGCTCGCAAGTCCCCATCTATTTATAGGGTCCGAAGTCGGCTTTGGTGGTGGGGTCCGCAGGAGAGGGTGCGCAGGTGCGAGGGACTCGGTGGCAGCTTCTGATTGGACCGCAGACTCGTGACCCATGTGTGAGGCTCGGACCAGCTGCGAGCTTCGAATTGGTCAGCAGCCTCGATTTGGACAGATGCTCGGTTCAGATTGGGCCTCCTCCTTGGTCGAATCAGAAGCCTACATGCGGGTCGGATCATGTGGGTTGCATGCGAGGATCACGTGGCTATTGTTCATGCGAGGGTGACTCAGCAGATTTCGCCACGTGGCATATGCGAGGCGAGGACACGTGGCAAAAGCGTGACTATGCGAATTTTCTCGATTTTTGTGCAAAAACTTCTAAAATCCGTAACTTTCGCATACGAGCTCCGTTTTTGACGTTCTTTATATGCACGCATAGCTAAAATTATGCTCTACAGCTTCCATTTAGACTTCGTCGGCTAATTTTGACTTTAATTTTTATATTATTATTTTTAACAGACCGGGACAGGAAATCTGTTAAAAATTCATAACTTCGTCATCCGACGTCCGTTTTTGTCAGACTTTTTACCGTTTTGCTACTAATGACGAGACCTTCAATTCTCGTTTAGGTTGTGTCGGCTAAAAATCACTCGATCTAAAATTCGAGTTTTTAGCTGTCTACTGCTAAGCTGAAACTTCGAAAAATCATAACTTCCTCATACAAAGTCAGATTTGGGCGTTCTTTTTATCGAACTTCTCGGTTTAACGAATACTACGAATTTAGTTTAGATTACTAAGGATAAAAAGTAGTTTATCAAAAACTCAATTTTTATGACATTCGGCACCGTGCCGGTTTTGTCGCGAAACTTCGACAGGTCATAACTTCTTCGTTATAACTCAGATTTCAGCATTCTTTATATCCCCGAAATCCTTGTTTCGACCACTACAAATTTATCTAAAGATGTCGGGCTTATCTCACACTTTAATTTTGATGCTTATTTTTATTCTTAATTAATTAAATCCTAATAATTATGCATAAACCACATAATTCACATAAAATTCACATAATTCCTTTTCATTTCTTCTAAATGAGTTACAAAGGTTAACCTAGACCATTATGTCAATATTAATGCCTAGCCTAGAAACACAAGCGTTACAACTCTCTCCCCCTTAGGATGATTACGTCCCCGGAATCACACAACGACAAACAACTACGGGTAGCGACTCACTATGTCACTATCCGTTTCCCAGGTGGGATTTGGCCCATTTATATGTTTCCAATGTGCAGGCACTAAATTGACTATCTTACGTTACAACTTCTTAGTCTTACGGTTAACGATTGCCTCAGGTTCTCCAATTAACCTCTTGTTCTCGTCCAACCTTAATTCAGAAATGGGAATTATGTCGGGCACACCTGTGACAACCCGTAATTTCCATTTTGTACGAACACTAACTATTTAATAGAAGCTAGTCCAGTTTCAATGAACTTCATACTTTTCCGAATAAGTTTGTGTACATTAGGGTTTACATTAAAGGAGATATCAGGAGAGTGGATGCTTATGGGTTTGTGGAACTTGAGCATTTCAACCCTTCATCATGTTAGAGTCCAACTCCAGAATAAAATATTTTCTGCCAAAATATTTCAGGACTATAAATAGATTTCTGAACTAAATTATTCATTATTCACATTTCCAACTAAAGAAAAGCCATATTCTCTCTCTCACGGATCTTCGGGTTTTCATCCCAAATCGTGATTCTACTTTCCTAGTTGTGTTTTAATGCATGTTATATGCTTAATAACATAGTTTACATGTCAAATTTGTGAGATCCGGGAGTTTACCGCCCAAGAACGTTCTTGGGGAGTAAACTCCAAAACGAAGCCTAAGAGCTACCTAATCCCATTTCCTTGTTAGGTAACTAGTTAAGGACATTATGTATGATCTTTTAAGGCTAGAACACAATCAAGAACACTTAGCTTTTGGAGTTTACGGCCCAAGAGTTTCTTGGACCGTAAACACCATTTTTCAAGGGCATAAAGTGCCCTAAACACCCCTTAAGGATTTAGACAATAACCCTCTATTACTTGTAGCTTGAATGGGGAGTAAATCACATCAAAATCATCCCTAAAGGGGAGTTTACGGCCAAGAAATACTCTTGGGCCGTAAACTCCAAGTAAAGGCACCAAAGTGTGCCTAAAGTCCCCTTTAGCCTTAAACAAAAGTCTAGAATTTATCCTTTCTGTGCAACAGGCTTAAAAGAATTAAAACACCCACCCCATAGGAGTTTACGGCCGTAAACTCTAGGGGATATGGTCTTTAGGCCGTAAACTCCTCAAAGGAGCATTCTAAGGCCCTAAACTACCTAAAGGATTAAACCACCAATGCTAGGCTTATTCTAGAAGTCATTTAACACTTTAAAACACCCAAAACCACCAAGTCAAGAGTTCACGGCCGTAAACTCAAGGGTTTATGACCGTAAACTCCAAAGGTGGGGTTTGTTGGGTGGTAAACTCATATACAGGGTCATTTGGTACATTAAACCCCTTTAGCCTTGTCCCGTAGCAACTTAGATGCAACCATTAGGACCTATAACACTTATACAAAGTGTTTACATGTTCCTAAGTGTCCCAACTTATTTCATTAAGTTATTATTTGGCTAATTAGTTATATATATGCTTAGTATATGATAACTAGGATCGTGCGTGTGAACAAGTCTCCGTTTGCCACCTAGCACGGTATCCGACACTACAATCCAAACCACTCACCACATGTGAGTTCATACCCCTTTAAATTAACCTTTGAAATACTTTAAATGTTTTAAATACTTTATGGGGGGGGATACAAGTTCAATGCTTATAGTTATTGAAATCAATCACATGTGATTGCATTAATCACATGTGATTAATAACTAGAAAACCAATGATTTTATCACTGTTCAAACTGTTTATCAAACTGCTTTACTTCGAAATGTTTTACAAACTCTTTTACTTATCAAACACTTTTATTTAAACTTTGTTATACTTCTTATAAATTGCATGCCCATATATGTATAGATATATAAGCAATGTTTAAAGGGCTTAGGAAGACCATCCGCCCTATTTCCTTTTTCTCGATTTGGATGTGGTCTGGTGGGATTTCGGGTGACCATCCGAAGGTCGTTTCAATATTAGTTATATATCAATTATACATATATAGACATAAAAGTACTTCCATATTCATGCGTACTATACACATTACTAGTAAGTTACCATCGGGGTAACACATGATCATACTACTATAACTGTTAGATCAATGAGTCAGTTCATTCATGAGTCTATACATTACATTACTATGAGAACATATAAAACTATACTAGAAAGAGAACATATACAACTATACTAGGAGGAGAACATATACAACTGTACTAGAACGAGAAACAGTACATATACAAGAATACGATAACAATTGTGATCCACTGGATCGGAGCATGCCTTAAATGTCATGGACCGAGTTGTAGCAAGAATTATCTTGGAGGGAGAGCATGATTTTGCGTATAGATCTATACTGGATTGACTATCCTACACCTTGCTGCTAGCTACAGCCGGACCTGCAGGTCTGCGGGTGCCAAACGTCATTTCGTTATTACGACCATTCGTATGTCGTTGTTACCAGTCAATAGTATGGTGCAATTATCACATTATACCTTAATATAAATCCGGTTTAAGGTAGTGAGTACAGTAGTAGTTCCTATAATACAAAACTACAGTACTACAATGATTTACCCATTACATATTTTTAGTGATAACCTCACTTAAACATTAATGTACAAACTATATTTGATAAATGATAGTTACACTTGGAAAATTACAAACTTTTACAACAAACGAGCATACAAAATAGTTAAGCCTTGGTAGAAGGCTACTTTAATAGAAAATATAGGTTTTTCTGAGAGATTCAAACTTTTACAAACACTTACATACATTTTACGAACTTATACTTGAGACACGTTCAAAAGTTTTGATAGCAAACATCGACACTAAAATACTTTTGAACTCACCAGCTTAATGCTGATAAACTCTTTCAAAATAACTTGTATTCTCAGGTCATCAGTAGACAGGTACTGATGCCAACTTTTGAGAAGATGGAGCGCCTTCAAGACTCATCATATTATTTTGATTTACATTATATTTTTGGTGTCTAAAACTGTACAGAACACGCTTGTATTAAAATTATATATTTAATGCAATGGATGATGTTGTTTGCTTATTTACATTTACTGTGTTGTGATACTGTACATGACGTCCTCCGCCCCAGAACGTTTCCGCCATTCTTGGTTTTGGGGTGTGACAGATTGGTATCAGAGCATTGTTTATAGTGAATCAAGTATATCAACCCATAAAAGATATACTAAACTATAAACCCATTAGGGATTAAAGCACTCTGACCCAGGGTCTATACTTTAAATATTAAAATATTTAATTAAGTATACTAGTCTGCATTCATACTAAAATCAGTGTCACAATGACAAGAACAAAAGTATTACGATTGTTAAATATCACAAGTGAGCTCGGGGATGTATGGTCAGTTCTGGGAATGACATAGCCTGATCAACTATGCTGGTCCTAGGAGTGATTAGCATATGCCCTAGAATGGTTGTGATGTGTTAACAAGTCTAAAACTTACCAACAATACCACAAGAAGATCAGTAGAACTTAAACTTAAAATACTATGGGTGTATTTTGTACTACTAGTTACATGTATACTATATTCTTATACCTCTCTTCTCGCATAGATTTAAATGGCTGGATTCCATCACGGCGACCCGTACTTTCCAAATGAAGGCAATGCCGGGTGGATCGAAGAAGAGCTCGAAGATGAGCATCCAATCCCGTTGGATGATCACCTCGCAGAAGTCTTTTCTGATGGATCCGACTCTGAGCCTGAAGTCAACAACCTACCGCTAGTAGGTCAAGCCCCGAACAACAACCCCCGACTAGCTTTTCCAGGTCCTACTCCCTTGTGGGCAACCAACTTGAATCGCTGGAGTGATGAACAGGGTCAACCCTTACCATACTTTGGGGACCGAAGCTTTTATAACGTCAGTGAAGGTGGTTCTGCTGACCGAGCTCTGCCCGTCATTATCCGCAGAATAGCTCGTAATGTTGAACAAGGTAGAGCAGCCATCGACCGGGTCATGGAGATTGATGCCAACTCAGGTGTCAACACAGTCCGAATCCGACGTCTTGAAGAAGACATGGAACGGACTCGGAGGACCAATGAAACCCTGCAGCAACAGCTGGCTGCCTCACGAGCTAAAGTCTTGGAACTTCGAGCCCGTCAGAGGGCTCAGGAGCGACACCTTCAAGAGGTGTTTCGTCAAGTGTCCGACCTCAGGGCTCGCTCGAGGATTTCCCATCGCCGTTAGATGATGTCTAGTACATCTCTGTCTTTTGGTTAAGGAATAGCCTTTAACATCTGTTCTCTATGTAGCACTTATCTGTAAAATATGTTGGATTAATGTCTAAGTCCATAACTATATTTGGTATGTACTTGACCCGACCCGACATGGTCCATTTGGGTTGCACTTCACCGACACAATTTATATGGATAATCTTTTGAGAATAGTATGTTTATGATTAATATTAATATATTATAAGTTCTAATATATTAATATGGAATCATATTATTTAATTAGTATTGATCAAGAATTAATTTATAATTAATTAAGTGATCAAAAGGAACTAATTAAATATGGACTCTTATATATATGGAATGGGCCAAGTTCATTTAGGTTGGGCTAAGCTTTCATGGATAGTCCATGGAGTGTTTAACCCATGGATCCTAGGAAATGAAAGGTCATGGGTATTAGGGTTTAACCCTAATCCTCCATATTATATAAAGATGTCTTTGGTTGGTGAAATTGGCACTAGTGTGATACACTAAGAGGGCTAGCCGATTTCACTAAGAGAGAACCAAGTATTCATATTCTCTAAAGTCTTCCAAGGTGTCTTCGTGATTTGTGACTCCACTTGAGGCTTCCACACTATTGGGGCTAAGATCTTAAAGCTTGAAGACATCAAGCTACATCAAAAGGTATGTCTTCTAACTAGTACTTTGTAGATTAAGAACATCATAATATGCTAGTTAGGATTAAAGCCTTGGAAAGTTCTTATTTGCATGTATTATAGAGAAAACATAGATCCAAGGTTTATAGGGTTGCATGTACACCATAGGAGTGTTAGAATGCTCAAAACCCAACAGTGGTATCAGAGCCACGAGTTGTTTTCTATTATATTGATGCAAATATTTTATTTTCAAAGTTGAAAAAAAAGGAAAAAAAACATGAAGTTTGTCAAATTTTAAGATAATTACTTGTTCTTGTGAAAAACTAATTATTTGTAAAATTTGAATAATTTGCTTTATGAGTTGAATTAGGTCAAATTTAATAAAAGATAAAATGATATGATTATTTTATTAGTTTTAAAAGTTTGATCTAAAGAGTTTTATTTTTTGAAACCTCCATAAGTTATGGATATGAAAAGGTTTTAAAAAAAATTGATTCAAAGTTTTTATGGAGTTAGAAAATTTGGTGTTAATGTTTTAAAGGATTCCATAACTTAAGAATAAGTTATGGATCACCAAATTTTTTTTTGTGTTACCTTGTTTTATGAGTTGCTTAGATTAATAGAAAAATTGAGTGAAATAGTTGTTTTCAATCCAAATTAATCTAAGAGTTGATTCTAAAATGTGTTCTTGTAACTTGTCCTCAAGTTATTTGAAAAGTCACATTTAAGTTTCATAAAACTCATAAAAGTTGGCAATGGTTACAAAAGATGAAGAGTCTTGTCCTTAAGTTATGGAGGTTTAAGAGTCACTTCATTAATAAATAAATAAAATATGTAACCTTAATTAATTATATAAGTTATAAAATAAAGAAAAGTTAATTCTTTTATTAGTTTAAAGTCTTCCATAACTTGTCCTCAAGTTATGGAACTTGAAGAGTTTTTGGATTAAAACTACTTTAAACACATAAGTTATGGAATTAATTAGTTTTGAATAGTTTCAAAACTTGCCCTCAAGTTTTGGAATTTGAAAAGTTTTCACTTATGAATACTTTAATTCCAAGTTAGCCCTTAGAATTTTAAAAGTTAAAATTCAACCCTTATACTTTATAATATTATAAGTTAATAATATATATATATATATATATATATATATATATATATATATATATATATATATATGTATAAGAGTAAAGTCAGTCTTACCGCTAGTACGCCTCATTCACGAAGTCGGTCTATAAGGTGGGTATAAGGGTGTTGCCTATAAAATGGCAACTTAATGGGTGTCCACTCTCACCCACCACTTGCTTGACTGGTGGAGGGTCGTTAGCCGAACGGGTTTGACAGGACTATAATTCTCCCTTCATTAAAAGTATTAATGATAAATACTAAGTAACTAAACACTTATAAATACCCAATCTTAGTTACTTAGGAAAATGTGAATAAGGTGCTAATCCATGAAATTACACTTTGCACTTTGTTTAAGTCGGTTAGTGGAGCGTGTGTGGTTAACCGGCACACTAACTCGTATTTAACAAGGTAGGCAAAGGGTAACTTAATGTTTATCATAGTATCGGTGGAGCGTGTGTGGTTAACCGGCACATCGATTGAGGGGTAAACACTTAAGGGTACCAAGTAATTTGCATGGTTACTTCACACCTTGTTTTGTGATCCTCGGCATCCCAGTCACAAAACCTGAAGGGCACACTCGAGATTGAAACATGCCATTGAACAGTTCAATGAATCTGAATAGATCTAGGAGTTTCAAAACCAATTAAAACCTAATAATACATTTCGTTTATCTTGGTGGAAATTGGTGAATCGTCATTCACCTACCTTCAAATATTTTATAGCTTGGATTACGGCATCCCTCTTCTAAGTTATAAAATAGTTTGTTGGGTCCTAGCCTTAATATTTCATATTGGGTGTCATATTAAGGACTTTAAAATCAACTATCTTGAATATCTCCCAAAAGATGTCTAGTTTAGACATTTATGATCTTCCCAAATCTCTTGAAACAAGATTTCCTAAATGAAGATGATGTCCCTTGGAAATCATACTTCTTTCACCTCCTTCAATTATTCTCCCTAACCCACAAGTTCAAGGTCACTCAAGTCCTATTGGCAAGGCAA
The DNA here is from genome assembly GCF_051521515.1 of Lactuca serriola. Classification (NCBI taxonomy): domain Eukaryota; kingdom Viridiplantae; phylum Streptophyta; class Magnoliopsida; order Asterales; family Asteraceae; genus Lactuca; species Lactuca serriola. The sequence continues at coordinate 13,773,816 of NC_136408.1, forward strand.
GGTCTAGGTGTGATCACATCTTGGAGATGTAGTCACATATTGACAAGCCGGGAGAGTTGGGTGTCAAAGTCCTGAGAAAGTTGGTGGTTCAATCACTTTCTAAGTCACATAGTGAGTTCCTTTGGGAAACCTATGAAACAGACTATGACAAGACCCTTAATGATCTTATCTATTTGTTAAGATCAACTTCCTTAAAACTTGATGGACATTGACAATAGTGACACAGGAAATCCAGGAAAGCATTCTCTTCCCAATGGAAAGGGATCGGCCATAGTCAACTCGGTTGACCAAATGGTAAAGAGAAAAGCTAAGTCTATGATAGTCCCGTGTACCATTATCAAAGGCTCCATATGTTTATATTGCCAAAGGAAGGGGCATTGGTTGCGAAGCTGCCAAATTTACCTAAGGATGTTAAAGTCAATAAGTTTGACTCTACTTCAGGTAAATTCCACTATCTAACTCTGCTAAGTTTCTATTCTGAGATTCCTGATACATGATGTGATTGGGTCACATGGTGATGTTTTAAGAATCAAAGAAAAGTGAAGAAACTTAAAGAAAGAATATGCTGAATCTGATGGCGTAGATGGATTTCTATCGCATAGTTTGAAGATCGGATTCTTGAGCTACTTCTTAGGAGTTATGAGATATTGCATAGGAATAGATAACAACAAGTTTTCATATGGATTGTAAGGACAAGTTCTTCCGCAAAGTTTTTAAAATAAAAGGAAAATTTTTGATTTTATTTATTTTAAAATATCCTTACAATGGCATTTATGGAAATTTTTGTTGCTTATAAGATTCCATTAAGAGCAAGAGTGGAAATATGAAACTGATTCTTTCGTTTGTGGTAATGTCTAGATTTACCAAATAAGGAAAGATTCTCATCACCCAAGTTTCAATTGGACCGGAACTTGGAATCATGCAAGTTGTATAGCATGATGAATGAGAACTTTCAAGTATTGGAAAATTAAGACTAATTACTTGTTCACATGGATGTGTGAGTCAAGTGAAGGACTAAGGGATCAAGTACACATTCTTGTGCACTGGCCAAGTCCACCACAAAAGATTGATAAGACTATTCGTCATGATTTACTTACGTTCAGTAAATATGGTTATACTTACAAGCTTAAGTGTAATTCTAAGACATTGGAAAAGGTTCCAATGTATGGCAGAGCGAATAAGAAGAATCAAATTAGGCAGAAGGATAAAAGTTTCTCAAATCTGAAAATATGGGAGAGTACTTTAGTATCAGTTTTGTGATCATCTTAATGATTAAGAAACCATATCAAAATTAGTTCTCTAAGGAAAATCTTAGTGCATTTTAATGACTAAGAAAAGGAACTTGAATTGTTGAAATGGTTAAATCAAGAAGATGAGTCATACTTCGTACCAATACAAGTCTTAGAGTCATACTCCAAGATTGTAACTTGAGTGACATGTCTCAAAAGAAGGTTTAAAACACTTGTCAAATGTAAGAGTAAAAGTTTTCTACTCTTGTACATTTGAAATTGGTAAGTTGTGATGTTTTGGACAAAACAAAGACCAACTTAGGCCAATTGTGTGAAGTGTTTGTCTTGATTAGAATCCACACTATCTCTTGGATATTTGACAAGGGAGTCTTATAGGTCAAGAGGACAGTGGGAGTCTTAAAGGTCTTGAAAGTCAAGAACTAATCAAGAAGAGAACCTGAAGTTCTTCACCAGCACACGAATTGAGGTTTATAACCTATCGTGTTGACATATTCTATGCCCATTCCAGTTAAAGTTGGCTTTGCATATGAGTTCTTAGAGTTCTCAATTTGTTGCACAACAACTTGGAAGCAATGGCAGGCCCTTAAGCTGCCAGGTGGCAAGAAGTTAAGATTGAGTTCAGTCCATATGAGATTGGATTTGTCATTACCTTTTCCCTGTGACTAAGGTTTTGACAATTCACATGGATAAGAACACGTACACCATTAAATCTAAGTGTCATAAGGTTTCTCTCCGATTCATGAAAATGATGGTGAGGAAACACTTTCACTAAGTAGATTTTAGCTAGATAGCAATTGTGATATTTGCATTCTCAAAGTCGTTAGTGGAGCGTGTGTGGTTTACCGGCACACTAACCTGGACTTGTGAGAAGTGGCAAAAAGGTCTAACCATTATGATTACGGCATACCTCTTCATAATTGTTTAGACACACAAGTGTGCTATCTAAGAGAAGGTGTATGTTTTTGATAAAGTCTTATCAAAACAATCTAGTATCAGAAATCTGAACTTTGGTAGAAAGTCAGCTAATTTCTGAGTACATGTCAAAGCTAGTGGGAGCATAAGTGTTATGCTAATAATCATCATGTTAGTGGGAGCATGATAATTATGATAAGTATTGCAAGTTAGAAATGTTAATTATAGAAAACAAAAGTTTCAATTGGGAAAGAGTTGTTTTGCTATAATTAAGGGAGAGAAAATTATACTTCATCTCAAATCTATAAGCTTAGATCGTGAGGTTTTAATCATTTAGTCAAGGATATATATATGAATTTCATGTTGGAATGGCTCAACATAAGGAAATTCTGTATATGGGTCCATTATTTGCGTTCTAAAATTCGATTATGATTACGGCATCCCTTTTCATAATCTGAATTATGAGAACTTGGCAAATAGAAATGGAAATGTTATAGCAAAAGACTGGTTTAGTCTTTATGTGAGACATCATGAATCGTGTCCCATATGCTTCGGATATATGATCGATTACATGTGCTATATTCATCCTTTCTAAAATTTTCCAAATGCATGGGGCATTAAGAAGGTAAAAGGTTTAGAACTGGATATGACTAAAAGGATTAAACTATTGTCGAGGATAATCTAAGGTTTACCAAAGATTGGTTTCTCAAGGACAGTCGAAAGTATAGTGATAATTCTAGAAGGATTATATTGACATAATCTGTAAGGAGGCAACTCTTTTTCAGATGTGATAGTCAAAATGAATCTGGAAATGTTTCAAAGTTAGTATTTTCAATCTGTGTAAGATTAAAGGGAACTTAATGCAAGAAGGATGTTTCCAAAGGAATTGATCTCCTTTGGAATGCTCTGTAATGTTTGTTGTCAAGTCTTTATGACTTTGTGCATAATCATTACAAGAAGATCAATGCATATAAGTTTAGAATCTAACAGATTTCAGTAAATGGCATGAATTTGAAATTCTTGCATTTGCAGTAAGGATTTGGGAGTGTGAAAAGAGAATCATTGAAGTTATGTTCAATGGATCTAGTTCACAAAGTAAAGATCATAGACAAACATGGTATGCATACTTGGTGTATGGCATGACTAGTGTTTAGAAAAACATAGTGTACATGCTTAGAGCATGGGACAACTATTGTTTTAAATTCAAGAATAATGTTGATAGCTGAAACAGTATACAATGAATAATGTGTAATCATATGGTGATAAATAAAAGGTGTTTTATTTATGTTCAAAGGGTTGATACCATATTGGATTCAATTATTATTATGTTTCATTTTGCATGTTTTGACTTCTCGAATAAACTAGGTTATTCTTCCGGAATGACTAAGTTATTCAAACCATCCACAGTCGGTCATATGTTGGAAGTAGATATGAATTAAGACTGTCATGGGTTGGCTTGTAGAGGTATAAGGTGTTGGACAAAGGGCTACAACACTCATGAGTGCTCATAAGTTCTGAGTATTGGATTCAACCCGCGCTCATTGGAATCACTTCATGGATTTTATCACGAGTGATCATGAGACGATAATATCTTATATTCTTCAAACCTAGAGATATGAGTTGTTACTATGAGTTGATAGTACATTGATTGCACGAAAACGCATTTGGTAACTCGGTGCTATAAAATGTGCCTTTGTGTATGATTCAACAAGTAGTAGAACAAGCCATATGAGTCGAAGTTTATGCGTTCCTTTTACCTTCGGGATAAAAGCGATATCTGTGGGCCCCTCGATGATTTGATGATGACAAATGGAAGTGCTCGGCCGGGCCAGGACTGATTTGATTTGTTCAATTAGTCAGTCGTCATAAATCGGAAATCGGGAAACAACAAATGGACAGAGAGAATGATTATAATCCATGTCTCAGTCCATATGATATCTAGAATGGAGGAATATATGATCCCTTATCTAATGGACAAGTTCGTTGACAAGATCAGAGTTCGACAGCAGCTTTAAGAGCTACGATTGCCAGTTAGGTTTGAAGTCATACGCAATAATAGTTTTAGACTTATCCAAGTGGGAGACTGTTGGATTAATGTCTAAGTCCATAACTATATTTGGTATGTACTTGACCCGACCCGGCATGGTCCATTTGGGTTGCACTTCACCGACACAATTTATATGGATAATCTTTTGAGAATAGTATGTTTATGATTAATATTAATATATTATAAGTTCTAATATATTAATATGGAATCATGTTATTTAATTAGTATTGATCAAGAATTAATTTATAATTAATTAAGTGATCAAAAGGAACTAATTAAATATGGACTCTTATATATATGGAATGGGCCAAGTTCATTTAGGTTGGGCTAAGCTTTCATGGATAGTCCATGGAGTGTTTAACCCATGGATCCTAGGAAATGAAAGGTCGTGGGTATTAGGGTTTAACCCTAATCCTCCATACTATATAAAGATGTCTTTGGTTGGTGAAATTGGCACTAGTGTGATACACTAAGAGGGCTAGCCGATTTCACTAAGAGAGAACCAAGTATTCATATTCTCTAAAGTCTTCCAAGGTGTCTTGGTGATTTGTGATTCCACTTGAGGCTTCCACACTATTGGGGCTAAGCTCTTAAAGCTTGAAGACATCAAGCTACATCAAAAGGTATGTCTTCTAACTAGTACTTTGTAGATTAAGAACATCATAATATGCTAGTTAGGATTAAAGCCTTGGAAAGTTCTTATTTGCATGTATTATAGAGAAAACATAGATCCAAGGTTTATAGGGTTACATGTACACCATAGGAGTGTTAGAATGCTCAAAACCCAACAAAATATTCCTAACTTTCAGTACTCTAATTAGGAATCTAAGAACTGTCAAACTTTTCTGTATGGTATGATGTAAGACCTACTGATAGGTCGATTTTCCCTGAACTTATTACATCGGTAATACCAGTATTATTGACATCTATCGAATCTGTGGGAATAATCTGTACATTTGTGTTTCCTACTAATATTCTTTGTTGCGATCTCAAACACTCATTCAACTGTTGGGCTATGGTTAGTTAGTCCATGTGTCACTTTCACGTTGCTTACAAATGGATTCTTACCAATTTTTCTTATCTTTATAAACTTATAGATGAAAGATGCCTCCTCGCAAATCTCCCAGGAATAAACTTGCACCTCCTCCGCCTCCGGTCATCGATACTGCAGCCCTGAATGTTGCCGTAGCTGCAGCAGTGGCAACTACCATGGCTCAGTATCACTCATCTGATGCCAGAAGAGGTGGAACCCCTATTGAATCAACCCTGGTTGAAACCCCTGTGTGCTTGAGAGAGTGCTCTACAAGGATTTCACCAATTGCAAGCCGAAGCCTTTCTATGGCACCGGCGGAGTCATTGCCTTCTCACAATGGTTCGAGAAGACTGAATCAGTCTTCGAAATCTGTTCATGCCTTGCTGCAAGCAAAGTCAAGTATGCCGCATGCACCTTTGAAGGAAAGGCCCTGACATGGTGGAACGGCCATGTTAAGGCATTAACCCTCGTCATAGCCAACGACATGGGCTGGGAAACGATGAAAGACCTCATGATTGAGGAATACTGCCCGAGGGGCGAAGTCCAGAAATTGGAGCAGGATCTTTGGAACCTGACTATGAAGGGAACCAACGTAATCGCTTACACTGCCCGATTCAGCGAGCTGGTGGCCCTCTGCCCCAATATGGTTCCCACTGAAGGGAAAAAGATCGAAAGGTACATATGGGGGCTAGTGCCTCCTTATCAGGGGAATGTTCTAGCATCAAACCCCGCTACCTTTGACAGTGCCAAGCGACTGGCACAGCGACTCATTGACCATGGAGTCAAAACCCCTGCAACCACAACCGCCCTAGCCATCCCGGAACCCTCCAAACCCGCTGATACTAAGCGGAAATTCTGGGATGAAAAGAAGAAGCAACGGGATGCCAAAAAGCAGCAAATTGTGGCAATGCATGCCGCAATAACCCCTGCTGCTGCTTCTACTACTGCTCCAGTGGGTCAGTATGCTGGAAGTTTGCCCAAGTGCAACAAATGCAACTACCACCACAACGGCCCCTGCCATGAAATGCAGTGCTCTAACTGCAACAGGAAAGGACACACAGTCCGATTCTGTAAGTTCCCGACACAACCGATCACGCAGGTCCCTGACTCTGGCGCGAGCCCGGCCTGCTATGGATGTGGCGAAGCAGGCCACTTTAAGAGGGAATGCCCCAAAGAAAAGAATGCTGGTGGAGCAGGGAGGGTACTAGCTATATGTAACAACGCAATTTTTCAAACAAATTTTTCATTTTAAAAATAAAGTATTTTCATTCAAAACAAGGCATAAATAATTTAAGTGTCATGTCAAATACAATTTGTTTAAATCCCAAGATCATAAAAACATCCTTCAGTGTGTATCGATCACGCCGGCGCCTTCCCACGGTCCTCACTAGTACCTGAAACACAAACATAACAACTATAAGCATAAATGCCTAGTGAGTTCCCCAATATACAACTTACGCACATACGCCTTTCCAGGCCCTGACCTTCCGGTCCATGTGTCTCAGGGGACTTCCGTCCCTGCTGGGTAAACCTTCCGGTCCTACCCACGCCGACCTTCCGGTCCATCACACAACATATTGCCTTCCAGCCCATAACATATCGCCTTCCGACCCATAACATATTGCCTTCCGGCCCATGACATACATAACACATATAACAAATAACTCACCACATATAGCATACATATCACATATCATATCTGACCTTCCGGTCACACAGTCAAACCCTTCCGGGTATAGTATAGTGAGAAGACTCACCTCGTGAATGCTGAAGGCTAGCAAATCCTGAAATCACTCGTGCACAATCCGCCGAGCTACAATCTCCCTATAACATCATATATCTCTTATTAATACTTTTACCTTCTAAGTTTGACTATCCCTAAGAAGTCAGACATAGGTCAACTCTGGTCAACGGTCAACGGTCAACTCGACCGGACTCGGCGAGTGCCTTGGAGACTCGGCGAGTCTAGACGTCCTCCAATCCTCTAAGGTTCCCCTTCTACTCGTCGAGTATCCTCCTTGACCCGACGAGTTACTCCTGGAAGAATCGCGGGGCCACCCCGACTCAACTCGCCGAGTCTAAAGAACAACTCGACGAGTCCCAGTAAATCTTCAAGCTACTCGCCGAGTCTGTTCGTCGAACTCGGCGAGTCCATGCCATGCAACCGCTCAAACTGCATCCTAAGGTCAGAACTGCTCTGACCATTCCTAGGTCTGGCCTTCCTAGGCTGATCCATCACGTAAGGTCCTCATTTCGGTGCTCATGATACACCCCAAGACTTATAATTTACATATTAACCTAAGGCATAAGGATTCCAATCCAAAACCTTCATCAATTCCCGAAATGCACAGGCATGGGACATTCTGGACCTCCAAAGGTCCCAATACAGGGTTACAATCGTTTGGGGGACTAGGGTAACATTCAATCTAATCACAAAAGGGTTCCATAAACCCTAATTCCATAAACACATCAACATAGCAGAGTATACTCGAATTCTTACCTGGATGATGTACTCTCTGTGTCCCCAATCCTTAGAACGTGACTCCCTTGCTGTTCCTTTAGCCAAGCCCTTCTCTTCCTTGCACAACAACTCTTCTATAATCAACAATGGCCTATAATCTTGCTCCAGATGCACACAATCGATTTAGGGTTCTTCTCAGAAGGCTAAAATGAACAATGACGGCCAATAAGTCCCTTTTATACGTCCCAAACCTGAACGGTTAGGGTTTTTGCTAAACAGCGCAGACTCGCCGAGTCCATATCTGGACTCGTCGAGTCCAGTCGCGAACCCGCGACCAGGTCTGCGATCCTACTCGGCGAGTCTAGGCTCCAACTCGCCGAGTCCCCTCTTAAAACACTCCAAAAACATAATTTTAACAATACCTGAGATTCCGGGCTGTTACACTATAGGCCACGGGGAAGCAGTTGCTGACCCGACAGTGGTTACTGGTACGTTCCTCCTCGATAACTCCTATGCATGCATTTTGTTCGATAGTGGAGCGGAGCGAAGCTTCGTAAACCATAAATTTGCTCGCATGCTTAAACAACCACCACACGCACTCAAAGAACTATTCACAGTAGAAATGGCTAATGGAAAAACTGAAAGTACGAATAGCATATACTTAGGTTGTACCCTAACTCTAGATAACCATTCTTTCCCAATCGACCTCATGCCGGTCTCAATACAAAGCTTCGACGTTATCATTGGCATGGATTGGTTAAGTCTCCATCGTGTCGACATCATGTGCTTCGAGAAAGCAGTCCGTCTAAACCTTTCGTCTAACGAAACTCTTATAGTCTACGGCGACAAACCTGGTGCGAATCTTCGCATTATATCAAGTATTCAAGCACAGAAGTATATGCGTAAAGAATACCATGCATTCCTTGATCACGTCGTCGACACAAGCCTCGAAACAAAAGAACTAAAGAACATCCCAGTAGTGAGCGACTTCCCCGAAATTTTCCCAAAAGAACTACCTGGGTTACCTCCGCAACGGCATGTCGAGTTCCGAAACGACTTACTCCCAGGAGCTACCCCAGTAGCCAAGTCGCCCTACCGCTTAGCACCAGTTGAGATGCAGGAACTCTCTAGTCAACTTAACGAACTGCTCAGCAAGGGCTTTATAAGACCAAGTTTCTCACCTTGGGGAGCACCGGTCTTGTTCGTTAAGAAGAAAGACGGATCATTTCGTATGTGTATCGACTATAGAGAACTCAACAAACTGACGGTCAAAAATCGTTACCCTCTGCCTCGCATACACGATCTATTTGACCAACTGCAAGGGGCAAATTATTTTTCCAAAATTGATCTGAGATCCGGATATCACCAGTTACGAGTACTAGAGGAGGATGTGCCGAAGACAGCCTACCGAACTCGTTACGGACATTACGAGTTGGTGGTGATGCCATTCGGATTGACCAATACGCCTGCAGTCTTCATGGATCTGATGAATAGAGTATGCCGACCTTACTTGGATCAGTTCGTCATCGTTTTCATTGATGACATCTTGATCTACTCCCGAAGTAAGGAAGAGCATGGCGATCACCTGCGACAAGTCCTAGGGACATTATGAAAGGAGAAACTTTATGCGAAGTTCTCGAAATGTGAATTTTGGATCCGAAGAGTCGAATTCTTAGGACACGTGGTAAGCGAAGAGGGAATCCACGTGGACCCATCCAAAATTAAAGCCATTGAGAACTGGTCAGCACCCAAGATGCCTACTGAAATTCGTCAATTTCTAGGCCTCGCTGGCTACTACCGTAGATTCATTCAGAACTTCTCCCGAATAGCGAAACCCCGTACAACCTTGACCCAGAAAGGCGTGGCCTTTGACTGGGAAGAGAAACAAGAGAGAGCGTTCCAAACGCTCAAATGAGCCTTGTGCACCGCGCCAATACTATCCCTCCCTGAAGGGATAGAAGACTTTGTAGTCTATTGCGATGCATCGAATCAAGGGCTCGGGTGTGTTCTGATGCAGCGAGGTAAGGTCATCGCCTACGCCTCGAGACAGTTGAAAACACACGAGGTTAACTACACGACCCACGATCTTGAACTGGGAGCAGTGGGTTTGCTCTGAAGATCTGGAGACATTACTTGTACGGAACGAAAAGCACTATCTTTACCGACCACAAGAGTTTACAACACATTTTCGATCAGAAAGAGCTCAACATGAGACAACGACGGTGGGTCGAGCTACTCAGTGACTACGAATGCGATATTCGTTATCATCCGGGTAAAGCCAACGTAGTAGCAGACGCCCTAAGTCGGAAAGAATATTTTGGTCGCAAAGTCAAGTCATTGTCGATAACCATCCATTCACACTTGTCTAAGCAAATTCAGGCGGCCCAACTTGAAGCCATGAAACCTGAAAATGTGACGAGTGAATCCCTTAGAGGAATGGACAAGAATTTAGAAGCCAAGGGTAACGGAGCCTTATATTTCATGAATCGAATCTGGACACCGAAACACGGTGGTTTCCGAGACTTGGTCATGACCGAGGCGCACAACACTCGGTATTCCGTCCACCCAGGTTCAGATAAGATGTATCTGGATCTTAAAAAGCTACACTGGTGGCCTAATATGAAAGCAGAGATTGCTACCTTCGTAAGTAAATGCCTTGCGCAAAGGTGAAGGTCGAGTACCAGAAGCCCTCTGGTTTATTGCAACAACCAGAGATTCCAGAATGGAAGTGGGAGCGGATCACTATGGATTTCATAACCAAGTTGCCCAAGACAACGAGTGGACTTGATACCATATGGGTCATCGTCGATAGATTGACCAAGTCTGCACACTTCCTGCCTATCAAAGAAACCAACAAAATGGAGAAACTTACGAGAACATACATTAAGGAAATCGTACGGCTACATTGTGTACCTATGTCCATTATCTCCGATAGAGATAGTAGGTTCACCTCAAGATTCTGGCAATCACTACAACATTCCTTAGGAACAAGGCTGGACATGAGCACAGCCTACCATCCACAGACCGACGGACAGAGTGAGAGGACCATCCAAACACTGGAAGATATGTTGCGAGCCTGCGTGATTGACTTTGGGAAGGCATGGGATACTCATTTACCCCTTGTCGATTTTTCCTATAATAACAGTTATCACACGAGCATCAAGGCTGCTCCATTTGAAGCCTTCTACGGCCGAAAGTGCAGATCCCCTCTGTGCTGGGCTGAGGAGGGTGATACCCAATTAGCCAGGGGCAAGCTTCCGACAGTACTCTCACCGGTCCGGAGATCATTCGGGAAACGACAGACAAAATCGTTCAGATCCGTGAACGATTAAAAGCCTCTAGAGACCGACAGAAGAGCTACGCTGATAAACGAAGAAAACCTTTGGAATTTCAGGTGGGAGACAGAGTCCTTCTCAAAGTCTCACCCTGGAAGGGCTTGATACGTTTCGGAAAGCGTGGGAAGCTTAATCCGAGGTACATAGGGCCTTTCGAGATTCTTGCAAGAGTCGGCCCCGTAGCTTACCTGCTCGACCTACCCGACGCACTTCGTAACGTACATTCTATATTCCACGTATCTAACTTGAAAAAGTGTCTGTCCGACGAGACTCTTGTAATCCCACTCGACGAAGCAAAGCTGTATCCCTATCGTGAAGGTCCGCTGGAACGCCAAGTGAGGACCGGAATACACTTGGGAACACGAGGATCAGATGAAACTGAAATACCCTCATCTTTTCGCTTGATTGTTTGTAACTTCTTGTTTGCTTAAATTCTAATTTCGGGACGAAATTCCTTCTAACAGGGGGATGATGTGACAACCCGAAATTTCCATTTTGTACGAACACTAACTATTCAATAGAAGCTAGTCTAGTTTCAATGAACTTCAGACTTTTCCGAATAAGTTTGTGTACATTAGGGTTTACATTAAAGGAGATATCAGGAGAGTGGATGCTCATGGGTTTGTGAAACTTGAGCATTTCAACCCTTCATCATGTTAGAGTCCAATTCCAGAATAAAATATTTTCTGCCAAAATATTTCAGGACTATAAATAGATTTCTGAACTAAATTATTCATTATTCACATTTCCAACTAGAGAAAAGCCATATTCTCTCTCACGGATCTTTCAGTTTTCATCCCAAATCGTGAGTCTACTTTCCTAGTTGTGTTTTAATGCATGTTATATGCTTAATAACATAGTTTACATGTCAAATTTGTAAGATCCGGGAGTTTACCGCCCAAGAACGTTCTTGGGGAGTAAACTCCAAAACGAAGCCTAAGAGCTACCTAATCCCATTTCCATGTTAGGTAACTAGTTAAGGACATTATGTATGATCTTTTAAGGCTAGAACACAATCAAGAACACTTAGCTTTTGGAGTTTACGGCCCAAGAGTTTCTTGGACCGTAAACACCATTTTTCAAGGGCTTAAAGTGCCCTAAACACCCCTTAAGGCTATAGACAATAACCCTCTATTACTTGTAGCTTGAATGGGGAGTAAATCACATTGCCACACACCTCTTGGGCCGTAAACTCCAAGTAAAGGCACCAAAGTGTGCCTAAAGTCCCCTTTAGACTTAAACAAAAGTCTAGAATTTATCCTTTGTGTGCAACAGGCTTAAAAGAATTAAAACACCCACCCTATAGGAGTTTACGGCCGTAAACTCTAGGGGATATGTTCTTTAGGCCATAAACTCCTCAAAGGAGCATTCTAAGGCCCTAAACTACCTAAAGGATTAAACCACCAATGCTAGGCTTATTCTAGAAGTCATTTAACACTTTAAAACACCCCAAACCACCAATTCAAGAGTTCACGGCCGTAAATTCCAAAGGTGGGGTTTGTTGGGTGGTAAACTCATATACAGGGTCATTTGGTACATTAAACCCCTTTAGCCTTGTCCCGTAGCAACTTAGATGCAACCATTAGGACCTATAACACTTATACAAAGTGTTTACATGTTCCTAAGTGTCCCAACTTATTTCATTGAGTTATTATTTGGCTAATTAGTTATATATATGCTTATTATATGATAACTAGGCTCGTGCGTGTGAACAAGTCTCCGTTTGCCACCTAGCACGGTATCCGACACTACAATCCAAACCACTCACCACATGTGAGTTCATACCCCTTTAAATTAACCTTTGAAATACTTTAAATGTTTTAAATACTTTATGGGGGGGATACAAGTTCAATGCTTATAGTTATTGAAATCAATCACATGTGATTGCATTAATCACATGTGATTAATAACTAGAAAACCAATGATTTTATCACTATTCAAACTGTTTATCAAACTGCTTTACTTCGAAATGTTTTACAAACTCTTTTACTTATCAAACACTTTTATTTAAACTTTGTTATACTTCTTATAAATTGCATGCCCATATATGTATAGATATATATAAGCAATGTTTAAAGGGCTTAGGAAGACCATCCGCCCTATTTCCTTTTTCTCGATTTGGATGTGGTCTGGTGGGATTTCGGGTGACCATCCGAAGGTCGTTTCAATATTAGTTATATATCAATTATACATATATAGACATAAAAGTACTTCCATATTCATGCGTACTATACACATTACTAGTAAGTTACCATCGGGGTAACACAGGATCATACTACTACAACTGTTAGATCAATGAGTCAGTTCATTCATGAGTCTATACATTACATTACTATGAGAACATATACAACTATACTAGAAAGCGAACATATACAACTATACTACGAGGAGAACATATACAACTATACTAGAACGAGAAATAGTACATATACAAGAATACGATAACAATTGTGATCCACTGGATCGAAGCATGCCTTAAATGTCATGGCCCGAGTTGTAGCCAGAATTCTCTTGGATGGAGAGCGTCAGTTTGCATATAGATCTATACTGGATTGACTATCCTACACCTTGCTGCTAGCTAGAGCCGGACCTGCAGGTCTGCGGGTGCCAAACGTCATTTCGTTATTACGCCCATTCGTATGTCGTTGTTACCAGTCGATAGTATGGTGCAATTATCACATTATACCTTAATATAAATCCGGTTTAAGGTAGTTAGTGTAGCAGTAGTTCCTATAATACAAAACTACAGTACTACAATGATTTACCCATTACATATTTTTAGTGATAACCTCACTTAAACATTAATGTACAAACTATATTTGATAAATGATAGTTACACTTGGGAAATTACACACTTTTACAACAAACAAGCATACAAAACAGTTAAGCCTTGGTAGAAGGCTACTTTAATAGAAAATATAGGTTTTTCTGAGAGATTCAAACTTTTACAAACACTTACATACATTTTACGAACTTATACTTGAGACACGTTCAAACGTTTTGATAACAAACATCGACACTAAAATACTTATGAACTCACCAGCTTAATGCTGATAAACTCTTTCAAAATAACTTGTATTCTCAGGTCATCAGTAGACAGGTACCGATGCCAGCTTTTGAGAAGATGGAGCGCCTTCAAGACTCATCATATTATTTTGATTTACATTATATTTTTGGTGTCTAAAACTGTACAGAAGACGCTTGTATTAAAATTATATATTTAATGCAATGGATGATGTTGTTTGCTTATTTACATTTACTGTGTTGTGATACTGTACATGACGTCCTCCGCCCCAGAACATTTCCGCCGTTCTTGGTTTTGGGGTGTGACAACACCTCCCGTGAACTTGTTATGAATACTCTCTAGTTCTTCTGGTAATTCTAGCTTGTAATCTTGATTCCGGATTCTATGAAGAACTTTAAATGGTCCAATAAACCTTGGACTCAACTTTCCCCTTCTACCAAATCTTATAAGTCCCTTCGACGACGAGACTTTAAGTGAAACCGAATCTCCAACTTCGAATGATATCGATTGTCTTTTCTTGTCAGCATAGCTCTTTTGAGCAGCTAACATCTTTTTCCCTAATCACTTACAACTTTTCAGCAATCTAATGGACTATTTCAAGTCCCATAAACTGCTTTTCCTCAGCTTCCAGCCAACATGATGGCATCCGACACTTTTTCCCATGCAAAGCGTGATAAGGTACCATCTTAACACTTGAGTGGAAACTATTATTATAGGTGAATTCTACTAGAGGTAAGTGTTCATCCCAGTTACCTTGAAATTCTAGGGTACATGCTCTCAGCATATCCTCCAACGTTTGAATCGTTCATTCGCTCTGACCATCGGTTTGCAAATGGTAAGCTGTATTTAAACACAACTTGGTACCCAATTCCTTTTATAGATTCCTCAAAAACCTTGAGGTAAAACGGTTGTCACGATCGATACAATTGTTAACGAAACACCGTGAAGCCTCACACTTTCCTTCACATAAGAATTTGCAGGTTTATCCATAGACCATTTGTCGTTGGCTGCTATGAAATGCGGACTCTTAGTGAAGCGATCAACGACCACCCAAATTATGTCGTGACCGTTCCTTGGGCAGTTTAGTCACAAAATCCATTGTGATGTCTTCCCATTTACCCATGGGTACGGGTAAAGGTTATAAACTCCCATACGGTTTCTGATGTTGTGCCTTAACCCTAGCACAAGTTACACACTCGACCACATACTTAGCAACATCGAGCTTCATTGTCGGCCACCAATAATAGGGTTTTAAATCCCTATGCATTTTTTGTACAGCCGGGATGAATCGAGTACATGGTCTTGTGAGCTTCTTCCATCAGAATATCTCTTACTCCGCCCGTCTTAGGTACCCAAATTCTATCTTGGAATACCTTCAACCTTTGTTTGTTTGTACCGAATACTAACGTTTTTCCCAAACGTTCTTCCTTTCGGTCATTTTTCTCTAAAGCTTCCTCTTGAGATTTCTTTATACTTTCCACAATTGTCGAGACAACTTCAATTCTCAACGCTCTTGGCCTTTTCTTTTCAAGGTTTACCTTCCGACTGAGAGCATCAACAACAACATTTGCTTTACCAGGGTGGTAAAGTATCTCATAGTCGTAGTCCTTGAGTAACTCTAGCCAACGTCGTTGCCTCATGTTCAATTCCTTCTGATTAAAGAGATATTGAAGACTCTTATGATCAGTGAAAAGTTTACACTTTGTGCCATAAAGATAATGCCTCCATATCTTTAAGGCAAATACTACCGCTGCCAACTCCAGATCATGAGTGGGGTAGTTCTTTTCATGCTCCTTCAATTGCCTCGATGCATACGCGATCACTTTATCCCTTTGGGTCAGAACACAACCTAACCCAACTCCAGAGGCATCACTTTGATCAGTGAAGTCATCAACTCCGTCAGGTCACGAAAGAGTCGGTGCTTCACACGCCGTCTTCTTTAACTTCTCAAAGCTTCCTATGCTTCTCATTCCAAGTATAGATAGCTTCTTTGTGGGTCAAAGCTGTCAATGGAGTCGTGATTGAAGAAAAGTCTTGGATAAATCATCGATAATATCCAGCTAATTCAAGAAAGCTCCAGATCTTCATAGGACCTTCATTCATAACCTTCAAGTTACAAAATAAATCCTTATTGAGGACTCCTTCTTCTTCTTGGAATAAGTACTTTCCTTCATTTATTGTAACAGATCGATGGGTCATGTTCTAATGATCTCTCATTGTATACTGCACTACTTAGACTCAGATCTCCTAGGGACAAATTTCAGAACAAATTAATTATACCTTCCTTCATGTTCTAATGTGATACAATCACAGTTCAACATGTATCATTTCTAACTACCAACTTCTTTAACAATGAGTGCGATACTTCTATTTCGCTTTGATCATCTTTCATTTCAATCTTCTGGCTTAAGTCAAATGTTACATCGAACTTGGTTCTCTGAACCACATAATAAACTCATTGTGGTAGGACTCAATTTGATATGACCTCTAAGGTCGGAATAACAATCATCTTCTTAGTCATTACCGAAACGTTGGTAACGATAGACTAGAACAAGACGGAATCAAATAATAGCTTCTTGGTAACCTTGTGACTTTCCCTGAACCAAGTGCGAGTCCTGTGCTTCCAGTAGTATAGATCTCTACTACTATTCACACCTACTCATACTCGTCCCAAGTACTGTCTCGCAGTCCCCAAGTCCTAAAATCACAAAACAATTTAAGACATACAAATGTGTCCAATTAATCA
The DNA here is from genome assembly GCF_051521515.1 of Lactuca serriola. NCBI lineage: Eukaryota > Viridiplantae > Streptophyta > Magnoliopsida > Asterales > Asteraceae > Lactuca > Lactuca serriola. Next base: position 13,790,625 of record NC_136408.1, read on the forward strand.
TAAAATTTTCCTAGACTCTACTAGGACTTCTTTCACGCTTATCTTCAATGATCAACTCTACTTCAACTTGGTTGGTGACGGAAATTCCAGATGATTGGGACAACTTCAAAAATTACACCAACCATTCTATTCATCAGACGACAAAACCAGGGTTTATTTTATTTCCTTGAAACGATTACACAAAGGTTCAAGTTTACCCTATACTATGCCTCTCATAGGCTAAACTACTTGTTACTATTCACATTACTGCTTCATAACTTGATCTTCAGGTATCAAGTCTTCACTTCTACTTCCTAGTGTTATTAATCGCTTCGTCAAGGATATCTTGAAATTCCTTTGGCGTTGATGGTGCACTTGGCCTTGTTACTTCATTGTTCTTCAGACAATTCTTAGAAATATGGCCTTCTTCTTTACATCCGTAGCACACCTCCTTGGGAATAACACACTTATTGGCGTAATGCCCTATTTCTCCACACTTAAAGCACTTCACCTTCCCGTCACAATTCCCAGAGTGTTTATTTTTGCACTTCCCGCACCATTTTCCTTTATCTCTTCTTTTGCCAAACTTTGAGGATATGTTGCTCTTGTTGGGCCTTGAAGACCCCTCAAATTGCCTCTTCTTTCCAACTTCAACTTTGTTGGCGGTTGTGTCATTGATCATTTCTTCAATAGACTTAGCGACCCTAATATTTGCCTCAAGAACTGATGCCTGATGTACTGACACAATAAGTTCATCCTTACTTTGTTGAAGTAAACGTTTTGTTTCTTCCATCTGTTCACCTAACATCGTACGTACCATTGCCCGCACTCCAGTCATCGTGATTGGCTCAGGCTGTGGATTATCACTTCTGAACCCACTTTGAGTACTCGCCATTTCGATCTATACACCAATCGTAGGTGAATTTAGCTCATCATTTGAGTTAGATGTTAAGTCTTCGAAACGTTTATATGTTAGTTCCAATATCGTAGTCATACGTTTATAATCCTACACACATAAGGTTTCCAGATCCGGTCGGCAACAAACCATAGATCCGAACAAATAATAGCATCGTTATAGCTATAACACAAAACATTTAGCACATAAAAGCATTTTAGGCATCCTTCCTAAAATAAACTAGTGTTCGTGTCTAAATTATGGTAGACACTCACCTCATAATCATCACTTAGCATTCTAAGTTTAAGTCTAGAAATCCTACAATTTCTTAGTTCGCTTAAACTAATGCTCTGATACCAACTGTGACAACCCCTCATTTCTCGGCCAAAAAAGACCAATTTAATTTATGCTTTTTAAAATCAAATTAGAGAAATCTTTATAAAAGATGTTGCGGAATTGGTCCCCAAAACAAAATATGATAAAAGTTTGTCAAAACCTTTCTTTAAGAAATATATCATTTCCTTTTTATATCAAAACCTCGGGATGTCATGTTCCGATACAGATCCAAAGCATAAACAAGACATTATAAGCCTTACGACAGTTATTTGTAACTACTGGCCTATAATCCAAAATTCACTCATCATCATCATCCGACTATGCTCGGGGTCCTATACCTGTAATATAAACAGCTGAGTGGGTCAGGCTTGGAAGCCTGGTGAGCATATAGGGTTTTCAACCTACAATACATAAATTTATTATGTTTAAACATCAATCAATCAACCGAATTACCCCAAACCCCATTATTTTATTTATTTCTTAAGGTTTTACCCTAAGAATCAACTACCACTCCTTCCTAAGGATTCATCCTAAGGAATAGACACAAACTCATCTCGTGACCGGGGTTTATACAACTGGCATTAATTCCATAGCTGCTAAAGTTTATTCAACATGTGCTAAGTCCATAGCTCTCATTTATCGACAATATTATTTACAGGTATTCTCTCCTGCAATACATGTCAATGCGTTTTTAGAGTACAACAAATGAACATATAGTTCATTACACCTACAGGTTGCGGGCCTGCTAGTGTTCCATAGACTGTCTAGAATAGTCCATGGTTGTCATCCGAACTCTCTTGAATTACAGGGGCCAACAATTTGGGTAAGTGATTCTCTCAAATTTTCACCACTCACCTTCAACTCATGATCAATATTATTGATCATCTCCTTTATCCAACTCACCTTTCATCATACCCACTATTTCATCTACCCATGTTTTACCCAACATTTTTCGTAGATAAAAATACATATATAGTTTAAATTATTTAAAAACATGTATAAATCATTCCTTCAGCACCCATCTTAAATAAACAAACAATATATATTCACACAACACGTATTTTATGTAAAATACTTCATATCTATGTGTAAGGTGAAAGTAACTACACACTCACTTGATTTAATGAAAACCGGGTAGCAATTCGTTTCCTAAAACGATCGTTTCTAACAAAACCGGGAGTTTTATTGGGAAACCGGGCTCTACAGAAGTCGTGCTTAGAAACCGAAAAGATAAAATTTTCCGGGCTTCACGGGCACTTCGTGGCATATTCCGGGGTTTACAATCGATACCGGGGCTTCGGGGAAGGTTAAGGTGAAGAAAAGATGAAGAAAGGGGTGAAAAATGACAAATATCCAATTTTACCCGAGAAGGCTCGCAGGTCCCCATCTATTTATAGGGTCCGAAGTCGGCTTTGGTGGTGGGGTCCGCAGGAGAGGGTGCGCAAGTGCGAGGGACTTGGTGGCAACTTCTGATTGGACCGCAGACTCGTGACCCATGTGTGAGGCTCGGACCAGCTGCGAGCTTCGAATTGGTCAGCAGCCTCGATTTGGACAGATGCTCGGTTCGGATTGGGCCTCCTCCTTGGTCGAATCAGAAGCCTACATGCGGGTCGGATCATGTGGGTTGCATGAGAGGATCACGTGGCTATTGTTCATGCGAGGGTGACTCAGCAGATTTCGCCACGTGGCATATGCGAGGCGAGGACACGTGGCAAAAGCGTGACTATGCGAATTTTCTCGATTTTTGTGCAAAAACTTCTAAAATCCATAACTTTCGCATACGAGCTCCGTTTTTGACGTTCTTTATATGCACGCATAGCTAAAATTATGCTCTACAGCTTCCATTTAGACTTCGTCGGCTAATTTTGACTTTAATTTTTATATTATTATTTTTAACAGACCGGGACAAGAAATCTATTAAAAATTCATAACTTCTTCATCCGACGTCCGTTTTCGTCAGACTTTTTACCGTTGTGCTACTAATGAAGAGACCTTCAATTCTTGTTTAGGTTGTGTCGGCTAAAAATCACTCGATCTAAAATTCGAGTTTTTAGCTGTCTACTGCTAAGCTAAAACTTCGAAAAATCATAACTTCCTTATACGAAGTCAGATTTGGGCGTTCTTTTTATCGAACTTCTCGGTTTAACGAATACTACGACTTTCGTTTAGATTACTAAAGCTAAAAAGTAGTTTATCAAAAACTCAATTTTTATGACATTTGGCACCGTGTCGGTTTTGTCGCGAAACTTCGACAGGGCATAACTTCTTCGTTATAACTCGGATTTCGGCATTCTTTATATCCCTGAAATCCTTGTTTCGACCACTACAAATTTATGTAAAGATGTCGGGCTTATCTCACACTTTAATTTTGACGCTTATTTTTATTCTTAATTAATTAAACCCTAATAATTAAGCATAAAACACATAATTCACATAAAATTCACATAATTCCTTTTCATTTCTTCTAAATGAGTTACAAAGGTTAACCTAGACCATTCTGTCAATATTAATGTGTAGCCTAGAAACACGAGCGTTACATTCTCTCTATAACATCTCTCTAGCCATCTTAATCCACCCAAAGCCTAGGAAACCTCCCTAGCATTAGAAGGAAGCCCCGGAGCGCCCAAAGGCTCTGAGAAAAAAGAGTTTTTCAGTTTGAAACTCTAATCGCGTGGAGCTCGGTTTTCATGCAAACTTCCGGGTTTTGTCAGAGAAGATTATTTTAAGAAGCGAAGTGTTGTCCAAATCACTCCTTATCAAGTGAGTGTATAGTCACTTTCATCTTACACATAGATATGAAGTATTTTATACAAATTACATGTTATGTGTATATATATTATATGTTTACTTGGGATCTATGTTGGATGAAAGATCTAAACCTCCTTCTTCTCAGATCTGAACTTTTCTGTCAGATCTAAAATTTTCTTCCAGATCTGAACCCTTTTCCTTCGGATCTAGACTTTATCACTTCAGATCTAAACTCTATATGTATGTTTTATACTTTGAGATCTATGTTGTATGAAAGATTTAAACATTGTTTTTCCAAATCTGAACTGTATATGTATTTTATGTCAGCAAATAAGTTGGGTAAAACATGGTTAGATGAAATAGTTGGTGTGTGGTGAAATAAAATGATGAGAGGCCTCGATCTTGACGTTGATCCAGTCATCTAGAAGAGTATGGATGACGACCACGAACTTTTCTAGGAAGTCCATTGGAACGCTAGCAGGCTCGCAACCTGTAGTGTTTGGCAACGATGTGTTCACCGGTGTACTCCATCCCCCCATGGTTGCCTTACGGATACATATGGCTGAGGAATCCCCTTAGTAGTAGTGTCCATTCCGATGAAATTCCTTAGGATAGGTCCCTTATGAGAGATGCTTTAGGGACCTAAGGTGAGTATAACGGGAATGAGTAATCGGGTTTAATGATTGTTGAAAATAATAAACTTATTTATTGTGGCTTGAAAACCCTATATGCTCGCCAGGATCCCCTGCCTGACCCACTTAGTTTCTTGTATTACAGGTAGTGGTAAAACCATAGTTAGATAACTTGACAAGAGATTATGGATTTTAGGCCAGTAGAAAATAAAGGGAATGTTGTAAGGCCTATGTTGTTTTAAGGCCGGACTTTATTTTGTGGCCTATGATGTTTTTGGTTTATACTTATGATCTTTATCGATGATTGACATCCCGAGTTTTTTTAATGTAATGAAAATACATTTCTTTAAGAAATGCTTTGAAATTTTTGTATCATATTTTGTTTTGGGAAGAAATTCTGCAACACTTTTCCTTGAAAGATTACTTTAATTTTTTTTTATAAAAAGCATAAACGGAATTGACCTTTTATGGCCGTAAAAATAGGGAAGCCATAGCCGGCCAGTTTAGATGTTAGTAGTTCTGGATTACGGTCCAATGCTAGGGCGGTCCCAAGAAGAGTATATGTATGTTTGATGTCTTTGTGATTCATGCATGTTGTGTGTTAAGTGTTCCAGGGCAAGCCCGATGTATGTTAGTGTATCTGTTGTGTGCAATGTGTTTTGGGGTAAGCCCGATGTTGGGGCAAGCCCGATGCATGTTAGTTTATATGTTATTTTTTATGTGTTCTGGGATTCGGTCTGATATAGGGGTAAGCCCGATGTATGTTATATGCTCATGTTATGTGTATATGATATATGATGTGTTGTGTATGTGTCGGGGTATGCCCGATGCTAGGGCAAGCTTGATGCTGGGGTGAGCCCGATTCCAGAAGTTGTCTGATGCCGGGGTGAGCTCGATGTCGGGCAGGAGTCCGATGCCTGGTTCGTCCCGATGCAGTTGGGCGGTGTCCCATAGTTGTGTTATCTGTTATATGATATGTGTATGGTTTGTGGTAGTTTGGGGGGCTCACTAAGCTTCGTGCTTACAGTTTTCAGTTTGGTTTTAGGTACTTCAGCTAGCGAAGGGAAGGGATCGAGATGATCGCATGACACACACCACAGTTTCAGCCTAGGATTGGTTTAGACTCTGATATTTTCTCATATGTTTTCGATACAGTATTTTACATGATGTTTTGAGATACGTGGTTCTTGCTTTTTCTTATGATGATGGATATTTTATGGTTTTAGTAATGATTTAAAACCGAAATTTTTAGGCTTTATTTTTGGGATCTTTCATACACATTCCTTTTCGCAATCAATTTAACATCTGCTACTATACTCAATATGTCTATTTCATCCCAAATTTTCAATTATTGATATAAATGACCAAAATGCTCCTATTAATAAGATAACACATTTAATGACAAAATGTAAATTCAAAAGCATTTTTGGGATAACATAAGTTATACTCAACATATTTTACAATATAATACTTGGAAACTAGACATTTCCACCAAAATGAAAAAACTACCTATTAGAATCTCCTAACATGTTCATATGGAATCATTAGAAACGTCTCAATGATTGTCAAACAAAAGATAGCCAAAAAAGAATTTTTCATGATAGTTTTGAAACTGCCTTAGGATAGTTTTTGTTATTAGTTTTCAGACAATGTTATTATGTCCATTTTTGGTTATTAACTTGGTATGTATAAGATCATAACTTCTCATATTATCTGTTATGGAACATTACTGAATTTTATCTAATTGATATTTCGAGAGTACCATCAAAATACTTCAATTTGATAGCGCAATCACGACTTTCAATGAATCTAAGAAATCTTGATTTACCCTAGATTGATAACATACACTACCTATATAAATATGAGTATGCTTATTACACGACCATGTAAAGATGTATGCACTAAAGAAAAAAGCAAAAATGCCCAATCTCACCCACTAAGCCATGTTCAATCAATTCCATAACATGTAGCTTGATCTTAAATGACCTATAATGGACCCTTAGATTTCAATACTTTGTTCAAACATGAAATAGGTTCCTATTAACATAGTTAGTGAGATTAATCCCTTTATCTAATGAATCATTGCCATCTTCGTCGAAACAATACCAAAAAACCCCGTAAATGGTTATTTCAGTTATATTTCTTCAACATAATGGATATAAAACACGAATTAGTCACTAAACATTACTGGATCACCAAATACACCATCATTTTAAAATTAGATGGATCAAATAGTAATTTATTTATAAAATTCAGTTCAAGTGAGGATTTGTCAAGTTTAATTTTTTTTCAAGGATTTAACCCTATTCACGACATGAGGGATGTATGTCACATCGTGAGGAGTTTAATGAACACACACATCATCTTTGGGGCTGACAACATGAGCACAGGGTGTTATGACACGAGACCTGACTGAGAGGAAATCCTAATTTTGGGGGTTTTATTTCTGTATTTAAAGGAAGGAAGGGCTAGGGTTAGCCCACCCTCAGCCTCCCTCACCTCTTTGCACTCCCCCTTGATAACCTTGCATCCACATTTGATCTTGAAGCTAATTTGTGGTAATTTTAGCGAAGGAAAAGAAGGGGAAGAGCATTTAGTCCATTAATTCAACATTCAAGTCTCACCATCAAGCATTTTGTCACACCCCCAAACCGGAATGGCGGAAATGTTCGGGGGCGGAGGACGTCATATACAGTATCACAACAATTGTATAATAGTAATCAAAGGAAACACAACCGTTATATTGATAAAATATTGTATTTACATCTATTCATAACTTAGTTTGCATGACAACAAAAGGTATATCAAAATTATAAAAGACGAAACTCTAAAATGCTCCATCTTCTCAAAATCATGTGGTGTACATGTCTACTGGTTCCCTGAGAACACAAGTAATTTTGAAAGTGTATCAACATTTAAGTTGGTAAGTTAATAAGTATGTTTTTGTAATGAAATCTTGTCTTTGAATTTGTGAAAATGTTTGTAGGTTTCTATAGAAAATCCAATATTTTCTTTAGTAGTGAAAAGTAGTCTTAGACCTTAAGACCAAAATGTATGTTTGTTACTGTATTCTGTAATACTATATGAGTATCTTTGTATGTATGCCTGTGTACCACCAGTTGTATTGTATGGTGTTATCTTGTATGAAATCCCTGGATATCACCGGTAGTTATGTATAGTAATGTACTGTATGAGAACCTTTGTATGAAATCTCTGGATATAACCAATAACGTATAGTATTGTTCTGCATGAAAACCCTGGCTACCACCAGTAAGGTATAGTATTGTTCTATATGAAAACCCTGGCTACCACCAGTAATGTATAGTATTGTTCCGTATGAAAACCCTGACTACCACCAGTAATGTATAGTATTGTTCTATATGAAAACGCTGGCTACCACCAGTAATGTATAGTATTGTTTTGTATGAAAACCCTGCCTACCACCAGTAATGTATAGTATTGTTTTGTATGAAAACCCTGGCTACCACCAGTAATATATAGTAGTTTTATTACTTAAAATAAAACCATGTGTTTGTATTCCCTGGAATCCTCCAGTTGTATTGTATAGTAGTTCTATTAATTAAAATAAAACTATTTGAAGATATCAAATCCCGTAAACAAATGGTTAGTTTATACTGTTGTGAGTTTGGTATAACCATGCTTGATGTGACCTAGTGACCACTACGAAATTCTTCAGGCGTCAGATTGTCAGTTCCGTATAGATCTATACACAAATCTCATGCTCTCCCTCCAGGAGACTCTGGTTATACTATATAGGATTTAGTTCCGTACCCTGGAGGATACAATTGAATTAGTGCATCACAACCCTCTATTAACTAGTTTATGTGAAGTGTTGTAGAGTTCTCTCGTACTTGTAAATGTATGTATAACCTTGTAGAGTAAAGACAATTATACTTGAATAATTGTTTATTATTGTACTCTAGTATTCGAAAAATAGTATTGTATACCATAAACTAAATCTATCTTAGTTTATATGTTCATTTCTGCATAAAGCTCTTGAATTAATAAAACCATGTAATGTATCCCAAACTATATCTATTATAGTTTGTATGCATGTTCTCGTTTCATGTATTGAATTCTGTAAAAGTTCTGTAATGTTCCCAAACTATATACACCATAGTTTAATTGTTTGTTATGTATTGTACCGAAAAGTTTGCAATTATGGTTGAATGTTGTAAACCACCCTTATGCTCAACATGTTACAAAAGGGATAAAAATATCTGAATATTTTTATAAAATGTAGTGATTTATCGGTTTGTATCAATTGCAAAAGTTTTTACTCTGTTTGAAATCGTTTGTATAAATACACAATTATCCTTGTGTTTTACTTGTATTCCCCCTGAAAACATTAAAAACAGTAACAATGTAGGGGTATGAACTCACACTTAGTATGTGCTTGTAGTTGGATAGTGGATAGAAAAGATGACCCTCGAGTTGGCGTACGCGGAACTAACGGTATCCTAATAATATTTAAACACATAAATGTATTTAAATTAGAGAAACCATTAATTAAAGTGTTAGAAAACACTTGTTTTCGTTTTGAGAGAGATTACCAAAAATTGTACAAGTGTTGAAGGGTTTTCGGTTCCAAGGGTTTCGCGGCTGAAAATGGTTCTCGGCCGAACACTATTTTCGGTCTCGATGTTGTTTTCTATCACTTGAAGATGTGATGGCTGTTCTTGGTGTTTTTGGTGTTCTTGAGGAAAAATATGAAGATTCGAGGGATTGATCTTGAAGGAACGAATGTTCTTGGATGATACTTGAGAGAGAAACGAGAGTGTTTTCGAGTGAAATGAGTGAGAAATGATCTAGTTTTTCGAGGAAAATGCTTTATACCGGTTAGGTTTTTGGCCGAAAATGGGGTTCTCAGCCAAAATCTGTTTTCGGCCTGAGGGTTTTCGGCCTAAAACGAGTTGTTGAAAGAGTTTTGTTGTTTTTGAGGGGAAAATATTGATTTTTCAAGTGTTTTTGGTTCCGAAAACTTATATACTTAATTTATATATTTTAAGTTATTTTGTAACCCTCATGAACTTAAAGGAAAATAAAAGCTCAAATTTTATTTATCAGGTTTGACTTTTATTGACTAGAAAGTATCGGGTTGTCACATTATCCCCCAATTAGAGGGAATTCTGTCCCTAAATTCTTTCTAAAATGAATACAATCATGGACTAGGAAAAAGATGCGGGTACTTTTATCGCATTTATTCTTCTCGCTCCCAAGTGAATTCAAGTCCCCGCTTCGCATTCCAGCGAACCTTCACTATCGGTATGCGACTTTGTTTCGTTTGTTTGACTTCCTTATCCAAGATTTATACTTGTTCTTATACAAAGTTCAGATTCTCGTTTATCTTGATTTCATCGAGTTGAATCACGAGGGTCTCGTCGGTTAGGCACTTCTTCAGATTTGACACGTGGAAGACGGAATGTATGTTACTAAGCTCTTGTGGTAGAAGGAGTTTGTAAACTACGAGGCCGATTCTAACAAGAATCTCAAATGACCCGATGTATTTTGGATTTAGATTTCCACGCTTTCCGAAGCATATCATGCCCTTCCAAGGTGAAACCTTCAACAGAACGCGGTCGCCAACCTGGAATTCCAAGGGTTTTTGTCTCCTGTCTGCATAGCTCATTTGTCTGTCTCTCGAGGCTTTTAGTCGTTCATGAATTTGTATGATCTTTTCGGTGGTTTCTCGAATGATTTCCGGGCCAGTGAGAGTGCTATCAAGAACTTTTCCTTTAGCTAGTTGTGTGTCACCCACTTCAGCCCAGCACAGAGGGGATCTACACTTACGACCATAAAGGGCTTCGAATGGAGCAACGTTAATGCTAGTGTGATAGCTATTGTTATATGAAAACTCGACCAGTGGAAAATGGGTATCCCATGACTTGCCAAAGCCGATAACACTTTCTCTCAAAGTGTCTTCTAGAGTTTGAATGGTTCTCACACTCTGCCCATCAGTTTGAGGATGGTAAGATGTGCTCATGTCCAGCTTAGTTCCAAGAGCCTTCTGAAGTGACTGCCAAAACCGCGAGGTGAATCTACTATCTCTATCTGAGATAATAGACATGGGCACACCATGCAGTCATACTATCTCTCGGATGTAAGTTCTAGTTAGCTTATCCATTTTTTCTGTTTCTTTGATTGGCAGGAAGTGGGTGGACTTGGCCAGTCTGTCAACGATTACCCAAATAGTATCATGACTGCCCGGCGTCTTGGGCAACTTGGTAATGAAATCCATTGCGATCCGCTCCCACTTCCACTCAGGTATTTTTGGTTGTTGAAGTATACCTGAGGGCTTTTGATACTCTACCTTTACTTTTGGCGCAAGTTAGGCATTTTCCCATGTAGGTAGCAATCTATGATTTCATGTTTGGCCATCAATAAAGTTTCTTGAGATCCAGATACATCTTATCTGAACTTGGGTAAACAGAATATCAAGTTTATGTGGGCTTCATTCATGACGATGTCTCTGTATCCACTGAATCTTGGTGTCCAGATCCGGTTCATGAAATAACGAATCCCATCACCCTTGATTTCGAAGTTCTTCTCCATTCCTCTTAAGACTTCATATGCCACATTCGCAAGATTTAAGGCTTCCAACTGAGCCTCTTTGATTTTTTTGGACAAATGTGAATGAATGGTCATGGTTAGTGCCTTCACTCTACGACCTGAGTACTCCTTTCGACTAAGGGCGTTTGCTACTACATTGGATTCACCGGGATGATAGCGGATTTTGCATTCGTAATCATTGAGTAACTCTACCCATCGTCACTATTTCATGTTAAGTTCTTTCTGGTTAGAGATGTGTTGAAGGCTTTTGTGGTCGGTGAAGATAGCTCACTTGGTACCGTAGAGCTAATGTCTCCATATCTTTAGAGCAAACACTACTGCTCCTAACTCAAGATCATGAGTGGTGTAATTTGTTGGATTAAGTGTCTAAGCCCATAACTATTTTGGTATGTACTTGACCCGACTGTAAGCATCGTCCTTTTGGGTTTCCTTCACAAGAGCAACTGATAGGATGAATTAAGGAGAAAGAAGATTAATTATGATTTATTAACGTAAGGTCCTGAAACAGATCTTACCAGTGATCAAACAAGCAAAACAATCAATAATAATAAGATTGAAGTAGAAACAAAAATCAGAACAAGCTTGCACATGCTTCTATTAATGAAAATGGCTGGTACAACTTGTCAATAGCAGCCGCGAAATCTGTGGCATCAACAACCATTAAATGACCTAGCTAGCCTCTATATATAGTGGACTTGGGCCGACTTTGGGTTTACGGCCGTAAACTCATAACATGGTCGTAAACTACAAATAAACTACTAAAACTGCATATTGACCCAAAAGCACCTATTACAACGAAAGCCTATACCAAACCATTAATTGGACCCTTCAATCTCCCCCTTGGTTTGGTGCTAGCTTGAAGTTAATCTTTATCGACCACCATCACATCTGCCTGCCCCATTGCCCCGTTGCACATACGTTTATTGATGATCTCGGCAACCATACACGTGTACTATTTCGCTGCTTGCTCAAAAATCTCCTCAGCAACTATAATTTGATGAAGACTCAGATGATGAATATCCATTTTTAAGCTTGATAACAACAGATGATGTAGTCTCGTCAAAAACCTAGTACTCCATGGAGCTTAGAGATCCATCTGGGTAACTTTGAAGCACAGGGATTTGTTTGACCTGATTGGTTGCAGGCCACAACACCACCTGAAGAGGATGACCAGTCTTAGGATCTATGACATCAGGATAATGCTTGATAATAGACTTAGCAGTCTTTATAAAAGGAAAACCCTTTTTCACCTGGTCTTCTAAAAAATGTTTGAATTGAGTTGCTTGTGGATTATCCGAGGGATTTGAAAAAGAAGATCGTGACAACTCTGATAAATCCACCCTAGTCCATGAATTGAAATCATGACGGTCTTTGTAGAGCTCGGTGTTGCCACTCTTTCTTCGTACTATCCACATGTTAAGAGGATCATGAAATCCCCAAGAAATGATCCCAGATCTATCACCATACGTATCTCTAAAGCGAACAGCTCCAAGATCCGTAACGGTGATTGATGTTTAATCTGCAGGTGTATTCTTGTCAGAATCCCTCTTAAACAAGAGTTGTCCTTTTTCAGCAGCTTCAGATTGTCTATCACGTATAATTTCCTCAACATGGGGAGCATGGGTGGGTTCCTCATCAAAACGATTAACAACCCGTGAAGTCTGAACGGTTGGCATAGTAACAGGAAAAGCTTGAGTATGTAGATTGATCATATACTCGTCTGCAGATGTTTGGTATTTTTCACCAAAATCACCTTCAAGCTTCTTCTTCAACTCAATATAACTGGAGGTCAGGAGATTAAAATGGTCTTGAAGATCAGAGATTTGCTTTGTCTTTATCGCTCGATCATCCTGAAGATCAGACACTTGAGACTTCAGCTTGGCATTCTCATTCAATAACTCATTGACTTGATTATCAAGTTCAATGTTCTTCTGATCCAGGACACTGATCTTCTTTTGAAGCTCATCAACTAACGGTTTATCTGCTCCTTGACGACCTTCTTCGAAAGAAATTCCTTTACCACGAGAAAAAGGATCTACATTTTCATTTTGAGCGAGATGCATTGCTAATCGCACGGATGCATCATCAGGATCTACCCTAGGAGGAGAGAATCCTGCTGGAGCAGAGGAACCACCAACTTCAAAAGTGGTGCTAGGACCTCCATGAAATGGTTCTGTTGATACGATGGCAGGTGTAGTAGTTGGCGTAATCGGCCCGTCATGAGACAAGTCAAAATCCAAAGGCCCAAACCGAGGATCACGTCTTCTTCTCTTAGATGGAGGCTGCAAGGTCTGTTCTGTTGTATCGTCACCTTGAAGTGTTTCAATAGTAGGCGAGACAACGTCAAGGGGAGGAATCCCTGACATTGTCACCGTTGGAGTTGTAGAATCAACCACTTGATCTGTAGTCATGGGTGTCGATTCGAGAACGTCTTCAGGATCCCTTGTCTCCGTTGTCGTGTGAGCAACATCACTGATATTATCAAGCAATGTGTCGAGGTTGACATTCGACAAAACATCATCATTGCTTCCAAAGTTGATTGGAATCTCATCTTTATCAAAACCTGTAAGATCAAGGTCTTCATACTGATTAGACTCAGTTGCATTCTTGGAAGACCCTTCATTGTAATCACCTTCAACTTGGACTGTTTATAGGTCATGCTCCTCAGCTACTGATACAGTTGGAGCAACTGTCTCTTCCCCTTCTTGATCTGATACTGTGATCACATCTCCTTCCGAGATCACCTTTTCTAGACGAAGTAGGCTCCGAAGATATCTTATCAGAAGATCCGTGGGACTCGGACGCTTCATTCGGCTTAGCAAATCATCCAAATTTAACTAGAGGATACAGTCCTTGAAAAATAACTTTCCATTTGCGATTTTGTTTAACGAGCCCAATAGTGTGAGGGCCTAAGGACTTCATATCAAGAGTTTCTACCTCCTTTACCATGTCAGGAAACTGTTTGTTGATGAAGAGCTGAACGAATCTAGGATACATCAAGAAGGTATCCCGAGTGATGGCGTTGAGGTTGACCACAAAATCGTCCAGAATAAACCTAGAAAAGTTGAAGCCAATCCCCACAGCAAGAGAAACAATAGCGCCAATGTTTCTCAGGGATATTACATCCGCACTAAACCTTCTGCCAGAGATGCAGCTCACAAACACGTGGGCTAGGAATCTCCAATAGGGCAGCAGAAGCTTCTTCATTATAGGAGGAGAATCATGTTCATATCCCATCTTCTTTAAAATTTTCTGAGCATCTTCAATACCAATTTCCGTGGGAAAGCTCGGTAGGTCATTGATCAGCAATGTCTCTCTTACGAACTGCTCATCGATTACAATTTTGCATCCATTTACGACTGCATATACTGTCACTGCTCCATCATCGTCTCTGCTCATTTTGGCAGTCTGCCAGAACTCTCTGATAATATTTTGATAAACGACATTGTTCATAGTGAAGGCGGAGGCCAGACAGCATTCCCTTAGTCCATGAATCATCGACTTAAATTCTCCATGTGCCACCGGAGGATCTGCCAGTACTATTGCCACATTGTGCATGTCTGCGAACTTTAAAGCTGCCATTTGATCAGCACTAAAACATACCAAATAAGAAACGAAAAACATTTGAGCAATGAATGTTTTTATTATTTTTTAATTTACTTTTATTAAATCAATTTCAAATTAGCCCAAAATAATAAATTATTTTGATCAAAATCGATTTTGCAGTCAACATGGGGTTTACGGTCAAACTTGAGTTTGTGGCCGTGAACCCATGGCCGTAAGCTACCGGCAGTAAGCTGAGTTTATGGTCGTAAACTCCTGGCCGTAAGCTTGGGCCGTAAACTCCGACAGTTTGTTTTTCGTCGATTTTGGCCTCAAAACTCATCGATTTCATGAAACAAATGCATATCCTTGGTCGGAATCCTCTTACCTACAATATGAACGGAGCACTTTCACAAAATCAGACAAAAACATTTCGAGGTTGAGAGAGAATATAGGGGTATTTGCGGCTAGAATCAGAAAAGTGAAGGGTTTTCGACTGTAAACCCCTATAAATACATTTGACCTTTTACCTGCTTTCCACACTTTGTAAGGCACAATCCAATTTTTTTTTAAAATTTTCAAAAATAATACTTTGAGGATTTTTAAAAATTAAAATAAGACTAAAAATAAAACAAAATAAAAATTTAACAGAAATAAAAATAAAATAAAATAACAATAAAAATTAAATTAAATTAAATTAAAAATAAAGATAAAATTAAAATAGCAAATAAAATTAAAATTAAAATATTTCTAAAATTGTGACATACACAAAGATAAAATAAAAATAAAAATAAAATAAAACAAACAATTTCCAAAATTTAAAATTTTAAATTTGGACAATTACTAAATAAAATAAAATAAAATAAAATAAAATAAAAATTTTAGACAAAATAGACTAAACTGTATCTAAACAAACACTGAATATAAATTTTGTGAATTTGGGGATCAAAGTTGTTAGACAGCCTTAGTCTACTTATCGGTACCTTTATCTTCATGTCTATGTCTGATCGATCGTCGGTATTGTGGTCCACTTAAACACGAAAAATTTGTGACAATTTTGAACAGACTAATAATGACAAGACATTTTGATCCTATATTCTTAGATATATTTCCTAGGGAACATTTAGCTGACGACGACCAGGGATATTGTTGTCCACCTAAATTGAGCAGCGAGATCTACAGACAATCTGTATGTGTTCAATTTTAATTGTACCAGAACATGTTTCCCGCTTCCTGATATGCTCCAGTAATCAAGAATTTCCAGAATACTCCTTACACCGGGTGAGCAGACAATTATTAAGCTAGAAGATAGATTTAGAATGCATATGCTATACACCCAGGTCGGATCTCTTCCAATCATACAGAGGATGAAAAATATGACTAACTAAAGTTTTTAGAGGGATTGAGAAAAAGAATGATGCATATACTGTGTACCAGGTCGGATTGTGAGTCACGTAGAGGAGACAGTATATGGCTAACAGATAGAAAGAATTGCATAGAAAGAAGATGTAGAGAGATAGAATTGCATATGTTACAGTCCAGGTCGGATCTCTCAATTACGCAGAGGAGGCAACATATGGCTAACAGATAGAAAGAAAGAAAATAACTTTCTACAGACCTAATTTATCGGAATTCCCCAGTCACCCCATCAATACCGGAATTAAGGACAGAATCTGCACATCGAGGAAAAGTGAATCCACAGTTCTAGATACGGGTTCTTTTAGTGTGTCCAGTAGATTCCCATGTATATATCCCTTCTCAACCTATCCGAGCGTCGTATTGTCAGACTAAACGGATCTAACTAGTTCAATATTTGTCAAGTCCTTGAATTCCTTAAGTTCAAATCCTCCTAGTCAAGTCCACTTAGAATCTTTTGTGCCTACCGACGCATCGAGCACAGAGCGTAGACAATTCAATTCTGGTACGTTACGCAGATTCAGAATACCCGTTATCACTTAATAATATCACTTCCCAACACACGACCTACAAGCAAGATTATCAGTAACATCCTTTTGATTTTCTGATTTTTTTGTTTTTGGATTTTTGAAAATTTTAATTTTTTTGTTTGGTTTTTGTTTATTTCTCCCCCTAAATTTGTGCATGGGTGAGATTGAAATCACTAAAATACGCAAATTTAAACTAATCTAACCAAAAATAAAAATAAAAATTAGACGATAAGAATAAAAAAAAATAAAAATAAAAATAGAAAACTTAAACTAAGTAAAAAAGTAAAATAAAATTAATCCTCAAAACGTATCATCTTCAAGCACATCGAATCGAGCTTTGTTAAAAAGGCTTGGTGAACAGATTCGCCACATTATTAGCAGTGGGAACCTGTTCCAGCCGGATAAGTGAATGTTCAAAACAGTCTCTGATAAAATGAATTTTGATATCAATGTGCTTGGTTTTTTAGTGCTGGACAGGATTTTTAGCAATTTGAATCGCAGCCTCATTATCACAGTAGATAGGGGTTTCTAGATAATTCAAACCGTAATCCAACAGTTGATGTTGGATCCAGATAACTTGAGAGCAACAGGCAGATGCAGCAACGTATTCCGCTTTAGCTGTTGAAGTTGAGATAGTGTGTTGCTTCTTGCACTGCCATGACACCAGCCGATCGCCAAGATATTGACACCCTCCTGAAGTAGATTTCCTGTCAAGCTCACAGCCTCCATAATTACTGTCAGCAAAAGCATATAAATCAAATGCAGAAATTTTCGGATACCAAAGACCCAATTTTGGGCAGCCTTGAATATACCAAAAAATTCTTTTGACAACAATAAGATGTGAAAGTTTAAGATTAGCCTGATAACGTGCGCATTGACAACTGCAAACATGATGTCTGGTCGGCTTGCAGTAAGATACACCAACGATCCGATCATCGATCTGTAGTGTGTCTGATCTACAGATTCGCCATCAGTATCTGGAGTCAGCAGAGGTCTTTCGGCCATCGGCGTTGATGCAGGTTTAGCGTCTTGAAACCCGAACTTCTCAAGAATATCCTCCACATACTTGGCTTGATGTAGCAGAATTCCGGTTGAATTTTTTTTTTTTGACCTGAAGCCCCAAAAACATAGTCATTTCTCCCAAGAAACTCATCTCGAACCGCTTTTTCATAACACCTTCAAACTCCTTGCATAGCTGCGAACTGGTAGACCCGAATATAATGTCGTCAACGTAAATTTGAACAAAAATCTGATCATTATCGACATGTTTGATAAACAAAGTTTGATCGGCAGTGCCACGAGAGTATCCATGCTCGAGTAAGTGCTTTGTAAGAGTCGCATACCACGCTCGAGGAGCTTGATGTAACCCATACAATGCCTTATCCAACTTGTAGACATGATTAGGATACTTTGAGTTAACAAACCCAAGGGGCTGATCAACATAGATTTCTTCCTTCACCTTGCCATACAAGAAGGCTGTCTTGACGTCCATTTGATAAACTGTGAAGTTGATATAAGAGGCATATGCAAGGAAGATACGAATAGCCTCCAAGCGAGCTACTGGAGCATAAACCTCAGTATAATCAAGACCCTCGACTTGTCGAAACCCACGAACCACCAATCTAGCTTTATTTCGCACTATAACCCCTGAATCATCCTGCTTGTTTCGATAGACCCAGCGTGTGTCAAGAGACTTTTTGCCCCTTGGTGAGTCAACCAATTTCCAAACCCCGAGTTTTTCAAACTGATTCAATTCTTCATGCATAGCATCTACCCATCTGGGCTCATTCAGAGCCATTTCAACATGCTTGGGCTCTATTTGAGAGATAAAGCAAGAGTAAAGACATGTATTGACATCTCCACTCTGACTTCTGGTTTTAACGTCATCGCCCAGCTGACCAATGATGTTCTCTATCGGATGATTGCGTTGAATTCTTGAGGGTATCTCCTGGCTGATATCATTAAGCGATATGGGAAGATTGTGAATATTGACACCTCCTTCATTTGCTGATTGTCCCACACCGGATGACTCTGCTACAAACTCATTAGAAATGTCTTCAGGAAGGAGTAGTTCCATAAAAGTTGAAGTGACAGCGGAAGCATCTCTAGACATGAACTCTCTTTCAATAGGAGTGAGTAGTGTGGCCTCAGCATCAAGAGTATCATTTTGAACTGGAGATTTTGGACTATCAGGTGGAACAAATGACTCCCCCTTAGGCGAAGCAGAGGACTCCCCCTCAGATGGCGAAGAGGATACCGTTGGGGGTCTGTAGACAACTTCTTCATCTTCGTCTTCAGAAACATTCTTCAAACCAGAGAAAGACCCAGATGAGCTATCCGAAGACACATTTATGGACTTGAAAAGCGATGTGTAGTCAAATAACCAATCTGGACCCACCCGAACATCCGTTTCGTTCTACTCTAACCAACGCACATCATAGGATTCCACAATCTGCTTCGTCATCTTATTGTAGACCCTATATGCGGTGCATGCAACATACCCTACGAAGTAACAATCATCAGCTTTGGCATGAAACTTCGGGTTGGACTCTAGGTGAAGAAGGGTGCAAGGGCAGCCAAATACACGAAAATGACTGACTGATGGCTTGTGACCATTGAGGATCTCATACGGAGTCTTCATCTGAGATTTGTTGATCAACACACGATTCTGAACGTTGAAAACAGTGTTAATCGCCTTAGCCCAAAAGAAAACTGGTATCTTGGAGTCACACAGCATTGTCCTTACAACGTATTTTAAGGTTCTATTTCTCCTTTCAACAACACCGTTTTGTTGAGGTGTGTGAGCGGAGCTGTATTAACGCATAATCCCCTTTTTTGTGAAAAAGTGATCAAGAATAGAATTCTTTAACTCTGTTCTGTTGTCGGTACGAAGCGCCTTCACCTGATTGTTGGTTTGGTTCTCAATTAGCACTATGAACTTCTTAATCAGTTCTACAACCCCAACTTTGTTGGATAAGAAGAAGACCCACATAAAACGAGAGAAATCATCAATCACAACCAGACAGTATGAACTTCTGTTGATGCTAAGGACGTTGACTGGACCGAACAAGTCCATATATAATAATTGGAGTAACTGACTTATTGAGTTAAAATTGTTTTGACAAGTGTGGTTTTCTATGATGTTTACCCTGGGCACATGACACACACTTTTCAAACGTTATGAAGTCTCTGACAGGTAAACCAAGAACCATCTCATTCTTTGCAAGACGATTTAGGTTTTTGGCGTTAGCATGACCGAGTCTTCGGTGCCACAACATTGCATTTTGTTCTAAGATCTTTGAAAAGAGGCACATAACTTGCTCTGGAAGATTGCTATTCATATCAATAATGTAAGCATTCTCATCCCTTTTAGATTTTACAAGAATCCACTCTTCTGGGATGACAAAGCCTGGCTTAAGAATCATACATTCTTTGTCAGTGAAATGTGTAGAATAGCCTTTGTCGCATATCCGAGATACACTCAACAAACTATGCTTTAATTTGGGAGCAAAGTTGACATTCTCGAAACTTAACACTCCATTTGTAACGGTTCCTCTCTGAGTGGTCTTATCACCTTCTCCACCCGCAAAGGAAACATATCCCCCATTAAAAGATTGAATGTTGTTCAGTTGGGAGATATCTCCTGTCATATGTCGGGAGTAGCCGCTGTCGACAAACCAAGGTCTGACGACATTCCCCCGCAACTATCCTTGCAAAATGTGCGGGTTCATTCAGATTTGGGAACCTAGGTCATCACTTTCCTGGGTTGACCCGTTGCCTTTTCAGATTTATCATTATTTACTAATTTTCCAGAGGATACAAATGATAGATTGGAACTTATTTTGGGTAGCCATTGATAATTAGGTTTTCTAACAGTCACCGATGGTTTTGAAACATGATTTTTATCAGTTTTCTTTGAGCATCTGGCTTTTCTACTAGAATTGGTTGAAGACCCAGAGCTACTCCTTGACAAAACCAATCTTAGCTGAGCCATGTTTTGTTTTGACAAACTCTTTGGGACTTTGTTATGAAAAACCTTCTTATTATTTTAAAAACTCCCCGTTTTCTACTACGATCATCCTTCCAATCATCATTCCGAGAACAAGTTTCAGAGGATTTTCTAGTTAAAGACCTTCCTCTAAATTCGTTCTCTCCTCTTTGTGACATATAATGTACAAACATTCTATTACGACAATTTCTAGCTATATGACCACCAATACCACAATTGAAACAAATCTGTTTGTTATTGTTAAAACTAGTACTGCTCTTTTCAGATTTGTTTTCCATACCAACACCCTTGCTTTTCTCACATGAACATGAACAAGAATTAGGTTGTGAGATAAGTGAGGGTGTGTCAGATGGAGAAACTTGTGAAACTGGTGGTTTTTTATTAGTGTCATCACAAACATTAGAATTGTCAACCACATCATCAAACACTTTTAAAACATTCAAACCAGTATCAGAAGGTGCAGAAAAATCAGAAAAAAATTGTCACTTTCAACATTAGAAAAATTAAAGTCTTTATTTAAAACTAAAACTTCAGGTTCAGACTCAGTTTTATTTTCAGAAACAGATCCTTCAACTTCGTGCTTTGACTGATTTAAGGATTGATCTGCAAGAGAAGTAGAAATGTTAGTACTTTCAACATTAATAAATCCTCCCGAAACAAACCTAGACGGCTTGCCATAAACCATGAATGGTTCATTGGCAATCTCCTCCTTGGACAAAGGTTGGAACTGATATGAATGGTTGAAAGGAGGAGGCACTTTGTCATACCCTAGACCCTTTGACTGATTATGTTTAAATTGCATGCAGTGGTCTATCATGTTGGCAACTACTTCACTTGATACATCAAATTTTCTAAAATCGAAATCAGCAGTCTCAAATTTGCTCTTTAATGTGTCAAGTTCAGTAATTAATTCAACGTTCTGTCTCTTTATGTAGTGATAATTCTCACATTTATTACTGTAGTCCTCCTGAAGTCTTCTAAAGTCCTTTATTTTAGTTTCTAACTGGGCCTTAAGGGGTTTTTGTCCTTTTCTAAGTTGATAGCCCTCATATCTAAGGTCCTCTACTTCTCTATGTAATGTTTCTATTTCTTCATGAAGAATTTTAACATAATCAATACAAGCTTGAGAGCATGAAGGCAAACTTACCTCACTTTTCTTTGGTTCAGAAGTAGAAGATACCATCAACGCAAACTGAAGCTCCATCATCTTTTCTTTAGTAGCAACACTCTCCACAGAAGCTACATCTTTAACTTGGGCTAGGTGAGCATTTTCAGGTTTTGAAATATTCAAGGCCTGCATCTGGTCCTCCCAGTCAAATGACTAAGCAACCATAGCCTTCTCGCTGTTGACCTGAGCACCTCCCCGATTGTTTCACATCGCCACCATTATCCTGTTGTTGTTCAATATTTGATCTGGCATCGGACACTCACGAGCAAAATGACCTGGCTCGTGACAATTGAAACAACGTAGCTTTCCCTTGTTGAACCCTACCTTCTTATCGGCACTCATACCCCAGTTGTTCTTCCCGGTCTTCTTATCAAACTGCTTCGCCCTGAAAACTGCCATGTCAATTTGCCATGTTATATCCATTTCTTCCACGTCTTCTAGATGAATCTGATCCAGATCAGCAAACGACAATCGTGGTGGAAGATCTCCAGCTACAAGAGCACTGTAGCAGTTAACAAGTCCTGTGGATAGAGCAAGATTTTCATCACACTCCTTAGCACTTGAGGAAGAAGCGCCATTAGAAGAAGACGCAACTTGAGAGGCAGCAAATGATTGGTTATGAGGAAGAGGCATGGATGATGCAGCAGGAAGTGAAGTAGCTGATAAAGTGGAAAAGGATTGAGTCCGAACTTGTTGAACATCATAAGGTTGACCCGTAGAGGGAAAAGTGAGAGATAAAAGAGCATTGTTAGATGAAATTCCATGATTTGCAGCTGAGTACGAATTCACATGGTTTATCTCCCGCTGTTTATCATCGATATCACACGCCTTGATGATTGCCATCACTTCAGCAAGAGTAAGGCGATTTAGGTCTTTGGTCTTCTTGATAACGGCCACATTCATGTCCCATGACTTTGGAAGGGCATTTAGTAGCTTCTTGTTTATTTCAGACTTTGTCAAGAAGATCCCATCTATACTCATCTCAGTGGTGAGAGTTGGGAATCGTTGAAGTTGTGCCTCCAGGGTCTCACCAGGAATGTAATTGAACATGTTGAACTTTTGGTGCAACCTGTCGTGGAGACTCTCCTTCATATCTTCATTCCCTTCCTATACCTCAATTAGGGCTTCCCACAAAGCCTTTGCTGAAGTATACTCCCTAAAACCTTGAGCTATATCCGGAGACAGGGCCATGGTTAGAGTGGCCAAAGCCCGTTCTTGCTCCTCAACCTTCTCAAAATCTTCATCAGTGTAATTCTCAATTGCTTTGTCAACCACTTTCCCTGCAACAGTTGTGGTTATTCTGATGGGATTCTTGACGATGCTTCTCCAAATTTTGAAGTCCTTCATTTTAATGTACTTCTCAATTCGGTATTTCCACTCAGGAAAACCATCTGCAGACAAGAGTCTTGGAATGCGAGTAGTTGTGCTCATAACAGAGTCCAACTCATGGTGATGTGTTTGATTTTGAGAATCCATTGAGTATTAAGTTAAATGAAAATTAAATTAATATTTTTTTTTAAATTTGAGTTTCCGGTCAAAACAAGCATTTACGGTCAAAGGGGTGTTTACGGCCATAAACTATGTTTACGGTCGAGAGTTTATAGTCGTGAAGAGTTTGCGGTTTCTGTATACGGTTTATGAGTCTAAGCTTGCGGTTATTAAAGATGCTTGATTCACGATCTAAGAACGAAGTTTACGGCCCAAGAAATTTCTTGAGCTTGCGTTTGTAAACTGAGTTTGCTGCCGTAAACTCTAGGCAGTAAACTCTCAGAACTTCAAGAAATCACGATTTTTGGATTAAACTTGATTCCTGTTCGCAGCAAACACCAACTCCAGTCGCAAACAATGAGGAATATGGCCAAAAACTCGATTGTAGGATGCTTTGACACTGGTTCTGCTCTGATACCAATTGTATGGTCCAGAAACGGATCTTACCAGTGATCAAACAAGCAAAACAATCAATAATAATAAGAATGAAGTAGAAACAGAAATCAGAACAAGCTTGCAAATGCTTCTATTAATGAAAACGTTTGGTACAACTTGTCAATAGCAGCCGCGAACTCTGTGGCATCAACAACCATTAAATGACCTAGCTAGCCTCTATATATAATGGACTTGGGCCGACTTTGTGTTTATGGCCGTAAACAGGCTTACAGCCGTAAACTCATAACATGGCCGTAAACAACAAATAAACTACTAAAACTGCATATTGACCCAAAAGAACCTATTACAACGAAAGCCTAGGCCAAACCATTAAGTGGACCCTTCAATTAATGTATTATAAGAATAATATATTAAAAGAGAAATCATAGTGTTTAATTAATATTAGTCAAGAATCAATAAGAATTAATTTTGTGGCTAAAAGAGATTAATTAAATAAAGGGGACTGATTGTGTAATTATAAGATAGTTTCATAAATGGGCTAATGGACTCCTTAGAAGTTGGAGTGGACGAAATCTATGTGGAAACGTATAAGAATCCGTCCAAGGCCTCTAAGGAGGGAGTTCATGGGCTGCTTATGGCCTAAGTAGTCAAATTAGGGTTTCCTAGTTGAAAACCCTAATAGCCTCCCTATATAAGGAACCCCTAAGGCCCCAAAAAGGTGGTGAAGCAATCCCTAAGGGTTCTTGGACGTTTTGGTGCTCCTCCTCCTTCTCCTAGGTCAACTTGTTGCTCATTGTGTTTGTGACTCCATTAGAGGTGCAACATTTGAGGCACTAAGCTTTCAAAGGTCAATATTAAAAGGAATTGTGATTGTTAATTCTACATAACAATCAAGGTAAGATCTAAACCCTAATTCATATGTTAATTCGATTATTGTATGCTAGATCTAGGGTTTATGATCTTTTGATGATTATTTCATGCTCATTAGAGAAACTAGATCCAAAGCTTTAGGGTTAGTATGTACACCATAAGATTGATGTAGTGCTCAAAACCCATCATAATTGAATTCGTGCGCCTTTAGTTGTCTCGAGGCATAGGCAATAACCTTTCCTCACTGCATAAGCACACAGCCTAGCCTCTGATTGGATGCATCGCAATATACAACGAAATCCTCTATCCCCTCTAGAAGAGACAAGATAGGTATGTTGCACAGGGCTTGCTTCAAAGTTTGGAATGCAGTGTCTTGTTTTTCTCCCCAGCTAAAAGTTACACCCTTTTGAATCAGTGCAGTAAGAGGTTTAGCAATTTTGGAGAAGTTTTGTATGAATCTACGATAGTAGCCAGCAAATCCCAAAAATTGGCGGATTTCTGTTGGCGTTCTGGGAGCTGACTAGTTCTCGATTGCCTTTATTTTGTAGGGTCCACGTGCGGCCTTCTTCGCTAACCACGTGACCAAGGAAATTGACCTTCCTAATCCAAAACTAACACTTTGAGAATGTAGCATAAAGCTTTTCCGCCCTTAAGGTTTCTAAGACTTGTCTCAGGTGTTGGCTATGTTCTTCCTTACTTCGTGAATAGACGAGTATATCATTTATGAAGACTATTACGAATTTGTCTAGGAAGGAACGACATACCCTGTTCATTAAATCCATGAACACTGCGGGTGCGTTGGTTAGACCAAATGGCATTATTACAAATTTCTAGTGACCATAACGAGTTCTGAATGTTTTTTTTGGGAATATCATTCTCGCAAACTCGTAATTGGTGATACCCTGATCTTAGGTCTATCTTCGAAAAGTAGCTAGCTCCTTGGAGTTGATCAAAGAGGTCATCTATTCGTGGAAGAGGGTATCGGTTCTTAATTGTAAGCTTGTTCAGCTCACGGTAGTCTATGCACATTCTGAAATATCCATCCTTCTTCTTAACGAACAAGACAGGTGCTCCCCAGGGTGAGAAGCTTGGTCTAATGAATCCTTTACTTAGCAGTTCATTAAGTTGGTTAGACAATTCCTACATCTCCGCTGGAGCTAGATGATACGAGGATTTGGCTATGGGGGTAGCTCCAGGAATTAAGTCGATTCAGAACTCGACTTGGCATTCGGGAGGAACTCCTGGAAGATCTTGGGGGAAGATATCAGGAAAGTTACAGACATCGGGGATGCTCTCGAGGTCTTTAACTTCTTTTTTTCATTAACTATATGAGCTAGGAATGCATGACACTCCTTTTGTCACACCCCCGAACCAGACGGCGGAAACGTCCGGGGGCTGTCGTGACTCAATTGAATACCATAACATTGAATATATATGAAACATAACAACATTCGTCACCATGCATTAATATAGTACAACCAGTAGAGTTTACATGAAGTACATTGTTTAAACATTACATTCCCAAAGATAAATTGTTCGATTCGTACATAGATAAACTGCAAGCCATCACTGAATATGATTTCCTTTGATTCACTGGTTCCCTGAGAATACAAGTATTTTGAAAAACGTCAACATATGAAATGTTGGTGAGTTCATAAGCGGTATTTGAAAAACAATGTTTCGTGTCGTTTGAAAACCACCAGAAAATCCGATATTTTCTGAAAAGAAAAGCTTTTGAAAACGTTTGTGAAGATCCATAGGTATGCTTGTTTGTTTCTATGCTTGTAAAAATTGTTCATTAAAGTTGTATGTATTTCGAACCCGTATGTATTGAAAACCCTAGGAAAACCCGATGTTTTCCTAATTCCTTGAATTCCATGAAGTTACATTGAAACCATTGCATAGCGTGTAGTGTCAGTCCCAGGCGACGTTGGATTATTTTTGAGCATGATTATTTGCTACAAACACGCGTTACACAAACGACCAGTTTATAGCTATACAAACGATCCCGTAGGCGTCGTCCGTACTAATCACGTTATCCAATCGCCCTGACTAGGTGTAGTCCCACATCCGAAGAGAAAGAGGACACGAAGACCTCAATGACTCCATTGACCGGTTGGGGATAAAAATGTACGAGGGGTCCCAGACCCGCCTCGCATAAAAAGGTAGACTCTACTAGCAATACCAAAGGACCCTTGGGGACCAGTAGTATACAAGCCATTGAAAGTCCTTTTACGTTGTGTTAGATCGGTAAAACCCAACACTTCGTAAGATAGATATCTTCGGGCCTTAAGATCAGGTCATTGGGCTAGCTAGGCCCAACAAACAAGATTTTACACTTTTGGGGCCCAAAGATGGTGCGTAGACGTCTGTGCACACTCGCATGTATATTGAATTCCCAAACGTTATTTGTATGAATCGCTGCGTCATCGTGTTAGTAGTTTCGGATTTTCATTGGTTCGAGACCGAACCAATTCGTTTCACAACGATTTTTGGTATTGTAGTGTATTGTATTTCGTCGATAGTCGCGGTGCCATCATTTGATCAAATTGTATGTATTGAATTAGCCTTGAAAGTTTTCTGTTTTCAGCCCCTCATTGTTTGTAAAATTTACTTTTTCAACCCTTTATTTAAATACTTTCCGGTTTGGTCCTTAAATCAATTTTCTTGACATTTTAACACCAAAAATTATTGAAATTAATATTTTTCAGCATATTTTTCATAGAAAACAGTTTAAGTCCCTGAAATTTCAGTTTTCTCGGTTATAACCCTTCTTTTTCGCAATTTTGACAATTTTGGCCCAAATTGTAAAATTTTTGCAACTTTGGTCCTTTTTAAATTCAAAAAGCATTTTAAACCTTTGAAAAGGACTTGGAACACTTATAGTCCACTGTTTTACAGAAAAACACAGTTTTGGCCCTCCAAAACAGAAAATCTCGCATAATGGGCCTCATTGGGCCGAAAATGTCATTTTTAGCCCATTAAGCTTAAAGTTTATGTTTTTAATCCTCTAAATGAGTATATTTCCAGAAATTGTCTTATTGAAACTGTTTTGACACACCTCATCCATCAGAATTCTTAATATGTCAATTTGGGCCCTTAATTTTGTATTTTTCACATTTTAGGTCCAAAAATTTGTGTTTTTAGCCCAAAGAAATTGTTACTAAACCACTTAACTATTTTTCTAGAAATACTTTGTATGTAGAAATATATTTGATGCTAAAATCAATTAACATAAGGTATATCTCGGTTTAGAGGGGTTTTATGGCTAGATCCAACATTACAACACACAAAGCATACATATAAGCATGGAAATCATACAAGGCATACAAAGCACATATAGATCTACACTTTCACTTGTATTCCCCCCCCCCCCACTAAACTCATAAAAACAGAAAATAGGGGGTATGAAGGTCACCTTAGGGTGTGATTTCGGTTCATGAAGAAAAGATGGAAGAAAACTTGGTGATTTTTGGCCTTAGCACCCTTTTCTTGAAGATCTCGAGTTTGACATGGTTCTAGGATGCAAGATCACGATTTTTGCATGGATTAGGAAAGGATTTTGATAAAACAAAGAATTTAATTCATAGATCCAAGCATAACCTTACCTTGGATGAAGAGTTGGTGGAAATATCCTCTTGAAAGCCTCCTAATTTTCGAGATTTTTGAGTGGAGAGGGAGGAGTGTTCTTGAGAGAGTTTGAGAGATTTTTGTGAGTGTGTGTGTGTGAGTATGGCCGAGAGTGAGAGAGGGAGAAGGAAGAAGTGATCTTTGAAGTGATACTTGCTTGGAAACATGAGTTGTGTGCATGGAAACCCAACAAATAAAAGTGAGGTGGCAACCCAAAGTCAACTCTCCCTTTTTCCTTGGGCTTGGGCCGAGAATGGAGAGGGAAGAAAGGATTTTTGGGCTTTTTGCCCCTAAGCCCAATATTAGAGTTAGTTTGGGTGTTTATTGGCCTTATAAAATAAAATTGTGATTTTTATGCTTTAATAAGCTAGATTAGGTTAATCATGGATCAAAGCTTTTAATTTATTTCATTCTAGGCCCAATATGACCCAAAATGTTGAAATAAATTAGTGTGGGTCCGATTAGAGCCCAATTAGGGTTCTAAGCCCATGATAGTCTAATTGGAAGCTTATTGGTCCATTTGGATCCAATAAGGAAGTCCTAGTCCAAAATGGACTTAAACAAGGACTTCTAGGGTCTCCAATTGTTTGATGACTATTTGTAGTACTTGCATGATGTATTTGATTGAAGTTTTTGATGTCATAATAGTAGGTGTTACACATGTTCTTAAGTTTTTGATTCACATTAACTTGAGTGTATAGATTACATGACACAAAATTTCCAGTTGTGACATCATCCCCCCGTTAGAGGGAATTTCGTCCCGAAATTCTGTTTGAAAGCTAGATTTGAGAATGCTAGAATAGGTGAGGGTACTTTTGCTTCATCTGATCTTCGCGTTCCCACGTGAATTCTGGCCCACGCTTTGCGTTCCACCGTACCTTCACGATCGGGATGCGACTCTGCTTAGTACACTTCACCTCCCTGTCCATGATTTCGATTGGTTCTTCGACGAACAGGAGATTCTCATTGATTTCGATTTTGTCAATAGGAATGACAAGGGTTTCATCTGATAGGCACTTTTTCAGATTTGAGACATGAAACACGGGGTGTACACCGTTTAGCTCCGCGGGTAGTTGTAGTCTGTATGCTACTGGGCCTATTCGGGCGACGATTTCGAAAGGTCCAATGTATCGCGGGTTCAATTTTCCCCGTTTTCCGAAACGTATAACCCCTTTCCAGGGTGAGACTTTCAACAGTACTCGATCACCGACCTGGAATTCTAAGGGCTTTCGCCGTTTATCGGCGTAGCTCTTTTGTCGGTCACGCGATGCTTGTAATTGGGCTCTGATCTGAACGATCTTTTCTGTGGTTTCGCGAATGATCTCCGGTCCTGTTAGTGCCCTGTCCAACGCATGCGTTATTGCTAGCTGGGTGTCACCTACTTCAGCCCAACATAACGGTGATCTACATTTACGCCCGTACAGTGCTTCGAAAGGAGCCACCTTGATGCTCGAATGGTAACTATTGTTATACGAGAACTCGATCAATGGTAGGTGGGTATCCCAAGACTTTCCAAAGTCTATCACACATGCACGAAGCATGTCTTCAAGCGTTTGAATGGTTCGTTCACTTTGACCGTCCGTTTGTGGGTGGTATGCGGTGCTCATATCGAGATGAGTTCCCATTGCCTTGTGGAGTGATTGCCAAAAGCGCGACGTGAACCTACTGTCCCTATCCGAGATGATAGATTTTGGCACTCCATGGAGTCTTACGATTTCTCGTAGGTACAAACGCGTCAGTCTCTCCATCTTGTAGGATTCTTTGATTGGCAGGAAATGGGCAGATTTTGTCAGTCGGTCGATTATTACCCATATGGTGTCCAGTCCGTCCGACGTCTTGGGCAGTTTGGTCACGAAATCCATAGAAATCCCCTCCCATTTCCACTCAGGGATTGCCGGTTGCTGTAACAATCCGGAAGGTTTCTGGTACTCCACCTTTACTTTGGCGCACGTAAGGCACTTACCAACATAGGTAGCGATTTCCGCCTTCATGTTAGGCCACCAATAGTGTTGTTTAATGTCCAAATACAGCTTGTCCGAACCGGGATGAATGGAGTAACGTGTCTTGTGGGCTTCCTTCATAACGGTCTCCCTAAATCCTCCGATTTTTGGGACCCAAATACGGTTCATGAAGTAGTATACCCCATTCTCTTTTGCTTCTAGGTTCTTTTCCATCCCGCGCAATGCCTCGCTAATTCTATTTTCCGTCTTCATAGCTTCCGACTGGACTGATGCAATTTGAGTGGCCAGGTGAGATTGAATGGTTATCGAGAGAGTTTTCGTATGGCGATTAGAGTACTCCTTCCGACTTAATGCATCAGCTACCACGTTGGCCTTGCCTGGATGGTACTTGATCTCGCATTCGTAGTCGTTTAGTAATTCCACCCATCTTCGGTTTCTCATGTTCAGCTCTTTCTGATTCAGGATGTGCTAGAGGCTCTTGTGGTCCGTGAAGATGGTGCACTTTGTACCGTATAGGTAGTGCCTCTAAATTTTCAGAGCGAAGACCACGGCTCCCAGTTCTAGGTCATGGGTCGTGTAATTTACTTCGTGCGTCTTTAGCTAGCGGGACGCATATGCTATCACTCTTCCACATTGCATGAGAACGCAACCTAAGCCCTGATTTGACGCGTCACAGTAGACCACAAAATCTCCCGTTCCTTCAGGTAGAGATAGTACAGGAGCACTACAGAGAGCTTGCTTCAAGGTTCGAAACGCAATTTCTTGTCGGTCTGTCCATTTGAATGGCACGCCCTTTTGCGTAAGCAAGGTAAGCGGCTTGGCGATGTTAGAGAAGTTTTGGATGAATCTCCTATAGTAGCCTGCTAGGCCTAAGAACTGACGAATTTATGTGGGCGTAGTCGGAGTTGCCCATCCTTCCACGGCTTTGACCTTAGAGGGATCCACATGAATTCCGTCTTGACTGACTACGTGGCCTAGGAAATTCACGCTCCGGAGCCAGAACTCACACTTAGAGAGTTTGGCATAAAGCTTTTCCGATCGCAGAGTCTATAGGACTTGTCGGAGATGTTGGCCATGCTCCTCTTTGCTTCGAGAATAGACGAGGATGTCATCGATAAACACAATGACGAAGTTGTCTAGGAACGATTGACAGATTCGATTCATTAGGTCCATGAATGCGGCAGGTGCATTTGTTAGACCGAAGGGCATTACGACGAATTCATAATGTCTGTAGCGGGTTCGGAAAGCGGTTTTAGGAATATCCTCTTCTCGGACTTTGAGTTGGTGGTATCCGGACCGTAGATCTATTTTAGAAAAATAGCTAGCTCCTTGGAGCTGGTCGAATAGATCATCGATTCGTGGGAGTGGGTAGCGGTTTTTAACAGTGAGTTTATTTAACTCTCTGTAATCGATGCACATTCTGAAAGATCCGTCCTTCTTTTTGACAAAGAGCACCGGAGCTCCCCATGGCGAGTAGCTAGGTCGGATAAATCCCTTGTCCAGAAGCTCACTGAGTTGGCTGGACAATTCCTGCATTTCAGCAGGAGCCAATCAATATGGCAATTTAGCGAGAGGAGTTGCTCCTGGAACGAGGTCGATTCAGAATTCAACCTGTCTCTCCAGGGGTACTCCTGGAAGATCTTCAGGAAATACGTCCGGAAATTCACACGCTACCGGAATGTCTTGGATGTTAGTTTCTTCTTTGGTCTTGTCCACTACGTGAGCCAAGAACACCAAATTGTTCTTTCGCAGATATTTTTGTGCTTTGATGCACGAGATGAGACGAAGATTCGTACTGGGTTTGTCTCCGTAAATTACTAGGGTTTCATAATTTGGGAGACGAAGGCGAACGGCCTTCTCGTGGCACATAATCTCAGCATGGTGGGGGCTTAACCAATCCATGCCGATAATCACATCGAAACTCCTAATTGATACTGGCATTAGGTCTATTCGAAAAACGTGTTGGTTGAGGGTTAGGGTACATCCGATGTAGATCTCCCTAGTGGATTCGGTTTTCCCATTGGCCATTTCCACCGTATAGGTTTCATTTAGCTTCTGGGGTTGTTGTTTTAATAAATGTTTAAACTTCTCGCTTACGAAACTTCGCTCCGCTCCGGTATCAAATAAGATGCATGCATAAGTGTGGTTTAGGAGGAACGTACCGGTCACAACTGCGGGGTCCTGAACTGCATCACTCTGACCCATAGTCAGCATTCTTCTTGCTCCTTTGTTTCCTGAGTTGTTGTTGTTAGGGCAATCTCGACGGAAGTGCCCCGTCCTTCCACACCCGAAGCAGGTGTGGCTAGGCCCTGCATTGTTGCCGCCGGTGTTGTTGTTATTGCGGTGGTTGTTGTTGTTGTGGTTGTTTCCCTGATTTTGATTCTGGGGAGGATAAGTCCTGCAGAACCTTGCAGTGTGTCCCCTTCGGTTGCAACTGGTGCAATGGAACTCCTTACATTCTCCATGGTGATGGAAACCGCACTTGTTGCACTTGGGAAAATTACCAGAATAGGGTCTTGAAGCATTTGAAGTAGCTGAGGCTGGAGCATGTGGTGTGGCTGGAACCGGTGCGGTGACAGCGTTAACTGCCACCGTTTGCTGCTTTTTAGAGGTCTTGGGGCCCTGACGCCCCTTCCTCTTGTGGTTCTTCCCTCTCCTGCCATCACCCTCCTTTTTCTTCTCAGTCTCTACTGGCTTCTCGCCCTTTTTGTTGTTATGATCATATAACCTCTTTGCCAATCTCTTCGCACTGTCAAACGTTTCAGGGTTCGCAGCTATCACATTCCCATGAATGGGAGGTGTCAGTCCCCAGATGAATCGTTCGATCTTCTTTCCTTCTGATGTGATCATACCCGGGCACAACAGAGATAGTTCGCTAAATCTCGATATGTAGGCATCGATGTTCGCATTCTGCACAGTGAGGTTCCATAGCTCCTGCTCCATCTTTTGTATTTCGCCTCGGGGGCAGTACTCAGCCGTTAACATCTCTTTCATTTCTGCCCAGGGGATAGAGTTGGCGACAGGGAGCGTCATAGCTTCCATGTGTCCGTTCCACCAAGTGAGTGCTTGGTCCACAAAAGTACAGGCCGCGAACTTCACCTTCATCTGCTCGGGGCAATCGCATATCTCGAATACCGACTCTACCTTCTCGATCCATCGCTTCAGAGTGATCACTCCTCCAGTGCCGTTGAAAGTCCGTGGTTTAGCGTTTGTGAAGTCCTTGTAGGTGCACGTTTTAGTGGGTCCTTGATTCGTCCCGTTGTTCGAACTTCCGGATCCTTGCCCGTTACCTCCTCCGTTGTTCCCTCGGTGAAGTTGTGCCATAGCTGCTGTGACCGCAGCAGACACGGCTGCCTGAAAAGCAGTGGTGTCAACTTCGGGCGGGGTTGGTTCGGGATTTCCGCGAGTAGCTCAGCAAGGCATCTTTCTGTCATGAAACGGAAAGATGTTGAGTGTACGTGGTTTCTGTGAGGTTGTAATCCTAGTAACTAGGTGTATGGTACGAACCTAAACATTACTACCATCGGGCATACAATCATAACGTCTCAACACATAATAACTGGTAATATCATTGGAAAACACACAAAAGTTCATTAATATTATCTGCATGTAATACAAGAAAATTTGCTCGTAAGAGCATACATAAGTGACACTAATCCGACAGCATAACGGCTCCATGAGTAGTGTAGTCACTTAAACATAGAGCCGGAGTACATAGCATAGTTCCTAATGACCTACTATGATAAGTCTATCCCTAACCGCGATGAGCTGCGTCTGGAGGTGGTGCCGAAGATGTGGATGCTCCCTGAAGACGAGCCACCAAGCGTTTTGCGTCCTGAAGTCGAGACTCCCACCTTACCTGCCTCATGTGAAACTCCCGGAGGACGTCACGCGTCTCCTGCTCCGCACGCTTGACCCTAGTCCATAACTGGCGTACTTGATCAGCAGTGCCCTGAGCAAGGTCGCCGGTGTCCCGTAATCGTCTCACCATGACTGGTAGGGCTCGGTCGGCCGGTCCTCCGTCCCTCAGGTCAAAGAACTCACGTGACATGCCAAACGGGGGTCGCTGTCCCTGATGTCTGCTCCATCTCCAAAGATCAATGCCCCAAGGAGGGGTAGGTCCAGTGGGACCCACACCATAAGCAGGCACACTGATCGGGTAAGGGGGGTTGATGACCTCGGACTCTGCGTCCGAATCACCCCCTTCGCTGTCATCGAGCTCCTCTTCGAAATGCTCCTCGTCTTCTTCGGGTTCGGCAGGCTCGCCCTCGACTTCTTCCTCCGGTTCCCCGTCAGATTCCTCTTCGGGGTCTTCCTCAGGTTCCTCCTCAGGCTCTTCCTCAGGCTCCTCCTCTTCTAGCCACCCGTTGTTTCCCTGATTAGGGAAGTAGGGGTCTCCAGGGTGATGAAAACCAGCCATGCTGTCTGCGCGAGTATGTAAATATGCTAACATTATTCCTAGGTGCTATGACTATTGTACAGACTAAGCGAACGTTCTCTTTTTGGTGATAAGGGTATAGTTTTAGGTTCCCTAGCCATCCCGATCTCATCAAGACGTGTGTTAGTTTTTACTTTGGAGAGAATGTAGTTGATCAGGCTACATTCACTCCTTGGTATCACTAAGAACAGTCCCGAATTAACCGAGATACCAGCATTATTGTGTTTGATTCAGCGTTAGGTCCTTATTCCTAATGCAAGCAAGTGTGTTTTATTTACTTGTTTTGTTCAGAGTTATGTTAGTCCCTCTTTTTGGTTTATAGTTGCATATCAATGTGTGGCTCGACATGCTAGTTCACTATAAACAAGGCTCTGATACCAACCTGTCACACCCCCGAACTAGACGGCGGAAACGTCTGGGGGCTGTCGTGACTCAATTGAATACCATAACATTGAATATATATGAAACATAACAACATTCGTCACCATGCATTAATATAGTACAACCAGTAGAGTTTACATGAAGTACATTGTTTAAACATTACATTCCCAAAGATAAATTGTTCGATTCGTACATAGATAAACTGCAAGCCATCACTGAATATGATTTCCTTTGATTCACTGGTTCCCTGAGAATACAAGTATTTTGAAAAACGTCAACATATGAAATGTTGGTGAGTTCATAAGCGGTATTTGAAAAACAATGTTTCGTGTCGTTTGAAAACCACCAGAAAATCCGATATTTTCTGAAAAGAAAAGCTTTTGAAAACGTTTGTGAAGATCCATAGGTATGCTTGTTTGTTTCTATGCTTGTAAAAATTGTTCATTAAAGTTGTATGTATTTCGAACCCGTATGTATTGAAAACCCTAGGAAAACCCGATGTTTTCCTAATTCCTTGAATTCCATGAAGTTACATTGAAACCATTGCATAGCGTGTAGTGTCAGTCCCAGGCGACGTTGGATTATTTTTGAGCATGATTATTTGCTACAAACACGCGTTACACAAACGACCAGTTTATAGCTATACTAACGATCCCGTAGGCGTCGTCCGTACTAATCATGTTATCCAATCGCCCTGACTAGGTGTAGTCCCACATCCGAAGAGAAAGAGGACACGAAGACCTCAATGACTCCATTGACCGGTTGGGGATAAAAATGTACGAGGGGTCCCAGACCCGCCTCGCATAAAAAGGTAGACTCTACTAGCAATACCAAAGGACCCTTGGGGACCAGTAGTATACAAGCCATTGAAAGTCCTTTTACGTTGTGTTAGATCGGTAAAACCCAACACTTCGTAAGATAGATATCTTCGGGCCTTAAGATCAGGTCATTGGGCTAGCTAGGCCCAACAAACAAGATTTTACACTTTTGGGGCCCAAAGATGGTGCATAGACGTCTGTGCACACTCGCATGTATATTGAATTCCCAAACGTTATTTGTATGAATCGCTGCGTCATCGTGTTAGTAGTTTCGGATTTTCATTGGTTCGAGACCGAACCAATTCGTTTCACAACGATTTTTGGTATTGTAGTGTATTGTATTTCGTCGATAGTCGCGGTGCCATCATTTGATCAAATTGTATGTATTGAATTAGCCTTGAAAGTTTTCTGTTTTCAGCCCCTCATTGTTTGTAAAATTTACTTTTTCAACCCTTTATTTAAATACTTTCCAGTTTGGTCCTTAAATCAATTTTCTTGACATTTTAACACCAAAAATTATTGAAATTAATATTTTTCAGCATATTTTTCATAGAAAACAGTTTAAGTCACTGAAATTTCAGTTTTCTCGGTTATAACCCTTCTTTTTCGCAATTTTGACAATCTTGGCCCAAATTGTAAAATTTTTGCAACTTTGGTCCTTTTTAAATTCAAAAAGCATTTTAAACCTTTGAAAAGGACTTGGAACACTTATAGTCCACTGTTTTACAGAAAAACACAGTTTTGGCCCTCCAAAACAGAAAATCTCGCATAATGGGCCTCATTGGGCCGAAAATGTCATTTTTAGCCCATTAAGCTTAAAGTTTATGTTTTTAATCCTCTAAATGAGTATATTTCCAGAAATTGTCTTATTGAAACTGTTTTGACACACCTCATCTATCAGAATTCGTAATATGTCAATTTGGGCCCTTAATTTTGTATTTTTCACATTTTAGGTCCAAAAATTTGTGTTTTTAGCCCAAAGAAATTGTTACTAAACCACTTAACTATTTTTCTAGAAATACTTTGTATGTAGAAATATATTTGATGCTAAAATCAATTAACATAAGGTATATCTCGGTTTAGAGGGGTTTTATGGCTAGATCCAACATTACAACACACAAAGCATACATATAAGCATGGAAATCATACAAGGCATACAAAGCACATATAGATCTACACTTTCACTTGTATTCCCCCCCCCCCCCCCCCCACAAAACTCATAAAAACAGAAAATAGGGGGTATGAAGCTCACCTTAGGGTGTGATTTCGGTTCTTGAAGAAAAGATGGAAGAAAACTTGGTGATTTTTGGCCTTAGCACCCTTTTCTTGAAGATCTCGAGTTTGAGATGGTTCTAGGATGCAAGATCACGATTTTTGCATGGATTAGGAAAGGATTTTGATAAAACAAAGAATTTAATTCATAGATCCAAGCATAACCTTACCTTGGATGAAGAGTTGGTGGAAATATCCTCTTGAAAGCCTCCTAATTTTCGAGATTTTTGAGTGGAGAGGGAGGAGTGTTCTTGAGAGAGTTTGAGAGATTTTTGTGAGTGTGTGTATGTGAGTATGGCCGAGAGTGAGAGAGGGAGAAGGAAGAAGTGATCTTTGAAGTGATACTTGCTTGGAAACATGAGTTGTGTGCATGGAAACCCAACAAATAAAAGTGAGGTGGCAACCCAAAGTCAACTCTCCCTTTTTCCTTGGGCTTGGGCCGAGAATGGAGAGGGAAGAAAGGATTTTTGGGCTTTTTGCCCCTAAGCCCAATATTAGAGTTAGTTTGGGTGTTTATTGGCCTTATAAAATAAAATTGTGATTTTTATGCTTTAATAAGCTAGATTAGGTTAATCATGGATCAAAGCTTTTAATTTATTTCATTCTAGGCCCAATATGACCCAAAATGTTGAAATAAATTAGTGTGGGTCCAATTAGATCCCAATTAGGGTTCTAAGTCCATGATAGTCTAATTGGAAGCTTATTGGTCCATTTGGATCCAATAAGGAAGTCCTAGTCCAAAATGGACTTAAACAAGGACTTTTAGGGTCTCCAATTGTTTGATGACTATTTGTAGTACTTGCATGATGTATTTGATTGAAGTTTTTGATGTCATAATAGTAGGTGTTACACATGTTCTTAAGTTTTTGATTCACATTAACTTGAGTGTATAGATTACATGACACAAAATTTCCAGTTGTGACACCTTTCGCAGGTATTTTTGGGCTTTGATGCACGAGATGATGGAAGATTAGTACTAGGTTTGTTGCTATAGATAACGAGAGCTTCGCCATTATGTAGATTAAGGTGAATGGCTTTTTTGTAACAAAGAATATCAGCACGATTGGGGCTCAACCAATCCATGTCGATGATGACATCGAAGCTTCTTATGGAAATAGGCATAAGATCGATTGGAAAGGAATAGTCGTTTAGAGTGAGGGTGCATCCTATGTATATGTCGTTAGTGTTTTCTTTCTTTCCGTTAGCCATCTCGATGGTAAATGTTTCGGTTAGAGGTTGGGATTTATGTTTAAGTAAGTGTTTGAATTTATGGCTGACAAAACTCCTCTCCACACCACTATCAAAGAGAATGCATGCATAAGAGTTTTCGAGGAGGAATGTACGTGTGACTACAGTGGGATCTGCAACTTCTTCCTCCTGACCCATTGTCAGTACTCTCCCTATGTTGTCATCATTTCTTGCCTTTAGGTAATCCCTCTTGTAGTGCCTGGTTTCACCACACCCATAGCAGGCTTGGCCTACTCCATCTCTGGGAGTTTGATTGGTTGGGTGGGTTGGTGTCTTGCAGAAACGGGTTGTATGCCCCGTTTCTGTTGCAATTACTGCATTGCATCTCACGGCAAGGCCTGTGATGATGGAAATTGCATTTTTCACACCTTGGCAGATTCCCAACGTATCGACTGGGAGGTGTTTGAGTAGTATGAACAATAGCACGAATGGTACCAGCATGGACTGCCACCGTTTGTTGTTTCTTCGAGGATCCCTACAAAAATTGGACCTTTCTTTTGTTCCAGAATTTTTTCTTACTGCCACCCTCCTTGGGTTGTTCAGGAACGACTGTTGCAGAGTCTTGGCTCTCTCCGTGGTCTACCCGTGTCTGTGCCAGGCGCTTGGCAATGTCAAATGTAAGGGGTTTGGTAGCTAGAATAATCCCCTGAGTTGGGGGAGTTAGTCCCCATATGTACCTCTCCACTTTCTTGCTCTCCGGGGTGACCATCCCGGGACAAAGTAGAGCCAGGTCACTGAACCATGCAGTGTAACCCTTCATCTTCAGGTTCCAAAGTTCCTGTTCTAGTTTTTGCATCTCGCCCCTCGGGTAGTATTCAGCCAACATTAACTCCTTCAAATCATCCCAACTCATAGCATTGGCTATCGGAAGAGTTAGGGATTTGACTTGGTTGTTCCACCAAGTGAGGGCTCTGTCTGAGAAAGTGCATGCTACAAACTTCACTTTGCTTGTCTCAGGGAACGCACAGATTTCAAAGATTGATTCGGTTTTCTCAAACCGACGGATCAAGGCAATGACATCTCCAGTACCATTGAAGGATCGGGGTGTGGCGTTAGTGAAGTCCTTGTATGAACACTCCAACGGGTTTCCATGACTATCTCATTTTGGAAGGGTTGGAATCACTTCCCGCCCCGATGGTACCACTTGTGTGAATTTTCTACATCGCGGCAGCCACATCGGCTATCACTGCTGCTTGGAAAATAGCGGGGTCATACTGAGGAGGTGGTGGTGGCAGATTTGTTGGAAGATTGTTCTTCTTTCTGTCGGACTTCTTTGGAGGCATATTTCTCTAAAATAATTTAAGAGAAAATGATGATAAGTTCTTTATAGTGGTCATGAGTCAGGTGATATTGAACAAGATATATCCTATCATGGCCGTTATAGTGTTCTATCAAGCGATTTACAGTGGAAGTCTACTAATATAAGTAAACAATCGCCATTTTATAGCAACACTTATAGAGAATCTGTTATAGTGTGACTCACACTGCCCACTCTGAAGATATCTAGTGTAGACAAGCTATTAATAGCCATTAAGTCCTGAATGTTCTTGTTCTATTGTTGTAAGATCCTAAAATACTCCTATAGTATTTTAATTTCATGTTTGGTTCTAGAGTTTCTCTTGCATGTATTGTTGGAAAATTTTAGAGCTGTCGCAACACCACAATCACTCCCAAACACATGTTGGTCATATCTCGGATAAATATAGTTGCTCATGTTATATTTATCCCATATATGATTACATAATTGTCCAGGTTTAACCGCAGTATCCAACATCTAAATAATCTTGTTTTGTTCTTACTATGCTACTGTTTTTTGGTATGCATGTATGTTTGTATACTTATTATAAAATACTTAGATTTTAAAAGTATACTTTTAGTCAGAGCACTTTGGCTCCATTGTGTTTATAGTTGTATATCTTGTAAGGTTTGATATATTTAGTTCACTATAAAATTTGCTCCGATACCAATCTGTCACACCCCCAAACCGGAACGACGGAAACGTTCGGGGGTGGAGGACGTCATGTACAATATCACAACAATTATATAATAGTAATCAAAGAAAACACAACCATTATATTACTAAAATATTGTATTTACATATGTTCATAACATAGTTTTCATGACAACAAAGGGTATATTGAACGTTGTTGAGAGAAAAACTTTGAGACACACTTGAACAAACGTTAGAACAAGTATATTGCTGAATATTTAATCTCGAAGGATCTAAAAGCTCAACAATAATATTTCCAGTTAGATGTGAGAGAGTTAGTTGTGGAAAAGTAAAGAAATGTAAATGACAACAATTGTTATATCAAGTATACACTTAAGCTGATTCATAACGAGGAATGCATTCAATCCAAGTTAATAAGTGAGATCAAACTTAGTGATTAAGTCACAGAAGACTTGCTCTTAAGAGAGTTTGTGATTGATTATGAGAGTAAGAGGATTGAATAAGTAAGATAGAAAAGATAACTTCAAAGATGTGTATTAGAATTATATGCGATACACTACTTTTTTTACAAGAGAATGAGCTCTATTTATAGAGACTCATAAAGATTACTAGATTACAACTCTAAGAGTAGCCATGAAAGGCATATTAGACAATAGAGTGTATTATAGAAAAGACAAAGTAATGTAATCTAGATAGAGACCGCGGAAGATAGATATTGCGGTTGATGACTGCGGTGGCTTGGAGGCTGCGGTAGCTGAAGTTCAGGAGGGTCACTTTTTAGGATTCAACAATTTCCCCCTACGTGACCTCTTTAACTTTTGATCAGCTATCAAGATTAAGAAACTTGATCAGGATCCACCAAAACTTCCTAATGTTCTCGAACCAGTTAATTCTTCTCAAGATTTCGAACTTGACTTCTGTAGTTGTGTGCTTAGATTTTTCAACTGCGTTTCAGCAGATGTCAAGTTGCTTCCTGGTGAGGCGATGCATGGCAGTCATAGGAATGAAGTATTTGACATTATCAGTCTTCCTTTTGAAAATGACTCTAAGTTCCGGATAGTTGGTTGCACCTAAGGTTCTTTCTTCATAGCCTTCGGTAGGCATTGGTGCGGGGTAAAGAGGTGGCAAATCAACTTTCTTGGCAATGGTGGGGTGAATGTATGCGTCGATCTTGGAAAAGTTACATACTATTTCCTTTAAGAAAGTACTATCCCTTTCAAGTGCAATCTTCATCTTCGGGTGCTTCTCAGACTTGTGTTGAAACACCTTAGTGTTGAGAAAGACTTCTTCCGGATTCATGCAGGGAAAATCAGCTTGGGTGCGGATATAATCGTGTTCCCTTCTGGTCAGAGTGTACTGGATGAACTCAGCCTTCATAAACTTTCGGATCTTGTAGTTCTTGACTGCGGATGGTCTATCGTTAGACCATATGTTCTCAACAGGAGAGGCATGCTTAGCATAAAATTGGCTAAGTCTCTCAAACTCCATTGGCAGTCTTTTGGCGTCTGGAAGACTGCGGTCGAACTGCTCAAATACAATGAAATATCTGGCATTGGGAGAGATTGGGACATCCCAGTAACCGTCTGAAGGGGGTTCCGCATAGGTGAGGTGGGGAATGTAGTCATCATCAAGCAGTCTGCGGTGGGGATTGATCCAAGAATTTATCAAGGACTCATCCATGATGGTGTCAAAACCGCATAGTCTCTAAACTTCTTCAGCAAACTTGGCTGCCTTCCAATCTCTTTTCCTTTATGTGCTAGCAGGGGAGTCATTTGAACTCGGAGAGGACATGTACGCCACAAGGTTTTTGAAGTGAGGAGGAGTCTCTGGTTTCTCAGGAGTGTTTTCCTGTTGCACTGGAGAGTTATGAGGTGGAGTGTGCTGAGATGGTTGCGGTGAAGGAACTTTTTATGTAGTGACAAGGGGAGTTTGATGTTGTGGAGAGATGGAGTGATTGGAGTGATGGACTTCTTCTTCTTCACTTCCCCCTCTTGAGGAGTTCAGACCCGGAGCCTCCTCAAGCCATTGACGAAGGCCATCAACCTTGGCATACACCTCTTGGAATTGAGCTTTGAGGGCTTTAGCTAATTGTTGATTGTTTGGGATGGAGGGGTTGAAGAGTAGCCTGTGGATTTCCTTGGTAAGATGAAGAATTTCAGGACCATGGAAATTTGCAGACAAAGATCTCTGCAGACGGTTGATAGTAGTTTGAAGGACTGAAATTGCAGACTCATAGGCAGTGTGAGTTTCCGCAATCAGTTTGTGAGTGTGGGAGGCTTGATCCGCAACAGCTGCTTGAAGATCCCTTTTGATTGCGGTTACCTCAGAGATGAGGCGTTCCGCAGCAGCCATGAACTCTTTGTGGTCAGCTTGACGATTATTGTCAAGGGACCGGATCCCCATTTCGACCTTAAGAGAGATACGCTCTGCAACCATTCTCTCTAGTGTTTCCAGGCGTTCAATCCTTTCCATCAGAGACTGCGGTCAAGGTATGTCTTCTGGTTGCGGTTGAGTTGGCTTAACCATAGCAAGGATTTGATCGACCTTGGCTTGAAGACTTAGAAACTCTTTTCTTGTAACAACATTCTTCTTCTTCTTCTTCTTCTCCTTAGGTTTAGAGGTCAAATGATGAGAGCCACTGGATTCTTTGTCTTCATCGAACATCATGAGATCATCATCAAAAGGAGATGGTTTGTTTACCTCTTGTAGTTCAGCATCATCAAAACCGAATATGGGATCAAAACTTTCTTCGATTTTGGGTCCTTCATCTTGTGAATCTTCAGCAGTGGGAGTGGGAGGAACTTTGGAGACATGTTGGTCAGCAGTGGCTTTCCTGAGTCTTGTGGAAGGTTTCAACCATTTCTGTCATCCAATCTTGAACTTCAAGGACGGTGGCTACGGTATTGGCATTATTAATGGCATCTGCCCAATACTTAGCCACTGCTTGTATTTCTTGCTCCTTCAGCTGCTGTTGTTTGATTTGTTGATCCTTGCGTGCTTCGAATGCCCTTCGAAAAGCGGCATACTTCTTTGCTTCAGCCTCATTGGAGGGTTGGTACTTGCTCCATGAATCACTAGAATTTTCACTGTCAATTCCTTGAAATAGCACCGAGGTGTCCCTCGGATCCACGTATCCTTGCACATTTGTGCTCACCGTGCCTAAACCACCTGTTACTAATGTTAGCAGAGTAGGATTTCCTGAGCTTCCTTGGTCTCCTTGACCCGTGGTCAAGTTTGAACTCGGCTCAGTTCTGGCATGGGCGGAAGAAGTGCCCTGCGGTTAGGAAGGTGTTTGTAGTGTTTGGGTGACATTCAAGAGGATGGAGTTCAACTCCTCAGGAGAAAAAATATGTAGTCGGG
This sequence comes from Lactuca serriola, assembly GCF_051521515.1. Lineage (NCBI taxonomy): Eukaryota > Viridiplantae > Streptophyta > Magnoliopsida > Asterales > Asteraceae > Lactuca > Lactuca serriola. The sequence continues at coordinate 13,834,285 of NC_136408.1, forward strand.
AAGCCCTGGAGACTTTAGGGTGAGAACCAGTATTATCCCCTTGGGAATGAATTGGGGGGGGGGGGGAGTCTCCTCTTTGTTGTGAATCAGAGTCACTTTCTGAGTCTGAAAAGGAAGAAGATGGTAGTTTCGAATGGATGTGCAGGCATCCCAAGGACTACCGAAGCCTGTAGAGATGCTGAGGTATCGGTCTGGTCATGTATTTGGCTAAAAGGATCAATTTTGCGTTTCTTGAGGATTGATATGGGTTGGTTATCCTCATTTGAGTCACTGTTGGAGTCATGATGACTTGGTTCCACAGTTGTGATTACAGGTGGTGTTTTTCTTTTCTTTGAAGGTTTGGAGGGTTTGAAAGCATCCTTTTTAGGAGTTCCTGATCTCTTTTTGTTGTGGGGGCCATGAGGGGTAGAAACTTTGTGTTTACGTCTTTAGGAATGAGAGACATTAGAGAGAGTTGTAGAGGAAGGGATTGCGGTGCCTTCAGGGTTAATGACTGTGGATGGAAGAGGCGGGGTAGGAAGATATGGGTCAATACCTTCCGTAGCCTCAATGTGGTATGAGACATCAGCAGTCTCAAGACCGAGGGTAGAAAGAATATGGACATGAAGTCTGCGGATTGGGCCAAAAATTGTTTGATCAGAAGAAGGATTGTACCTTTTGAGATCCTTGGTGACAAAAAAGTTGATGTCACTGCCCATGTTTATCCTTGCGTTCGCATGTAGATCTGAAATGCAGAGGGACCAGAACCTAACAAAGGTAAGTTCGGTTGGGTTCTGCCTTGGGCTCTCTTTGGGAATGTATTGTAGAAAATCATCCCAAAGGATCTGTCCATAGTTCACATCGTGGCCTGTGAAGATACTCCATACCAGTTCCAATAGCTTGAGTCCCAAGTTATCCGTCCCTCAGGTTCTGCCGGATAGACTGCGGATGACAAAGTGGCACACAAACTGCCAGACCGCAGGCAATTTGTTCTTCTCGAATTCGCCAATTCCTTTAATCTTTTTTTGATAACCCATCTGATAGAGTGCCGAAGTGATGTCCGCCATTGATGGGGTGAAAATCTTGATGGAGGGATGAACAAGGAGGTTAATGGCGGTGAGGAATTTTTCTTTGGACAGAATAAGCAAAGAATCATTGATTAGGTTTAGATGAACTTCTTGTGGGTTATCAAGTGGACGATAGGCAGAGAAGGCACACTTAAAGAGGGTTGAGATTGGGATGACGTCTGTGAAAGCATCTAATGGACCAAACAAAGGGTGATTTTTCAAGAACTTGATCATAAGTTTTGAGGGAGCATTGTAAGAAAGTTGTTCTTCGAAGATGGCGCATAAATTGCTTGAGGTGATTATAGGAGAGTTTGAACCAGTTGGGTTCACTGATCCACAGGCCTTGGATTGTTTCTTTGAGACACCTAATTTCACCATTGTTATGAGTTTGAGAAAGCTTGAAGAATGAAGAAGAGGATTGAAGGTTTAGAGAGCGTAAACTTTTCTTTATGGAGAAGAAAGGGGTTTTATAGTAACTTAATGAAGCGGGAAAAGTTTTTGACCTAAGTGAAATTGGGTAAAAATGTTTGGGTTTATCTTTTGAATTGGCGTTTTTAATCTCAACCACATATTGACAAAAGAGGGATAAACTCTGAATTTGGGATTAACCAGAAAAGGGGTCTGCATTTAATGAAATGTCAGGTTTTGTATCATGTCTGATGAACGTGTGGTAGGGGAGAGATTAATCTGTTGGATAAAGTGGAAGTTGTAACGGATGTGATGGTTTGGGGTAATAGGATAAGACATAATAAAAGGATTTGATTTGGAAAATCTTTATTTTGTCATCATACCTAAAATAGGTCTGACACAAGGTTTAGAAGAAAAGAATATGACTGTTTCTAAAAGGAATGTTTTTATTTAATGTTTTATTTAATGAAGGATCATTAAATAGCACACTATGTTTTTTTTTAAAAAAATGAACAGTTTGAAAATCAATTAATGTGACTGCGGATGGACATATCATTGCGGATGATTGTGGTGGGAGAAACTGAGAAGAGAACTAGTACAAGAAGTTAGTAATAACAAACAAGAAAGACCCGTGAAAGATAGATATAATATATGGTTCTGGTACACAGACTGCGGTGCACAGGATATATCAAAACCATCTATTATAAATGACTTTCAGTTAGGATTGTAATGGAGACCAAGAAGGTCTGCGGTACCTATCAATTCAAGAAGAATTGAGGGTCCGGATTCATCATCCCTAACATTTGTAAGAATGCATTAAGTTTGGTAGAGTCAAATGCTTTTGTAAATACATCAGCAATCTCTTCATGAGTAGGGACAAAGATGAGTTCGATGTTACCTTTCAGAATGTGGTCTTTGATAAAGTGATACCGTAGTTCAATATGTTTCGTCTTGGAGTGCTGAATAGGATTATGAGAAATCACTATGGCACTTTCAGAATCACAGTAGATTGGTATCCGCAACATTCTGTATCCGTGGTCTAACAGTTGTGTCTTAATCCATAGAACTTGAGAACAATAGCTAGTTGTGGCCATATATTCAGCTTCTGCGGTAGGCAATGAAACACAACTTTGTTTTCTTAAGGACCAGCTGACAAGTCTACCTCCCAAAAATTGACATCCACCAGATGTACTTTTTCGATCAAGTTTGCATCCGGCATGATCCGCATCGGTAAATGCTTGCAGACTGAAATCATTGTCTGCGGGGTACCATAGACCAAGAGATTTGCTTCCTTTCAGGTATCGAAGAATTTGTTTGGCTGCGGTCGTATGTGACACTTTTGGGTCAGCCTGATACCTTGCACATACACCAGTTGCAAAGAAAATGTCTGGTCGGCTTGCGGTGAGGTACATTAGAGAGCCAATGATACCTCTATCAGTCTTCTGATCCACAGATTCGCCAGAGAGATCAGCAGAAATCTTATAACTGAAGGTCATAGGGACCTTAGCCGAGGATCAGTTGTCCATGGAGTATTTCTTCAATAGTTTAGTGGTGTATTTCTCTTGATGAATGAATATCCCTTGCTAAATTTGTTTGACTTGAAGACCTTGAAAGAAGTTAATCTCTCTATTCATGCTCATTTGAAATTTGTTTGTCATGAGCTTAGCAAATTCATCCACCATTCCCTGATCAGTCAATCCGAAGATGATATCATCCACGTATATTTATATAAGCATAAGGTGGTCACCATTTGCTTTTCTAAATAGCGTGGGATCAATCACTCCTCTTTTGTACCCTGAAAAGACTATAAATTCAGAAAGAGTCTCATACCAAGCTCTAGGGGCTTTCTTCAGACCGTAGACTGCCTTTTGAAGTTTGTAGCAGTGGTCAGGGAATTCAATACTTTCAAAGCCGGGAGGTTGTTGAAGATAAACCTCTTCTTTCAATTCCCCATTGAGAAAATCACTCTTAACATCCATTTGGTGTACCTTGATGTTTTTGTGGGTAGCATATGCTAAAAAGATTCGAATGGCTTCCATTCTTGCCACTGGAGCATATGTTTCATCGTAGTCAACACCTTCCAGCTGACCGTACCCCTTTGCAACCAATCATGCCTTATTTCGAATGGCTTCCATTGTTGAACACCCATCTTGTGCCAACAATAGTATGGCCTTGCAGTGTGGGAACGAGTTGCCACACCTTGTTCCTTTTAAATTCTTCCAGTTCTTCTTGCATAGCAGAAATCCAATCAGGTTCCAATAATGCTTCTTTGATCGATCGTGGCTCAACTGCGGACATAAATGTTACGTAGTGACAATGATCAGATAAGTCCTTGGAAGATCGAGTTTGGATACCTGCGGATGGGTTGCCAATAATTTGACCTGGTTGGTGGTCCTTCGTCCATACATGTAGACGAGGCATCAGATGATTAGCGGCTGTGGTAGAAGGAATGTCTTTAATATCATAAGTTTCTTCGGTTGGAGATGACAGTTCCCCTGGATTTGAGAACAGCCCGCGGAATCATCTTGGCTTGTTGAAGCAAGAATGAAATTTTCTTAAGCATTTTGGAGAGGTTCCCCCTGGATTGCTAATGGGAGTTCCTCTGGAACCTGAGAAGGTTCCCCCTGGACTGCTGATGGGAGAGTAATGATCCTTGAATCGGTTCGTGTGTCAATGTTCTCTATGATTTCATCATCCAAAACCGAAGATACGTTTGATGGTAATGATTTTCTGAGGAAAGGAACTTGAGCATCATCAAGTACTGGAACCTCGATGGTTGTTGCTTGATCCGGAGTAGAGCTTTCCCTCTCAACCGGAGAGGTGAAAGTATTGAGAGATGCTACTTCGTATAGAGATGGACCAAAAACATCAGCGTGTTGTTGTTGAGCAACCGATGACACAAGAACTTCGGATAGTTTTTCCGTTTCAACAGGGTCAAAAAGATCATCATAATTGACTTCAAATAGATTTAGAGGACCTGAAGAAGCAGGAAAGTCATTTTCCATGATGGCGGTGGTTTCAGTGGATGGTGGGGTGTTGCGGATGTAAGAGTCATCGAATTTCACATTGAAACTTTCAATGATTAGCCTTGTACGTCTGATGAGAACCCGGTAAGCAACCTTATTCATAGAGTAGCCAAGAAAGATGCCTTCATCAGACTTCAGTGCAAATTTGTTAAGCTGATCTCTGTTGTTGATCACAAAACATCTAACACCCAAATATATGAAAGAAGCGAACATTTGGTTTGCGATTGTTGAGGCCCTCATATGGTGTTTTATTGAGGCGTTTGCACACAATGCTTCGGTTTTGAACAAAACATGCGGTTGCTACAGCTTCAGCCCAGAAGTAAAGAGGAAGGTGTGCGAAGTTGAGCATGGATCTGGCTGCTTTGACTAGTGTACGGTTCCTTCTCTCTACTACTCCATTTTGTTGGGGTGTATAAGGAGCTAAAAAGTTGTGAGTAATACCTTTAGACGTCAAGAAGCTATTGAGAGGATGATTAGTGAACTCTGTTCCATTATCACTGCGGATGCATCTTACTGGCAGATTGATCTGAAGTTCTATTTCTTTGATGAAGTTGATGAGAATTTGTGGTGTTTCGGATTTGAGTCTGAGGAAGAAAACCCATGTGAAGCGAGTGAAGTCATTTACTATAACCAGTATGTACTTTTTGTGATGAAGACTGGATACGGTTGACGGACCATAGAGATCAATGTGCAAAAGCTCAAGTGGTTCAGATATAGAGGAGTCAATCACCATGGGGTAACTTGATTTGGACTGCTTACCACATTCACAAGCAGGACATAGAGTGTCATTGCTGAACTTGAGAATAGGTAGTCCTCTGACCAGTTCTCCAGTAACCAAAGTGTTGATGTATCTGAAGTTGAGATGAGCGAGCTTGCGGTGCCATAACCAGCTGACTTCGGATATGACTTTGGAAAGGAAACATAGTTGCGGTTTGCCAATGATGAGAGAGACATCCAGAGGATACATGGTACCCTCGGACCGTGACTTGAACAAGCAGGTGCTCGTATCACTTGTCATAACGTAACAGAATTGATTATCAAACTCAACTCGATGGCTGCCTTACATAGTTGGCCAACACTAATGAGATTGTGTTTCAGGCTTTCTACATAAGCAACCTTCTGAATTGAGAAGTTCCCCGTAGTAATTACACCATAACCTCGGATGATTCCATTCACATTGTTGCCGAATGTAACATTTCCACCATTTCAAATCGGCCTGAAATCCCGAAGGTATTCTGACCTTCCAGTCATGTGCAAGGAGCAGGCACTGTCAATTAACCATTCATCTTCTTGTTCCTCCTTACACAAAGCCTGAGAATTACACGGTTAGTTTAGGCATCCAAACAATTTTGGAGCCTGGAACAACTAGTGAGTTTCTGAGTGTTGCATGGAGTGGTTTCGTGTCAACTTTTAAACCTAGTCCTGGGTGTTTGTGAAATTTTAGAGTGTTGTGTGTTTTTGTAAAGTTACGAGGTTTCTGATTTTTGCAACTACACTAACACTCACAGGTTGAGATTTTGTCTTTTGTTCTGACACCATGTTTGGTCAGCGGTCTAAAAGAAGAGTTGTTTGGCTTTTGACTAGACCGAGGTTGAAAGGATTTGACACGAGTGTGGTTAGTTTTCTGAAAAGTTTGTTTTGAAAAAGGTTTAGCATGCGTAGATCTTTGTGTCCTTGTTGTTCGATTTGGTAAGAAAACCTTCCATTTGTTAAAATTTTGACGTGATTTTAAATGTGTTGGAATGGGTAAAATACCTTTCCATTTCGGATCATCTGAGGAATAGATTTGAAAAACACTGTTTCGAAAAGACATTGCTCTCTTTTGAATTGTGTCAGATGAAGTACGAATGACTGTTGAAACTGTACATTCCTTTTTGAATGTTTTCTTGGTGGTAGAGTTTTTTGAAAAATAGTGAGAGAAAACAAATTTCTCTGGACTTTTGGACTTTTGAGATCTGACATGCCTTTTTTTGTGTAAAAGTTTGTCTATTTGTGCCTCGGGAGCGAATTTCTTCTTTGAAAGCGTTTTTGGCTAAGGATTTTGGTGAACCGCAGTCTCTGTTATTCAACTGCGGTTTCCTAGAATCCTTTGAAATTTTGTGAAAATGTGGGCTTGAGTCATCAGAACTTGAAGATTCTGGGATTTGGGAACATTGACATACTTCAAAGTTTTCTATGGGTAATTCATGATAAATCGTTTGAAGAGTGGAAAAACTTTTGTTTGAAGACTGCGGTAAGGATGACTTGACTACCGCTGAGTATGTCTTAGTTAGGACTTCAGTGGGACTTATGTGGGACTTTTGACTGCAGTGAGGGACACTGCATTCTGAGGACAGAGATAGGAAGTCTTTAGAGACTTCGGTGTCTTCAATGACAATTTCTTCATCGACAACGGATGAGTTTTGATAACTTGGGAAAGTAGTGCCACTGATAGGAATTTGATCACATGTGTGACCCGAAACCTCAGTCACAATTTCCTCAATCACACAATTATTGCTTAGATTGTGCAGTCTACTGAAGTGAGTTTTGATATCTTTGGGAAAGGTCTTGTCATTGACTGGGAAATGAAATTCTCGATCTAGAGGGATATATAGTTTGTCTTTGTTGAACCGGGTTGAGGAATCCATTGCGGTAGGATATCCATTTGACCAACCCCAATTGTATGTATTATCCATGGTTCCATTATTTACCAAATTTTCAATAGCTTCACTTTCATTGAACAATTTTTTGATTAAAAGATTTAAGCGTACAATTTCAATCTGAGCTAAATCTCTCTGGTTCAAAGCTATCTCTAATTGGGTTTCACTCGACATTCTTGCATCTTTTTCTAACTCTAAATCTCTTTCTAACATAGCCATTTTGAGTCTTTTGTTATCCAGTCCTCCTCTCACATGGAACATCTCCTGGGACGCAATGTTCTTCTCATCTAAGGCTTTGTTAAAGTCTATAAGGACGGAAGCACTTGTGTAATTAAGATTATCTATGTAAGGTTGACAATCATGCATGCTATAATTTAGATTTTGGATCATGAGTTTTACCTGTTCGACGATGCTTAGAGTTCCATCCTTTGCCATGTAGCAGTAGTTTTTGTTCATCTTTGTAGACCCATCATCATACGCAGTCGCCATCATGCAGATCTTCCCTTTTCTATTGTCACTGCTGATGGCCTCATCTTCGTCACCGGATGACCAGACTTGGTGATCTCTTTTGACATGGGCTACGTATGCCCTTGCTTTCTCCTTTTCTTCCAGCTCTTGAGCCATTCTAAGGTAGAATGCTCTGTCTTTAACTACATTGGCCTTACAATCTCTTGCAAAGTGATTCTCTTTGTTGCATTTGTGACAAACTACAACATCAGTCTTGTCTTCTGAGGGAGTACCGAAGTCAGAGGTTTGAGTAGGTTGCAGTGCTTCCTTTGGTTGGGTATTGTGAGATTGCAGTGGTGGATGAGAACTTTTAGGATAATGTGAGTGATTTGTTTGTGGGTTGAAGTTACGATTGAAAGGTAGTTTGTTGAATTGTTGATTTTTGCGAAAGGAGTGAGGTGGTAGTTGGTTGAATTGTTTGCTAACTAGAGCAATTGCTTTTTGAAATTCTTCTTCATCATCATACTCTGAATCAGCTTCGTATGACTGCGGTGGAGTGTCATACGAGGGAGCATAAGGTTGATTATGTGGAGTTTGTGCGATGAGAGCAAGAGGTCCTCCGAAGTCAGCACAGTCTTTCAATACGGTGGATTCCTATGCTTGTAGTTCCCCATAGAGTTTGTAGAGTGACAAGGAATGAATCATTCTATCGCCTTGGACTATCATTTTAGCAGTAGTCCAATGTCTTCCCAAACCATTATGGAACTGAAGGTTTGTTTCATTGTTACTGCGGACGGTGCCCGCATTGGATAAGTTGGTGACAATCAGGTTGAACCTTTTGAAGGAGTCTTCCAAACTTTCGCCAGTATGAGCTTTGAAGTTGTTGAACTCATTAAGTGCAGTTGTAAGCTTCTTGTCTTGAGCTTGTTCCGAGCCTTCGTACAAATTCTTGAGAACATCCCAGATCTCTTTTGCTGATTTGCAATTTATGATAATATCAAAGTTGTCAGGAGCAACTCCACAGGAGATTTCATAAAAAGCAACAACATCATTTTCCATTTTATCGAGATCATCCTTGGTGGGACAGCTCATAGCTGGTTGACCTCCTCCTAGTCTTGTTGTAGCTGCATCAGTTTGGACTGGTGTAAGGACTGAGACACGTGGTCCTTCTTCTACAGATCTCCATACATCTCTACCAAGTCTCCTTAAGTATCTTTCCATTCTTTGTGACCAATGATGATATTCATTTGCAACTAGTATTGGGGCTCGATTAGAACCACCAACATTGTTGGAAACATTCAAAGATAACGATTGTGCCATGTTTTGAAGTGTTTTTTTTTGTTTTAGAAATGAGCTTCAGTGGTATAGAAGGCTCTTCAAAAAATCAAAGTTCCGATTTTCAAAAAGCAACCACTATGGCTCTGATACCAATTGTTGAGAGAAAAACTTTGAGACACACTTGAAAAAACGTTAGAACAAGTATATTGCGGAATAGTTAATCTCGAAGGATCTAAAAGCTCAACAATAATATTTAGAGTTAGATGTTAGAGAGTTAGTTGCGGAAAAGTAAAGAAATGTAAATGAAAACAATTGTTATATCAAGTATACATTTAAGCTGATTCATAACAAGGAATGCATTCAATCCAAGTTAATAAGTGAGATCAAACTTAGTGATTAAGTCACAGAAGACTTGCTCCGAAGAGAGTTTTTGATCGATTATGAGAGTAAGAAGATTGAATAAGTAAGATAGAAAAGATAACTTCAGAGATGTGTATTAGAATTAGATGTGATACACTACTTTTTTTACAAAAGAATGAGCTCTACTTATAGAGACTCATAAAGTTTACTAGATTATAACTCTACGAGTATCCATGCAAGGCATACTGGACAATAGAGTGCATTACAGAAAAGACAAAGTAACGTAATCTAGATAGAGACTGTGGAAGATAGATACTGCGGTTGATGACTACTGATGAAGCAGCTTGACTGCGGTGGCTTGGAGGCTGCAGTAGCTGAAATTCAAGAGGGTCACTTTTGATGATTCAACAAAAGTATAAAAGACAAAACTATAAAATGCTCCATCTTCTTAAAATCCTGTGGTGTACCTGTCTTCTAGTTCCCTCAGAATACAAGTTATTTTGAAAGTGTATCAACATTTAAGTTGGTAAGTTTATAAGTATGTTTTTGTAATGAAATCTAGTCTTTGAATCTGTGAAATTGTTTTTATGTTTCTCAAGAAAATCCATTATTTTCTTTAGTAGTGAAAAGTAGTCTTAGACCTTAAGACCAAGATGTATGTTTCTTACTGTATTCTGTAACTGTATATAAGTATTTTTGTATGTATGCCTATGTACCACCAGCTTTATTGTATGGTGTTGTTTTGTATGAAAACTCTTGTATGAAATCTATGGATATTACCAGTAGTTATGTATAGTAATGTATTATATGAAAACTTTTGTATGAAATCTCTGGATATCACCAGTAACGTATAATATAGTTCTGTATGAAAACCCTAACTACCACCAGTAATGTGTTGTAGTTTTATTACTGAAAATAAAACCATGTGTTTGTATTCCCTGGAATCCTCCATTTGTATGGTATAGTATTAAAATAAAACTATTTGAAGAAATGAAATCTCGTAAACAAATGAATAGTTTATACTGTTGTGAGTTTGGTATAACCATGTTTGATGTGACCTAATTGATGGGTTTTGGTCATAAGAACATCCTATGTCCTCATACAAACCCTAATGCTTGGATCTAGGTTTCTCTATTGTACATGCAATTCATCCAAGACTATAAACCCTAATTCTAGCATACAAGTAATCATATTAACATAAGAATAGGTTTAAGATGTCACCTTGATTGTTATGTAGTAATAACAATCCCAAATCTCCTTGTATTGACTTTAGAAAGCTTAGAGTCACAAATGTCACTCCTCTAATGGTTCACAAACACCATAAGCAAGAGGATGAAGAGGAGAGAGGATGGAGACTGCCCTAAAACGTGTGTAACCCTAGAAAGAAGCTTCCCCACGTTTTTGGGTCATAAGGGTCTTATATATAGTAAGGCTATTAGGGTTATCTAACAAGGAAACCCTAATTTGGATGCTTAAGCCCTAAGCAACCCATGGACTCCTTTAATTAGGGCCTTGGACGATTTCCTTATGGGTTTCCCCATAGAATTCGTCCACTCCTTAATTTAAGACAATCCATGGCCCAAATTGCAATTATCTTATAATTACAATTCTAGTCCCCTTAAGTTTAATTAATCTCTTTTAGTCACAAAACTAATTACCAATTAATTCTTGACTAATATTAATTAAACAATATGATTTCTCCTTTAATATATTATTCTCATAATACATTAATAAATCATATTTAATCCTTTCTCTCCATAATTCATCCTATCAAGTTGCTTTGGTGAAGGCAACCCAAAAGGACCATGCACCATCGGGTCAAGTACATACCAAAATAGTTATGGACTTAGACACTAATCCAACAGTCTCCCACTTGGATAAGTCTAATAACTATTATGCGTATGACTTCAGATCCTAATCTGCAATCGTAGCTTTCCAAAGCCGCTGTCAACTCTGATCCTATCAGATACGCGTGTCCTTAGATAAGGGATCATATATTCCTCCATTCTAGATATCATATGAGATATGATTTCAAATCATTCTCTTTGTACTATATCTCGACTTCTGATTTATGACGACTGACTAATTAAACAAATAAAAATAGCCCTAGCCCGGCCGAGCATTTACGTTTGTCATCACTAAATCATCGAGGGGCCCAAAGATATCACTTTTATCCTACCTTGGATAAAAGGAACGGATAAACTTCGATAGAATGCTTGCTTGCACTTACTCACCGAATCACACACAACAATATGTTTTATAACACCAAGTTACTAGTACGTTTACATATTATCAATGTGCAACCGATTCGCAAGATACAACTCACACATCTCGGTTTCAAGAATATAAGATGTTATCGTCTCACCAATCACTCGTGATACAATTCATGGAGTGATCCAAGTGAGCGTGGGTTTAATCCAATGCTCAAATTCATATTCATAAGCACTCATGAACGTTGCAGCAAACATTTGCTTATGTCTAATGCTATTTAGACAATCCACACACCAATTCACGACAGTCTTCATTCATATCTACTTCCAACATATGAACGACTGTGGCCCGTTCGAATAATTCGATTATTCTTAATAAATTCAATTATTCTGGAAGTCAAAACATGCAAATGTGAAACACAAGAATAATACTAATCCCATATGGCCTCAAACCTTTGAGTATAAATAAAACTCCTTTTATTTATCACCATATCGATTAGTCATTATTTGTCATTTCGGGTAATCAACTTCTTACTTGAATTATTACACTTGTCCCATGCTCTTAGCATGCACACAATGTTTACCTATGGTTCTTACTTTGTGAAATAGATCAAATTGAACACATTTCCAATCATTCTCATTTCACAACTCCAAATCCTTTTTCATAAGTGTAAGAATATCAAATTCTTGCCACTTATAGAATATGTTAGATTCTAACATTTTATGCAATGATCCTTTCGTAACGTCACTGCACCAAAGTCACAAAGACTATTGCCAATGATATTACAAAGTTCTCTATTGGAGATTGTTACAAGACAATGATATGATGTCTCTCACTCAAAGTACATTCCTTTGAACATCCTTTGCATAAAAGTTTCTAATCTAGTCATAGATTTTCAATATTCAATTCCCAATATGGACACGTTTCCATATTTTCCATATGACACCTCATTCTTAATAGAATCTTATCTATTCATAATAATGTCGATATGGTCCATCCAATATGGAAACATTTCCATAATTTCCATATGACAACTCATTCTTAATAGAATCTTTTCTATGTCGATATGGTCCATCCAATACCATGCTTCCAACTACTCACAAGCGACCAATCCTCGACAAACTTTGGATTGTCCTTTGATAGTTGTTTAATTATTTTAGTCAAAACCAATTCTAGTCCCTTTTCCCTCTAAATGCGCTCGATATTTGGAAAATTTTAGAATGGTCAAACATTAAAGCATTTGCAATCGATCCTATACCTGAAGCGTATGGGACACGACGCATAATGTTTTATTTGCTATGTTCTCAAAATTCGAATTGTGAAGAGGAATGCCGTAATCATAATCGAAATTTTAAGAACACACTATGTACCCTTGACTAAATTTATTAACATTTCTCAACCTAATACTTTAGATTTGAAATGAAGCATAATATTCTCTCCCTTAATAATAGCAAAACAACTTTACAACCCTTACGACTTTGCAAGGTATAACTCTTGTTTTCTATAATTAATATTGCCAACTTGCAATACGTGCCTTAATAATCATACAATCATAACATTTATGCTCCCACTATCATGATGATTATTATAAAACATAACACTTATGCTTCCACTAGCTTTGACATGTATTCAGAAACAGCTTAACTTTCAGAAAAACAATGCTTATTGAATTTCTTAAGTTCATGTTTCTAATACTTAGTGCTTTGATAATCTTTTATCAAGGCTTCTTGAACTTATACACCTTTGCCTTAGATAGTTCATATGTGTGTGTAAACAATTGCCAAACCTCACAATTCAAATCATGGAAAAGGATACCGTAACCATAATTGAATTCGAGAATGCAATTTTACAATCACTATATTCTTAAAATCTTTCTTAGTGAAAGCATTTCCTCACAATCATTTTCATGAAGGAGGAAATCTTATGACACTTAGATTTAAATGGTGTATTTGTTCCTATCCATGTGAATTTGTTAAAACCAAAGTTTTACGACAAATTCAACCTCATATGGATCGAACTTTCTTAATCTCGATTTCTTTCCTTATGGTAGCACAGCTGCCCACCATGTCTTCCAAGTAGTTAAGCAGCTCATCTTTTCCTATCAATGTACCTTTCATTGATTAAGGTCCTTGCCTTTTATGCATTCAAATGAGAACTCATAAGACTCACATGCATAATTAACTCGATTGGAACGGCACAGAAACAAAATAATGTCAACACGATAGGTTGTAAACCTCAACTCGTGTGCTAGTGATGATCGATAAGGTTTATTTGATTTGTTCTTGAAACCTTTCAAGACCATTAAGACTCCCACTGACTCCTTGACATATAAGATTCTCTTGTCAAAACATTTCTTGACAAATATTCAAGAGTTAGTGTAGCTTTTATCAAAAACTCTTCATAAATTGGTCCTAGTTGGTCTTTGTGTTATCCAAGACATCACAACTTTCCACATTTGATGAATGTTATAAACCTTTTAATACTTGTCACTCATTGTCACAATCTAAACTCTAAGACTTGTTTTGGAACGAAGTATGATTGACTTCTTGATTTAAGCATTTCTTCAATTCTTGATTCCTCTTCTTAGACATACAATTGTACTAAGACTCATTTAGAGGATCAATTGAGATATGGTTCTTAATCATTAAGACCTATCATAAAGCATAAAAGGTACTCTCCCATCTTCTTAGAATGGAGAAACTTTTATCTTTCTGCCTACTTGATTCTTCTTATTCGTTTTACTATTGATTTAAACCTTTTCAATCAATTCAGAATTACACTTAATCTTATAAGTATAATCATATTTACTAAACCTTTAGTAAATCATGACAAATATCTTTGTTACTCTTATGGTGGACTTGATCAACACGCATCTTTGTGTACTCGATCTCCTAGTCCTTCATTTGACACTTTGTCAATGAATTTGTCTAATTTCCAAATATGAATTTTCTCATTCATCGTGCAACCAAGTTGCGTGATTCCAAATTTCTGTCCAATTGAAACTTGGGCGATGAGAAACTCTCCCTATTTGGTAAATTCTAGACATTTCCATAAACAACATAATTAAGAATCAACTCCATTATTGCTAATAATATAAACATTTTAACATCAATTTTCATACACGCCATTGTAAGGATAAATAAATAAATAAAATTTAAAATCAAAATTTATTTTATTGCGGAAAAATTTGTCCTTACAATGCAATTCATTGAAAAATTATGCTAATACATCTTTCTTAGCAATCTTATTCTAACTCCAAGTAGTAGCTCAATAATCTAATCTTCGAGAAATGTGATCGAAATCCATTCCTTCATGGTTAGATTCTGCTCACTTCTTCCCTTAAGCTTCCTTTCTTTTCTTCGATCCTACAAAACATCAAATGTAATCTTATCACATTATGTATTAAGAATCTAGAATAGAAGCTTAAAAGAGTCAGTTAATTGATTTTACCTATATTAGAGCCATATGTTTTGACTCTCCAATCTCTTAGATCTCTTAGGTAAATGAGGCAGCTTCGTCTCTAATGCCCCTTCTCTTGGCAATAAAAGCAGATTGACTCTTTTGGAACAGGACATGGAACTACTTCAGACATTGCCTTTCTCTTATGATCAAACTTTTTGATCATAGCAAGTCTTTCGTTGCCATTGTCTATATCCATAGAGGTCTTGAAGGCAGATTCACCAATCCACTTTGCTTTTCTATTGTGCCAAACCATTGCTGATTCAGCAGCAATAAGCATATAAGTGAGATCTATAAGGGTCACGTCGCAGTTTATCATATAGTACTCTTTAAAGAAATCACTATTTGAGTTAGGAAGTGACTGAAGAACCCAATCAACAGCCATCTCCTCACAGACAACGAATCCCATCATTCTTAACCCATCAATGTGTGACTTCATCCCTAGGACGTGTGCACACACTGACTTTCCTTCTTTATGTTTACTTGCCAAAAGGTCTTGAGTGATCTTGAACTTTTCAAGCCTTTGAACTTGTGGGTTAGGGAGAATAATTGGAGGAGGTGGAGGAAGTGAAGCATGATTTCTTGTTCCTTGATCGAATCGTGGAATATCATCTTCATGTGGAAAGCTTGTTCCACGGGATTTGGGAAGACCATAGTTGTCGAACTTTGACATCTACAAAACGGGAGAAAACGAATTCAAGTTAGTTGATTGATTGAGTCCTTAGTAAATCACCCAAATGAGATACTAAGGCTAGGACCCAACACAATATTCTATAACTCGGGAGAGGGATGTCGTAACCCAAATTGCAGAATATTTGAAGGTAAGTGAATGACGATTCACTAATTTCCACCATTAAAAACGAAAAAGAAATTTAAGTTCTAAATCTATGAAAACTCCTAGATCCTATGAGATTCATTGAACATTTCAATGGCATGTTTAAATCTCGATATGCCCCTCTAGTTTGTGACTGGGATGCCGAGGATCACAAAGCGGGTGTGAATAACCATGCAAACTACATGGTGCCCCCACATGTTACAGTCACCTATTCGATGTGCCGGTAAACCACACACGCTCCACCGAACTATGAAAAACATTGAGTCACCCTTTGCTACCTTTGCTTAGAACCATTTAGTGTGCCGCTAAACCACACACGCTCCACTAACGTCTTTGCAAGGGTACAAAGTGTAATTTCATGGAATTGCATCAATTCACTTTGCCTAAGTAACTAAGATTGGGAATTTGAAAAACATTTAGTTACTTTAGTAATTCATTATACTTATAATGGAAGGTTTCGTCCTATCTTACCCGTTCGGCTAACGACCCTCCACTAGTCAAGAGTGCGGTGGGTAAGAGTGGATACCCATTCAATCACCATTTTATAGGCAATTTCCTTAAACACCCCTTATAGACCAGCTTCGTGAATGAGGCCTACTAACGGTAAGACTGACTTTTACTCATACATATATATAATGTTAGACTTTTAATGTTATATATATAGTATAGGGTGTATTTTACACTTTTAAAATACTAGGTGGTCTAATTTAACAATTATACTTTTAATTCAATTAAATTGTAAACCTAAACTTTTATGGATTTTTTAAACTACTTTTAATTATACACCTTAATTAATTAATAAAACCATAACGGTGTGATTTGAACTTTTCAAAACAATACTAGGCTTTTAGAATTTAACATTCCTAATTAAACCTTTAATCAACTTTTAAATTCCAAAACTTGAGGGCAAGTTTTGAAACATTTCAAAACATTAGGGTTTAGAATTTAAATATACATCAAATTAAACTATTAATCCAAAATTTTAAATTCCAAAACTTGAGGGCAAGTTTTGAAACCTTTTTCAAAACATTAGGGTTTTAACTATTTAAATTTCAAAACAACAAAACTTTTGGGTTTAAATTTAAACTATAAAACCTAAAGGGATTAATTTGAAACTATTCCAAACTTTGTCAAGAATATTTTAGATCACATAATTCAAATAAGGCAATTAACTATAATTGGTGGTTATCTAATTAGATCTAGTTCAAATTTTTGCAAGATAATGATCAAATAATTTCCATAACTTAACATATATCAAATAAGGTAACAATTATCTAATTAGATGACCAAAATCTTTTATTTTGACAAGGATAATAATAAGGGATTAACAAAATTCGAAATTTATTAAGTTTAAACAATTATGGCAATTATCCTAAGTCAAAATAGGTAAAAAAATCCCGAAAATCCGCCTGTCTGACAGCTAAACTCGCCGAGTCCCCTTATGGACTCGCCGAGTAGGGGCCTACTCGCCGAGTCCACAATGGGACTCGCCGAGTACATCAGGCAGGAGGCAAAAAACGATTTTTTCAAGCATGAACAAATTAACAAGGAATCAATACAATAGAAACCAATCAAGGCTCTGATACCACTAATGGGTTTTGGTCATAAGAACATCCTATGTGCTCATACAAACCCTAATGCTTGGATCTAGGTTTCTCTATTGTACATGCAATTCATCCAAGACTATAAACCCTAATTCTAGCATACAAGTAATCATATTAACATAAGAATAGGTTTAAGATGTTACCTTGATTGTTATGTAGTAATAACAATCCCAAATCTCCTTGTATTGACTTTAGAAAGCTTAGAGTCACAAATGTCACTCCTCTAATGGTTCACAAACACCATAAGCAATATGATGAAGAGGAGAGAGGATGGAGGCTTCCCTAAAACGTGTGTAACCCTAGAAAGAAGCTTCACCACGTTTTTGGGTCATAAGGGTCTTATACATAGTAAGGCTATTAGGGTTATCTAACAAGGAAACCCTAATTTGGATGCTTAAGCCCTAAGCAACCCATGGACTCCTTTAATTAGGGCCTTGGACGATTTCCTTATGGGTTTCCCCATAGAATTCGTCCACTCCTTAATTTAAGACAATCCATGGCCCAAATTGCAATTATCTTATAATTACAATTCTAGTCCCCTTAAGTTTAATTAATCTCTTTTAGTCACAAAACTAATTACCAATTAATTCTTGACTAATATTAATTAAACAATAGGATTTCTCCTTTAATATATTATTCTCATAATACATTAATAAATCATATTTAATCCTTTCTCTCCATAATTCATCCTATCAAGTTGCTTTGGCGAAGGCAACCCAAAAGGACCATGCACCATCGGGTCAAGTACATACCAAAATAGTTATGGACTTAGACACTAATCCAACACTAATGACCTCTATGACATTCTTCAGGCATTGGATGTTATGACATTTGTCACCCCAAGCATGCCTGCCTAACTGTAGCTAGCAGTTCAAGTGTGGGATTGTCAGTTCCGTATAGGATTGTTAGTCCCGTATAGATCTATACACATATCTCACGCTCTCCCTCCATGAGACTCTGGTTATACTGTATAGGATTTAGTTCTGTACCCTGGAGGATACAATTGAAGTAGTGCCTCACAACCCTGTATTAACTAGTTTATGTGTAGTGTTGTTGAGTTCTCTCGTACTTGTAAATGTATGTATAACCTTGTAGAGTAAAGATAATTATACTTGAATAATTGTTTATTATAGTACTATAGTATTCGGAAAATAGTATTTTATACCATAAACTAAATCTATCATAGTTTATATGTTCGTTTCTGCATAAAGCTCTTGAATTAGTAATACCATTAATGTATCTCAAACTATACCTATTATAGTTTGTATGCATGTTCTCATTTCATGTATAGAATTCTATAAGAGTTCTGTAATGTTCCCAAACTATATCGACCATAGTTTGATTGTTTGTTATGTATTGTACTGAAAACTTTGCAATTATGGTTGAATGTTGTAAACAACCCTTATGCTCAACATGTTACAAAAGATATAAAAGTATATGAATATTTTTATAAAATGTAGTGATTTCCTGGTTTGTATCAATTGCAAAAGTTTTTACTCTATTTGAAATCGTTTGTATAAATACACAATTGTCCTTGTGTTTTACTTGTATTTCCCCTTGAAAACATTAAAAACAGTAAAAATGTATGGGTATGAACTCACAGTTAGTATGTGCTTGTAGCTAAATAGTGGACTGAAAAGATGACCCTCGAGTTGGTGTATGCAGAACAAACGCTATCCTAATAATATTTAAACACATAAATGTATTTAAATTAGTGAAACCATTAATTAAAGTGTTAGAATACACTTTTTTTGTTTTGAGAGTGATTACCGAAAATTGTACAAGTGTTGAAGGGTTTGCGGTTCCAAAGAGTTCTCGGCCGAACATAGTTTTCAGTCTTGATGTTGTTTTCGGTCACTTGAAGATATGAGGGCTGTTCTTGGTGTTCTTGAGGAAAAATATGAAGATTAAAGGGATTGATCTTGAAGGCACGAATGTTCTTGGATGATACTTGAGAGAGAAACGAAAGTGATTTTGAGTGAAACGAGTGAGAAATGATCTAGTTTTTTAAGGAAAATCCTTTATACCGGTTGGGTTTTTGGCCGGAAATGGTGTTCTCGGCCGAAATCTGTTTTCGGCTTGAGGGTTTTCGACCGAAAACGAGTTTTGTTGTTTTTGAGGGGAAAAGATTGATTTTTCAAGTGTTTTTGGTTCCGAAAACTTATATAGACTTAATTTATATATTTTAAGTTATTTTGTAACCCTCATGAACTTACCGGAAAATAAAATCTCAAATTTTTATTTATCAGGTTTGACTTATATTGACTAGAAAGTATCGGGTTGTTACACATTTGCACACCTTCTGGACCTTTTGTAACTTTCAAGTTCATTTCTTTATAAGTTTATACGCCTAGATCTAGATTTTCATGCTTTATCCTTCATGTACAAGATAATGTAGAGGTTGGAATCCATAAAGTTGCTAACTTTATGGATCTCCAGTGTCCCTTGACTACTATAGATGCTAGATCTGGTAAATGGTCAATTTTTATGTTTCATGCATGAGATTTGGTGTCATTTTCCCTTTTTGTGCCCTAGCTAGTGTTTGGGACATCCATTGGACATGCATGTCCAAAAAGCCATGATTTTTATGATGCTTTTGGAGTGAATAAGACACTATGGTGGATTTGGTTGCTTGGGCACAAAGAGATTAAGAGTTTCATTAAGAACTTATGGTCAAAGCCTACTCACGATGTGAGCATTAGGTGTCACGATGTAAGGATGGATTTCCTTGAATTTTTGACATATTAGGTCACGACGTGACTAGTGGATTATGGTACTTTTGAGTATGGACTGATTTTAACTTTGGACAAGGTTTAACCAAGTTTGTTATAAGGGTATCTTGGGTATTTTGAGTTGTATTTGAGAATTGGTCGCAAATATTTAGATAGGTGACCGGTAGAGCTGATATTCGGAGTTGTGTCCTATTTAGAGATCATTTTAGACTGAGAGGTGAGTTTTCCTTACTTTAATTATGCATTGAAGGCATCAATGTCGGCCCACTAGATTATGTTGATGGGTTTTAGCCATAAGAACTTTCCTATGTGCGCATGCAAAACCCTAATGCTTGGATCTAGGCTTTCTAATAAAACATGTTTTGACTCCAAGACTTCTAATGACTAATTAGGAATAAGAACAATACTAAATCAGATCTAGAATCATACCTTTGAATCTCTTGTTTGATCTTGTTGTCTTGGAGCTCTAGAGTCACAATTGTCACTCCTCTAATGGCTTACAAACACCAAATAGCAAGGAGGATGATTTGAGAGAGAGGAGAGGGGAGGGAATTCGGCCAGGGTTTCTCTACTTTTGATCAAGTGCCGATTTCCCTTTGCCATAGGGTCTATTTATACTTGTAGACTCCTTAAGGGTTACAGCTTAAACCCTAATTGGATAATCTTCTCTTAATGCTATCCAAATCCATTCCTTAGATAGCCTTGGACGATTTTAAGCTATCCTTTAGCTTCTAGAATCCGTCCACCCCTATCCAAAATGGATTTACAGTTGAAAGTTTAACTATCAAACAATCGACAGTTTATACCCTCTTATTTAATTAATCTCTTTAAGTCACCAAATTAATACCAATTAATTTATGACTTATATTAATCAAATAACAATATTATTATTCTTTATATTATTCCCATAATATATTAATAATATTTACTCTCTCTTAATAAATCATCCTATCAAGTTGCTATGGTAAAGGCAACCCAAAAGGACCATACACAACCGGGTGAAATACTTGCCTAATATAGTTGCAGCCTTAGACACTATTCCAACAGTCTCCCACTTGGATAAGTCTAGTAACTATATGCACAAGTACAATTCGATTTGCAATCGTAACTCTCAAAGACGCTGTCAAACTCTGAGCTAATCAATTTTGTCCTTTAGATAAGGGATCGTACAGTCCTCTGTTAGATATCATGCTGACGATTCTCTGGAATGATTAGTCAAGCATTTAGGTTTCTCGATCTCTGATTTATTTGACATAGAACTTAATCGAACACATCAATTCAGTTCTGACCGGGCCCGACACATAAGTCAAATCAAATCATCGAGCGGCCGAGATATCGCTTTTACCCTCTTGGGATAAAAGTTACAGATAAACTTCGACTTATATGTATTTACTTATTCATTAATCAACTATACACAACAATGCGTTTTATGACACCGTGTTACTGATGCGTTTTCGCATTATCAATGTACAATCAATTAACAAATAACAAACCATATATCTAGGTTTTAAAACTATATGATATTATCGTCTTGCGATCACCCTTTTATATCATATTCCATAAGGTGATTCCAGCAAGCGCGGGTTTGTTCCAATGCTCAAAACTAGTTCATAAGCACTCATGAACATTGCCGCAACCTTTTGCTATGTCTAATACCATTTAGACAATCTACACACCAATTCACGACAATCTTCATTCATATCTACTTCCAACACATGAACGATTGTGGACAATTTGAATAATTCGATTATTCCTAATAAACTCAATTATTCTGGAATTCAAAACATGCAAAATGAAACAATAGTTAAACAATTAACATAAGACAGTAACATTACTTATAAATAAAACTCCTTTATTTAATCATCAAATGTTAATTACATTTATCTATTACACGTTTCTAATACTATCTAATCTATGCTAATATCATCCTTCAGCCCAATACTCCTAGCATGCTGCAAGTGCTTAACCCTACTCAGTCCCTTCGTAAGCGGATCTGCTGGGTTATCCTCCGATGATATCCTCTTCACTACGATTTGTCCTTCTTCTACACGATGTCTAATAAAGTGATATTTTTTGTCGATATGTCGTGATCTACCATGATCCCTCGGTTCCTTGGTCAAGGCAACCGCTCCTTCGTTATCACAAAAAATCTTCATGGGCTCCTTTATGGCAGGTACAACTCCAAGATCACCGATGAAGTTCTTCAGCCATATTGCCTCCTTCGACGCTTCGCTCGCTGCAATGTACTCTGATTCTCACGTTGAATCAACTACGGTTTCTTGCTTGGAACTCTTCCATGTCACTGCTCCTCCATTCAGGGTAAAGACCCAGCCCGAATGCGAACGGTAGTTATCCCTGTCGGTCTGAAATCTGGCGTCACTATACCCTCGCACCTTCAAGTCATCACTCCCTCCGAGGACTAAGAACCATTCCTTCGTCCTCCGAAGGTACTTAAGGATATTCTTCACCGCAATCCAATGGGCTCTGCCAGGGTTCCCTTGATATCTACTAACCATGCTCAAAGCGAAGGCTACATCAGGGCGAGTACAAGTCATAGCGTACATGATTGAGCCAACTGCGGAAGCGTATGGTACTCGGCTCATTTCTACTATTTCAGCTTCGGTACTCGGACTTTGAGTCTTACTCAATTTGGCATTACTTTGTATCGGTAATTCTCCCTTCTTCGAGTTTTCCATACTAAAACGTTTTAGTACCTTCTCTAAGTAAGTGTTCTGACTAAGTCCAATTAGTCTCTTACTTCTTTCTCTTACTATTCTTATTCCCAAAATGTAAGAAGCCTCTCCAAGGTCCTTCATAGCGAAGCACTTCCTGAGCCAGGACTTAACTTCCTGCAGAGTCGGGATGTCATTTCCTATGAGTAATATGTCATCCACATATAGAAAGAGGAAGCTTACTATACTCCCACTGGCTTTGACATATACACAAGATTCATCTTCGCTTCGTACAAATCCAAACTCTTTGACTTTCTCATCGAAGCAAAGATTCCATCTGCGAGACTCTTGCTTAAGTCCATAAATAGACTTCTCAAGCTTACACACTCTATTTGGATGCTTCGGATCTACAAACCCCTCTGGCTGAGCCATGTAAACATCCTCAGCCAACTTTCCGTTAAGGAAAGCGGTCTTGACATCCATTTGCCAAATCTCATAATCATGAAATGTGGCAATTGCTAGCATCACTCTAATAGATTTTATCTTCGCAACTGGTGAGAAGGTCTCATCATAGTCAACTCCGGGAGTTTGAGTAAAGCCCTTCGCGACCAATCGCACTTTATATGTGTGTACGTTTCCATCCACGTCGGTCTTCTTCTTGAAGATCCATTTGCACCCAACGGTCTTACGTCCGTGCACATTATCAACCAAATTCCAAACTTGGTTATCATGCATGGATTGGATCTCGCTATCCATTGCCTCTTTCCATTTTGCAGACTCCGGGCCTGCCATGGCTTCCTTATAGCTATTAGGTTCATCAAGGTTTATTAGTGTACCATCACTAATATACGTGTCCCCTTCGGTAGTAATATGAAAACCATAAAACTGGGGTAGAACTCTAACTCTATCGAAACGTCTAAGAGGTAAGGACTCGTCAATCGGTTCAACCGGAGTTTCCTCCTCGGGTTGAGTGCCAGCAGTAGAGGTTCCTTCATCTATCGACTCTTGAATTTCTTCAAGCTCGATTTGCCTCCCACTGTCTCCTTGGCTTATGAGTTCTCTCTCTCGGAAAACTCCTCTCCTTGCAACGAAGACAACATTGTCCTTCGGTCTATAAAAGAGATATCCAAAGGATCTCTGCGGGTAGCCGATGAAAATACATCGCTCACTTCGAGGTTCGAGATTTTCGTGAGTATCTTGTCTTACGAAAGCCTCGCAACCCCAAACCTTGATATGTGCTAACGAGGGAGCTTTCCCTGTCCACATCTCGTGAGGTGTTTTGACAACCTTCTTAGTAGGGACTCGGTTAAGGATATGGGCGGCAGTCTATAAGGCATACCCCCAAAAAGAGATTGATAGTGAAGCACGACTCATCATAGAGCGAACCATATCCAATAAGGTTCGATTACGCCTTTCAGCCACACCATTCAACTATGGTGTCCTAGGAGGCGTCAATTGTGAAACTATTCCACACTCCTTGAGATAATCGTGGAATTCAAGACTTAGGTACTCTCCTCCTCGATCGGATTGAAGCATCTCGATTTTCCTGCCCAATTGATTCTCCACTTCATTCTTGAACTCTTTGAACTTTTCTGTCACACCCCCAAACCAAGGATGGCGGAAACGTCCAGGGGTGGAGGACTTCATGTACAGTATCACAACAACATGTATAATAGTGCTCAAAGTAAATACAACCATCATAAATATAATTGAAAAAGTTACACCAAAGTATATGTTTACATGTTTCAAAATCAATTACATTGTGATGATAAAAATAAATTGTTGACGGTTTAACGTCCCATCCTCAAAGCGCTGAAGTTTTCCTGTTTCATTGATTTCCTGAGAATACAAGTAGTTTTGAAAAGTGTCAACAATTAAGTTGGTGAGTTCATAAGAGTTTTGTTTGGAGTAGAAACCGTTTTCCTTTTTAAAAGCGATAGGATATGTATCCAGAAAATCCAATATTTTCTTAGTTAGGTGTAAACAGAATATTCCTATATGATGTGTTGATGTATCCTAGATTGACCCGTAGATTTCCCCTATAATTGTCCAGCGTATATAAGTTATATAAGATTTAAGTTAGATAAAACGTCGAATGTAGTGGGTCTGCCCTAGGTCCACAACCCAACGAGGAACAGGAGATGAGGCGGGCGCCACCAATTCTAAGCCAATCCAGACTAAATTCTTGTATGACTCAAGCATATACGCTCAACGATTATAGTTGAAGTCTAACAAATGCGAACCTTTAATGTGAATATAACCTATACATATCATAGTTCACCGGGGA
Organism: Lactuca serriola; assembly: GCF_051521515.1. Classification (NCBI taxonomy): domain Eukaryota; kingdom Viridiplantae; phylum Streptophyta; class Magnoliopsida; order Asterales; family Asteraceae; genus Lactuca; species Lactuca serriola. The sequence continues at coordinate 13,859,289 of NC_136408.1, forward strand.
GTAATAGAGATTAGTGAACCTGAACTATGCATATGATAGCTTATCAAAAGTGGTGGTGATTGTGAATATAACCTATACATATCATAGTTCACCGGGGAGTAATAGAGTTAGGTGTAAACAGAATATTCCTATATGATGTGTTGATGTATCCTAGATTGACCCGTAGATTTCCCCTATAATTGTCCAGCGTATATAAGTTATAGAAGATTTAAGTTAGATAAAACGTCGAATGTAGTGGGTCTGCCCTAGGTCCACAACCCAACGAGGAACAGGAGATGAGGCGGGCACCACCAATTCTAAGCCAATCCAGACTAAATTCTTGTATGACTCAAGCATATACGCTCAACGATTATAGTTGAAGTCTAACAATGCGAACCTTTAATGTGAATATAACCTATACATATCATAGTTCACCGGGGAGTAATAGAGATTAGTGAACCTGAACTATGCATATGAATAGCTTATCAAAAGTGATGTGATGGTGAATATAACCTATACATATCATAGTTCACCGGGGAGTGATAGAGATTAGTGAACCTGAACTATGCATATGAATAGCTTATCAAAAGTGATGTGATGGTGAATACAACCTATACATATCATAGTTCACCGGGGAGTGATAGAGATTAGTGAACCTGAACTATGCATATGAATAGCTTATCAAAGTGATGGTGATGGTGAGTGTAACCTATACATATCATAGTTCACCAGGGGTGATAGAGATTAGTGAACCTGAACTATGCATATGAATAGCTTATCAAAGTGATGGTGAATTCCTTTCTTGTAATTAAGTTCCTAGGGTAGATGAAACATAAACTATACCTATTATAGTTTATTACTTTGTTTGTGATATGTATTTACCATAACTATACCGACTATAACTAGTGCGTTCGTTTACGGGGGTATAATGGCTTAACTATACTTATTATAGTTTATCTTAATTGTCCATAGTGGCAGTAAATCTTTTGTATGTGTAAAACCTTTAATAATGTGTTTGTTATATAAGTAACCCTAAACTATACCTATTATAGCTTATCAATTGATTTCGTGGGTAATGAGCATAGGCCTTACTTGTCATAATTTATCAATGTTTATATTTTAATGGATATAGCCTCGTAATATCATATATATATATATATATATATATATATATATATATATATATATATATATATATATATATATATATATATATATTTGTCATACTTGTGGAGGTGTAAATCCATTTGTTTTCTGATGTATGTCTATGTAAGGATATAAAATTTGTCATATATTGCAACTACACATAATCACATAACGATGTATGCCTTGCTCAACATGTTACAAGGTGAAATGAAATTTATAGAGTTTTTCTGTTAATAACATTTTCTGTAACTGTTATTGGAAAAATTGTAGAAAAATCATAAAATGTCCAAATCAAGTTCTGTAACTTCTGAGAGTTTGGAAAATGAGTCTAGTTTGTTCATAATTTTTATTATAATTTTTAATGACCTCTAACTTGGGTGAAAAAGTCCATAATCACAGACTGGTCCGGATTGATGTTTGAAATGATAGGCAGTTTTGTAAAAATCACCATGAATTGTAGAAAAATCGTATGGAGATGTGCAAGTAGTCATTTTAAAGCTAAGAAGTGGAACTACTTGCACCTAAAACAGTTTTGAAAACAAAAATGTTTAAGATGTCCAAAACAGTCCGTGAATGGAGTGAAACTTTTCTGATGAAAGTTGTTAGAAAAATGTAGTTATGTTCTAAGTGTTTTAACTTGTATTCCCCCCCCCCCCCCCCTAAAAACTTGAGAAAACATGAAAATGTAGGGGTATGAACTCACCTTGTGTGATTTCAGTAGATAAGTGTTGAAGAAGAGAAGTGTTCAACCCAAGAACACTTGAAGATTCGAAGCTCTAACACAAATATAATGGAGTTTGTGTAAGATACCCATGATTTGGGTGGAAATAATTGAGATAATCATAAAGGAAATGGATTATGCTTACCAAATGTGGAGGAAAGACTCAAGATCAGCCCTTGAATCTCGAATTTCTAGAGAGAGAAAGTGAGAGAGAAAAGAGTTTGATCTTCTTGTGAAATGAGAGCAATGAGAGAAAATGAGGAGAGAGGATGATTATCTAGCTCTCAAAAACGTGGGGATGGCTTGTGAAAGGGAGTAAAAGGTACAAGGTATGGTGGAAAGGAGTGTGGGTTGTCATGGAGTGGGTGTGGGGGTTGCTTGCGTCATAAACTAAGGTAAGGTCAACACTCTTCTTTTGTACTTTACCAACTCCTTTTTAGATAAGGTTTTATCCTTAAAATGTGATTAAATCATTAATTTAGGGGTCTTATAATTTAAAATAAAGTTTTTGGTGAAAATCCTATGTTAAAATAATTAAAAACGGGCTTAAAACGCAAAATTACGCGAAAACGGGTGAAAAATGGGCTTTCCAGCGAGACCCCTCAGACCTAGGCCGAGGTTCGGTCCCTAGGCCGAAGTTCGGTCAGTAAGGTGCAGGGTTCGGAGGCGGGAGGCGCGAGCCAGAAGCGAGAAGCGAAGCAAGGATTGGTCCGAGGCTCGGTCCGAAGAGAAGTCAGAAGCGAAGTCAGGCGGTTCGGTCCTAAGGGAAGCCAGAACCGAAGGAACTGTTGTGAACAGTAATGAACAGTACCTTCGGGTTCGGTTCTTCCTCTTATGCGATGTTCGGCTCGGATGAACAGTAGTCTCGGTTCGGCTCATAAGTCAACACCTCGGTTCGGTTCATGAACAGTACTCTCGGTTCGGACCTTCATGAATAGTACTTTCGGTTCGGTTCATGAATAGTGCTTTCGGTTCGGAGGGTTCGTTTCCTTAAGTCCGTTTTTCGCGTAGACTTCCGTTTTTGGGCTATTTTTGCCAAATTCGAGGGTCGGGATGCCCCGAGTGATTATAGAAAGTTGGGGAGAGATTTCGAGAGAGATTTGAGAGAGATTCCTCGTTCTCAGAGAGATTTGGGAGAGATTTGACATACTTGGAGAGATTTCACATACAAAGAGATATGTGGGAGAGATTTCACATACTTAGAGAGATTTGGGAGAGATTTGACATACTTGGAGAGATTTCACATACAAAGAGATATGTGGGAGAGATTTCACATACTTAGAGAGATTTGGGAGAGATTTGACATACTTGGAGAGATTTCACATACAAAGAGATATGTGGGAGAGATTTCACATACTTAGAGAGATTTGGGAGAGATTTGACATACTTGGAGAGATTTCACATACAAAGAGATATGTGGGAGAGATTTCACATACTTAGAGAGATTTGGGAGAGATTTGACATAAGAAGAGATAGAGTGAAAACGATTGAGAGAGGTTTCATTGGTGACCTTTTTGAGTGTTCGGCTTTGCAATGCAGGGTCCGTAAGCCCCGTTACGCCTTGTTTAAGGATCTTGCATACTCCCGATGAGTATGCGACATTGTTTTATCGGTTTGGCTCGCCACGTACCACAGTTTTAGGTTAAGGAGATCTAGATGTACGCACTTTTGATTTAGGATCTCTCGTTAGAATAGAGAGTTGTTTAGGAGTTACTTAACGTAAGCTCTAGTACTCACGGCAAAATGAGTGGACCGGTTTGACTTGTTGACTTTCGTTGACTTTGACTCGACTGAAAATTGACGGTTGTCACATTTTCAAAGGTTTCTGACTTTTGCTTGATTAAATAGATATACCCATATTTACTATAGTCATCGGTAAAAGTCACGTAGAAGCGGTTCTCATCCTTCGTGGTTGATCTAAATGGTCCACATACATCGGTATGTATTAGGTCCAATAGACCCTCACCCCTTTCACACGTACTCGTGAAGGGTGATTTAGTCATCTTTCAATGCAAACAAGACTCGCACATGTCATCTTCCCTAAGGTCGAATGACTCCAACACTCCATCCTTTTGGAGTTGGGCTATGCGTTTCTTGTTGACATGTCTAAGACGACAATGCCATAAGGATGCTTTATCCATACTATTGGAAGAATCTATGTTCAAAACATCATTTCCTAGGTTATCAACAATCATAACAGTTTCATATATTCCATTACATGGTATAGCTTCAAAATAAAAGACACCATTTAGATAAGCTAAAATAGAACCATTCTCATTATTAAAAGAAAATCTAAAACCTTGTCTAAACAAACCATGAAATGAAATGATGTTTCTAGCCATTTCTGGCGAATAGCAACAATTGTTCAAATCTAAACACAAATTATTCCTAAGCACTAAAGAATACACTCCAATCTTGGTCACAGGCGACGATCTTCTGTTCCCCATGATTAGATTGATCCTTCCTTGCTCCACATCACTACTTCTTCTTAGTCCCTACACATTAGAACAAATGTGATAACCACAACTGGTATCAAGAACCCAAGAAATAGCATGATTAGAATCGTTAGATTTAATAGTGTATATACCTGCGAAAGATGGCTTAATCTTTCCTTCCTTGATGGCTTGCAGGTACTCTGGGCAGCTTCTCTTCCAATGTCCTATCTTGTGGCAGTGGTGGCACTCTGCCTCCTTAGGGTTAGGACATGGCTTAGCGGGATCAACTTTGGTCCCACTAGAAGAGGCACCATCTCGGACTTTAACCTTGCGATAGTTCTTAGACGAAGCCTTCCTCTTCTTTCCCTTTCCTTGACCAATATCCAAGACAGGAGCAGCGGGTGGATTGGGAGTTGGTGCAACAGACTTGTCTTTGAAGTTGCTCTCAGCGACTCTCAAGAGACCTTGGAGTTTGCTTAGGGTGACCTCCTCTTTGTTCATGTGGTAGGTCATCCTAAATTGATTGTACATCGGAGGCAAAGAGTGAAGCACCATGTCGATCGCCAAGTCTTCCCCAAAGTCAACATTTAACTTGCGAAGGCGGTCGACATACCTTTGCATCTTCTGCAGGTGCACGGTAAGAGACTCTCCATGACCCATCTTAGCGGAAATCATGTTAGTGAAAATCTCATAACGCTCTTGTCTCGCGTTTTGGTGGTATCTCTCCAATAAGTCTTGATGCATCTCGTACGGGTACATGTCCTCGTAGGACTTTTGGAATTCGGAGTTCATGGTGGCTATCATGATGCAATGTACTTTCGTTGCATCGCGCTCATGAGTTTCAAAAGCGGTAATTTCAGCTGGAGTAGCGATTTCAGGGTTGATTTTCTCGAGCTTTTCATCGAGGACATACTCCTTATCCTCATAGCGAGCAATGGTGCGAATGTATCTTATCCATTCGCTAAAGTTCGTTCCATCGAAAGTGACCTTTTGGCAAAGGCTCATCAACGTGAAAGAACTAGCAGCAGCGTTGTTTGCATTTGACATCTACAAATAGAAAAGGACAAAGATAGATTAGAATATGAATCCCTAATTATCACCCAATAAGAAAATTAGGGCTAGGATCCAACAACAATATTTACATATTAGAAAAGGGATGCCGTAATCTAACATGCAAATAATATAAAGGTAAGTGAATGACGATTCACTAATTCTCCACCATAAAACCTAACTATTAGTCCTAAATGTATTGAGAATTCCTAGGTTCGGATGAGATTCATTGAAACTATTCAATGGCATGTTTAAATCTCGATATGCCCCTCTAGTTTGTGACTGGGATACCGAGGATCACAAAGCGGGTGTGAATTACCATGCAAATTCACATGGTGCCTTCATTGTAACGATCACCTATTTGATGTGCCGGTAAACCACACACGTTCCATCAAACTATGATAAACAATGAATCACCCTTTGCCACCTTTGCTTAGAACCAATTAGTGTGCCGGTAAACCACACACGCTCCACTAACTTCTTAGCAAGGGTGCAAAGTGTAATTTCATGGGATTGCATCAATTCACTTTTCCTAAAGTAACTATGATTGGGAAATTTTTAAAATATATGTAGTTACTTTGTATTACTTATTATACTTTTAATGAGAGGATGAGGTTGCCCTATCCTACCCGTTCGGCTAACGACCCTCCACCGATCAAGCAAGCGGTGGGTGTGAGTGTACACCCATTAAGCGCCATTTTATAGGCCGCAACCTTATATCCACCTTATAGATCGGCTTCGTGAATGAGGCCTACTAACGGTAAGACTAGCATTTTAGTTATACATATAAATATTATTCTTGTAATATTATATTAGTATAAGGTTGTATTTTAAACTTTTTAAAATCTAGGGTTTGAAATTTAAATTGTCTAAATTAAAACTTTTAATCACAAAATATAAATTTCAAAACTTGAGGACAAGTTTTAAACATTTAAAACATGGAGGATCAAATAACAAATAATTTTAATTAACAATTAATTTCCTAATTACCAAATTAATCAAAATAATTAATTAATTATCATATAAGGAAATTATATATTTTATTAGTTGATAAATATCTTTAATTAGATCAAGATTATAGTCATATATATCAAAAAAATCGGATTAGGGTTGATCTAATATGATTAAGGTAAGTTTCCATAAGATAATCATGAAGAAATCTCGGATCTGGCCATTCCTGACGCTTGGACTCGCCGAGTGCACCAAGGGACTCGCCGAGTCAGGCCAACTCGCCGAGTCCACTATGGAACTCGCCGAGTCCATGACTCAGAAACACAGAAATCGAATTTTGCAGTTAAGTTTCAAACAAATAAGCAACAATTTAATGAAAACCAAGCTATCTCTGATACCACTGATGGGTTTTAGCCATAAGAACTTTCCTATGTGCGCATGTGTCACACCCCCAAACCAGACGGCGGAAACGTCCGAGGGCTGTCGTGACTTAATTGAATACCATCACATTGAATATATATGAAACATAACATCATTCATCACCATGCATTGAGATAGTACAACTGGTAGAGTTTACACTGAGTACATTGTTTTAACATTACATTCCCAAAAATAAATTGTTCGATCATAGATAAACAAACTGCAGGCCATCACTGAATACATTTTCCCCTCGGTTTACTTGTTACCTGAGAATACAAGTATTTTGAAAAACGTCAACATATGAAATGTTGGTGAGTTCATAAGCGGTGTTTGAAAAGCAATGTTTTGCATTGTTTTGAAAACTACCAGAAAATCCGATATTTTCTGAAAAGAGTTTATGAAAAAGTTTGTGAAGATCCATAAGTATGCTTGTTTGTTTCTATAATTGTAAAAAGTGTTCATTAAACTTGGTGTGCATTTCGAAACTGTATGCATTGAAATACCCTAGGAAAACCCGATGTTTTCCTATCACTTTGAATTCCGTGTAGTTGTTGTACCATCGCGGTATGTGAAGTCATTGATTCCAGGCGACGTTGGATTATTGTGCATGGTGAATTGCTATAAACACGCGTTACACAAACGACCAGTTTACAACTATACTAACGATCCCGTAGGCGTCGTCCGTACTATTCACGTAATCCAACCGCCCTGACTTCTTGTTGTCCCACTTCCGAAGACAAAGAGGGCATGAAGACCTCAATAACTCCATTAGTCGGTTGGGGATAAAGTGAGTGCGAAGGGCCCTTGGCCCGACTCGCATTTGAATTCCCGACTTTACTAGCAGTACCAAAGGACCCTTGGGGACCAATAGTATAAAAGCCATTGAAAGTCCTTTTACGCTGTGTTGGATCATGTAAGACCCAACAACTCGTAAGGTTGATGTCTTTGGGCCTAAAGATCAGGTCATTGGGCTAGCTAGGCCCAACAAACAAGATTTTACACTTTTGGGCCTAAAGATGGTGTATCGACGTCTGTGCACTCTCACGTGTGTATTGAATTCCCAAATTTTCCATGTATGAATCGGGTTGTCGTCGTGTTAGTAGTTTCGGATTTGTTATTGATTCGAGACCGAATCAATTCGTTTGATAACGATTTTTGGTGTTGTTGTGTATTGTAATTCGTCGGTAGTCGCAGTGTCAGTATTTGATCACAACGGATGTATTGAATTAACATTGAAAATTTTCTGTTTACAACCCTCTTTATTTTGTAAATTTACTTTTTCAACCCTTTGAATAAATTAATTTCCGGTTTAGTCCTTAAACCATTTTTCTTGGCATTTTAACATCAAAACTTACTGAAATTGATATTTTTCAGCACATTTTTAATTGAAAACAGTTTTAGTCCCTCAAAATACAATTTTCTCGGCTGTAACCTCTCTTTTTCGCAATTTTTACACTTTTGGCCCAAATTGGAAATTTTTTGCAACTTTGGTCCTTTTTAATTATGAAAAGCATTTTTAACCTTTGAAAAGGACTTAGAACACTAGTAGTCCACTTTTTTACAGAAAAACACAGTTTCAGCCCCTCAAGTTGGAAATTTTCTTATATTGGCCCCTATTGGGCCGAAAATGTCATTTTTAGCCCATTAAGCTTGAAATTTATATTTTTAATCCTCCAAAAGAGTATATTTCCAGAAAATACATTATTGAAACTGTTTTGACTCATCTCACCCATCAGAATTTGTAATATGTCATTTTGGCCCCTTTAACTTTATATTTTTAACATTTTGTGTCCAAAAATGAGTTTTTTTGCCCAAAGAAGATGTTATTAAGCCACTTAGCTATTTTTCTTGGAATCCTTTGTATGTAGTAATATAATTTATGCTAGTATCATTTAACATAAAGTATATCTCGATTTTTAGGGGTTTATGGCTAGATCCAACATCATAATCACACAAAAACACACATATGAGCATAGAAATCATACAAGGCATACATATACATATAGATCTACACTTTCACTTGTATTCCCCCCCCCCCCCACAAAACTTATAAAATAGAAAAATAGGGAGTATGAAGCTCACCTTAGGGTGTGGTTTCGGTTTTTGGAGACAAGATGGAAGAAATGAAGTGATTTTTGGCCTTAGCACCCTTTTCTTGAAGATCTCGAGTTTGAGGGGTTCTAAGACACAAGTTTATGATTTCATGAGAGTTAAGAAGAGATTTTAGATAGATCAAGGAACCTAGATCATAGAATTAAGTATAACCTTGCCTTGGATGGTGATTTTTGTGGAAAATCTCCTTGAATGCCCTTGATTCTTCGAAATTTTGAGAAGAGAGGTGAAGGTGTTTTTGAGAGTGTTTGATATGTGAAAAGTGATGAAAGTGTGTGTGTGTGTGTGTGTTGGAATCGGCCGAGAATCAAGAAGGAGAGAAGAGAAAGGGTTGAGTTGACATTTCTAGATGCATGTTGGTCCATGCATGGAAGTATGGTGGACATAAATGAGGTGGCATGTATTAAGTCAACTCCTTTCTTCTTGGGTTTGGGCTTTGGGCCGAGAATTTGGAAGGAAGAAAGGATTTTTGGGCTTTATTTCCCCTAAGCCCATATAGGAGTTAAGTTGGATAATTTTTGGCCCCAAAAAATTATAATATGATTTTTACACTTTGTTGGGCTAGTTTAGGTTAGTTATGGTTCATCATGTTTAATTTATTTCATTCTAGGCCCAATATGGCCCAAAATGTTGAAATAAATGAATGTGGGTCCAATTAGAGCCCATTAAAAGGTTCTAAACCCATGATAGTCAAATTGGAAGCTTATTGGCCCCTTTTGGTCCAATAAGGAAGTCCTAGTCCAAAATGGACCTAAACAAGAACTTCTAGGGTTTCCAATTGTTTGTTGACTATTTGTAGTACTTGTATGATGTATTTGATTGAAGTTTTTGATGTCATATAATAGGCATCACACATGCTCTTAAGTTTTTGGTTCAACGTTTTACTTGAGTATAGTGATTACAAGACACAAAATTTCTAGTTGTGACATCATCCCCCCGTTAGAAGGAATTTCGTCCCGAAATTCTGTTTGAAAGTTAGATTTGAGAATGCTAGAATAGGTGAGGGTACTTTTGCTTCATTTGGTCTTCGCGTTCCCACGTGAATTCTGGCCCACGCTTTGCGTTCCACCGTACTTTCACGATCGGGATGCGACTTTGCTTAGTACGCTTCACCTCCCTGTCCATGATTTCAATTGGTTCTTCAACGAACAGGAGATTCTCGTTGATTTTGATCTCGTCAAGGGGAATGACGAGTGTTTCATCTGATAGACACTTCTTTAGATTAGAGACATGGAACACGGGGTGTACATTGTTTAGCTCTGTGGGTAGTTGCAGTCTGTATGCTACCGGACCTATTCGGGCGACGATTTCGAAAGGTCCAATGTATCGTGGGTTCAGTTTTCCCCTCTTCCCAAAACGAATAACTCCTTTCCAGGGCGAGACTTTTAACAGTACTCGATCTCCGACTTGAAATTCTAAGGGCTTTCGCCGTTTATCGGCATAGCTCTTTTGTCGGTCGCGCGATGCTTGCAAACGAGCTCTGATTTGAATGATCTTTTCTGTGGTTTCACGAATGATCTCCGGTCCCGTTAGCGCCTGATCCGACGTGAGTGCTTTTGCTAGCTGGGTGTCACCTACTTCAGCCCAACATAACGGTTCTACACTTACGCCCGTACAGTGCTTCGAAAGGAGCGACCTTAATGCTTGAATGATAACTGTTGTTATACGAGAATTCAACTAAAGGTAAATGGGTATCCCATGACTTCCCAAAGTCTATCACACATGCGCGAAGCATGTCTTCAAGCGTTTGAATGGTTCGTTCACTTTGACCGTCCGTTTGTGGATGATATGCGGTGCTCATTTCGAGATGAGTTCCTAGTGCCTTATGGAGAGATTGCCAAAAATGTGAAGTGAATCTACTGTCCCTATCCGAGATGATAGATGCTGGTACTCCGTGGAGTCTTACAATCTCTCGAATGTACAAACGTTTCAATCTTTCCATCTTGTAGGATTCCTTTATAGGTAGGAAATGGGCAGATTTCGTCAGTCGGTCGACTATTACCCATATGGTGTCCAGTCCGTCCGACGTCTTGGGTAGCTTGGTCACGAAATCCATAGAAATCCCCTCCCATTTCCACTCAGGGATTACCGGTTGCTGTAATAATCCTGAGGGTTTCTGGTACTCCACCTTTACCTTGGCGCACGTAAGGCACTTACTAACATAGGTCGCAATTTCCGCCTTCATGTTAGGCCACCAATAGTGTTGTTTAATATCCAAATACATCTAGTCTGAACCGGGATGAATGGAGTATCGTGTCTTGTGGGCTTCCTTCATAACAACTTCTCTAAACCCTCCGAGTTTAGGGACCCAAATACGGTTCATGAAATAGTATACTCCATTCTCCTTTGCCTCTAGGTTCTTCTCCATTCCGCGCAGTGCTTCGCTTGCTCTATTTTCCGCCTTCATGGCCTCTGACTGGACTACTGCAATTTGAGTGGCCAGGTGAGATTGAATGGTTATTGAGAGAGTTTTCGTACGACGATTAGAGTACTCCTTCCGACTTAATGCGTCAGCTACCACGTTGGCCTTGCCTGGGTGGTACTTGAGCTCACACTCATAATCGTTTAGCAATTCAACCCATCTTCGTTGCCTCATGTTCAGCTCCTTCTGGTTCAAAATGTGTTGGAGACTCTTGTGATCCGTGAAGACGGTGCACTTCGTACCGTAAAGATAATGCCTCCAAATCTTTAGGGCAAAGACTACAGCTCCCAATTCTAGGTCATGGGTCGTATAGTTTACTACGTGCGTCTTTAGTTGGCGAGATGCGTAGGCTATCACTCTGCCACGTTGCATGAGAACGTAACCTAAGCCCTGATTTGACGCGTCACAGTAGACTACAAAATCTTCCGTTCCTTCAGGTAGAGATAGTACAGGGGCGCTACAGAGAGCTTGCTTTAAGGTTCGAAATGCAATCTCTTGTTTGTCTGTCCATTTGAATGGTACGCCCTTTTGCGTAAGCGAGGTAAGTGGCTTGGCGATCTTAGAGAAGTTTTGAATGAATCTCCTATAGTAGCCTGCTAGACCCAAGAACTGACGGATTTCCATGGGTGTCGTCGGGATTGCCCATCCTTCAACAGCTTTGAATTTTGAGGGATCCACATGAATTCCATCTTGGCTAACTACATGACCTAGGAAGTTCACACTCCGGAGCCAGAACTCACACTTGGAAAGTTTTGCGTATAGCTTTTCCGATCGCAAAGTTTCTAGGATTTGTTGGAGATGTTGGCCATGCTCTTCTTTGCTTCGAGAATAGACGAGGATGTCATCGATAAAAACAATGACAACGTTGTCAAGGAATGGTCAACAGATTCGATTCATTAGGTCTATAAATGCGGCAGGAGAATTTGTTAGACTAAAGGGCATTACGACAAATTCATAATGTCCATAGCGAGTTCGAAAAGCGGTTTTTGGAATATCCTCTTCCCGGACTTTGAGTTGGTGGTATCCGGACCGTAGATCTATCTTAGAAAAATAACTAGCTCCTTGGAGCTAGTCAAATATATCATCGATTCGTGGGAGTGGGTAGCGATTTTTAACAGTGAGTTTATTTAACTCTCTATAATCGATGCACATCCTAAAAGATCCGTCCTTCTTTTTGACAAAGAGGACTGGAGCTCCCCATGGCGAGTAACTAGGGCGGATGAATCCCTTGTCCAAGAGTTCGCTGAGTTGGCTGGATAATTCCTGCATCTCAGCAGGAGCTAACCGATAGGGTGATTTAGCGAGAGGAGTTGCTCCTGGAACGAGGTCGATTCGAAATTCCACTTGTCGCTCCGAGGGTACTCCTGGAAGATCCTCAGGAAACACGTCTGGAAATTCACATGCTATGGAAATGTCTTGAACATTAACCTCTTCCTTGGTTTTATCCACTATGTGAACCAGGAACGCCAAATTGTCCTTTCGTAGATGTTTTTGTGCCTTGATGCACGAGATGAGGCGAAGGTTCATGCTAGGTTTGTCTCCGTAAATTACTAGGGTTTCGTGATTTGGGAGGCGAAGACGAACGGCCTTCTCGTGACACATAATTTCAGCATGGTGGGGGCTTAGCCAGTCTATGCCGATGATCACATCGAAACTCCTAATTAATACTGGCATTAGGTCTATTCGAAAGAAGTGTTGATTAAGGGTTAGGGTGCATCTGATGTAGATTTCCCTAGTGGATTCGGTTTTCCCATTGGCCATTTCCACCGTAAAGGTTTCATTTAGCTTTTGGGGCTGTTGTTTTAATAAATGTTTAAACTTATCGCTTACGAAACTTCGCTCCGCTCCGGTGTCAAATAAGATGCATGCATAATTGTGGTTTAGGGGAAACGTACCGGTAACAACAGAGGGGTCCTGAATCGCCTCTCCCTGACCCATGGTCAGCATCCTTCCGGTTCTTCCGTTCCCTGAATTGTTGTTGTTAGGGCAGTCTCGGCGGAAATGCCCAGTCCTTCCACACCCATAGCAAGTGTGGCTAGGTCCTGCATTGCTACCGCCGGTGATGATGTTGTTGTTGTTGCGATGGTTGTTGTTGTTGTTTCCCTGATTTTGATTCTGGGGAGGGTAAGTCCTGCAGTACCTTGCAGTGTGTCCCCTTCGATTGCAACTGGTGCACTGAAACTCCTTGCATTCTCCATTGTGATGGACACCGCACTTATTGCACCTGGGAAGATTACCGGAATAAGGTCTGGGAGCATTTGATGCAGCTGAGGTTGGAACATGTGGTGTGGCTGGAACCGGTGCAGTGGCAGCATTAACCGCCACTGTCTGTTGCTTTTTAGAGGTCTCGGGGCCCTGACGCCCCTTCCTCTTATTGTTCTTCCCCTTCTTGCCATCACCTTCCTTCTTTCCTTCAGCCTTCGCCGGCTTCTCACCCTTCTTGTTGTTATGGTCATACAGCTTCTTTTCCAATCTTTTGGCACTGTCATATGTTTCGGGGTTTGCAGCTATCACATTTCCTTGAATTGGTGATGTTAGTCCCCAGATGAATCGCTCAATCTTCTTTCCTTCTGAGGTGATCATACCCGGGCACAACAGAGACAGTTCACTAAATCTCGATATGTAGGCATCGATATTCGCATTCTGCACAGTGAGGTTCCACAGCTCTTGCTCCATCTTCTGAATCTCACCTCGTGGGCAGTATTCAGCCATCAACATTTCTTTCATCTCCGCCCACGGCATAGAGTTGGCTACAGGAAGTGTCATGGCTTCCACATGTCCGTTCCACCAGGTGAGCGCTTGATCGACAAAAGTGCAGGCCGCGAACTTCACTTTCATCTGCTCAGGACAATCGCATATCTCGAATACCGATTCCACCTTCTCGATCCATCGCTTCAGAGTGATCACTCCTCCAGTGCCGTTAAAAGTTCGTGGTTTGGCGTTTGTAAAGTCCTTGTAGGTACATGTTTTAGTAGGTCCTTGATTCATCCCGTTGTTCGAACTCCCTGCCCCTTGCCCGTTGCCTCCTCCGTTATTCCCCTGATGGATTTGTGCCATAGCTGCGGTGACCGCAGCAGACACGGCTGCCTGAAATGCAGTGGAGTCAACTTCGGGTGGGGTTGGTCCAGGGTTTCCGCGAGTAGGTCGGCGAGCCATCTTTCTGTCATGAAACGGAAAGATGTTGAGTGTTTGGGGTTTCTGGAAGGTTGTGACCCTACGGACTAGGTGTAATGTACGTACTAAAACATTCCTATCATTCACATACAATCATAGATTTCTCAACACATAGCAATTTGTATTATCATAACAAGGCACGTAAAAGTTTACTAATATTATCCGCATTTGATATATGAAAAATTTGCTCGTAAGAGCATACATGAGTGATACTAGTCTGACAGCATAACGGCTCTATGAGTAGTGTATTCACTTAAACATAGAGTCGGGGTACATAGCATAGTTCCTAATAACCTACTAAGATAAGTCTATCCCTAACCGCGATGAGCTGCATCCGGAGGTGGTGCCGAGGATGTGGATGCTCCGTGAAGACGAGCCACCAATCGTTCTGCGTCCTGAAGTCGAGACTCCCACCTTACCTGCCTCATGTGAAACTCCCGAAGGACGTCACACGTCTCCTGTTCCGCACGCTCGACCCTAGTCCACAACTGGCGTACATGATCAGCAGTGTCCTGGGCAAGGTCGCATGTGTTCCGTAACTGTCTCACCATGACTGGAAGGGCTCGATCAGCCGGTCCTCCGTCTCTCAGGTCAAAGAACTCGCGTGACATGCCGTACGGGGGTCGCTGTCCCTGCTGTCTGCTCCATCTCCAAAGATCAATACCCCAGGGAGGTGTAGGACCAGTGGGGCCCACACGGTAAGCAGGCACCCTGATCGGGTAAGGGGGGTTGATGACTTCGGACTCCGCGTCCGAATCACCCCCTTCACTGTCATCAGTTTCCTCCCTGAAGCTTCCTTCATCTTCCTCTGATTCGGCAGGCTCGCCCTCGACTCCTGCCTCCGGTTCCCCATCAGGTTCCTCTTCGGGGTCTTCCTCAGGCTCTTCCTCAGGTTCTTCCTCAGGCTCCTCCTCAGGCTCCTCCTCCTCTAGCCATACGTTGTTTCCCTGGTTAGGGAAGTAGGGATCTCCGGGATGATGAAAACCAGCCATGCTGTCTGCGAGAGTGTGTAAATGCGCTAACATTATTCCTAAGGTGCCACAACTATTGCTTAAGCTAAACAGGCGTTCTCTTTTTGGTGATATAGGGGTATAGTTTTAGGTTCCCTAGATATCAAGATTTCATCGGGACATGCATTAGTTATACCTTGGAGGGAATGTAGTTGATCAGGCTACATCCACCCCTTGATACTACTAAGAACAGTCCGGAATTAACCGGGATACTAGTATTATCATGTTTGGTTCGGCGTTATGTTCCTATTCCTAATGCAAGCAAGGGTGTTTTATTTACTTGTTTTGTTCAGAGTTATGTTAGTCCCTCTTTTTGGTTTATAGTTGCATATCAATGTGTGGCTAGATATGCTAGTTCACTATAAACAAAGCTCTGATACCAACCTGTCACACCCCCGAACCAGACGGCGGAAACGTCCGAGGGCTGTCGTGACTTAATTGAATACCATCACATTGAATATATATGAAACATAACATCATTCATCACCATGCATTGAGATAGATCAACTGGTAGAGTTTACACTGAGTACATTGTTTTAACATTACATTCCCAAAAATAAATTGTTCGATCATAGATAAACAAACTGCAGGCCATCACTGAATACATTTTCCCCTCGGTTTACTTGTTACCTGAGAATACAAGTATTTTGAAAAACGCCAACATATGAAATGTTGGTAAGTTCATAAGCGGTGGTTGAAAAGCAATGGTTTGCATTGTTTTGAAAACTACCAGAAAATCCGATATTTTCTGAAAAGAGTTTATGAAAAAGTTTGTGAAGATCCATAAGTATGCTTGTTTGTTTCTATAATTGTAAAAAGTGTTCATTAAACTTGGTGTACATTTCGAAACTGTATGCATTGAAATACCCTAGGAAAACCCGATGTTTTCCTATCACTTTGAATTCCGTGTAGTTGTTGTACCATCGCGGTATGTGAAGTCATTGATTCCAGGCGACGTTGGATTATTGCGCATGGTGAATTGCTATAAACACGCGTTACACAAACGACCAGTTTACAACTATACTAACGATCCCGTAGGCGTCGTCCGTACTATTCACGTAATCCAACCGCCCTGACTTCTTGTAGTCCCACTTCCGAAGAGAAAGAGGGCACGAAGACCTCAATAACTCCATTAGTCGGTTGGGGATAAAGTGAGTGCGAAGGGCCCTTGGCCCGACTCGCATTTGAATTCCCGACTTTACTAGCAGTACCAAAGGACCCTTGGGGACCAATAGTATAAAAGCCATTGAAAGTCCTTTTACGCTGTGTTGGATCATGTAAGACCCAACAACTCGTAAGGTTGATGTCTTTGGGCCTAAAGATCAGGTCATTGGGCTAGCTAGGCCCAACAAACAAGATTTTACACTTTTGGGCCCAAAGATGGTGTATCGACGTCTGTGCACTCTCACGTGTGTATTGAATTCCCAAATTTTCCATGTATGAATCGGGTTGTCGTCGTGTTAGTAGTTTCGGATTTGTTATTGATTCGAGACCGAATCAATTCGTTTGATAACGATTTTTGGTGTTGTTGTGTATTGTAATTCGACGGTAGTCGCAGTGTCAGTATTTGATCACAACGGATGTATTGAATTAACATTGAATTTTTTTCTGTATACAACCCCTCTTTATTTTGTAAATTTACTTTTTCAACCCTTTGAATAAATTAATTTCCGGTTTAGTCCTTAAACCATTTTTCTTGGCATTTTAACATCAAAACTTACTAAAATTGATATTTTTCAGCACATTTTTAATTGAAAACAGTTTTAGTCCCTCAAAATACAATTTTCTCGGCTGTAACCTCTCTTTTTTGCAATTTTTACACTTTTGGCCCAAATTGGAAATTTTTTGCAACTTTGGTCCTTTTTAATTATAAAAAGCATTTTTAACCTTTGAAAAGGACTTAGAACACTAGTAGTCCACTTTTTTACAGAAAAACACAGTTTCAGCCCGTCAAATTGGAAATTTTCGCATATTGGGCCCTATTGGGCCGAAAATGTCATTTTTAGCCCATTAAGCTTGAAATTTATATTTTTAATCCTCCAAAAGAGTATATTTCCAAAAAATACATTATTGAAACTGTTTTGACTCATCTCACCCATCAGAATTTGTAATATGTCATTTTGGCCCCTTTAACTTTATATTTTTAACATTTTGTGTCCAAAAATGAGTTTTTTTTTGCCCAAAGAAGATGTTATTAAGCCACTTAGCTATTTTTCTTGGAATACTTTGTATGTAGTAATATAATTTATGCTAGTATCATTTAACATAAAGTATATCTCGATTTTTAGGGGTTTATGGCTAGATCCAACATCATAATCACACAAAAACACACATATGAGCATAGAAATCATACAAGGCATACATATACATATAGATCTACACTTTCACTTGTATTCCCCCCCCCCCCCCACAAAACTTATAAAATAGAAAAATAGGGAGTATGAAGCTCACCTTAGGGTGTGGTTTCGGTTTTTGGAGAAAAGATGGAAGAAATGAAGTGATTTTTGGCCTTAGCACCCTTTTCTTGAAGATCTCGAGTTTGAGGGGTTCTAAGACACAAGTTTATGATTTCATGAGAGTTAAGAAGAGATTTTAGATAGATCAAGGAACCTAGATCATAGAACTAAGTATAACCTTGCCTTGGATGGTGATTTTTGTGGAAAATCTCCTTGAATGCCCTTGATTCTTCGAAATTTTAAGAAGAGAGGTGAAGGTGTTTTTGAGAGTGTTTGATATGTGAAAAGTGATGAAAGTGTGTGTGTGCGTTGGAATCGGCCAAGAATCAAGAAGGAGAGAAGAGAAAGGGTTGAGTTGACATTTCTAGATGCATGTTGGTCCATGCATGGAAGTATGGTAGACATAAATGAGGTGGCATGTATTAAGTCAACTCCTTTCTTCTTGGGTTTGGGCTTTGGGCCGAGAATTTGGAAGGAAGAAAGGATTTTTGGGCTTTATTTCCCCTAAGCCCATATAGGAGTTAAGTTGGATAATTTTTGGCCCCAAAAAATTATAATATGATTTTTACACTTTGTTGGGCTAGTTTAGGTTAGTTATGGTTCATCATGTTTAATTTATTTCATTATAGGCCCAATATGGCCCAAAATGTTGAAATAAATGAATGTGGGTCCAATTAGAGCCCATTAAAAGGTTCTAAACCCATGATAGTCAAATTGGAAGCTTATTGACCCCTTTCGGTCCAATAAGGAAGTCCTAGTCCAAAATGGACCTAAACAAGAACTTCTAGGGTTTCCAATTGTTTGTTGACTATTTGTAGTACTTGTATGATGTATTTGATTGAAGTTTTTGATGTCATATAATAGGCATCACACATGCTCTTAAGTTTTTGGTTCAACGTTTTACTTGAGTATAGTGATTACAAGACACAAAATTTCTAGTTGTGACAGCATGCAAAACCCTAATGCTTGGATCTACGCTTTCTAATAAAAAATGCTTTGAATCCAAGACTTCTAATGACTAATTAGGAATAAGAACAATACTAAATCAGATCTAGAATCATACCTTTGAATCTCTTGTTTGATCTTGTTGTCTTGGAGCTCTAGAGTCACAATTGTCACTCCTCTAATGGCTTACAAACACCAAATAGCAAGGAGGATGATTTGAGAGAGAGGAGAGGGGAGGGAATTCGGCCAGGGTTTCTCTACTTTTGATCAAGTGCCGATTTCCCTTTTCCATAGGGTCTATTTATACTTGTAGACTCCTTAAGGGTTACAGCTTAAACCCTAATTGGATAATCTTCTCTTAAAGCTATCCAAATCCA
Organism: Lactuca serriola; assembly: GCF_051521515.1. Lineage (NCBI taxonomy): Eukaryota > Viridiplantae > Streptophyta > Magnoliopsida > Asterales > Asteraceae > Lactuca > Lactuca serriola. The sequence goes on from NC_136408.1 coordinate 13,878,487, forward strand.
TTCCTTAGATAGCCTTGGACGATTTTAAGCTATCCTTTAGCTTCTAGAATCCGTCCACCCTTATCCAATATGGATTTACAGTCTAAAGTTTAACTATCAAACAATCGACAGTTTATACCCTCTTATTTAATTAATCTCTTTAAGTCACCAAATTAATACCAATTAATTTATGAATTATATTAATCAAATAACAATATTATTATTCTTTATATTATTCCCATAATATATTAATAATATTTACTCTCTCTTAATAAATCATCCTATCAAGTTGCTATGGTGAAGGCAACCCAAAAGGACCATGCACAACCGGGTCAAATACTTGCCTAATATAGTTGCAGCCTTAGACACTATTCCAACATATGTATCCTAGTATAGAGGATGTTGATATGTTATAGTGATTTGTTAAATTGGTATCCTGGTAAATAGGAAGTAGTATGATGTAGTGATTTGTAGATAGGCCTATTTGTCTGATGATTATTTATATATTTAGCTGTTGCTAGATATATAATATATGTTATGCATATTTTGACATGGTATGGTTTGGTTGAGGTAGTACTGCTTTGCGCGGTAGCCAACAAACCCGGGAGCAAGAAAGGCATAAGTTATTGGCCTATATGGCAAGCCAGACATATGTTGTGTGTTTGGGAGCAAGCCATATATGAGCTATGGGCCTAAATGGCAAGCCAGACTCATATTGTAGGCTTAGTGGTAATCCAATATGTTAGTTATGGACCCAATATATTTTGTTATATGTTGTGTGTTGGTACTTTGGGGTACCTCACTAAGCTTTGGCTTAAAGTTTCAGTTTATTGTTTCAGGTACTTCAGATGACCGTGGCAAGGCGAAGGTGTGATCATGCATATCCTTTGGCTTTTATGTTGTTTGGATTTTGGGATACTCTTATTACTATAATACACTTTTGAAACAATGATTTTGTAAACATTTATGTTTATGGGTTGTTTTTGAAAAATAAAAATTTATTGTGATTTTTTGGGATGTTACAAGTTGGTATCAGAGCCTTGGTTTGAGAGTGTTGGATGAACATTCGTGTGAATCCAAACTCACACTATGGAACTGTAAAAGTTTTTAAAATGGTTTTCAAATTGTTTTCAAAAGTAACCACAGAAGGATGCGATGTGTATGATCAATCAGAGCAAGAAAGTATACCCCAAATTATCACACTGTTATTTGATATGATGTTTATGATAGAACAACATGCTAGTGATAGGCTAGGGAGCTTCGGTAATTACATGATAGAATTGCCTGATGTATAATGTATGTTAGCCTAGGGTTACTTCTTGTATGGAATTGACATCATTACTGTAGTTGTTTAGTGTATGCACCATAGTTGTACATAACTAAGATTATATAGCCTAAGAATGTTTGGTTTGGTCTTATTTCTTGTTTCATCTAGTGATGCAGGGTTGGTGGAAGTTTTATGGATGAGTATGTGAGGAGCCGACCAGATGAGGAATGTTTAGCCACTCTCGAGGAAGATTGGGGATAGGATATATGCGTATCCTAGTTTTTGTAATTGTATTTGGAGGTTGTGATGATCCTTGAGAAAAATATGAGTATGTGTGGAAGGTAGTATGGTCCCATACTACTGAAAGCACAAGACCCAAACACATAACATGGAAGTCACAAACCCCAAGCGTTATATTTGTATCATGACTATAGCTATGTGTATTGTGACATTTTTGATATATTATGGTTTATTATCAGTATAGGGTTTACGATAGGATCAGGTTCTGGGTCTGGAGCGAGTGGCCATGATATGCTAGGTTGGATTGATGATCAGATTTGGGAGATCATCGTCACTGACTGGTTGCTACTGTCTAGAGGTCTATGCCAGACACTTTTGGGTCTATTAAGATCACTATGATTGAGCTCTTTGATGATCCTTAAGCTGCTCTTATTGATGCTACTGTTGCTACAACCACCACAGCTGTTGCTGCCACATTGATTCATGGGGAGAGAGTTTTTTCGTATCGATACTTCGATAATATGAAGCCCCTGGTGTTCGATGGAGTTCAGGATCCGATTATTGCGATGAGGTGGCTATCTGATGTGGATGGTTGTTTCTTCACATGCTCCTAACCAGAAGGTCAAGTGCCCCCTAAACCTTCTTCGGTCAGGAGCGAAGGATTGGTGGAGACTGGTGAGTGGCTCGTACACTACAGAGCAAAGGGCTATTGTGACTTGGGAGCAGTTCCTTGAGATGTTTTTCATGAGGTATGTCCGTTGGTTGAGAGGGAGAGGTTGGCTTAGGAGTATATGGATCTGAGGCAGGGGACTGAGATGGTAACTGAGATCACCAAGATATTTACTGAGACTTTGAGAAGGCTCTTTTCATTCCTGAGTTTGCTACTTCTAAGTAGGCTTAGATGGACCGGTACTTGAGTATGCTCAAGACGGATATCTGCAAGTTTGTATCCACCCAGTGTTATGATATTGAGCTATAGGAGGCTGCAAGGAGGCAGTAGATTGTAATAGAGCTCCAAGAGAGGGAGCTGAGGCAGACTCTTGTTTAGTCTTAGACTGAAGCGACACAGTTCAAGCCTGATAATTCGAGATTTGGGGGAAAGAGGGGCGACACTTGTGGCAAGTGCGGAAAGGTTCATGATCATGCTTGTCGATCTTCTTCGGGTTGCCACAAATGTGGCAAGGAAGGGCATTATGCCAAGGATTCTCGTCAGCAGGACACAGTACCGAGCACCCGGATATGTTATCATTATAAGCAGGTTGGCCATTTGAAGGCCAACTGTCCCTTGCTTGCTGCGAGGCTGACGTAGGCTGAAGCACAGATTACTCTGAGGATCATGGATAAACGCCAGGGTAAGGAGGAGTCCCCAAGGGCTCATGGTCCTACCTTCCAGCTCACTTTAGAGGAGGCCAGGGCAGCGTCGGACGTCGTTACCGGTATGTTTCTATTTATTATTTTTTTAGTTGTTTTATGGTGTGCTTATGTTATGATTCTGCTAGGTACCTTCTTAGTGACCTCCTTGCCTACTCTTGTGCTTTTTGACTCGGGTGCGAGTTGGTCTTTTGTATCTCAGTCTTTTAGGGGTTTTGTTATGACTCTCGTAGAGTTGGAGTGTTCGTTGTGAGTTTCTATCGCCAACGAACATGGGGTTTCTACATCGAGGGTTTATAAAGGTTGTGTCCTAGAGATTTTGGGGTGCCTTATCCGATTGATTTGATTCATATCCCTATGGGGGATGTGTGTGTGATAGTAGGGATCGATTGGCTGAGCAGATTTGGGGCTATGATCGACTGCGAGGGTCGGTGAGTGGCAATTTGAACCCTAAGTAAGGGAGATCTGGTTATCTATGCAGAGGGTACCTGGATTGGATCAGCATTTTGTTATGCCGCCAGGGCTCGGCAGTATCTGCAACATGGGTGTATGTGTTATCTTGCATACGTAGTTGACACCCGGATTGAGACAAAGGTTTCAGTTTCGGAAGTACCCGTGGTTAGAGAGTTTGTCATGTTTCCAAAGGAGTTACTTGGTGTGCCCCTGAGAGGTAGGTTGAGTTCAAGATCGATTTGGTTCTAGGTGTGGCCCCGGTTACTAAGGTTTCGTACCGATTAGCACCACCAAATATGTAGGATTTGTCTTGTTAGCTTCAGGAGCTATTGGGCAAGGAATTTATTAGACCGAGAATTTCTTCGTGGGGAGCATCAATCATATTCGTCAAGAAGAAGGATAGGTAACACCGGATGTACATTGATTACCAAAAGTTGAACAAGTTGACGGTGAAGAACCATTATCCAGTACCGCAAATTGATGACCTCTTGAATCAGTTTAAAGGTTCATCTTGGCTCTCTAAGATCGATTTGAGGTCAGGGTATCATCAGATTAGGGTTAGAGAGGAGGACGTGGAGAAGACCTCATTTTAGACTCATTATAGTAATTACGAGTTCGTAGTGATTCCATTTGGGCTCACCAATGTGCCTCCAACATTTATGGATTTGATGAATCGGGTATGCAGGCCGATGCTCGATCAATCAATCATCATTTTCATTGATAATATCTTTGTGTATTCCAAGACCAGGGAGCAGCATGAGGAGCACCTTCGAGAGATTCTAGGAGTTTTGAAGCAAGAACAATTGTATGTCAAGTTCTCAAAGTATGAGTTTTGGTTACATGAGGTCTAGTTCTTGGTACATCTCATCAAACAAGACGGGATTTTGGTTGATCCGACCAAGATTAAGGCCATGATGCAGTGGGAGGTTCCGAAGACTCCCTTGGAGATTAATAGTTTCTTGGATTTGGCAGGGTATTATTGGATATTTATTCAGGACTTCTCCAAGATTGCGGTTCCCCTCGGTCGTCTGACGAGGAAGGGTGTGGATTTCTACTAGGGATCTGACCAACAGGCTATGTTTAAGACACTGAGATAGATATTATGTGTGGTCACAGTGTTGACCCTTCCTGAGGGTGTTGAGGATTTTGTGGTATATTATGATGAATCCATCACCGATTTGGGGGGAGTTCTTACAAAATGAGAGAGGGTTATTGCTTATGCTTCTCAGAAGTTGAAGCCGCATGAGGCTTGCTATCCGACTCATGATCTGGAGTTGGGAGCAGTGGTGTCCGCCCTCAAGATTTAGTGGCATTATTTGTATGGGGTCCAGTGTACCATCTACATGGATCACAAGAGTTTGAGATATCTCATGGATCAGTCGAATCTTAACATGAGGTAATGCAGGTGGCTTGACGTAGTCAAGGATTATGACTGTGAGATTTTTGTATCATCCTGGGAAAGCCAATGTGGTAGCTGATGCTCTAAGCCGCAAGGCGGCTAGTTCCGCGACTGGAGCCTTATGTGTGAGAATTTCGATTGATTCGCTATTGTTGGATTTGATCAGGGAGGCTCAAGCCAAGGGAATCAAGACGAAAAAATGGAAGTAGGAGAGGCTAGGGGTGAGGTTGATAGGTTTTCTACTAATAGTCTCGGATTATTGACCCGATATGGACGGGTTTGGGTACCATATTTTGGTGGGATTAGAAAAACTGTATTGGTAGAGGCACAAAAGTCTAGTTTATCAATACACCTTGGAGCCACCAAGATGTACCAGGATTTGAGACACAACTACTAGTGGTCGTGCATGAAGAGGGAGATAGTATGGTATGTTAAGAGGTGCTTGACCTGTTAGATGGTCAAGGTTGAACAACAGATACCGCATGGCAAGTTGCAGCCATTGGAGGTTCCCATGTGGAAATAGGAACATGTTACTATAGATTTCATCACCAAGCTACCTCGGACGGCTAAGGCGCGCGTCATAATTTAAGTGATAGTATATCGAATGAACAAGAGTGCCCATTTCTTAGCTATTCGTGAGAGCTCGTTAGCTGAGAAATTAGTCGACTTGTATGTGCGCGAGATCGTTGTTGGGCAAGGTATTCCAGTCTCCATTGTATCTTATCAAGATGTTCGGTTCACATTTCATTTTTGGCAGAAGTTCCACGAGGAACTGGGTACGAGGTTGCATCTTAGCATGTCTTATCATCCACAGACGCATGGTCAGAGTGAGCGGACCATTCAGACACTTGAGGACATGTTGAGAGCTTGTGTCAAAGATTTCGGTAGGAGTTGGGACTCCTACCTTCCCTTAGCTGAGTTTTTGTACAACAAAAACTATCACTCCAGTATCGGTGCACTGCCTTTTGAGCTTCTTTATGGGAGGAAGTGTCACATGTCGGAAAGAGTGTCCAAGGTCATTAACTATTGGTAATATTTCTAATAATAATAGGGTCCTTTTGAATTGCCCTCAAGACCCAAATTGAGTAGAATAAATAAAGGATAAATTGGTTTATTAATTATTATGGTTAATAATTAATTAGAAACTAATTGGAAATATATTTTGGGAATTAATTAACTGGTTAATTAACTAAAGGGTTGAATATTCATTAATCGATAGTTGGTTAATCAGGAATGTTCTAGAACCCTTATGGAATTAGGGTTGGATGAAAATCACTCCATCCCACATTGGAAAATGAGTGAATTTTGTGGTTAGGCTCCCTATCCCACATGGGAAGGAACACAAAACCTAGGAAAGGATCCAAGGCTATAAATAAGGCCTTAGAGATTTCATTCTTCCTAACACCTTGGATTAAAGTTTCGCCAACCCTTCTTCATCCCATTCTTAGGGACGATTTCTAACCCTCTTATGGTTTGTGAAATTGACCCTGCTCCTAGTTATTTTTATTCCACTCTTTGGTGTCATTGGGTGTGATACCATTAGATGGATTCTAGTTTGGGTCCTCTCATCCAAGCAACTTCATGGAGGATTAAGATCTCAAGCATGGAGATCAAGGGCTACATAAGAGGTATGTTTTTCTTCTTTGTGTTTTTGTTTTCTAGGGTAGATGTAATTAGCATGAAATCATAGATTCATAGGTTGCATGTACACTTAGGTATATCGTAGTTTCGATTTTTCCGCTACCTAGTTTAGAGTGTATTTGATGCGAAGAAAACCTAACAGTGGCATCAGATTCATTGGTTCATGATTACATTCACCATAGATCCATATTTTCTGAAAATACTTGTTTGAAATTGAATAAAAGAATGAAAATTTAAAAATTCATAATTGATAAAACCTTCGATCGCAGTTCATGGCTTGAGAGCTTGATGCCCACGACGTGAGCTAGGCAAATTTGGGTTTCCCTATTTTCTTATTTTCCAAATTTGAAGTTTTATCAAATATGGATAATTACCCAATTTAAAATGTTTTAAATCTGAAAAATTGATAAATATTATTTGAATATTAATTTTTGAATTTGAATATTTATTTATTATTTAAATAGTGAATTTAAATATTTAATATTATTTATAAAAAGGATTTATAAATTTGAATATTAACCCCTCATGTTTTATTAATTGTTATATTGCATCCTTGCAATTAATTAGAATCAATAATAGACAACCAAAATTTAAAGATTTTTAAATTTACCCCTTATATATATTAAAATTGTATCCACTATATATATATATATATATATATATATATATATATATATATATATATATATATATATATATATATATATATATATATAAGAAAGTTACAACATGCGTCATCGCATGTTTAAATATTGACATTATCAGTCTTATCATGACTAGGCTCACTCATTCTGATGTAGGGGTTTCAGGAGATCTCTTTGATTCCTAATGAGGTCGGTTTTTAATATACTTTGCGCTTAATATTGCATTTTGAGAATAGAGTTACCGAAAGGGTTTCATAGTGATAGTGGTAAATCTAAAAGTATTCTAAATGCAAGTATAAAACAAAATCCCATTTTATTAATAGAATTTGAAGTTCATATTATCAATGAAAATTGCACATTCTCTTTATATTTTATTGGTGAAGCTCGTGTGGTTAAGCGGCACATCAATCTAGAGTATAGTTGAGAATGATATGGAACTTGCGAATCTCAATCAAAACTTGAGCCAGGGACCATGCGATTTTTCATGGTTAATTTGCAATCCATTTATTGTGAATTTTATGTTATCCATAAAAGTTGTGCATTCTCTTTATAACTTGTTGATGGAGCTCATGTGGTTAACCGACACATCATTTTAAGAGTATAGGTAGAGAATGATGTGGAACTCACGAATCTCAAGCGTAACTTGAGCCGAGGACCACACAATTTTGTATGGTCGATTCACTATCTTTTCAGTGATCCATGGCGACCCCGGCATTGAATTTGAGATGAACATAATCCAAGATTAACATGCCATTAATAGTCAATGAATCTCAAAGATCTAGGAATTTCGTGGTGATCGAAATTGGAAAAGGGTTTGCCTACCTAAATAACTTTATGGTTTGTTTATGACATCCCTTTACACATCATGGAGCCAAATATGGATCCTAGACTTCTTAAAAAATTTTATTTAGGGTGATTATTTTCTAAAGGATAAGTAAAACAAACTATAATGGAAATTGATATTGAATGATGTCTATAACCTTATCCACTAAAGTCTACTGCTATAAAACCTTCGAAAAAATTGGAACTTGTCCTTACATTGCACAAAAAATGAAAAATGTTTCTAAACATCTCCTAATAGTAATAGAAATCTATTAAATCCTTAGCAGTAGCTCCAAATTTTGATCATTGAACCATGTGACCAAAGTCCATTTCTCATGATCAGATTTAGCTTACCTTACTCAAGCTTCCTTCTTGCTCTTAGCTCCTTTAATACTATAAAAATATTATCATCACATCATGTATTAAGAGTTTATGAATAGGAACTTACAAAAAAATAGATCCAGATAATGGATGTACCTGAAGTAGAGTCACATGTCTTGAATTTACTATCTCTAAGATCGTTCAGGTATTTTGGTCAACTTCATTTCCAATGTCCCTTCAAATGGTAGTAAAAACAAATGGGCTCTTTAAGGTGAACTCATGGAACGATCCCAGAACTAACCTTTCTCTTTACAATACGATCAAACAGTTTGATCTTGGATGACCCCTTTCCATTGGGAAGAGAAATGTATTCTAGATCACCATTGTCACTATTTTTAATATCCATGGAAACCTTGGAATTAGACCCTATAAGCATCTCTGCTTCAAATGTGATCTTAAGCATTTCTGCTTCAACAACCATCAACACTTGAATCATATCAACTAGGGTCATGTTGAAATTCCTCATATAAAAGTTCTCAATGAACTTTTCATATGAATTTGGAAGTGAGTAAAGAACCAAATCAATGGCTTGCTTCCTTGGGAAAACGACACCCATTCTATCCAACTTGTCAATGTACGATTTTTTTCAGAACATGCGTACACACAAATTTTCCATCTTGATGTTTTTATACCAGTAGGGATTTAGTAGTCTTGTATCTTTCAACTTGATGAAAACGTGATGTTGGGAGAGTCACAGGATGAGGAGGTGGAAGAAAGATGATGTCTAGTTCCATCATTTCCTAAGGAAGGAAAAACAATTTCACCTTGACTTGAAATTGGAAGGCCATCTTTGGAAGATTGAGGAAAACTATTTCCTTAAGAATGAGGAAGACCATTTCTATCTTCATAAGATGTTTTAAAAATAGGAGAAAAGGATACATATTTTCGATTCGAATTGTGAAGAGGGATGTCGTAATCAAATTTGAATCTATTTTAGGTAGTTAAGGCTTTTACCAATTCTAATCTTATGAAACTCCTAGATCTTTTGAGATTCATTGATTCTTATCAATGACATGTTTAATTTCAGATTAGGTTCTTACTTTTGTGACTGGGATGCTGAGGATCACAAACGAGATGTGAATAACCATGCAAACTCGTTTGACGACCTTGATGTCATTTACCATCATAAATTGATATGTCGGTTAACCATACACGCTCTAGCAACAATGATAAATTTCAATATGTCTGTCATATCTCTTTATAGTCGCTATTAGTATGTCGGTTAACCACACATGCTCCACTCACGACATATAAAGCATGATCTGCGTTTTCATGGATTAGCATACTTTTCAAATTTTTCATAAAGTAACTAAGTGTGGGATTTTAAAATTAGTTTAGTCACATTATATCATTATACTTTCTAATGATATTATGCCCATCAAATTCGTTCGGCTAACAATGGTCATTTTATAGGACGCTTCCTTATACCCTCTTTATAACATGGTTTCGTGAATGAGCCGTACTAACATTTGACTGACTTTTCTTATACATATATTATATTAATGTTTTAATTATATATAGTATAAGGACTATTTTAAAACTTTTCTAAAATACTATGTTTAAGTTTAAATTTTCAAAATTAATACAAAATTAATTTAATTTAAAAGTAAACCAATTTTGATTTAGTTTTTATCTTTTAATAAAACAATTAATTAATTTAATTTAATCAATATAGTTATTTATAATTAAACAATTAATAAAATAATTCAAATTTAATTATAATCCTAATCATACAAATTTTTGAAAAAGGCTAGGGTTTACTAGGTTTCAATTGTTAAAATTTTAAGGCTCTTAAAATAACAAATAAGGAAACAAAGTAAACCCTAGAAGGGATCCTTAAATTCCAAAAATTAGGCAAAGGAATCGGGTTTCTAAAACCCTTGTAGAATTCGAAAATATAGGGTGGAGGCTAGGGTTTCAAGAACCCTAAGGAATTTTTGAAAATACATCCTTAGGTTTTAGTTTCTATAAACCCTAATTTTGATATATCCAACTTTGTGCAAAATCAATAAGAACAATGACCCTGATACCACTGATGGGTTTTATATGTTACAAAAACTAATTTTTGGCGAAAAAAACATAATCCATAAGTTCACATGCACCCTAAAGGATCTATGTCGTCACTATGATTTGCAAACAACTATTAAATATCAAGAACCCTAGAAGTATGTTATTATTTACGCTATTATCAAAGGGTTATAGAAATTACATACCTTTTGTCTATTATAGTAAATAAACAACAATTCATTTTTAATCTAGTTTTAGAAAGTAAGCACCAGAAATCTCGTGTCTCTAATAACTCGCACCCAAACCCTAGAAAGCTGGAGGCTAAAGAGAAGATAGGAGATGGAATGAGAATTTTTGGTTCTTACTCTTGTAGAAGGGTGAACGAAATTATAAACCCTTAGGAGGGTTTATATAGGTGACTAAGGGAACTAGGATAATGCAGATTTTCTTAGATAAACCTTATCTCCTATTCTTGCTGTAACACCTGATTCCCGGTACACATTTAATTTAAAGTACTTCTGTATTTTCTATGGGACTCGACGAGTTTGAGGCCCAACTCGTTGAGTATGGTCGAATCTGCGGGCGTTTTAAGTGACCTACTCAACGAGTCGGGAGACTGACTCGGCGAGTAGGTGCTGTTTGAGGGAAACCCTAAATCCGAGGGTTTGCACCCTATTTAAACGACTTATTGCAGCCTCCATTGTCCCTTATGCTCCCATAACACCTCTTATCGAAGCCTTAGCCGCTTTGAGTGATCTAAGGCCATTTTTTGGTGCTTTTGGGTGGTTGTGAATCTTGGAAGGAAGGGGGAAGCTTGGGAATTCGAGTTGGGGCTTGTAGACCCGGAGATCTTATTCCATCTTCAGCTCAATCAAGGCAAATGCCCCTTGTTTTGGTCTTTTTATTGGTTGCTCATCTTTAGGGGTTAGAATTTGGGTGCATTTAGGGCTTTCTAAGCCATTTCCGGATTTGTGAAGTGATTCATGGAGTTCTACTTTTATATCTGAGTTATTGGAGGGGTCTCATGGCATAAAGGTGCCAACTCTATGGCCATGAGAGCCCCATGCACATTGTAGAGCACCTTTTATGGATTTTCGAACTAAAAACCCCATTCATGTGCACCAAGTTTGGAACTTTACGTATACAATGGACATTAGGAGGCCAGATCTATGGTTTTGGTGTGTTAAGACCCATTTAAATCGACTGCATAGTGATGGTCAAGGATGGACTCGCAAAGTTGTTCTTGGGACTCGGCGAGTCGAGGCGTAATGACCACCAAATCCATTCTGCGAATGGACCAGTTGTTAGGGGGAAAGTCCCGTAGATGTTTAGACGCGAAAAAGGACTTGAGAATCCTGGGACTCGACGAGTGTATGAATAGACTCGGCGAGTCCAAGGCAATCTCCCAACCTTTGAAGATGGACTAGACGAGTTGTTCTACAACTCGGCGAGTCATAGTCTGGACATGCTCTTATGAGGGAGATGAACTCGCCAAGTTGAAGGAAGAACTCAGCGAGTCGGATGAAGATAGTCACGATAGTTTGAAGGAAGAAGAGCCCGTCGAGTTCTTGCTAGACTCGATGAGTGGAGTCGAGATTGTACCGGATTAGTGGAGTGTGGACTCGACGAGTTGGAGGGTCAACTCGGCGAGTCAAGTCAACTAGATGTTGACTTTGATCAAGGTTGACCTTTTCTAGTTATGGTATTGACCCTAGTTAGGGTGATATGTTCTATTTGATGACTTGAGGATTGTCTCGTAGGGATTGAGGAGTCGAGGGGAGCCGACCTTCGCGTCGGGGCAGTTCACACACTACACGACGTCGAGGTGAGTTACCTTCCCGTAAGGGTGGGTCTACGGCCACAATGCCGACCCACCATCAGGGATATTTAGTAGGTAATTGTCTTTGTGATAATTATGTTGGTTTGGTTATGTGACTTGGTCATAAGATATGCTTGCGTAATATGAATGTTGTGTTAGTGGTAGTGGCAGGGAATAGTCTTTCCCTGGCATAGGTTGTTAGGACCAATGGGTAGGTCAGTACCCGATATGCCTGGCTGTATGTTTATATATGGCTATTGGTAGGGGTGAAATAGTCCCCAGTTAACGGTTGAAAGATACCGATGGTAGTTACCGGTTGAAAGATACTGATGATAGTTACCTGTTGAAAGATACTGATGTCGGATACCGGTTGAAAGATAGCGATGATAGTTATTGGTTGAAAGATATCGATGGTAGTTACCGGTTGAAAGATACCGACGATATTATATGGTATGCAGTATGATGGGGGAACTCACTAAGCTTTGTGCTTACATATTTTGGTTGTGGTTTCAGGTACCTCTTCGTCAAAGGGGAAGGAGCCGGCAGTGTAGCAGCGCATCACACACATGATTTCCGCATGGAGTTTTCTGGGATTGTACTCTGATTTTATTACTTTCGATGATATGGTTTTCAGACACGCTGTTATGGTTTTTATAAATTGATATGACACTGGCAATGTTTGGTAAATTACATTATGAATTACTTAATTTAAAATGAAATTTTTGGCCTCGAATTTTGAGATGTTACACTTGCTCCCTAAGGACTCCTAGACTTCCTTAATGCCCAAGAAAGCCCCTAAAACCATCTATAATTTCGTCCCCCTCCTATGGAGGTTCTAGAATTGGTCAATGTTCAACTTTTGAACATTATCACCTTTAGTCCTTTCACTTTTAATTAATCCAATTAATTCTAATTAATTTCTGATTAATTTTTAATTAAGTAATATTATTTCTAATTAATATGTTATTCTCATAATATATTAATAAATTATTTATTTTTATTTCTAATTAATTTATTAATCATATAATAAATTAATAAATCAGTCTCTCTCGCTCTCTCTATCTCTCTCTCTCTCTCTCTCTCTCTCTCTCCAAATAGCATTCCAGTCCATTACTAGATTTGAGGGCAACCTAAAAGAAACTTTGTTACTAATTCAAGATTATATTAATTTAGTTATTGGCTAATACACATAATCCAACAAATACAAGTTATGGAAAAGGGGTTTATCCTAAAATATGAACCTGACTACAAGATTTTAAAATATTTAAAAGTTAAGAATAGTAATATATATATATATATATATATATATATATATATATATATAACATTAGAGCAACACATATTAAAAACAACGAAATAATGACTAACACATTCCTTTAGAGTAAACTACATAAATAACTTATATAATACATTATTTATGAATAAAAAAATAGACATATGTCACTTTATTATTGATTCCAACATATATTGCACTAATTATACATTTTGTATTGAATATATATATATATATATATATATATATATATATATATATATATATATATATATATATATATATATTCTCCTAAAATTTTATAAACCATTATTCTAAAACAAAAAATAAATAAATCAATAAATAATCATTATTCTTTCAAGATTGGTGATAACATGAAAAATTGACATTTCTAGTCTTTATGGGACCTATGGGACCGGTACATTGTCCTAGTGTTGAAGCAAGTCTTTCATCATATTCTGCTGTTTTTTTTTTTTTTGTTGGTTTCCAATTTATTATAACAAAAGAACAGATTATTTCTTAAATTTTTACTTACTGGTCCATGTGTAACGTTTTCATAAGTTTAATGATTGACAGGCATACAAGTGTCAATGGACAACGAGGCTTTTGTCAATAAAAATGATATAAAGTATTTACATGTAATAAGTATAAGCCTAGAAGAGATGGGTACATAGACGTGGGGACACCTACACATGATAGGTCTGGGAACGGCTATATATGATAGAACGTGTGGAAATGGTATAACCTAGTAATAAGATTCTTATATTCTATAAAATAAGTAATGGTTTTAATTCTTTTACAAAGGATGTTCAAAACTCGTATCTTTCTATATAAATTTAAAACAAGAATTCTTTTAATTTTTGAGAATAAAAGCCATCTTATATCGGAGAAAAAAAAACGTGTTGGGAACACTTTTAATATGGTACAAATATATAAGCATCAATACATGAAAATCTATCATTATCATCTCATATAATATGGTACAAATATATAAGCACATAGTATAAGTTGAGAAGAGAACAGAGAGGGGAGCGGAAACCATGGCGGTACCAACAATACCTTCCTCAAATCGTCGATACCCATCATGACTCCGTAGACGTAATCTTGTGTAAAATAATATTTAAGGTGAACTTTTGTAGCGTCCAAACCATATTCACAACATTCATTTCATCACTTAAATAATTAATACATTTAATGAATAACCAGTATATTAAATAAAATTATATATTGAATTATGAAGAAAAAACAAGTTTCTTTTAAATTGTTAATTAATTTTGGGATAAATTGGGACTAACCTACTTGACTAACATGAAGTTTTCTAATATAACAACTAATTAGAGGGTCCTGACTTCAATCCCAGACAAAAAAAATATTTAAATTATTTTCTGTTTCAGAAAAAAAAACGAAAAAAAAATACAAAAAACAAAAAAACAAAACAAAACAAAAATTTAAGAAGATGTCATGAGTTGAATATATTTCTTATTTTTATTTAATTGCTTTGAGATATACTCCATTAAGGAATAAACAATAAAGCAACAAAAATGTTTCTCCCTCAAATTATATTTTAAATTTTTAATTCGAACCGGATATAGCACCCGTATGATGAGTTCATGTATATAATAGACAATACATAATTTATCGTATATATACCATATAATTTACAATAGGTTTATATTTAATTACACGTAAAAATGTATTTCATTTTGTAAAAATAAATTTGTAAAATAAAGATTTTATAGGTTTTTATGACCCCATATTCATATAACAAATGTGTAAAAGAAATTAACAACAAATTTGTAAAAGATAAAACCACTTTTTAAAAGTTGAACAGTCTTAAATAATATGCATAAAAACCAAAATGTAAGAAAAATAACTTTGTGAAAAAAATTAATTTTATAAAAACAATTATCTAAAAGAAGTAAAAATAATGTAAAAAAACATTTTTTTTGAAAGAACTAAGTTTTTAAACATATAAAAACTATTCTTTTACAAAAATGGTGAAGATTTGTAACATTGAAACAAGATCGGAGCAATAATTCTTCTTCTTCGTAAATAGTTCGCCCATAGCGGTTTTTTGACCAATTTTGTTCACTTTTACCATCTTTCACCACAAGTGCCAATATTTTGCATGAATACCTTTCTTTGAATCCAGAGTAACAATATAATACTTTCACTCTTCTTGAAATGCATCAACTAACATAATAAAACACAAGTTTCATCTCCCTAGTGAAGTTTGGTATGTCCACTTGACCACCACCAATTCAAATTCCTTATTGCATATTTCTTTATCTTGGTTTCCATAGCGGCATTTTATTCTTTAACCATCCGGTCTCATTTATCAATCTTCAAATATGTGAAAGGAATTATCTTATTCTCCTTTTTCCATATACTTGTTAAGGTAGCACATATGAAAATTATCATGTATTCCTTTTAACTTAGCATGTAATTCTAAATAATAGGCTTGGGACCTTATAGGTTTTAATACTTTGAATGGCTTAACACAACTTTGAATCAGCTTTCCCGTGTTACCAAAATGTAATACCATTTTTCATAAGGATACTTTTAGCATTATATGTCTATCACTTTAAAGTGAATAGCTTAATGTTTCCAATCAACATAACTTTTTGATTATATTATGCTACTATTATTGTTTTTCATATCTCATTTTTACCTTTTCCATGGTGATATGAATAATTTCTGGATCATGAAGTGTTTCTCATTGGCCTTATGCCAACATATGGAGTCTTAAACTTCCTTCCATTAAGTGTTTATATCTTGTCATATCAATATTTTAGTATAATTAGTATTATAAGCAATTTCAACTGATAAATATGCATCCCATTTACCAACAAAATCAATGGCACGAGATTGCAACATGCCTTCCACATCTTGAATTGGCATAGTGTTTTACTTATCTGTTTATGGATGATATGTCGTCCTTAGATTGATTTTTGTGCTTCATTGTTCTCCATGGGATATTTAGACTCAACCTTAGGGTACACATAACCATGTACATACCCAACACTTGCACAACTACACCACATAACCACCACACCAAGTCACCATCTTTGTCCCACAATTTCAACAATCCTACATGGCCACACCACCAACATCAGATGTCATATATGCCTGACCAATATAGAAGAGTTTATGTACACCCATTCCTAAAACCTACCACACAACAATCGGTACATGGACATCCATAAATGCATTCAACTCATTATAACTTAAGGGGTTGTCACCTCATCATTCTTTCATTCATACAACTATACCAAAATTTTCTTACAATGAACGCTACAAAGTACAACAGAATATATATATATATATATATATATATATATATATATATATATATATAATCTCATTTATACATATTAAATATATAAATTTTCTTTTTTTCATTAAAGAGTTCAATGGTCATTGAACTACATATCTATTTAACGTCAACATGACATATCACAATTGGTAGTGTTTTATCTATTGAATGTTAATTAGACACATCACGTCATTCAACTATTTCAATGAATTACTCATTTTGGGCTCTTATGTACACTCCTCTCTTATTCTTATTTGATCACGAAACACAACATCATGACATTACCATTGAAGTGGGATGAGACTTGAAGTTATATGGTAGTCACCTGTAGGTCATATAGTTTATTTTTTACTTTTAAACCTTTCAAAAACCATAGATAAAACAGTAATTATTTGCTATTAATATATTTTTTAATACTTGTTGAAAATATTACCAAAAGTGAGGTTTTGATGTAAAACATTTAAGTTAATTTTAGTAAAGTTTAATCCCTTATACAGATACATTAAAACAATAAATGATTTAATTAGAAATACTTTGAAACATAAACGTCATGATATGTTATTTGACAATTAAAAGAAAACGTTTAGTTAATCATCAAAGTTTTATTGTTAAAACTTAAAAGGATAAATGTGATATGGAAACTTCTACCTGAATAAGAAGTAATAGCTACTCATTTGTTTGTAGGTTTTGAGATAGATCATATTCAAACATCTCTTTTACAAAGATATAGTTATATGAAGACAAAATTGCAAAAATGGTTCCTGTGGTATTCATTTTTTTGGGGTTTTAGTCCAAACCACAACTTTTTTGGATTGGTGGTCCTTTTGAGCTAGTTTCATTGCGTTTTTGGTCCCTCCAAATAGTGAAATGACTGTAATACCCTTAGGGTATTTATTTTCCATTTTTCTTTCATTTTCATTAAATCTAATGCTAATTTATTTATTTTAATAATTAAAAAAAATAAAAAGGGCCCTCTCTCTCTCTCTCTCTCTCCAGTTTTAATAACCAAAGATACATTCCACAATCATCTTCTTTAACACTCTTGTCTTCTTTAAAACCTAACTCCTCACCACCATCTCTCCTTCCAGCTTATCTTCCAAAAGCTTCATTGATTTCTGCAGCAACCTCAAAGCCTCTTCAAGTTCTTTGAAAGATTCATATATTGCTGAGATTTCAGTCATTCCACTAGCAATGTGTTCTAAGGGTCATTCTATGCCAATCATTGCAAATTCTTGATGATATGCATGCAACTTCATAAACTATACTCTAACTAATGAACAAAGTAACAATGATAGATGATGTTTGTGTTATTTCATCTGATAATTCAAAGGAGCAACCAAAGAAGAAATCGTAAGTAAATAAGTTCAGGTACTTGGTTTAGGGGTGCTAGTGGGCCTATAATGGCGATCATATAAGTACCGAATTCGATTCTAATGGTTAAGTCATAAACTAGTTGAAGCCTCTCGTCAATGAATTGTAGCAACGAACACGATTTACTACACCCAAGAGTGAACACACACCAAAACTCGTCAAACTAAGTTGAATTAGGTTTTCTGAAATTGAACTAGATAGAGATATAGTTGAAATCAAGTCAGAAATCGAAAACACGTTTAGAAATTTGGCAAAATGGCGGTCCATTTCAGTAGTATACCAGACCTAAAATTCAATTCCTCGAAGGGGAAAGGTGAAAAACAGACAAGAATAGCGGTCCAGTTCTTTGATTTCTACCTGCAATTGAATGAAGATAATGAGTGGGGTTAGGATTTCCTAAGGGAAGCAACAAGGAGTATGACATGATCGAGACACATACACCTTTCGTCTCCATAAGGTAAAACAGATCAGACACCTATTTCGTTCATTTGTTGATTTGCAAACTGGGATATTGATTCATCATCCAAATCAAATGCCTTTCAACAACCTACTTACATTGCTTGATGTATAAGACTGCTCGAGACCAATAAAATGGTTTTCGTTCATCTGAAATCGAAGGATCAACAGATTGATTTCAGAGATCTTTTCGATTGATTTTCGAAGGTGGTTGTTGAAATCGACACACACATATATACCTGGAAATCCATTTGAAATCGACATACTCACACACGTTGGTTCGATGAGTAATCGAGGGAATGTTAGCTTCAGTAGTTCTCAAATCTGCAGATGTAAAACGGGATGAAAGGGGGAAAATGAAAAAAAAAACGAAGAGAACGTGGGGTGAGGTACAGAAGAGAGAGAGAGAGAGAGAGAGAGAGAGAGAGGGTGGACCCCTTCTTATCTTTTTTATTATTAAAATAAATAAATTAGTATTAAATTTAAAAAGAAATGAAAGAAAAATGGAAAATAAATACCTCAAGGGTATTACAGTCATTTCACTATTCGGAGGGACCAAAAATGAAACGAAATTAGCTTAAAAGGACTATCATTCTAACAAAGTCGTGGTTTGGACTAAAACCCTAAAAAAAATGCATACCACAAGACCATTTTTGCAATTTTGTCTTATATGAACTGATATGTTTAAGTTTAAGATGATTATATATTTACATAAACAAAATGGTAAAAGTATTGTACGCAGCTGATTTTCGATTCAATTAGAAAGTTTTCATTTATTTGGAATAAGAGTAAAAGTCTTCAAATCTTTATTTCTTAAGTGAAACCTAGTCAACCTTTTATCTGTGTAATTTTCAAGTTTGTTTTGCTCTAATGTATTGCTAGAGTTTGTTTTTTTTTTATTGTTATGATGTTAAAAAAATGATAGATTTATAGGGAAAAAGA
Source organism: Lactuca serriola (assembly GCF_051521515.1). Taxonomy (NCBI): domain Eukaryota; kingdom Viridiplantae; phylum Streptophyta; class Magnoliopsida; order Asterales; family Asteraceae; genus Lactuca; species Lactuca serriola. The sequence goes on from NC_136408.1 coordinate 13,897,868, forward strand.
AGTAAGTTTAACAATTTATGGTGATAAATATGTTATGGTTTATGTGTTTTTCCATATTTATAAGCATTTGAAAATATATACCGTCGTCATAATTCGTTTAAAAGTCAATATAGAACCTCTATTTAATCATAAAGGTTCGTTTTTATTGCTCGAAGGGTCCAAAACAAGTGGATAATGTTGAAATCTATATATAGAGTCATAAAAATATATGTGTTAATATTTCATAATTGATTTACTATGATTTAAATAGATTGGAGACCAATGGATACAAACGGGTTTAAGATGATTTTGTAGATTTTCAATAAGTTTATGAATAATATTATAAATAACATAACCGTTAAGAATCAAAACATACCAAAATCATATTTGTCATCGTTATTAATGACTCATGTGTATAATACTATAATATGCATATGAATAATACTTTTAAACAATTAATTGTTCCTTTTTCAATACTTGTGGTTGGTGTTGGTCCACGCATGATATCCCGAAAGCTTAAAATTCGTCTCTCACGTCGCTTTTGTGTAATATGATACGTTATCAGGATGATCAATCTATTTTGACTTATTTAAAGTCTCAAAAGCTTCATGAGCGGACCTAATGTAATTCAATAAACATTGGAGGGTTAAATTCGATATAGCGGTAAAAGCATAGGGTTGCAATTGAAAATAATCGGATAAGATGACAAAAGAAGGAACCCACAACATTGACAATGTGTCAAGTCGGTAATCACCTCAAGATACAATTAAGTGGTAGGATTATAACTTTCGCGTCGGCTATTAAAGGGTGTGGTATCAAAGTTAAAAATCAAATAGTATATATTTTTTATTGAGAAAATTTGTGAAATGATTAAAAGTGAGGGGTTGTTCGAAGAAAATTATCAAGAATTATGAGTTTTTAAAAAACCGCAGATAAGGCCTCTGCAGAAGTCCTTTAGCTCTAAGAAACAAGAAAACTCTATAAGGAAATGATGTGATGGCAAGAAAAGACACAAAAGTTATAAATTTTTAATTTCACAAAGGATGTATCGTTCTACAAAGATGTTCTCTATGGATCTGTTTTTCAGAGGTACTCTAAATAATTGTTCTTCGCTAAAACATGGCCTAATAACGATTATGATATTTTAAATCTAATGAAGTATCAACATTTAGCATATATCATTGATTCAAAATAACAATTTAAACTATAAAACTATGTTTCTAAGCCTATTTTTTCGACGATTTAGTCAATATAGACCATGTTTTAGCGAAGAACAATTCCTAAGATGAGTATCTCTGAAGAACAACTTCGCAGAGAGTCTGTGGAACGATGCACCCTCTACGGAATTAAAATTATATATATATTTTTTCTCTTTTTCCCCGTCACGTCATTTCCTTAGAAAGTTTTCTTGTTCATCAGAGCTAAATGACTTCCGTAGAGGCCCTCTCTGTATAAGTCGTGATCATTTTTCGAAAACTCCTATTTTTTGGTCATTTTCTTCAAACAGTCCCTCTTTTTTGGTCATTTCACAATTTTTTATTTGTATAAAATAATAATATTTGTAATCCATTAAAATTTTATTTTAATTCTTTTATAATATTTAATTTTAATTTTAATATTTATCTTGATCTAATAAATAAAAAAATCAATAGAAACAAAATATACAAAGTTCTTCCAAACATTTACTATTTATACTACTATCCTACAAAGCAACACATGTGTGGTATCATTTGATTATTTTTACCATTTTGGAGAAGAGAGTAAAGAGAAAAATGAAACATCACTCTTGTCATTTTGTTATGTCAATAATGGACATGGTGTTTGCCATATTAAATAGGTGTTATATAGAATTTGTGTCTAGCCACACCTTGAATCTTAGGTTTTAGGATATATTCACAATTATTGGTAAAATCTCATCTTCCTTTTAGATATCTTTAGTATATAGTAACATCTAAGTAGCTTAAAATTTTGAATTTAGTCAATATCCTGGGATTGTCTTCATTTCTCTTGTAATGTCTTATGCAAGATTCATGGACTTTGAATAGACCAGATCAAAAACAGGAGATCAAAGTTTAATGGACGTTGAAGTCCTTCGAGAATGTCTGGTTAAGCAAGGATCAAGGAAGCACTACAAAAAAAATCATTTAGTTGCACACAAAAAATGTCACTAAAGGCTTCTTAGAGAATCAGCAACACACATAATAAGTGTCAGTGGAAACGTTGTAACGCCCATAGATCCGGGCTAGCCAATTTAGAGACGATAAGCATCAAAAATGACTTTTTGATAAAAGAATGTTTAGAATAAATAATATTATCCAAGTTGTAGTATATGTCACAAGGTTTCCATACACAAAAAGAACGTCTAAATCTGACTTCGTATGAGAGAGTTATTATTTTTCGAAGTTCCAACTTAGCAGTTTGCAGGCCAAAGTTCGAATATGAGATCGAGTGGTTTCTAGCCGAAACAATCTAAACGAGAATCGAAGATCTCGTCGATAGTAATGCAACGGTGAAAAAACAGACGAAAACGGACGTCAGATGAAGAAGTTATGAATTTCTAACGGAATTTTCCCATCCCGACCTACTAAAAATAAAATAATAAAAATAAAGTCAAAATTAGCTGACGAAGTCTAAACGAGAGTTATAGAGCATAATCTCACCTACGCGTGCATATAAGTAACGTCGAAAACGGAGCTCATATGCGAAAGATATGAATTTTTGAAGTTCGGGGCACGAATCCCAACACCGTGTCAGAGTTCACGACGTGAACATTGGGTTCACGACGTGAACTCAGTAATAACGTCTCCTGGAGCTTGTCAGACCCAAGTTGCGATGACGCACCTGATGATGACTAAACTCACGACGTGAATATTTGAGATTCACGACGTGAATCCAGAAAAATGGCCCTATAAATAGAAATCGAAGGGCAACCGATTTTGGTTGCTAATTCCTTCACTCTCTCTCACTCCCGATACCCTCTCTAGCCCTCTTGAAGCACCCCCGAAGCCCTGGTATTATCCCGACACCCGAAGCAAGCCCCGACGCTCCGAAGATCCCGAGAAGAAAAGAGTTTTCGATCCGTAGCTTTGCCCGCGAGAAGCCCGGTTCGTGAAGATATTCTGGTTTCATCGAAGAATACTACTTTAAGAGCCGTAGTGTTGTCCGATAATCGTCTTATCAAGTGAGTACATAGTCTCTTTCATGAACATGATTTTAATACAAGTATTGTTTGAATGTATTAAATATATGTTTTATGTGAGTTATTTGATGATGTGTGAATTATTTTTTAAAGAACATACCTGATTGTTTATGATAACTTAGGTTAAAGAGTAAACCTAAGGTTTGTTATAATGGTTATGGGGTAGTATCTCTTTATGAGTACGAGCGAGATATATACGGAGAATAGAACTTTAAAATATGTCACTAATCCGGAAGCATGGATTAGACATAGTTATTCGTCCCTAGTCCGAGAGTATGGACTGGACTTAGTTAATTGTCATTAATCCGGGAGTATGGATTAAGATTTAGTCAGTTGTCATTAATCCGGGAGTATGGATTAAGACATAGTCAGTTGTCCTTAGTCCGGGAGTATGGACAGGACATAGAATTTGTCATTAGTCCGTGAGTATGAAATGGACACAATCATGGACTCGAGAATATGGATTAGATCCGGCAGTAAGAGTTAAAATTTAAGGTCCAAGGGTATGGATAGTCTCGTTGAGAGGATTGACAGGGGTGGGGTAAGAGTTGGTTATATATATATATATATATATATATATATATATATATATATATGTATATATAATTTTATATTGTGTGAATTCTAAATTATATATGTATGTTATAACATTGTGGGATTGAAATCCCTATTTACTCACTAGATTTTCCAAACCTGACCAACTCAATATTTTTGTATCACAAGTATCGATACAAAGACACATTACACTGAGAGATTAAAGAGATGTATATTATTAGTGTAGATGAATGTAAGTTCGGTTTATGCTTATGTGTCTATATTGACCAGGACATCCCAAATGTTTTAAAACGAATAAAATACATTTCTTCGGAGATGCTTGGATAAAGTATTTATCATGTTTTCAGGGAACAAATTCCGAAATAGTTTTCTTTAAAGGATTACTCTGATTTTAAAATAAAGCATAAACAAATCGGTCTTATCTAGCCGTGAAATTTGGGGATGTCACAGTTGGTATCAGAGCATTAGTTTAAGCGAACTAGGAATTTGTAGGATTTCTAGACTTAAACTTAGAATGCTAAGTGAAGATTGTGAGATAAGTGTCTGCTATAGTTTAGATACGAGCACTAGTTTATTTTAGGAAAGATGCCTAAAATGCTTTTATGTGCTAACTGTTATATGTTTGCTATATATGATATTATTTGTTCGGATCTATGGTCTGTTGCCGACGAGATCTCGAAACCTTATGTGTTTAGGATTCTAAGCGTATGACTACAATATTAGAACTAGCATGTAAATGTTTCGGAGAGATATGGATGATTTAAATATCTATCGTGAATGAGGATCTAAATTCACCTTATTCGGTGTATAGATCAAAAATGGCAAGAACCATAAGTGGAGCTGGAAACGCAAACAAAAACAGGAATCAACCACCTATGATTGAGCAAGTAATTATTGTAGCAGCAACACCTGAACCAATCACAATGGCTAGAGTGCAAGCCATGATTCAAGCCATGATGTCTGAACAAAAGGAGGAAATGAGACAATTGTTGCTAAACAACAGGAGTGAACCTTCAATACCTGTTGACCAACCGGAATTAAATGATGACCAGTCAGAGGAAGGAAATTATAGTAGATCTGTTAGTCAAGCTGAACCGCCTGTGGTTAGGAGGAATAACGAAGAGAAAGGAGTTGAGAGAAATGGATGCAAGTACAAAGACTTTATGACTTGCAAGCCGTCAACTTTCACTGGAAAGGAAGATCCTGTCGGAGTAATGTATTGGATCTCGGAAACAGAATTAGCCTTCCTGATATGTGGTTGCAAAGACAAGCTACAAACCACATTTGTAGTATGTCAGTTCAGAGGTGGCACTGTTCGTTGGTGGAACACTATGGGGAAGACCCTAAGCCCTAATGAGCCACTACAACTGACTTGGGCAGAGTTCTTGTTGCATTTCAAGCGCAAGTACTGCTCGGCCCAAAATCTGCTTGAGTTGGAAAACCAATTTCTGACATTAAATAAGGGAAGTAGGGGTGTGCAAAAAAACTGCAAAACCAAACCGATACAACCGATCCGAAACCGAAAAAAACCGAAACCAAAAAAATCTGAAACCGAAAAAACAGCATATATATGATTCGGTTTCGGTTTCGGTTTAGGTATTTAGATACCCGCGGGTACCCGAACTGAACCGTCATTTAATATATATATATATATATATATATATATATATATATATATATATATATATATATATTATGTAATATTGCAATATATAGTAGCCCACTAGCCCATATAAATTAAATCCCCATCAGCAGCCCAATAATGAGTAATGACCCAATGACCCAAATCATCAGCAATCCTAATTCCTAAATCAGGAAATCCGACCTTAGACATTATGATCAGATATTGTAATATATAGTAGCCCACTAGCCCATATAAATTAAATCCCCATCAGCAACCCAATAATGAGTAATGACCCAATTGACTTAAATGTAGCTTGTATTTTTTGATTAATTTTGTTTTTTATATTAAGCGGGTAACCGTGAATCGAACCGTGGTTACCCGTCTTTAAATGGTTCGGTTCGGGTTTTTGCACAAACCGGTTTGGTTTCTGTTAGTGCATATAAGGTACCTGCCCCGTGATAAAGGTTTACAATTTTATTACTATCCGAGCCGAACCGCCCCGTGAACACCCCTAAAGGGAAGTATGACCATCGATGAATACACCAATAACTTCACAGACAAAATGGAGTTTGCTTTGGGTATTGTCCCAGACGAGCTGACAAAAATCGACAGGTACGCAAAGGGACTTCCATGAGAGTAGGTGGTGCCAGTGTGTCAGGCACTTACTTTGGAGGCAGCTATCTAGGTTGCCAAGTCTATTGAAGATATGATTAAGGGAAGAATAGCCAGCAAGGTTGAAGTTGGCGAGAAAAGTAAGTTTGAAGGATCCTCAAGGTCCGATGAGAAGAGAAAATTTTTGAAGTCTCGTTCGAAGAAGAAGCACAATGGTGTGATAAGTGCAAGAGGAAGCACATTAGGAGATGCTCTAAAGAAATGACCTGCTTCAAATGCGGGAAGACTGGTCATTATGCCAGCGAATGCACAAACAAAAGAGAAGCATGCTTTAAGTGTGGTGAAGAAGGATACTTCAAGCAAAACTGCCCAAGAAGGGAAGAGGTTACAAAGCCAAATGTGCTGCTAGAGCCAAAGGCAAGAGCATTTCAAATGATCCTTGATGAAGCAGATGACAATGCAAGGAATTAGGAATAAGGATTTTATATCTAAAGATCAAGTTATAAAGTAGCGATGTGAATAGTAACATATGGTGTAGCCAATTAAAGGCATAGTATAGGGTGAACTTGAACCTCAGTGTAATCGTTTCAAGAAATATTATAAACCCTAGTTTTGTTATCTAGTGCGTTAGATGATTGTGTGATTTTCTTGTGTGGTGACTTGGATTGACTGCGAGACAATACTTGGGACGAGTATGTGTAGGTATGAATTGTAGTAGAGTCCTATACTACTGGAAGCACAGGACTTGCATGTCACACCCCAAAACCGGAATGACGGAAACGTTCGGGGGTGGAGGACGTCATGTACAGTATCACAACAAAGCATAGTAGTAAACAAGCAACAACATCATCCATTGCATTAATAATATAATTTAATACAAGTGTGTTCTGTGAAGTTTATAAGACACCAAAAATGTAAATCAAAATAAGAGATGAGTCTTGAACGAGCTCCATCTTCTCAAAACCTGGCATCGGTACCTGTCTACTGATGACCTGAGAATACAGGTTATTTTGAAAGAGTTTATCAGCTTTAAAGCTGGTGAGTTCGTAAGCATTTTAGTGTCATTGTTTGTATGAAAAAGTTTGTAAGTGTTTGATGTATAAGTTTGTAGGTGTTTGTAGAAAATGTTTGTATCTCCTAGAAAATCCTATATTTTCTACTAAACGTAGCCTTCTACCAAGGCATCAAATGTTCTGTATGTTTGTTTCTTGTAAGAGTGTGTATTTTCCTAAGTGTGACTATCATTAACAAAAAAATATAGTTTTACATTACCTTTTATGTGAGAAGATCACAATGTGAATGCAATGGGGAAATAATAAAGTACTGTTGTGTTGTATTATAGTAACTACTACTGTACCAACTACCTTAAACCAATTATTATTTAAGGTACAATGTGATATGATTGCACCATACTATCGACTTATAACACGACGATGAAAGACGTCAGAAGAAATGACATTTGGCACCCATAGACTTGCAAGTCCCACTGTAGCGAACAACAAGGTGTAGGATAGTCAATCCAGTATAGATCTATACACAAATTCACGCTCTCCCTCTAGGAGACTCTGGATACAAAACGAGCAATGGCAGGTGATGCCATGCCTCGAAAAAATGGTTCACATTTATGTTATAGTATACTTGTATCTGTAATGTATGTACTCGTGTAATGTATGTTCTCTCTGTCTAGTATGTAGTATGTTCTCTTTGTTTCTCATATAGTATGTTTGTTTTGTTTCTCATATAGTATGTTTGTTCTGTTTCTCGTATAGTGGGTCTGTTATGTTTCTCATATAGTAAGTATTGACTTATGTATGAACTGACTCTTTGTATGTTTCATTGTACCAGAAGTAATGAGTAGTATCTTCCTAAACTATACCTATTATAGTTTACTAGTAGAGTTGTTTGTATAACTGAGTGTATTGAACTGAGATAAAAGCTTTTATGTCTATACATATATACATAATATATAACTAAGGATCAAACGACACTCGGAAAAACAACAGGGTACTGTAAGTCCACAACCAATCAAGGAACATGAAATAAAGTGTGTTATCAGTCCTAAATCCTTCCAACCTTACTTAAATAACTATACATGCATTAGACATGGTTTTGACAATATTTAAGTTTAAAAGAGTTAAAGGAAAAGGTTTGTCATGTAAGAACAAGTTTGATAAAGAGTTTAACATGTAAAAGAGTTTGATAAACATTTTGAAGTAGTTTGTTTGATAAAACAACTAAAAGTATAGCAAATCCATTGTTTAATAGTTATTAATCACATGTGATTGATATAATAACTATAATGGTTCAACTTGTATCCCCCCCCCCATAAAAGCATTTAAAATCATTTAAAAGATAGATTAAGGGGTATGAACTCACCCGTAGTGAGTGATACGAAAGTATGTTTGGAAATAGGATGTAGAGTGTCAGGTGAAACCTTGAGCACACAAAGATCCTAATAAACATATAATGACATGTATGTGTATTTGATTAGTGTATAAACAACTAATTATAAGGGATAACACCCTAATAGACTAGTAATCTCTTAGATTGAAAGGATACAATCACATATGATTGCATAACTAGGGTATATGGCCACCCTATAGAGTTTACGGTCTAATTGGCATGACCTAGGGAGTTCACGGTCCAAGTGTTCACGGTTCTTGGGTACACGGTCTAATGACCTTACGGTCATGGAGTTCACAGTCTAAGGAGATTCAACCGCAAACTCACCAAATCTTTCACAAATGATGGTTTTCAAGGGCTTAATTCAAAGGCATCGGATTCTAGGGACCATGCTTAGCCTTAGGAAGGGTAAAGGCTATAAGAACACCCTTTATAAGGGTTTAAGGTCTATGAAGATGCACTAGACCGTAAACACCTTTTGTTCTTGATTTTCTTGATGTTTTCTTGGTGTTTAACAAGTGATTCAAGTATATAACAAGCTAAGGGTAGTGTACTTACTTATTAGAAGCTTGTAAGGGTGATTAGGATCCAAGAACACTAGTGTGTGTTCTTGGTGAAATGAAGAACACTTGAAGATCTATCAAAATGAAGAGATTTCATGGATGAAATCTTGTATAATCACTAGATATAGAATGAGTTCTTTGTCTTGAAATGGTAAAAGTGATTGAAAAATGACTAAGTGTCATATATATAGCATGGAGTTTACGGTCACCTTGACCGTAAGCTCTAAAGTCCTGACCGTAAACTCCTTTTGAGGAGGTTTACGGTTGCTAGGTAGTTTAGAACTTAAACTGACACATCCAAACACTGATTCCCTTGATGTACTAAGCTCAGAATGCTCACACATACTCTAAACAGTGCTAAAAGTTAGCAGAAACGAGTCTGACTTTGATTGAAATGAATGGTTTGTACAAGATATAAATTTCGGGTTGTCACATCGCACTTGGATTAGGGAAAGTCACAAGGTTATCAAGAAGCTAGTAATTTATATCGTTTTATTCAAGTATGTCATTACCATTTTTTCGGTAATGACTAGTAAGATGGTTGTTATTCCGACCCTAGTGGTCATACCAAATTGAGTCCGACTACAATGAGTTTGTTACATGGTTCAGAGAACCAAATTCGATGTAACATCTGACTTAAGTCATAAGATTGAAATCAATGCGATCAATAGTATCATGCTCGTTGTTAAAGAAGTTAGTAGCTAAAAATGATATATGCTAAAATATGATTATATCAAGTTAGAATATGAAGGAAGGTATTATCCATTCTGGAATTTGACCCTAAGAGACTTGAGTCTAAGCATTGCATCATACGATGAGAGATCATTAGAGCATGACCCATCGATCTGTTACAATGGATAAAGGAAAGTACTTATCATAAGGAGAAGAAGGAGTCCTCAATAAGGATTTATTTTGTAACTCAAAGGTTACGATTGAGCGTCCAACATAGTACGAGGAGCAGGTGCAAGATTGAGCATCGCCTGCGGTCAAGAAGCCCAAGAGTTAGATACTCGTTCGAAAAAACATAGAAGTTACGATTATTACCTAGGATGAAAAGTTTGCATATGGAATCATTATACCAGACCTTTTTCGTTGACGATTCCAGGACGTAATCATGCTAAGGGGGGAGATAATTGTAACATCTGTAGACCCAGGCTAGTCAATTTAGAGACGATAAGCATCAAAAATGACTTTTTGATAGAAGAGTCTTTAGAATAAATAATCTTAACCAAGTTGTAGTATATGTCACAAGGTTTTCTTACATAGAAAGAACGTCTAAATCTGACTTCGTATGAGGAAGTTATGATTTTTCGAAGTTCCAACTTAGTAGTATGCAGTCCAAAGTTCGAATATGAGATCGAGTGGTTTCTAGCCGAAACAATCTAAACGATAATTAAAGATCTCGTCGATAGTAATACAACGGTGAAAACACAGACGAAAACGGACGTCAGATCAAGAAGTTATAAATTTCTAATGGAGTTTTCCTATCCCGGCCTACTAAAAATAATATAATAAAAATAAAATCAAAATTAGCCGACGGAGTCTAAACGAGAGTTGTAGAGCATAATCTCACCTACGCGTGCATATAAGGAACGTCAAAAATGGAGCTCGTATGCGAAAGATATGAAAATCTGAAGTTCGGGGAATGAATCCCAGCACTTTGTCAGAGTTCACGACGTGAACACTAGGTTCACGATGTGAACTCAGTAATAACGTCTCCTAGAGCCTGTCAGACACAAGTTTCGATGACGCACCTGATGATGACTGAACTCACGACGTGAATATTTGAGATTCACGACGTGAATCCAGAAAAATGGCCCTATAAATAGAAATCGAAGGGCATTTGATTTTGGTTGCTAATTAATTCACTGTCTTACTCCCGATACCCTCTCTAGCCCTCTTGAAGCACCCCGAAGCCCCGGTATCACCCCGACACCCGAAGCAAGTCCCGACGCTCCGAAGATCCCGAGAACAAAAGAGTTTTCTAGCTGAAGCTCTGCCCACGAGAAGCCCGGTTCGTGAAGGTATCCCGGTTTCATCGAATAATACTACTTTAAGAGTCATACTGTTTTACGATAATCGTCTTATCAAGTGAGTGCATAGTCCCTTTCATGAACATGATTTTAATACAAGTATTGTTTGAATGTATTAAATATATGTTTTGTGTGAGTTATTTGATGTTGTCTGAATTATGTGTTAAAGAACACACCTTATTGTTTATGATAAATTAGGTTAAAGAGTAAACCTAAGGTTTGTTATAATGGTTATGGGGTAGTATCTCTTTATGTGTACGAGCGAGATATATACGGAGAATAGAACTTTAAAATATGTCATTGATCCGGAAGCATGGATTAGACATAGTTATTCGTCCGTAGTCCGAGAGTATGGATTGGACTTAGTTAATTGTCATTAATCCGGGAGTATGGATTAAGACTTAGTCAGTTGTCATTAATCCGAGAGTATAGATTAAGGCATAGTTAGTTGTCCTTTGTCTGGAAGTGTGGACAGGACATTGAATCTGTCATTAGTCTGGGAGTATGGATTTAGACATACACCAATTGTCCTTTATCCAGGAGTATGGAATGGGCATAATCATGGACTCGAGAATATGGATTAGATTTGAGAGTAAGAGTTAAAATTTAAGGTCCAAGGATATGGATAGTCTCGTTGAGAGGATTGACGGGGTGGGGTAAGAGTTGGTTATATATATATATATATATATATATATATATATATATATATATATATATATATATATATATATATAGAGAGAGAGAGAGAGAGAGAGAGAAAATTTTATATTGTGTGAATTCTAAATTATATATATGCTATAACATTGTGGGATTGAAATCCCTATGTACTCACCATGTTTTCCAAACCAGACCCACTCAATATTTTTATATCACAGTTATCGATTCAAAGACACATTACACTGAGAGATTAAAGAGATGTATATCAGTAGTGTAGATGAATGTAAGTTTGATTTATGCTTATGTGTATGTTGACCATGACATCCCAAATGTTTTAAATCGAATAAAATACATCTCTTAGGAGATGCTTGGATGAATTATTTATCATTTTTTTGGGAACAAATTCCGAAATAGTTTTCTTTGAAAGATTACTCTGATTTTAAAATAAAGCATAAACAAATCAATCTTTTCTGGACGTGAAATTTGGGGATGTCACAGACGCTCCCACTAAAACCCTTAAGTAACACTTTTTATTTTTGTCATTGCAAATTTTTGGGATTTTAGTGACATTTTTTTATTTGTCATATCAAAAGAAAAGTATTTTGTGACATATATTGTGTGCTATTAAATACTCTGTATCATGAGTTCATTCTACTTTTTGTGGCACTTTTTTATTTGCCACGATGCAAAATAAAAAAGAACTTGTTGGCACATGTAGTATTTTAGTGTTATAATGCCACTGTTCAAAAATGAATTGTAGCAAAATAAAAAGTCCAACATGAAATTGAAGAACAAAGAAATATTGACTAAAATCATAAAGCATCAAAAAATCGGAAGCCATATAGGGTTAATGGATTAATTTGCATTGCTACTGTTCACAAATTGTCAGGAACTCACATAGGGGAATTGAGAAGAAATAATGCAATCCAAAATAATTATAGGAACTCCAATAGTAAAATATTCATTTATTGTTGTCTAAAACGATTCATTGATTGCTATCCATTTTTTCATTCTATCATCAAAATTTTGATAACAACTTTCTGCATAGACTATGAAATAGTTTCTGCATTTTCAGCAATGATAATTGATAGTTATGATATAAACATTAAAAAAATCAAGATTTTGGATAAGGAAAAAAGATGAAACATTACAATATTGAGTCACTTGAGCACCCTCCTATTGACTCATCAAGATGCAATGAGAGATCCCAATGGTATAATGTTACACATGGTCGATTCCTATTTGAAAGTTACATGTCAGAACTAGTCATCAAAATAAAATGGAAAATGGAAAAATTAATGCATACCCTTTTCAAGAAGGTAGTTTATAAGATTGTTAGAAATACATGATCCATTTTTGTTAACATGGGTTCCTAAACCATCTGTAAACAAACATTAATTCATTTTTAATAGATTCGGTATTGATCCTCATGATCACCAAGATAATGTTGATAGTAAATGTTCACTGGGTGATAATGAGGATATTTCCTTAGACCCATTTGGCATTTATGATAGTTTAGTGAATATGAACAAGGATAAAGCTACAAAAATCAATCCGGAGGATCTTAATAGTCAAGTATATGTATAAGAATCTACAAACTCCAAGAATGTCATGTAGGGGCAAAATGGGAATTGTGTTAAAATCTCATTAGTTTTTCCTATGGTTAGAGTTTCTGATGTTGTTTCGAAGCCCACTCATGTTCCCGATATAGCAACGCTTCCTGGTTCTGTTCCAGTCGGGCCAATTGTTCCTGATTTAGCTCATGTTCCAGCATCTCATCTGGAAGCTCCTCCCCAACAATTGAGTTGTTGGCAGATGGAGTTGTCGTTCCTGCTTCTGTCCCGACAGCCTCTCATGCGGCTTCATTTTATGCGATATCAACCTTTTCTACAAGGCTTGTTGGCTTTTCAGGTGGTTTTGGTTACATGGAGGGTGTTCATATGTCAGAAGATTCGCTCACCCATCCTCCCAGTTTTTCAAACAAAATTTTCAGGGGTAATGTTACCATTTTAGAGCCATCGGTAAATTGGACTTATTTGGTGAATGAAGCTGATAAAACTTTGGAATTGGGTGAAAAGATTGGTTTTAATATGGATGGGTGTTACTCTCATGTCAAAAACGTTATTGAATGAGAGATTTTCAATATAATGTAACCATGAATTGTTTGTCTATTAACATACAAGGTGCGGGGTCGATTGATAAGCGACTTTGGGTTAAAAAGTTATGCAATTAAAATAAAATTAATGTTTTAGCCATTCAAGAAACAAAGTTGTAGGATGTTGATCAAGTGACGGTTCGTTCTTTTTGAGGTAACGTTTCGTGATCTTATTTTTTCTCTCCTTCTCATGGTGCCTCAGGGGGTATTTTAGTCATTTGCGATCCAGATTGTTTTTCTCAAAAGTGTGTTTTTGTTTCTGACTGGTATGTGGTGGTTGAGGGTATTTGGATTTCTTCAGGGATGAATGTGTTGTTTATTTCAGTGTATGCCCCTCAGGGAGTCGAGTGCAAAAGAATTCTTTGGGGTCAGTTATCTGATTTGATCGGTTCTGTTGCGGGAGATTGCATTGTTATGGGATATTTTAATGTAGTTCGGGATGACACGGAAAGATTCGGGTCTCAATTTCATTCTGGTATAGCCAAGAAATTTAATGATTTCATTAACTATATTGATTTGATTGATGTTCCTATGGGGGGTCCTCGATTTACTTGGAGTGAAAAGTGGGAGTCTAAATTCAGTAAATTGGATCGCTTCCTTGTTTCTGAAGGTATTATGTTGTCTTTCTTCTATATTACAGGTATGGTTCTTGATAAATATATCCCTGATCACCGCCCTATTTTTTTGTTGGAGCATTGTCTGGATTATGACCCGACTCCTTTTCGGATTTTTCATTCGTGGTTCATGATTGATGGTTTTGATGACATTGTTCGTGATTCTTGGTCTACTGCCTCAGATGGGGGCATCTTGATAATCCTTGGGTTATATTTAAGAAGAAACTTCACCTTCTTAAATCTAATCTTTAGATTGGATCTCTTCTATCCGAGATCGTTTGTTGGGAAAATCTAGATTATTGAAGGAGGAGATTGAGTCAATTGATGCTTATCTTATGATTAATGATGGTACTGCTGAGCTTCATCAACATAGAGTCTCGGTCCTCAAAGAGTTGTCAAATTTGGATCGTTTTTTGAGGGTTGATCTAGCTCAAATGGAAAAAGTTTAGTGGAGTGTTAAAGGGTGATAAAAAATTTAGGGTTCTCCCATGGCATTATCAATCGGAAGAGGAGGCAGTTAGCGATCAGGGGTGTTATGATTGATGTAGAGTGGGTGGTTGATCCGAGAAGGGTGAAAAATGAATTCCAAAAATTTTATAGGAATCTTTTTTCAAGGAAAAATGGCAGCCGCCCTTCTACTAATGCCTCTCTCTTTCCTACTCTTTTATGAGGCTAAGGTCCAGTTTCTTCAGGCTCCTTTTTCTAGTGATGAGATTAAAGGGTTATGTGGGATTATGGGTCAGATGGATTTACTTTTGGTTTCTTAAAACGTTACTAGGATCTTATTTCAGATGATGTGATTGCTTTTGTTCTTCACTTTTATAGCCACTGTTCCATCCCTATTGGATGTAATTCTTCATTCTTCACTGTTATCCCGAAGGTCTGAGATCCTAAGTTTATTAGAGACTTTAGATATATTAGTCTAAGTGGGTGCCAATATAAAATTATTGGTAATCTCTTAGCTAATAGGTTAGCCGAGGTTTTTGGTTTTGTTGTGAGTTTGGAATAGTATGCCTTTGTCAAATGTAGACAAATTTTAGATGATCCATTTCTTCTTAATGAGGTGGTGGCTTGGAGCAAGTTTTTGAAAAATCCTATTATGATTTTTAAAGTGGAATTTGAGAAGCCTGATGGTTCGTTCTCCTGGGATTATATTTTGCAAATCATGCAAATTATGGGTTTTGCTTCCATTTGGCATGCTTGGATCATTAAGGTCCTTCGGACAACTAGGGCTTCGGTCTTAGTCAATGGCTCTCCTAGTGGTGAATTTCATATTCATAGGGATTTGAGACAAAGAGATCCCCCATCTCCTTTCCTTTTTATATTGGCAATGCAGGGTTTGCATGTAGCTTTTCAAAAAGCTCATCTCCATTTTCTATTTGACATCTTTTTTATGTGTATGATGTTTTTCTAGTTTCTCCTTGGGAACCCAAGAATGCTAAATCAGTTCTTCGAATCTTGCATTGTATCTACCTAGCCTCTGGCCTTAAAATCAATTTGCAAAAAAGCAAGTTGATTAGGGTTGACGTTTCTCATCATCAGGTGGAGTTGGTGGGTCGTAGATTTGGTTGTGCCCCAGATTGCCTTCATTTTTTTCAATTAGGAGTGCCAGTAGGTCAATGTATGTCCATGGTCTCGGATTGGTCCCCTATTGTTGATCGTTTTCGTCCCAAGTTATCGGTTTGGATTGCAAAATGTCTTTCATATGGTGGTCGTTTGACTTTGATCAAGTCTGTTCTTGCAAGCTTGGTAAGTTACTTGATGTCCATATTTATGGTTCTGATCTCTGTTCTCAAGTCCTTGGAGGCTTTTCGATCTAGATTCTTTTGGTGGGCGAAGTTGGATGATAAGTGTATGCATTGGGTCCGATAGGATAGAGTTCTGGACGGTAGGAAAGAAGGGGGTCTTGGAGTTGGTAGTCTTTTCTCCTTCAACAGGTCTATGCTCTTCTAGTGGCGGTGGCCTTTTTTTCAGAACCCAGATCTGATATGGGTTCGTCTTGTTAGAGCTATTTATGGTTATGGTGGAGGTTGCAATTCTTTCGTACCTAAAAAAGGTTGGAAGGGTCCTTGGAATGGAGTTATTCTTATGATGTCTCACCTCAGAGATTGTGGTTTAGATTTGCTTTCTTTATGTCCGATTCGGATTGGAGATGGGAATAGGACTTCTTTTTGGCAGGATATATGGAAAGGGGATCCTTCTCTTGTAGCCTATTTTCATAGGATTTTTGCTTTGGATACACATAGATTCGCCTTGGTTCGTGATAGGGTGTTGTTGGCTTGGGATACAGGCTCTCTTAGGAGAGTGCCTCGGGGTGGTATTGAGCATTCTCTGTGGGAGGCTTTTTGGCTTTGATGTAAGGATTGCATATTGATTCTAGACCAGATCGTTTGGGGTGGCTCTTGGATACATCTGATCATTTTTCTGTCTCCACAACTTGGTTTTTTTTTATTGATAATGGGAAGTTGTCTATAGGTGGTGCCGATACTTATTGGAATAAGTGGGTTCCAGTTAAGTTGAATATTTTTATTTGGAGACTAATATTAAATGGTTTACCTACTCGGGCTAATCTTTAACATTGGGGTCTTTTGATGGATTTGATCTTTGTGTCTGGTCTGTTCCACTACAGTTGAGTCCATTGAGCATCTGTTTGAAGGTTGTAGTGAGTTTATTGAGCTTTGGAATCGAGTTGCCATTTGGTTGGGTGTTCAACTTCCTCAGCACCTTTCCATAGATTCTTTCTTGTTTTGGTCGAATTCTTTTGCTTGGAGAAATGGTCAACATAAATCTTTTGAGGCGGTGATTATGATTACTTTATGGTGTATGTGGAATTTCCAAAATGCCATTATCTTTGGAATGGTGTTACCTAGGAAACCAGTTATCTTTGACGATGTGGTCAAAAACTCTTTTTTTTTTTTTGGTTTCTAATAGGTGCAGCAAAGCTAATATAGGTTGGACCTCGTGGCTTCATAATCCTGCTGTAGCTTGTAATTTGTTGTAATGTTCTTTTTCTAGCTTCTTACTAGTTTTTTAATAAAATTCCGTCGTTCCAAAAAAAATCTGTAACGTCCCGATAATCATGACATAAGTTTTTTTATTTTTAGATTAATAAATCGTTAACACATATATTTCCCATAAAACCAGAGTAACTAAGTTTTAGCAAAGCATCGGCAAATCAGATTAATTCACATAAGGCAGAAACATGTGGTGTGTGCTCTGTAATCATATCGAGCCCATCCATTTGAAAACCGAAGTACCTAAAACATAAACTGAAAACCGTAACCACAAAGCTTAGTGAGAATCCCAAAATACCATACAACATACAACCGTAGAATATCATGCAACAAACAAATAGTTACCATGCCCCCACCCCCCCCCCCCCCTCATGGTCTTGACCTGGAATGCTATGGGCTCCCCCACATGGTTTGATATTCAAGTGCCATGGACTCCCCCATGGTCTTTACCTGGAATGCCATGGGCTCCCCCCCATGGTCTGATATCCAATTGCCACGGGCTCCTCCCGGGGTCTTCCATGTAAGTATCACAAAGACAACTAGCATACCACAAGACACGTAATGGGCCGACATTGGTGCCTTCGACCCATGGATATAGTGAGAAGACTCACCTCGCACTGTTAAATCATACAGAAACACCCTTGTATGCTAGCCGACAGATCCCCAAACTATCAAAAACAAAACAACACCCAATTAACAATCGGGTTCCAATCCATAACCACAACTCCCTACATGGGGTAAAAAGACCATTTTACCCCTGATCAACCCTTGTCCAAATATAAGACCGAAACTACAATTTGAAAGGCCTAAAGGCCAATTGATCAACCAATGGCTCACTTTTCCAAATTAGGCCCAAACCCCTTACATGGGCCTTACCTTAGGTCCAAACCATTCTTCATAGTCCAAAACACTTTGTATTTCGATGGCCCATTAATAACTCAAATACTCAAACCCAAAATACCAACAATCACTCGTGGCCCAACCCATGGCCCAATTTTCTAAATTGGGCCCAAACCCCTTCGTGGGACTTCTCAAAATCACTATCAGACCAAAACCTGATGGCCCAATAGCGCCCAAGAAAATTAAGGCCAACAAATGGCGCACACCAAAGCCCAATAAGCAAAATTTCCCCTGATTGAGTACGTGGGGCGTACTCAGCTGTACGCTAAACATACATGCTGTTTGGCTTGTATGTTGTGCGTATAGACTTATACGCCCATCATACTCCTCCATTGAGCCAAAACCTTCATTAAGTTCTTAATGCTTGATCTCATAAGTCCAAACCACATATCTACCTCTAAATGAACGTCCAGAATCATAAAGTTACTGAGTTGGTGACTTTGCATGCCCTAAGAAGACACAATCTCAAAGTTTAGCATTCTACTTTCATGAAAAGGACCCAAACTCAAACATGGATGGTTTTATACTCTAAAGGTGCCAACTTTATGGACCTTGAACCTCAGAAACACTAAGAGGGGCAACTTAAAGCTCCTGGAGTAGAATCAAGACCACTAGATCTCATTCTTGGGACCAAAATGAACCAAAACTCATAAATGATAGATCTAAGGCATCAATGATCAATTTCAAAGCTTTTTACCTCCAACAAGCTAGAAATGAGACACACAAGCAAGATCCATAAGCTCTTCCTTGATTCCCACCCTTTCACCAAACTCCATCTTCTTGGAAATGGACCAAACACACCAAAAATGGACACCATAAGCTCAAAATGCCACTAAGAAGGCTTAACGACGATTTCTAGGGTTTTAGATGGTGGGGACTGACTTAGAAATGAGGAAAGATGCTAAAATTATGCTTATATAGGGTACAACCCTAAAATTAGGGTTTTCAACCTTACCCTTGTACGCCAAGCGTACGAGGTTTCGCATCCCGACCCAGCCTCGCACCTACGCTGCGAGTTCGTCCAACTATGCCTCACATAATGCCCTTTGCCTCGGTATGCGCTGCATACCACCTTGGTATGCCCCACATACTAAGGTTTTCCCCCAATCCCTAATTCAAGTGAAGACCATAACTTTCTCGATACAACTCCACATTCGACCATCCTTATATCCATGAAAAGGGTATCGAGACGCTCAACACTATTATCACTTCACACTCGCCATAAGATATCTCGAACGAAAGTCCACTTTCAATAAAAGCTTCGGCTGACAAAATTACCGAAATGCCCTTTGATTTCAAAACACAAACCGAATACCCGAAACATCTGAATTATATTATCCAACTCCAACTGGGTGTGGAACTCAATTCCTCAAGGATCTGAAGCCTACTAATACCCAATCCCTGATCATGATCCCCAACATGGGAGCAATTCAACACAAAGGGTTACAACTCTCCCCCATTTAAATTAGATTTCATCCTCGAAATCCTTCCATGCCATCTCTTGTGCGCCCCTACAATTTGAGAAACCCGGCCACAACCCCGAATATACTCCTGCCTTCCCAAGGCAACCGAAACCGAACCTCTCATGGCTCTACAAAACTGAAGAAGAATGAACCTTAAAACCTTTGCAGAAAACCACCTCTATCATTCCCGAAACCTGAAATCTCAAATTGATCTGAATTCCCGATAGGCCGCCCACACCAACCCACTATCGAACAAATTCCATAGGAAGACCAACTTAAACAAAATACTTTCAACCCATATTATCTTGATGTTTTCATTAGAACAAAATCACTGATCATGAACAACTGTGGGCCACTACACCTGGCTGAAGGCTCAGATAATCCTTCGAGTAGAAAATTTCCTCCCCGTAACGGTGAGACGCATGCGAGAGCTGCGCAACAGGGTCCAATTAGCTACCATGAGATTATTTAATCCAACTGCAAGCGACATAACATATACCCCGAGATACAAGCAACTCCTCACATGAATCCCAAATCACTAAGACCACTCCGACTCATCTTGCTGGCACCTAGCTACTTTCCAAAGGCAGCCGAGACCTCCCTGTTCCCAACTTGTCTGCCAATGATCTGAATCACCAGACTCCTACCCGATTGTTGAGCCAAAAGACACACAAACACACTGGAGGCCCATGCGACCACCGAGAGCAATCATATCTGGTGATAATACCCCAAACCACCATGACACTGCTTACTGCTAAAAGAATGCCACAAGACCAACTACATTATTGAATCATATCCGGTCTCCAACGCCCTACCTTCTCCTGATTCCAAACACGATGTAGCCCTCTCGTAGACGGGACCAACCCAAGACATAACACAACATATCGATTACCCTTGAACCCTGCAATTGATGCCCTTGGCATATAGATACCCTAATTCTTATTCCACTGGAACACAAATCCTGCACAAAACACGCGTGATACCCGAATCGTTATCTTACCCAAAACCAATAATACACTCCACTCACAACCCGAGATCCATGAATATGATCTTGCATTTCACACTACAACCTTCTGATTCCCGATGACCCCACACCCGATCGATAAATAATTACTCACACACCATCTCTAAGACAACCAGTCTCGCACCTAGTCCAACCACCAGGGTACCAAGAGTCCAAACAATAAAACTACAGAGCCTAAACCTCTTCTGCGTAACACACTGATCCCCCACATGATCCTGCAAATCAAGATCCAATATGTGACATCCCCATTTTCACGGCCAAAAAAGACCGATTTTGTTTATGCTTTATAAAGATCAGAGTATCTCTTTTAATAAAAATGTTGCGGAATTTGTTCCCAATAAAACATGATAAATAAGTTATCAAAGCATTTTCGAAGAAAAGTATTTTTATTCATTTTAAACCATTTGGGATGTCATCATCAATACAGAAACATAAGCATAAACAAAACTTACATTCATTATCACTAGTGATTTATATCTCCTTAATCTCTTAGTGTAATGTGACTTCATATCAACACCTATGATATAAATAAACTGAGTGGGTCAGGTTGGGAAACCTGGTGAGTACATAGGGTTTTCAACCTAATATAATATAATTATTATGTTAAACATCAACCAATCAACCCAATTACCCATCCCCATTATCTTCTTTACTCTTAAGGATCTACCCTAAGATTCGACTATACCTCGTTCATTCATTCCTAAGAAGTATCCCAAGGAATCGGCACTAAGTCTGCATAGTCGTCAGGGTTTATCTCGTTTATTGACAATATCGTTTTCAAGAGTCCACTCGTAATACCTGTCAATGGGTTTTTAGAGTAAACCAGGTGAACACATCGTTTACAACACCTACAGGTTGCGAGCCTGCTAGTGTTCCACTAGACTATATAGAATAGTCTGTGGTTGTCATCCGTACTCTGCTAGATGACGACGCCATCGCTTGGGTCATCGTTTGGCTCATCGCTTTGGCTCATCATTTTGGCTCATTGCTTTGGCTCATTGCTAAGGTCATCGCTTCGCACCATATTTTATCACTCATATATCATCGCTCATCATTCATCTCATCTTTCACCACTCATCATTTGTCTCATCTTTCATCGCTCATAATTTATCTCACCACTAATCTACCCATCTTTTACCCAACACATTTTCTAGATATAAAATACATATACAGTGTAGATCAATTAAAACATGTATAAAATGTTTCATCCAACATAGACAACAAGTATTCAGACAATATGCCCACATAGAACGTAATTTATATAAAATACTTCATATCTATGTGTAAGATGAAAGTAACTATGCACCTACTTGTTAAAGTGATGATTCCAAACTCGGGCAGCGCTTCGCTATTTACAATTCTATTTTCCTTCGATGAAACCTAACTTTATTATCGCTAAGTTTTAGTCTAATATTTATTACGACTAATTATTAGTCTAGATTCATCATTAAGTCAAAGTCTACTTTCATAATCTATCAAGTAAGGAACAACCAGGTAGGATCATATCGAAGGTAGGGTCCGTTTCGTATACGAAGTATACTGTTTGGAAATCCCACTTTAAACACCTCTCTAAATCACAGCCTAGACATCATTCCCGTAAGTAGATCAATCAGTATAACGACTTGGAATCACTGATAAATCTTATTTCTAGGTTCATAATAATGATATTATATTTAAATATAAGCTATATTTAAAGTATGGTAGACTTATTTCACTTACAGCGGGTGTTATTAAAAACCGGGCTCTACTGGAGCAGAGCTTCTGAGCCGAAAAGCTCTTTTTCTCGGAGCCTTCGTGCACTCCAGGGCTTTCTTCTAGCGCTAGGAAGTTTCCTAGGATTTATGGGGGGCTTAGGGAGTCTAGAGAGAAGTTAGAGAGACAAAGAAAATGAAGAGTTCATCTCTTATTTATAGGGGTTTTATCATAGAGTAGGCCCTAAGTTTCATTCGTATCTTCCGCGTACGAAATCCATTTTCTATGTTCTTTATATCCACGCGTTGGTATTTTCGAGTACTACAAATTTCATTTAGATCTCGTCGGCTAATTCTCATTATATCTCCGATTTGCAAAATTGTATCGAATTTATCACGCTCGAAGAGTAGGGACTAAGTTTCGTCCCTATCTTTCACATACGAGCTACGTTTTCGACTGTCTTTTTATCGTTGAACTCCTATTAATGATATATTCATTTCTCTTTTAGACTTTTTTGGTTAAAAATAGACGGATCTAAAATTCATTTCTCTCTTAGAAAAATCATAACTTTCTCATACGAAATCAGATTTGCACGCTCTTTTTATGCACACTCTTGGTTTAACTTATACTACGACTTTTGTTTAGATCGCTAAGGCTAGAAAGTATTTTATCATAAATTCACTTTTTACGATTCCCGGTGTCGTGCCGGTTTGACCGTAAAACTTCGACGAGTCATAACTTCTTCGTTATAACTCGGATGTCAGCACTCTTTATATGTACGAAACCCTTCTGACATATAATATAATGTGGTTAAGATTAATCCTTCTAAATAATCTTCCATCAAAAAGTCATTTTTGACGCTCATTGTCTCTAAATTAACTAACCTGAATCTGCGGGTGTTACAATTATCTCCCCCTTAGGATGATTATATCCCGTAATCATCAACAAAACAATGCTTGTATAATGACTCCATATGTTATTGATGTGCACAAAAGTACCCACTAATTTTAATATTTATAACCTAACAAACTTAAACTAACTATGCACTTATAGGCAGTGTACCTAGTCGGATTACAGTATAGCTTGGGTAAGTCGGGTGTCGATCACAGTGGACGGTGTTACTTAATTAATCTACTTACTATTAAATTAACCTAATTATTAACATGTTTAAAAGGGGTTTTACCTGATTTTACAAGACCAGACAAACTTAACTCAAATTCAATAAGTAAAAACACACTCTTGTCTAGTTTGAATCCACTTCTTCCTTATGGCTAGCTAATTATTATGGATTATCTAGTTGGTTTTAATTATATTAGTAATTTAGTTCTAACTTTACCAATAATTAACTAATTCATGTCACACTATGTATGTTCACACACAATTAAACACAAAACTAATTATGAATATAAATATGCTATGTAAGATTTATTATATAAACGCAATTATAGTCACAATACACGTTCTCTAGCACAGCTAAGTTTATCTACTCTAATTACTAACTAATATTGGTCAATTCTAGCTCTAACAATTCAATGTTCACTAAATCATTAGGTAAACAATTTCATGCAGTTAATGGTCACTAAGCTACACAGAACATGCAATCAAGCAATTAGAGAAACAAACACAAGCATGCTAGGTAAAACAAATTAAACACAAGCAATTTTACCAAATAAATAAATCCATAAAATTGAGCTATTCATAAGTTGAAAGCTTCATCTAGCTAAACAAGAGCAGCTAGATTCAGCTGCTCATCATAGCAACTAACATACTAACACAAATCAAAGTGTAATAAAACATGTTCCTAATTAACGATCAAATAATCTAAATATGGACCTTCACTCTTTTGGTGTTGAAAGCCTCTTCCCAGAACTTTTCTCTGCTCAAAACCGTCTTCTGGAACTCCTCTCTCTTGCCAAAAGTTCCCTCTATCTGTAATGGTCAAGGGTTTATATAGTTGCTGATTTTCACAAACTCACGTCATGAATAATAAGATATTCACGTCGTGAGTTTCAGATAACCGTGCCCGTCAAGGATTCCTTCACCCACGTACATATCTTCTAGAACCAACTCTCACGTCGTGAATCTTCAAGAGTTCATGACGTGAGAATGCTTTTTCCAGATTTTTCTTCTCTTTTAATCTTTTAATTCCCAAAGTTTATTTCTTTAACGCTTTTAGTCCCTTTTCTTCAAAATGTTTTCTTTTTGGCTGCAAATAACATTTAAGCTCATAAGTACCATTATTCTAAACAAATTACTAACTTACTAATAAAAATGTACTTAAATATTGCCTAAAAATAGGTATAAATATGGAAATATCAAAATACCCCACACTTAGACTTTGCTTGCCTCAAGCAAATTTAAACTTAACCCTTGATTACTAACATCACATAGAACAATCCGACTCCAGCTCAGCCATTATGCCAAGACCTCAACGCATGCATTTGTGTCTAAAATTTCCCTAAAGTACCCCCATACTTTAAATACTCACAATCTTCATAAACACTCGCCCACTTTTTCCGAACAATGCTCATTTTATGCAACCCTCCGAATCCGTCCGCAGAAAACCTCCTTATCCTCAAGGTATTTTTAGTTGAGCAACCTAAACATACATAATCTAAAATTACAATCTATGATACTACTATGGAGCTCTTTTGGAATTCTTCACTTCCTTGATAATTTGATCTTTGATTTCCTTGAATTCACCACCTTGTTTGATTTTTGGTATCTTCAACTTTTTGAATTTCTTGGAATTTTGATCTTTTGATCTTCACTTTAATTGCTCCAAAATTCTTCAAACTTTTCATGCAATTCTCTCTTTTTTTTTTACATTACATGTACCTCACTTTTTTCACTCAAAACCTACATGCTTAAGCAAAGGCGCTCAACCTCAACCTTTATTGGTTAATGATAATAATTTTCCTGGATACATTTCAGGTTTAGGCTGCTAAACATATTGCATCCCTCAAACCAAGCGAGATTTATGTTTTTGTTCCATGATTTCACTAAAATAAGGGAGGCCACAAATGCACTATAACGTGTATTGGCTCAACTAAACATTTGAACTTTTATCGGATCATCCCACATAACACTAGCAACTACAGTTCAAATTATTATTACTAGATTCAATTATTAAAATTTCAATTTTCAAATTTTAAGTTTTTACTATCAAATTCTATCATTATCTAGCAATTTACTTTTTCTACCCCTACCCCACACTTATTTCATACAATGCCCTCATTGTATGCATAAAATAAATCAAAATTAAAGAAAAGGGAGAAAAAGGAACAGACTCCCCTGGGGATAGCGGCGTAAACATCTCCAAAAGTGTGGAAAACATGCATCTTGAATATGGACTCCGAAAATAGAAACTTGGATCTGGAACTCGCGAAATAAGGAATGTATCGGGAAAACATGAAATCGAGCCTTCAATCGTCTTCAAATGTGGTATAAATCTCCAAAAGTAGAACGACCAATGTGGGAAAGCATACGCCACATTGTATGGTAGTAAAATTGAGCCAAAATAATCTTCAGAATAATGACAAGAAGAGTAGTATAAACCCATGGAATAATAATATGTCAAGGGTCTTGAACTTGTAAAAATCTCAGATTCACGACGTGAGTGTAAGAGAATTCACGACGTGAAATCGTAATTACGCGTATTCTGAGAACCTCCTGATAACTGACTCACGACGTGAATAAGAAAAGTTCACGTCGTGAAAACTGGGCAAGCAGAAAAATATTGCCAAATCTTCTTCTAATGTCTTAATGGATTAAGACTCTTCTAAATTCATCTGTTTTTTACTCTTTCGCTGAATTTCCACTCTCTTGACTCACCCCACACTTATTTTGAAAATATGGGTATCGACTCTCGGCTTTAAACACTCCCGGCTAAAGACGTACACACTCATACCTCGCTATCCTCTCTAGGCGCTCCTAGCAATTTCTGAGAAACAACCACCAACGAAGAATAAAAGTAACATAATATTCAAAATAGTTCTTACAATCCCATAAAAATAAAAACAAACTAAAAACAAACCAAAAAAAAAAAATATATCAATCATCCTCCTCATCATCATGTGCTCCACTGGTTCCAGCTCCATCACCTCCGCGTCCGCCAAACTCCGACCATCGTGGGCAAATCGGGTTATGATACCCTAAATGAGGCGGCTGCTCCACCCCAAGATGTCGTACAACATTCTCCACAGTGCCACCTATCTAATTGGGTGTATTGGCTGCCTGCGGTCTCCCCTTCCTCTCACGTTCCTGCGCCTCGGTCTCGGTTCTGGCGCAGGTTGGTCGGCTGGCTCCTCGTCATCATCATCATCATCGCCAAGGATTCCCCAATGTGTGCCATAATTTTTCACCACTCTCATTGTTTCCAGATACCCCATGCTAAACTCATTCCCCCTCAATACATGTTAGGGAATGAGTAATTGCGGGAACAAGAAGGTCATAAGAGCAGGCCAATCGGGTAACAAAATGCCCTCCACAAATGGGGCTTCCAGGACGAGCGCTTGTCGCATAGTCCGCTAAATACCGGGCCAATAAATATGGGATATTGCAGCAAACACCCGGTTGCAGGATG
This sequence comes from Lactuca serriola, assembly GCF_051521515.1. Lineage (NCBI taxonomy): Eukaryota > Viridiplantae > Streptophyta > Magnoliopsida > Asterales > Asteraceae > Lactuca > Lactuca serriola. The sequence continues at coordinate 13,924,940 of NC_136408.1, forward strand.
CACCATAAAAAGAACAAGTTACTTTTAGTAACTTTATCACCGTGGCGTTTGTGATGGATGGAGAAAGTGATTAAACGATGGATGAGGCGGTGTATCGGGCTTTTGATGCTACTCTCGGGCGATACACCGGAATTAAAAACTCCAGTGGCAATGTTACTCCAAAACTCTGGCCCCGAAACTCCATCAGCATAGACCCGCGTGGCATCCCTCAAAAACAAAATGAACTCATACGACAAGAAAACTCCACTAGGCTGCACTCCCGATACTCCCCGCTTAACCGAAACACCAAAGCACGGGGAAAAGTAGGATCTCTGACATTCTCATGAAATGTGACCGTGGAAAAGAACTCCACACATAGCTCCTTGTACACACGCTCCTGAATGTTAAAAAGGTTGAACCACCCTTTTCAGACGAATTGGAATCCGTCCCCCAAAAAGATTTTCGTTAGATATTGGGACATCCTGTCAACCAAGCCGACCTCCCTCAACCTCGCCCACTGAATAGTGGGAGCAACAGAAAATTCTCGATTGTAGAGCCATCCCAACCGGTTATTCCATCGTGTGTAAATTTCACGGGGGGTAGTGGTTGGAAACTCATAAAACGGGTGTAAGCTTGCAATTCCAAGAGGTACGTCTCGTCTTGGTGCCATTTCTGCAAAAACAAGGAAAAACCATAGCCAAAACAACAATCCACAATTTAGAGATAAAGGGAAAATAATTCTATTCAGCCCCAGGATTCACGTTGTGAATCCTTTAAGATTCACGTCGTGAATTCGCATTCTCAGCAAGCAAAATCGCAAAAATAGGGGGTACATCCAATCAAAATATCAATGGGTTTTACTCCTATACCTCTTCCAAACACATAGCATAAACATTCAAAGGTTATTACGAAGTTTGAAGAATTAATTTCGTCATTTCACTCAATTAAAAAACCCTAACCCCAAGTTCATCTACTTGAGCAAAAACTAAACTTAATAATCAATAATTATTACTTTTGTTGGAAGTATTACGTAAGCACAAGGAAGACTAGTAGAGTTGTTGGCTAAAATCGGAGCAACGGGGACCAAGGGGGACCAAAATTCCGCTTCCACTTCATGAAGAATAAAGAAAATGAGGGTTTACTGGTTTCTAGGGCTTTATTCTGTGGTCCCGTGTTTTCAAAAATTCACGTCGTGAATTCTGAATGATTCACGTCGTGAATTGCATCTGGGCTAAAATTGGGTTATGTACTCACCGACTGATCTTGGGCCTGTTAGTCTAATGGGCTAAACTATATCATGAAGTATTTATCCGGTCCATCCACGATTCACGACGTGAATTGCTAAACTTCACATCGTGAATAAAGTCTGGAAGAGAAAAATCAATTTTGACTTTAAACTAAGTTCTCAATTATTTACTACTTCCATTTTAAGGTCCCTACATTCAGTGCTTAATTATGTTCTAATAGAGTTGGATGACATGATCTAAGTTTTTTAAAACTAAAATGCAAAAAGAAAAAGAAAAAAAATTTGCAAACCAAACTCGGGTTGCCTCCCGAGAAGCGCTTCTTTTTCTTGGAGTCTTGAGCTGGACTCCATGCCTCCTACGTTGAGTCCTCGGAAGAATCCACCACTAGGATCTTTTGTTCCTTGAATCGCCTCTTGTAAGCTTGAACTCGCCTTTTGTATGCCTTCTTTGAATTCTCATTTTTAGTTTTGACCTCTTCTTCAAGCTTGCGTTTGGTCCCTTTAGTTTCTTCCTTGCACTCCATAGCATCCTCCTCCTCTTTCACCACCGGCTTTGTCACTCTTGAAGTGACCTTCTCTTCATCACTTGTCATCTCATCATCTCCTTTGCTCACCCAAGAAGGTGGACTCTTGTAAGCTATGACTTCAACCATAAATGGAACAGATGCTCTTGGTTTTGTTCTTTTGACTTGATGAACTGCCTTGATCTCTTCTTCCATAAGCTTTTCCAGTTCTTCTAGTTCATTATCCTCATTGATTGTGAACACATCTTCTTCAACATGTTCCTTTGGAAAGCCATCTTCTATCCCAAAAACTTCTTTTTCATCACCAACCCTCAAGGTGAGCTTAGACTCGCGAATATCAACCAAAGCTTCAGCAGTGTTAAGCAATGGACGACCAAGGATAATTGGAACATCGGGATCTTCCTTCATATCCAAAACTACAAAATCTATTGGAAAAACAAATTTTCCAATTTTCACCAAAATATCCTCCACGATGCCTCGGGGTTGTGTCACTGAACGGTTTGCCATGTGAATAGTCATTTTTGTATCCTTCATCTTCTGAATTTCTAACTTCTGATAAAATGAATAAGGCATCAAATTAATGCTAGCCCCAGAATCGGCTAAAGCATTAGCCTTCATTTTTTTGCCAAATTCACATGGAAGAGTGAGGCGTCCAGGATCTCCCATCTTCTTCAGTGTCTCTCCCAACACAGCTTTTGAGCTTTGTTCACTTAGAACCACCTTGGAATGCTTCTTTAATTGCTTACGAGTGTCTATCAAATCTTGTAGTAATTTCTGATTCTCGGGAATTTTGGATAAGGACTCGACAAAGGGAGTATTAATCGGGATCCCCTTCACATGCTTGACAAACTCTCTATGCTCTCTTTCCGGTGGACAAAGGGTAGCTTGGGAAGGAAAAGGCAAAGGCGGCTGATAAACCGAACCAATTACAGAATTTTTCCGTTCATGACGGGCCCACGTCATGAACTTATATGGTTCACGTCGTGAATTCTGGAATTCAACAGCTTCATGATTTTCGAGCTTGGTCTTCTTCAGCTTTAGATCGGGCTGCTGTGGTTCTTCTTCCAATACCTCCAGGAACTTAGAGATGGCTTCTTCTTTAGTGTCTATGGCCATTACATGAGATTGGGTCTTCGTTTCGGTATTTTTCGGGGATAACTTCTCATGAACTAGAGTGGCTAGTTGACCAACTTGTACTTCAAGGTTATGGATGGAGGCTTGCTGATTCTTTATTAAAGTTTGGTGTTCCATAATAGCAGAATCAGTGGCATCGTGTCTCTTTTCCGAAGCTTCCATAAACTTCATCAACATAGTCTCTAGATCGGGTTTCTTCTCGGTTGGTGGCTGCTCCTTTTGATAGAAGCCTCGACCTGTCTGCCTATACTTTTCTTCTTTTTGCTTCTTATACTCTTCATATGGCAGCCACTCCTTCTTCGGTTTCCTCCAGTCCTCATCAAACTTATCCCCACTCGAGTAGCACACTTGAGCTTTTCTATTCCCAAACTCATCTAAATTGCAGTCCTTGGTCAAGTGTGGACCACTACATATCTCGCAACCCACTCTTATGGCATGTATTGACTGGTCCATTTGTGTTGTCCTTCGATCCAAATTATTCAGCATAGCCATCACAGCTGCTATTTCTTTAGTTTGGGCCCCTCCACCGCCTTTGATTCCATTTTGCCTAGGGTTGTGGTATTCACGAGAGTGCTTCGCGAATTCTTCAATCAGCTCCTTGACCTCCCTTGGATTTTTCTTTGTTAAAGGTCCTTGAGAGTCAAGGAGTTGTCTCGTCATAACGTTGACCCCATCATAGAATATTGACATCTCTTGTTGCACATTTAGATCGTGCTGAGGGCAATTTCTGAGCAAGCCCTTGTACCGCTCCCATGCTTCGTATAATGACTCCCCCGACTGTTGCTCAAAGTTGGCTATTGCCTTCTTGAGTTTGGCTATCTTGGATGGCGGGCAAAACTGGTCCAGGAATTGCTCACGCATTTGAGCCCAAGTGGTAATTGTACCCGGTGGAAGTGACATTAACCACTCCTTAGCAGCTCCTTTGAAAGTGATGGGAAGCATCCTAAGCAAGATGGTGTTTCTGTTGAAATTTGGGACATTGAAGTAATCCGCAATGTCGTTGACTTCATCTAGATGCTTAAAAGCATCCTCATGATCTTTCCCAAAAAATAGGATATCCTTCAGTGCAGTCAAGATGTGCCCCTTCAACTCAAATGTGGCAGTGGCAGGTATTGCGGGTTGGACTAAATCGGGACCCACATCTTCTCGGATCCGCTTCTTGTAAGCTCCCATGGACATCTCTTCAATTGCTGCCATCTCGTTCCTTGGCTCGTTCTCGGGTTCGCTCGTATGTTCTTCAAATTCCAGCTCGGTATCGTATTCGGATTCGGTTTGGACGGGTATTTGATCCAAGTGCTCAAAATTGCTCTTGTGCCTCGTGGATAGACTTGACTCTCCTGTCTTCTTTCCCGACTTCCTTGAAAAATCTGACTTTAATTCTTGTAAGGGCGTCTTTTTCTTTTAAATTGCAAACTCGGGATCTTCAAGTGGTGGCACCAAGGGTGTGTTTGAGCCTCTGGTCATGAACTCTTGTAACTCGCTAAACTAAAAACATAAAACTGAACTAAAATAAGAAAATACTAAAAATTGAAATTCGCAGCTTTCACGTCATGAGTTTATAAAACTCACGTCGTGAATTCTGTGACAGAAACAGAAAATAAAACTTTTGTTATATGCTAACCAACTAAGCTAATAAACAAAAATAACAAATAAATAACTAATTAACTTTTTGCAGATTTTATTCCACAAAAAAGGGTCAATTAATCTAATGCAACTAAATAAACTAATAAACTAAGCCGTTCCCCGGCAACGGCGCCAAAAACTTGATGTGCACAAAAGTACCCACTAATTTTAATATTTATAACCTAACAAACTTAAACTAACTATGCACTTATAGGCAGTGTACCTAGTCGGATTACAGTATAGCTTGGGTAAGTTGGGTGTCGATCACAGGGAACGGTGTTACTTAATTAATCTACTTACTATTAAATTAACCTAATTATTAACAAGTTTAAAATGGGTATTACCTGATTTTACAAGACCAGACAAACTTAACTCAAATTCAATAAGTAAAAACACACTCTTGTCTAATTTGAATCCACTTCTTCCTTATGGCTAGCTAATTATTATGGATTATCTAGTTGGTTTTAATTATATTAGTAATTTAGTTCTAAATTTACCAATAATTAACTAATTCATGTCAAACTATGTATGTTCACACACAATTAAACACAGAACTAATTATGAATATAAATATGCTATGTAAGATTTATTATATAAACGCAATTATAGTCACAATACACGTTCTCTAGCACATCTAAGTTTATCTACTCTAATTACTAACTAAGATTGGTCAATCCTAGCTCTAACAATTCAATGTTCACTAAATCATTAGGTAAACAATTTCATGCAGTTAATGGTCACTAAGCTACACAGAACATGCAATCAAGCAATTAGAGAAACAAACACAAGCATGCTAGATAAAACAAATCAAACACAAGCAATTTTACCAACTAAATAAATCCATAAAATTGAGCTATTCATAAGTTGAAAGCTTCATCTAGCTAAACAAGAGCAGCTAGATTCAGCTGCTCATCATAGCAACTAACATACTAACACAAATCAAAGTGTAATAAAACATGTTCCTAATTAACGATCAAATAATCTAAATATGGACCTTCACTCTTTTGGTGTTGAAAGCCTCTTCCCAGAACTTTTCTCTGCTCAAAATCGTCTTCTGGAACTCCTCTCTCTTGCCAAAGTTCCCTCTATTCATAATGGTCAAGGGTTTATATAGTTGCTGATTTTCACAAACTCACATCGTGAATAATAATATATTCACGTCGTGAGTTTTAGATAACCGTGTCTGTCAAGGATTCCTTCACCTGCATACATATCTTCTAGAACCAACTCTCACGTCGTGAATCTTCAAGTTCTCACGACGTGAGAATGCTTTTTCCAGATTTTTCTTCTCTTTTAATCTTTTAATTCCCAAAGTTTCTTTCTTTAACGCTTTTAGTCCCTTTTCTTCAAAATGTCTTCTTTTTGGCTGCAAATAACATTTAAGTTCATAAGTACCATTATTCTAAACAAATTACCAACTTATTAATAAAAATGTACTTAAATATTGCCTAAAAATAGGTATAAATATGTCAATATCAGTCATATCTTCATCCTAGCTAATAATCATAACTTCTATATTCCTTCGAATGAGTATCTATCTCTTAGACTTATTGACTGCAAGCAATACTCGATCGTGCACCCACTCTCTATCTCATGTTAGTATTCCAATCATGACCTTCGAATCAAAATCTCGATTCCTTATTGGATAATCCTTCATCTTAACAAACTTAATATAAGTTCTTTGATTACGAACATGGACTATTGGGTCATGTTCTAATGACCTCTCATTGTATGATGTGATGCTTAGACTCAGGTCTTTTAGAGTCAAATTCCAGAACAAACTATACCTTCCTTCATGTTCTAATGTGATATAATCACATTCTATCATATAGTACTTCTAGCTACAATCTTCTTACTTTAACAACAATCGCGGTACTTCTACTAATCGCTTCGTTTATCCTTTATTTCAATCTTCTGTCTTAAGTCAAATGCTACATCGATCTGTTTGAACCATGTAACATACTCATCTTATTCAGACCGGACATGATATGATCACTAGGGTCGGAATAATAATCGTCTTCTTAGTCATTACCGAAAAGATGGTAACGACATACATGAACAAAACATAATCAATTACTAGCGCCTTGGTAACCGTGTGACTTTCCCTGATCCAAGTGTGAGTCATGTGCTTCCAGTAGTACATGCCTCTACTACCTTTTACACCTACTCATACTCGTCCCAAGTATTGTCTCGCAGTTCTCCAAGTCATTATCACAAAAACGATTTTAACACATATAAATGTGTCCAAACAATGATATAATTTTCCCTAGACTCTACTAGGACTTCTTCCATGCATATCTTCAATCATCAATTCTGCTTCAACTCGGTTAGTGATGGAAATGTCAGACGTTGGGATAACTTCATGGATTATACCAAAAATCTTTCTTTCTGCTAATCGAAAGTGTACTTCTCCCGTACTAGACGTGTTATTTCATAGATGCATTATAAAGGCAAGCTATCACTCTTATAATATCTTCCGATAGGTACCACTCAGTATCGTAAGCCTTCTCATTTCCTCCATTTACTCAATTCATTACGAGTCTTCACCATGATGTTTTGCACACCAAAGCAGTCGTTTGGTGTGTCGAGACGAGAATATAGATAGAGGAAGGTTTAGACGCGTATTCCTCTTTATTACTTTGAAAAATTACATGCCATTTCTAATATCATAATTAAACATTTAGAAATCTGAACACACAAAGTTTCCAGATCCGGTCGGTAACAGACCATAGATCCGATCAAACGATAGCATCATAAAGCATCACAAATCATTTAGCACATAAAAGAAATTCAGACATCTTCCCTAAATGAGCTAGTGCCCGTGTCTAGTTAGGTGTACTTCCTAAAATATATTAGAGACACTCTTCACGATCATCGCTTACAATCTAAGTTTAAGTCTAGCAATAAATATTTATTCCTAGTTCGCTTAAACTAATGCTCTGATACCAACTGTGACATCCCCATTTTCACGGCCAAAAAAGACCAATTTTGTTTATGCTTTATAAAGATCAGTGTACCTCTTTTAATAAAAATGTTGCGGAATTTGTTCCTAGTAAAAGATGATAAATAGGTTATCAAATCATTTCCGAAGAAAAGTATTTTTATTCATTTTAAAACATTTGAGATGTCATCGTCAATACAGAAACATAAGCATAAACAAAACTTACATTCATTATACTAGTGATTTATATCTCCTTAATCTTTCAGTATAATGTGACTTCATATCAACACCTGTGATATAAATAAACTGAGTGGGTCAGGTTGGGAAACCTGGTGAGTACATAGGGTTTTTAACCCACAATAATATAATTATTATGTTAAACATCAAACAATCAACCCAATTACCCATCCCTATTATCTTCTTTACTCTTAAGGATCTACCCTAAGATTATGTTATTCCTCGTTCATTCATTCCTAAGGAGTATCCTAAGGAATCGACACTAAGTCTGCATAGTCTCTAGGGTTTATCTCATTTATTGACAATATCGTTTTCGAGAGTCCACTCGTAATACCTGTCAATAGATTTTTAGAGAACACCGGGTGAACACATCGTTTACAACACCTACAGGTTGTGAGCCTGCTAGTGTTCCACTAGATTGTCTTGAATAGTTTGTGGCTGTCATCCATACTCTGCTAGGTGATGGGGCCATTGCTTGGGTCATCGTTCGGCTCATTGTTTTGGCTCATCTCTTTTGCTCATCGTTTTGGCCCATCACTTTGGCTCATCGCTTAGTTCATCGTTTCGCACCATATTTTATCACTCATATATCATCGCTCATCGTTCATCTCATCTTTCATCGATCATCATTTATCTCATCTTTCATCACTCATCATTTATCTCACCTTTAATCTTCCCATGTTTTACCCAACACATTTTGTAGATATAAAATACATATGCAGTTTAGATCATTTAAAACATGTATAAAACGTTTCATCCAGCATAGATAGCAAGTATTTAGACAGTATACACACATTGCACGTAATTTATATAAAATACTTCATATCTATGTGTAAGATGAAAGTAACTATGCACTCACTTGTTAAAGTGATGATTCCAAACTCGAGCAGCGCTTCGCTTTTTACGATTGTATTTTCCTTTGACGAAACCTAACTTTATTATCGCTAAGTTTTAGTCTAATATTTATTGCGACTAATTATTAGTCTAGATTCATCATTAAGTCAAAGTCTACTTTCATGATCTATCAATTAAGGAACAAACAAGTAGGATCATATCAGAGGTAGAGTCCGTTTGGTATACGAAGTATACTGTTTGGAAATCCCACTTTAAACACCTCACTAAATCATAGCCTAGACATCATTCCTGTAAGTAGATCAATCAGTATAATGACTTTGAATCACGGATAAATCTTATTTCTAGGTTCATAATAACGATATTATATTTAAATATAAGCTATATTTAAAGTATGGTAGACTTATTTCACTTACAACATGTTTTATTAAAAACCGGGCTACGCTGGAGCAGAGCTTCTGAGCCGAAAAGCTCTTTTTCTCAGAGCCTTCGTGCGCTCAGAGGCTTTCTTCTAGCACTAGGGAAGTTTCCTACGCTTTAGGGGGGTTTAGGGAGTCTAGAGAGAAATTAGAGAGAGAAAGAAAGGCTTATCGTGTGAAGAAAATATGAAGAGTTCATCTCTTATTTATAAGAGTTTTATCATAGAGTAGGCCCTAAGTTTCGTCTGGATCTTCCGCGTAGGAGCTCCGTTTTCTACATTCTTTATATCCACGCGTTGGTATTTATGAGTACTACAACTTTGATTTAGATCTTGTGTAACATCCAGATTCCCAGGTATTTTATTTTAACCTTTTATTTTGAGTTAAAGAGAGGGACTCGACGAGTTGACACCTAGACTCGTCGAGTAGGATCGCGATTCGCTGACTGGATTAATGAATGGCCTCGACGAGTCGGCTAGGTGACTTGATGAGTCTGTGCTGGCGGCAAAAACCCTAAATCTTTGGGCCTGTGCCCTATTTAAAGGCCTTTATGCCTTCATTTGCGGCCACTACACCCCTGAGAAACCCTAGAGAGAGCAGAGAGAAAGCTTGTAGAGCAAGAGGAGGGCTAATTCTTTGGTGTGTTTTATCAAAGGGAAGGAAGGATTTCGAGTTAGGCTGACTTGTGGGACTCAAATCTTCTATCATTTTGTTCAGAGCTGCTGTGGGAGGTAAGGATGCATGTCTATCTTCATTTGAATAATAGATTTCATGAATCTAGGGTTTCTTCTCTTCACTTTTGGTAAGAGATCTAGTGTGTGATGTCCCCTTGTTACAATATTATTAGATATGTACCTTGAGAGGTCCAGAGAGTCCCTATTCTTCAGCTTTATGCAATCCTTTATGAGTTTTGGAGCCTAGGTTATCATATTAAGGGTTATTTTGGCATATAGAGATGATAGTGTGATGCATGGGCCTAAAGTTCGAACCATTACATGAATTTTGAGTGCTAGAAGGTTAGATCTACTAGTTGGAGAAACAGATCTGACCTTAGAAGGTAGTTTGAGTGTTGCCATGGAAGGAACTCGACGAGTCCATAAGGGGACTCGACGAGTCGAGTCGGGTTTCCCCGCAATTCATGACTAGTGGTAACCCGTCGAGTGGAAGGCTCGCTCGATGAGTCGAGTGAGGTTTAGATAGACCCAGAGAAAACACTTGGACTCGCCGAGTCACCTATGTGCACTCAATGAGTCTGGTCAAAGTTGACCGTTGACTTTCATTGACTTTTAGGGTTTTGGTCAACATCTGGACTTTTGGGTCAGGGAGGGGTAAAATGGTCTTTTACCCATCTGTAGGATTATAGGAAGGGATTTAATCTAGCCTTTGAGAGCCATTACTTACTTGAGGATACTGTTTATGTGATTAGGTGGAGGCTAGATCAATGTATTCGTGTGCGAGATTATCCGAGATATCCGAGGTGAGTCTTCTCACAATACATTACCTAGAGTGGTATTTATGTGTAGACCAGAGGGTCTTGTATGCTATGTGTATGTATGAGATTATGTGCATTTTGCTATATGTATGCTATGTGTTGTATAGACCGGGCCGGAGGGCCCAACGATATAGACCGGACCGAAGGGTCCAACGATACAAACTGGACCGAAGGGTCCGACGATCTATGACCGGACCAAAGGGTCCAACGAGCTACGGGACTGGAGGGTCCCGCTGAGACACATCGACCGGAGGGTCGTACTGTAACCTCAAGTGGCGTATGTGTTGTATGTGGTATTTTGGGGAACTCACTAAGCATTTATGTTTACAGTTGTGGTGTTATGTGCTTCAGGTACTAGCGAGGATCGCGGGAAGGCACCGGCATGATCCGTACACACTCATAGAGTTTACGTTTTGAGATTCTGGGATGTGATTTTGTTATGATAACAGTGGATACATTATTTTTTGATATTATCTTGTGAATAAAAGGGTGTTTTAAAAATGAAAAATTGTTTTGGAAATTTACGTTGTTACATCTCGTCGGCTAATTGTCATTCTATCTCCGATTTGCAAAACTGTATCGAATTTTTCGCGCTCGAAGAGTAAGGACTAAGTTTCGTCCATATCTTTCACATACGAGCTCCGTTTTCGACTGTCTTTTTATCGTTGAACTCCTATTAACGATATCTTCATTTCTCGTTTAGACTTTTTTGGTTAAAAATCGATAGATCTAAAATTCGAATTTCGGGTTGTGTATTGCTATGCTAAATCTTAGATAAATCATAACCGCCTCATACGAGTCAGATTTGGACGTTCTTTTTATGCACACTCTAGGTTTAACATATACTACGACTTTTATTTAGATCACTAAGCCTAGAAAGTATTTTATCGTAAATTCACTTTTTACGATTCCTGGTGTCGTGCCCGTTTTGCCGTAAAACTTCGACGGGTCGTAACTTCTTCTTCATAACTCGGATTTTGGCGTTCTTTATATGTACGGAACCCCTGTGACATACACTATAACATGGTTAAGATTACTCCTTCTAAACAATCTTCCATCAAAAGTCATTTTTGCGCTCATTATCTCTAAATTGAGTAGCCCGAATCTGCGGGCGTTACACAATACCTTGACCCAAACGGTCTCAACCAGGACCTGCCTAATCATCCATAATCACATCGGCCTCAACCACAGGTCCTACTCATCTAAAGCTATACCGTCCCGAATCCGCCCTGGATCCCAATGGTCCTCAACCCAAAACAGAGAATACTCCTCAACAATCCTGACCGATGTGCCCAAGGCATGAACTGATTCCCCATCATCCTCGACCATCTCTAATAATAGTTTACCTTGAACTGGTGAATGCTATGATTCCATTGCAATCGTATAACACCTCCAACCAACCCCGCTTACCAAACATGGCCTTACCATACTCAAACCACCACAATACCACACATCCTGAGTTAAATCCTGCAACTAATCTGGAGTTCGAGTCATGCATTTGAATCCCACGGCCTAATATGAATAACCATGGAGATGCCGACTTGTGCTTAGGAGTTCTTGAACCCCTACCAACACAACCTCAATCTGAACAACCACTTGACTCTCCCCACCTGAACTCAACGAAGGTCTCTGTTGGGTCAAAAAATATGGTTTATACTTCGCTTTTCTAGGAAAATATATTTTTTATAATATAATATGTAATATTGTGGCTGTGTACGGCTGCACATGTGTGTGCGGCCGCACACCCTGTGTACGGTCGCACACGCGTGTGCAGCCGCACACCCTGTGTACGGCCGCACACGCGTGTGCAGCTGTACACCCGTGTGCTGCTGGTGGCCCATGTCTCATATATATATATATATATATATATATATATATATATATATATATATATATATATATATATATATATATATATAGGGTGAGGAGTGCATGTAAGTGTAAGGCTAGAGAAGAGAGAGAAAGTTAGAAAGAAGAAGTGTGTGTGAGAGAGAATCTATTGTAAGGAGCATCAATCATATCATCAATACATTAGATTCAAGTTATTCTTATTCTCATTCTCTTCTATTTGATCTGACATCATCCAATTGATTGGGATTCCGCACCATCAATTGGATATGATTGATACACAAGCAATTTTGGGGACTTACAACTGGTATCAGAGCAAGGTTGTATCAATCAATTTTGTCAAATCTGGAGCTTATTTGATCTTATTTTGAAATGATAACAGCGATTTTGGATAGATCTCTGAAAATTAGGGGGGGTTTCTTCTTTGCATTTTTCATAAAAACGAGTTTTTGATCGAGTTTTGGAGCAAAAAAGGGTGAAAACGTCGTTTTTTTCGCGAATCTGTTGAAGGTGTGCGGCTCGGGTGTGCGGCCAGGGAGTGTGTGGCTCGGTATGTGTGGCCTCAGTGTGTGGCCCCAGTGTTCGGCCTTGGAGTGTGCGGCTCGGTCTCGATGTGCGGTCCTCGTCCTCGTCCTCGCATCGCAACTTCGCTTCGCACCTCATCCTCGCTTCGCAAGCAGCAACCTCGCACAACAGCTTCCATTAAAAAAATTAGAGGCGGTTTGGGGGTGCCAGGGATCGAACCTACGACCTTTGGTTCATCAGTCAGCAAGCCTTATCAACTTAACTAGCCCACCCTTTTTGTCATCCCTTCGAAACATAAATCATAAGCTGTGCTTCTCGGTGTATAATTTTGCAAATTGACAATTTCAACCCAAAAATCAATTTCTTTTATTTTTAAATTCCAATTTTCAACCCTAAATTTTAGTTTTTAATTTTTGATTTTATTTTTATCTTTTAACCTTAAAATTTTGACTTTGACTTTTAAAATTTGACCTTTGACTTTAAACTTTGACTTTCTCGTTTGACTTTTAATTTTTCAAATTTAGCTTTTCGGTTTGACTTTTCAATTTTGACTTTTGAGTTTGACTTTTTAAAGTTGACTTTTAAGGTTGACTTTCTAGGTTTTTAAGTCAAAGGGCAATTATAAATAAATAAATAAATAAATAAATAAATAAATAAATAAAAATAAAAAAAGAAAATGAGTTCCACATCAATTCCGGTAAATGAAGTTTCATGTACTCCATCTTGTGTCAAAACTCTTAAATTTTTACAAGAATCAATAGATCTAATCAAGAGAGAGAATGAGGACTGAAAATACGAAGGATATCAACTCAGGAAAGAACAAAAACCGTTAAAAGCTCAATTAGAAACCAAAATCAAGGATTTCCGAAAACTCCAAGAAGATTACAGCAACAAGTGTGAAAATTATGATTACATTAAGAAAAAATTTGCTGCTGTAACTGAGGAACTTGACGCTTTGAAAATTAAGTGTGGAAAAACAGATATTAATTTCAAAAATTACACTGCGTCAAGTAAGACAGTCGAGTCCTTATTTGAAAACCAATTAAAATTCAAAGATAATCAAAAGAAGGGTCTAGGGTATGATAGTGTTCCTCCCCCTTTCAATCATAACTATATATCCATACCTTTGACTCAGGAAGAAATTGACCGAGAACCATTTATGGTATATGGTAAACCAGTTGTTGAACAGGCAACTGAGGATGTTGAGATGAACGATATTAATGATTCTACTTCTTATGTAGGTAAAGTAGTTGATGATGAGAACAAGGAGAAAACTATTGAACAATCCAATGACTCCTTAAACTCTAAATCTGTTACTTCGAACTCAGTTGCTTCTGATCAACCTGATGTTGAGAAATACAGGCCTCTAAAACAAGCGAAACTGACAGCTTGCTGTAAGTGTGCATGTGGGAACAACCAGAAACAAGGCAAGGATACGCCACCAGGGGCAGGAAGAAACAACTTCACAGTGAAGAAAAAGACATGTTTTCACTGTGGAACACCTGGACACATTGCCAGAAATTGTCCAAATCGCTCATACGTTCCCAACTACGCACATGGCTGGCAGAAAACACCAAGAGGGAGTTACCCAAAAGAAACCCCTCAAGTTCACGTTCAGAAAATGGTGACTAGAACGCGCAAAAGGCCAAGAATCAAACCCACAAGGCCAAGAATCTAAATCCCAAGATCAAGAAGGGAATGTCGGCCAAGAAGCCAAATCCAAGAGATGCTTCCTTGAAGCCAAAATCAACGTCATCTCAACGGCGGACATCAAGTTCAAAATCAAGTGCTGAGCCACCTATCAGATCGAAAAAGAAATAGGTTAAACCCAACTACAAATGGGTTCCAAAGGCTCACTCTCACAAATCTTCTAACGATTCTAATATTTCTACATCTTATGTTTGTGATAAACAGGATATGTCATGGGAGAGAGTATCATGCAAGGATGACAAAGGTCAACCCAGTTTCAAAATGGACTGGGTTCCAAAGATCAACTGATCCCGCTCGGTGTCGGAACAGCTATGGAGGCATATCATCAGACTTCAGTTTGTTGATAATGGATGTTCCAGGCACATGATAGGAGGCATCTCTCAACTGTACAACATTCAGACATTTGTTTGAGAGTATGTGTCCTTTGCGGGAAGGGAAGAAAGCAAGTGATCACTCACGGGGTTTGTGCTTAATGACATGAAGAATTTTCGGATCTGTTCTGAGATTATGCGTGCTGTTCTCAGACCTTCTGGATGCAAATTCAATCGGTGACTTACGGTTTGAGTTTTCTTCTCTGTACTCCTGAGTTTTTCTTAAGTTGATTAGCTTTAAAGACAAATTTTTGTTTTAGGATAGTTTAAATTTGCGCATTTACTTTCGTTTCTCTCCTATGCACAAATTTAGGGGGAGAAATAAAAACAAAACAAAAATTAGAAAATTTTAAAAAAATCAAAAAAAAATAATAATATCTTGGTTATGGAATGTGCTTGAGGGAGATGTTTTGGGAAGTGAGTGATAACGGGCAATCTGAGTCTGCGTAACGTACCCAAAGTTGAAGGGTATATGCTCTGGTTTGATGTGTCGGTAGGAACGAAGAATTTAACAGACTTGACTAGGTGCAGATGAACTTAAGGAATCTATAGACTTGACAAATCTTGACCTAGTTAGTTCCGTTTAGCCTGACAATACGATGCTTGGATAGGTTGAGCAGGGAGATATATATGTGAATCTACTCGTCACATTAAATGAACCCGTATCTAGAACCGTGGTTTAGCTTTTCCTCGATGTGCGGATTTTGTCCTTAATTCTGGTATTGATGGGGTGACTGGTAAATTCCGATGAATTAGGTCTGTAGAAAATCATTTTCTTTCTTTCTTACTGTTAGTCATATGTTGCCCCCTCTACGTGATTGGAAGAGATCCGACATGGACTGCAACATATGCAACTCTATTTCTCTGCATATTATATCTATGAAATTCTTCTTATCTGTTAGCCATATGCTGTCTCCTTTGTGTGATTAACAATCCAACCTGGTACACAGCATATGCAACCTTCTACTTCTCAATCCCTCTAAAAACTATAAGTGATAATAATCTAAATCTATCTTCTCTCTTAATGATTGTTTGCTCACCCGATGTAAGGAGTACTCTGGAAGTCCTTGATTACTGGGGCATATCAGGAGGCGGGAAACATGTTCTAGTACAATTAAATTTGAATACTCAAAGATTGTCTATAGATCTCGCTACTCAATTTAGGTGGACAACAATATCCCCGGTCGTCGTCAGCTGAATGGTCCTTAAGATATAGTATCTAGGAACTTAGGATCAGATATAATATCTAGGAACTTAGGATAACATTGTCTTGTCACTTATAGTATGTCCAAATTTTGTCACAATTTTTCGTGTTTAAGTGGACAACAATACCGACGATTGACCAGACAAAGACGTGAAGATAGAAGTTACCGACAAGCGGATAAAGGTTGTCTAAAAACTTTGATCCCAAATCATTCTTAAAGTTAGATATCATTTTATTTTTGTTAAATTTGTCCATAGTTTTCCTCTATGCAAAAATTTTAGGGGGAGAATTAAAAATAATTCAAAAATCAAACAAAAATCAGAATATCAAAAATCCAATTTTTTTTGTGTGCTAATTTTTCTTTTAGTTTTGTTTTTTCTTGAAAAGTGATTTCAGGCGTAGATGAGACTCGTGGAGACTGTATTGAAGATCTTCTGAGCCAAGGCTTCATCCGTGAGCATCGAAGAATTCTCATTCGAAGGAACAAGAAATGAAGATTATTCTTTCAACATTTAATTTGTCAACCCCAGAAGCAAGGTGAAGCCGAAATTGAAGATTATGTGACGGATTGCATTGAAGCCTCCTCAATCAGTCTACTGCTATCTTAAACCTGCTGAAGTGATCAAGTAAATTATTTCTCTCCGTTGTTCTCTCTGAAGATTCTCAAGCTGAAAGCGCTATCTTTCAAGAATCTCTACAAGAAGCCTCCACACCCAATGTGCGTTCAATGTCAAATTCTGCAGAAATCCCAACTGCTCAAGATGAAGTCATTTATTGAAGATTCATATGTTCATCTTGATGTTGTGAAGAAATTTGAAGATTAATGCTGAAGCCAAGCTCCCAATGTAGATTAACAAGAAAAGCCAGCTACCTTTTAGGGGGAGTTTGCTTGGCCAATTAGAAAAGAAAGCTATAAACCAAGGGGGAGATTGTTGGGTCAAAAAATATGGTTTATACTTTGCTTTTCTAGGAAAATATATTTTTCTATAATATAATATGTAATATTGTGGCTGTGTACGGCTGCACATGTGTGTGCGGCCGCACACCCTGTGTACGGCCGCACACGCGTGTGCTGCTGTAAACTCGTGTGCTGCTGGTGGCCCATGTCTCATATATATAGGGTGATGAGTGCATGTGAGTGTAAGGCTAGAGAAGAGAGAGAAAGTTAGAAAGAAGAAGTGTGTGTGTGTGGGAGAATCTATTGTAAGGAGCATCAATCATATCATCAATACATTAGATTCAAGTTATTCTTCTTCTCCTTCTCTTCTATTTGATCTGACATCATCCAATTGATTGGGATTCCGTACCATCAATTGGATCTGATTGATACACAAGCAATTTTGGGGACTTACAGTCTCTACGCTTTAATCCTTATAAATCTCCGACCCATCTCCGTCAAACAAAATGAACTGACCATACCTTGCGCTGAACAATACTAGCGTTCCATTACTAGACAACTCCATGAATCACCCTGTTGGATTAGATGTCTAAGCCCATAACTATTATTGGTATGTACTCGATCTGAGAGTAGCATGGTCCATTTGGGTTGCGTATCATCATGACAATTTGTTAGGATGGACTTTTGAGAGAAGGTTATATATAATTTATTAATATATTATAAGTTCTAATATATTAATATGAAATCATATGTTTTAATTAGTATTGATCAAGAATTAATTTGGAATTAATTTAGTGATAAAAAAGAGACTAATTAAATCTATGGGGACTAATTATGGTAATTAGTTATATTTATATGTGTTGGGCTTATGATCCATGTTGGACCAAGTTTATGTATGGATACATAAAGAGTTAGGCCACATGAACCATGGATCATAAAACTTATGGATATGGATTTGGGTTATATCCATCACCCTTGAAATCCTACATATAAATATATAGTTCATTGCCTAAAAAACGCCACTTGAAGTTCTTGGAGTCCTTGGAGGTGTTTTTGGTGCATGGAGATTCTCTATCAAGTTTCATCCTTGTCCATGATGTGTTGTGACTTCAATTGAGGCTTCCACACTATTGGGGCTAAGCTCTTAAGGCCAAATACATCAAGACTTCAAGCTACATAAAAGGTATGTCACCCTAACTAGTATTTTATATGTTTTATGTCAAATGCATGCTAGTTATATGTTTATGCCTTGGAAACACCTTTGCATGTATAATTAGTGAAAACATAGATCCAAGGTATTTAGGATTGTATGTGCACCATAAGATGTTGTAGTATACTAAAACCCATCACACCCCACTCTTGAAAACCTAAGGGATGCTCTTGAAATCTCAACCAACCCGATAATCCAAATTATATCCCTTGACACCATTCCTGAGTTCTTATGATGGAGATTAAAGCTATAACCCTTGCCCTGAACCGACGAATCTTTATCCCAACTTCCATCTCAAAGGGTCATTGAATTCTAACCAACTACAACCCATGTGGATATAAACTCTCCTGACACTTCCGATGATCAAACAACTCATACAACTAACATTACCATCTTCCTGCTACCGCTCCAATCCCAACAACAGTAGTGCTTGAACCCAACAGTTCTTCCATAGGAAACCGTCGCTCCTTCTAGATTTAATACAAAATCCAATGAACTCTGACGATTACTAGAGGACTAACCCTCTCAATCCTGACCATAGACGTTCCACATAATACCCCCGAACTGAAGAATAACAACCGAACACATTGGAACCCGATACACGAGTTACAACCCCTCAATAGCTCACTAATGATTCATGGCATGCAAAAGATATAAAACAATTCTTAAAGATATAACCCAACAATAACAGAGAAGTAACCCAAAGATAACGCTTAGCCAAACCAATATAAAATTTCAAGAAACATGAATACTAATAACAACCAAAAAAACGCAAAAGACAACATACCGCAAAATCACCTGTCGGAGTATGGACCTCCCCTGTCTGACATTGTAATGACTGGCTCCTCTCTGCTGGGGCTCCTGTCCTACCCTCACGACTCTCAGAAAACCACAAAATAGTCGAAGTAGGTGCACTCACTGCTCCTTCCCTTCTCCTCGGACAAACGACCCACTTGTGGCCCACTTGGTTTCATGGAAAAACATAACGGGCTTGCCTCCCCCTGAGGAAAATCCCTGCTGACATGAAAAATCATGCCAAACTTATAGCAACCCATACCCCTAGAATGATAGAATCCATCGTGCAATTTCCCGCACGATCTGCACTGACTCCGGCCCTGTCGGCCCCTCAATCGCTGATCCGAAATCTTGGGTCTCTTCCTAGGACCCTCCTCTGCCTACACCTGATCTGACCCCCTCTTCCCCAGGTGCTCCAAATCATTCTCCTGCTCACAAAAGATAAAGTGCGAGCTCCAACGATAGCCATAACATCGACGTGGATCGCGCCCAAGCGCTCATCCAAGATCTCCAAAATACCGCAGGTAATCTCCGACGAGATTAAATCCTACATTTGCTCGCTAATCGGCTCAACACCTGCACCGGATCCGGAACCTGAACCAGAACCAGAACCAGAACCACATCCCTGAGTGATCATTATCCAAACTAAAATACAACATGCCAAAGATCAAAACATTCCCAAGAATCTTCCTCCCATAAGCTTCTTAGATTCTCCGAGACTTACCTTGATTCAAGTATGGATCTTATTCTTTCAGTAGTTCGGGACCAATACTACCTTCCACACATATCCATACTTTCCTCAAGAATCATCCTGAATCCTCTAAGTCGCCATCTCAAACTGATGCACCAGAGCTCACTAAACAACACGGCTACAACCACTATAGCACTCCCTAGGCTCACCTAGGTTCTCGACCTCACTCTGCCATCATCTGCTGAAGAACACCCCATAATGCCAGTCGTCCACCTCAAGAATACTATCATATTCACTTAGTAGCTAACTCCCATCATCTAAGAGTTCCATAAAGCACAAAGAAAGTAGCATTCATGCAGTAACAATTTGATCCATTCAACTATCATTGAACATTCAACCCACACACCACCACTTATACTAGAAATTCGACCGTTACTACCGGTTGCCTTATGCATGCAAATTATACATAGAACATGATCAAATAGACTGTCGAATAATAGACTCTACCCTAGAACCACAACCAGACAAGGAACAGGAAATAAGGCCAAATCAGTTATTCTAGGGCTATAAGATCCTAACCGTATACAATTTTTAAAGCATACACTTAGCAATTACTGATTCTAATAGATATTCCCATCTCAACATAGCATCCAATACACCCAATGCAACAAGGTATCACATATCAGATCAAACTACCACTAACCAATCAGTACTAGCATGCAAGTCTACCAGCTCCTACGATATACATACAAAGGCATCTCTCCTAGCATTCTATCATGCAAGAACTAAGCAGATCCTTAGCCCTAACTAGCATGCGGTTCATAAATTCATAAATCAAGTCAGAACAAATAACATATATGGGTATTCTAGGAAAATTTACTTGAGCTTGGCTGATTGCATGCACCACACCATTCTCTTATTTTAGAAAACCCTTTTCTTTTGAAAATTTTACAAATCCTTAGTTTGTGTTCAGACACACTCAAGAGTATGTCCGAATCCATCAAACCAAGGCTCTTATACCAACATGTAACGTCCCGAAAATCATGACATAAAATTTTTTGTTTTTAGAATAATAAATCGTTAATTGTAACATTCTGTTTAAAATAAACAAATAGATAAAAATTAATAATTGAATAATAACCCTAAATTCATGATAATGTGTTAGCGTTAGCCACGAGAAGTTAAATGATATAATTTTTGGAGTTTTGGGGATCTATATTAAAATATTCGACTTGAACTGTTATGAATTTTGGATGTTGTGGGCTGTTTTGTAAATTGTTGGCTTAAACTGAAAAAGATTCTTATGGGGAGGGATCAAACGTGTAAATGTGCATATGTTTGAAGGTGAACACGGGATAAACCTGTCACCCTCATTTAGCCTCCATATATATATATATATATATATATATATATATATATATATATATATATATATATATATATATATATATATATATATATATATATAGCATTGTGTAAACCCTAACCCTATTAGTATCCTCTAACCGCCAACCTAATATCCCCCACCACCGGCCGCCGCTGCCTCCTTAACTGATGACGCCGAAGTCGTTCTGCTGCTGACGAAGACAAAGAGTTATCATTCCCGTGAAGACGGAGCCGCTGACGAACAACCACAGCTCTGTTGCCACCGCTGCTGGTGTATGTTGTGTGATCGGAAATCAAAAGAGAACCACCACCAGTAGCACCACTGTGAGGTGGTGACTAGCACCTCCAACCACCGCCTGCAGCCACAAGGGTGGCTGAGCATGTGTGTGCGTTATATTGTGTGTGTGTGTGTGTTCATTTTGGATATTATGTTGTATAATCATATTTTTTGGTTGGAATGATCAAGGAAATTGCCACCACCACCACCGTGAGATAGTGGCTGATTCCTTCTGCCTCCACCAGCCGCCGTGTTGGGTGGTGGTGTGCATTTATGTGTGATTGGGTTGTTAACTGATTTGCTTGGACATGTTTTGGATTAGAATCATAACCACCACCACCATGAGATGGTGGTTGCCGTCGTGAGCCGCTGTTGACCACCACTACCCGAGGTCGTAGTGGGTGATGCTTGACTTATTAGACTCTAATTAATGTAAAAACTTAACCATTGGAAAAATTGGCTTGCGATTGGGTTTGAAACCCTAATTAGGGTTTAGAAAACCCTAATTTTGGAAATATTAATTTAAATTGTCGTGACTCGCATTTTGGACCATTGGATTGAAGTTATGTCTTATGCCCGATTACATTGTATGTTTGGGCTAGTGGAGTGATGGACTTAATGGGTTAAGAAAGAACACTTAACCCTAATTGTCATTTTATGTGAAAAAACCC
This sequence comes from Lactuca serriola, assembly GCF_051521515.1. NCBI lineage: Eukaryota > Viridiplantae > Streptophyta > Magnoliopsida > Asterales > Asteraceae > Lactuca > Lactuca serriola. Next base: position 13,946,973 of record NC_136408.1, read on the forward strand.
TAATTAGGTTTGGGTTCTTGTTGGGCCATTTCTTGGACTAAGTTGCTTTGGGCCTTTGTGGGCCAATTAGAAACGTATTTATGGACTAAGGAAATTATTGGGCTTTAGGATAAGGCCCATTGGAAAGGATTGGGCCCAATTTGGAAAATTAGGCATAGGTGGACCATAATTGGGCCTTGATGATTAAGAGATATTAGATCATCGGAATGCCAAGTGTTTGGACTAGAATATGTGGTTGGGCCTTAAGGTAAGACCATGTCGAGTGTTAGGCCCAATTTGGAAAATTAGGCCATATGTTGGGCCTTGGTTCATTATTTGACTTTTGGGCCTTCAGAGTGTGTGTTTGGGCCTTGGGCTGGGATAAAGCTAGGTTGGGGGTAAATTAGTCTTTTTACGCCAAGCATAGACTTATGGTTATGTATCGGAACCCAATTATTAATTGGGTGTTGTTTTGATGTTGACAGTTCGGGAATCTGTCAACCAATAGCTAAAGTTTTATCCGCGGGACTTCGTCAGTGTGAGGTGAGTCTCCTCACCATACTAATGGGTCAAAGGCACCAAGGCCGACCCATTTATCTATTTGTGATGATTATTGCGGATATGCTATCGATACATTATGTATTTATGTGAAGACCATGTGGGGGTTCCCATGACGATTAATTATATGTGGTATGCTAATTGATTGTGTGGTATTTGGTATGCTAGTTGTCTTTGTGATACTTGCATGGAAGACCCCATGGGGTTCCCAAAGCAGTTGGATATAAGACTATGTGGGGGTTCCCATGGCATTCCAGGCTAAGACGATGTGGGGGTTCCCATGGCAGTGGGCTAAGACCATGTGGGGGTTCCTATGGCACTCGGTGTAAGACCTTGAATGGTTTCCAAGGCATCCTTATATGTTTGTATGTATGGTTTATATGGTCGTTAGAGAAGACCGTGTGGGGGTTCCCATGGCAGTGGGCTAAGACCATGAGGGCGTTCCTATGGCACTTGGAGTAAGACCTTGGAGGTTGTCCACGATTTCCTTATATGTTTGTATGCACGACTTATGTGGATGATATGGCTTATGTAGCTTATATGGATTATATGGTTTATGTGATTATGTGGAATGTGTAGGGTATGTTATGGGGAACTCACTAAGCATCATGCTTACAGTTTTGTTTATGGTTTCAGGTATCATCGGTTTGGAAAGGAAGGGCCCGAATTGATCGCAACGCACACACCCATGTTTTCAGCATTTTATGATTTTGGGATGTAACTCTGATAAATGTTTTAATTAAGAAATGTTTTTGGAATGATTGGATTTAAAATATAACTATGTTTGACTATAATAAAAATAAAAATTTTACCTTGGATTTTTGGGTCGTTACATTAATACATATACTTCCCATAAAACCAGAGTAACTAAGTTTTAGCGAAGCATCGACAAATCAGATTAATTCACATAAGGCATAAACATGTGGTGTGTGCTCTACAATCATCCCAAGCCCATCCATTTGAAAACCAAAGTACCTAAAACATAAACTAAAAATCGTAAGCACAAAGCTTAGTGAGAATCCCAAAATATCGTACAACATACAACCACAGAATATCATGCAACAAACAAATAGTTGCCATGGGCTCCCCCCATGGTCTTGACCTGGAATGTCATGGGCTCCCCCATGGTCTTTACCTGGAATGCCATGGGTTCCCCCATGGTCTGATATCCAATTGCCATGGGCTCTCCCAAGGTCTTCCATGCAAGTATCACAGAGATAACTAGCATACCACAAGAGACATAATGGGCCAGAATTGGTGCCTTCGACCAATGGATATAGTAAGAAGACTCAACTTACATTGCTGAATCATACAAAAACACCCTTGGCTGCTGGCTGGCAGATCCCCGAACAATAAAAAAAACAACACTCAATTAACAATTGGGTTCCAATCCATAACCACAACTCCCTACCTGGGGTAAAAAGACCATTTTAACCCAGCCTAGCCTTGTCCAAATCTAAGACCCAAACTAAAATTTGAAAGGCCCAAAGGGCAATTGATCAACTAATGGCCAAATTTTCCAAATTGGGCCCAAACCCCTTATATGGGCCTTACCTTAAGGCCCAACCATTCTTCCTAGGCCAAAACACTTTGTATTCCGATGGCACATTAATAACTCAAACACTCAAGCCCAAAATACCAAAAATCACTCATGGCCCAAACCATGGCCCAATTTTCCAAATTAGGCCCAAACCCCTTCGTGGGACTTCTCAAAATCACTATCAGACCAAAAATTGATGGCCCAACAGAGTCCAAGACAATTAAGCCCAACATATGGCGCACACCGATGTTCAATAAGCAAAACTTCCTCTGACTGAGTACTTGGGGCGTACTCAGCTGTACGCTAAGCGTACATGTTGTTTGGCTTGTATGCTGCATGTACAGACTTGTATGCAAAGCGTACTCCTCCATTGAGCCAAAACCTTCATTAAGCTCTTAATGCTTGATCCCATAAGTCCAAACCACATATCTACTTCTAAATGAATGTCTAGAACCATAAAGTCACTGCCTTGGTGACTTTGCATGCCCCAAGAAGACCCAATCTCCAAGTGTAGCATTCTACTTTCATGAAATGGACCCAAACTCAAACATGGATAATTTTAAACTCTAAAGGTGCCAACTTTATGGACCTTGAACCTCAGAAACACTAAGAGGGGCAACTCAAAGCTTCTGGAGTTGAATCAAGACCACTAGATCTCATTCTTAGGACCAAAATGAACCAAAACTCATAAATGATAGATCTAAGACATCAATGATCAAGTTTAAAGCTTTTTACCTCGAACAAGCTGGAGATGAGACACATAAGCAAGATCCATAAGCTCTTCCTTGATTCCCATCCTTGCACTAAAATCCATCTTCTTGGAAATGGACCAAACACACCAAAAATGGACACCATAAGCTCAAAATGCTACCATGAAGGCTTAAGGATGATTTTTAGGGTTGTAGAGGGTAGGGATGACTGAGAAAAGAAGAAAGTGATGGGTTTTGAGCATTCTAACACTTCCTAAGTGTACATGCAACCCTAATAACCTTGAATCTATGTTTTCTCTATATACATGCAAATTTCTTTTTCAAGGTTATATCCTAACTAGCATGGCATGGGGGTTACATAAAATATAAAACTAGTAGAAATACATACCTTGTTGTTGCTTGGATTCCTTCAAGACTTTGTGAGCCTAGGACCCCAAATGTTGTGCCTCAAAGGCTTCACACAACACCACAAAACTTGGAATAACTTGAGAGAACACTTCTAGCACTCAAAATCGGTTATGCCCTCTCTAGTAACCTTACTAGCACCGATTTCACTAGCCAAAGGGTCCCTTTTATAGTGGTGTCACAATTAGGGTTTTCACATGAATACTCTTAATTGTCATGACTCTTCATTTCTCATGACCCATGGGTTTGTAACTCCCATGGACTATCCATGGAGCTCCAAATGGTTACATCCATAACCCATAAACCATGGATCACTAATCCACCATAAAAGAATTGATGATTGTCATAATCAACCCTTATATATTTAATTAGTCTCACTTTGATCACCAAATTAATACTAGATTAATACTTGATCAAATACTAATTAAATAATACTATTATCAATATATTAGAACTTATAATATATTAATAATCATAAGTGCCATATTCTCTCATTTAGTCTATCCAAGTATTGCAATGCCATGCAACCCAAATGGACCATGCTGGGTCGGGTCAAGTACATACCAAATAAAGTTATGGACTTAGACACTATATCCAACAGTCTCCCACTTGGATAAGTCTAATAACTATATTTGCAAATATGACTTCAAAATCCGACTAGCAATCGTAGCTCTTTGAAAGTCTCTAGGAACTGAGATGATGATGATACGCCATTTAAGATAAGTGATCATATAATCCTCTGCTCTCATGATATCAGCCGGACAAACACATGGAACATGGTCTTACTTATTGTCCAGCATTTGTTTCTCGATCTCCGATTTTTTGCGACATAGAACTAAATTGAACACATCAATTAGGTTCTGACCGGGCCCGGTACATGGGTCAAAACCAAATCATCGAGGGGCCCAGATATCGCTTCTATTTCTAGAAGGAACAGATAAACTTCGACTGATATGCTTGTACTAACTACTTGTTGAATTACTCACAAATGCACGTTTTATAACATCGAGTTACCAATGCGTTTTCGTACAATCAATGAATAACCAACTCATAGTCAACAACTCATATCTCTAGGTTTGAAGATTTATATGATATTACCGTCTCACGATCACTCGAGATAAATTCCATGAAGTGATGCAAGTGAGCGTGGGTTGAATCAATACTCAGCCCTTATGAGTACTCATGAATGTTGTAGCAACCATTGCATTGTCTAAAGCACTTTAGACAAATCATACAAGCCAGATTCATGACAGTCTTGAATCAATACTTACTTCCAAAGTTTGACCGACTGTGGATGCTTTGAATAATATGATATATACCATAACATAATTATTCTGGAAGTAAAAACATGCAAAATTGAAACATAGTAAACAATCAACACAAGATAGTAACACCTTACTCATAAATAAATAACAACTTTTATTTATCATCAAATGTCAATTACATTTTACAAGTTTCAGGAATCTAATTATTGAAACTAATATCATCCTTCAGGCCAATGTGCCTTGCATGCTGTAAATGCTTAACCCTGCTCAGTCCCTTCGTGAGGAGATCTGTCAGGTTCTCATCCGATGATACCCTCTTTGCCACGAGGAGTCCTTCTTCTATTCTATGTATGATGAAATGGTATTTTCTGTCAATGTGCCTAGATCTCCCGTGATCTCTTGGTTCTTTAGCCAAAGCAACCGCACTTTCACTGTCACAAAAAATTTCCATTGGCTCCTTTATAGCTGGTACAACTCCAAGGTCTCCGATGAAGTTCTTCAGCCATATCGCCTCTTTTGCTTCCTCGCTTGCTGCTATGTACTCTGATTCACAAGTTGAATCAGCTACTGTCTCCTGCTTGGAACTTTTCCAAGTAATTGCTCCTCCATTTAGGATAAAGACCCAGCCCGACTGAGAGCGGAAATTATCCCTATCAGTTTGAAAGCTAGCATCACTATATCCTTCCACTCTCAAGTCATCACTGCCTCCGAGGGTAAGGACCCAGTCCTTAGTCCTCCGCAAATACTTGAGAATGTTCTTTACCGCTGTCCAGTGTGCCTTGCCAGGGTTCCCTTGATATCTACTGACCATGCTCAAAGCAAAGGCCACATCAGGGCGAGTACAAGTCATAGCATACATGATCGAGCCCACAGCGGAAGCATATGGTATCTGACTCATTTCAGCTATCTCAGCCTCTGTACTCGGACTTTGAGTCTTACTTAACTTGGCATTACTCTGGATTGGTAATTCTCCTTTCTTGGAATCTTGCATACTGAACCTCTTCAGTACCTTATCCACATAAGTACTTTGACTAAGTCCAATTAGTCTCTTACTCCTATCTCTCAATATCCTTATCCCTAGGATATAGGCAGCTTCCCCAAGGTCCTTCATAGCAAAACACTTCCCAAGCCAGGCCTTAACCTCCTGCAAAGTTGGGATGTCGTTTCCTATGAGAAGTATGTCATCCACATACAACACCAAGAAGCTAACTATGCTCCCACTAGCCCTGACATACACACAAGACTCATCTTCACTCCTGGTAAAGCCAAACTCTCTGACTTTCTCATCAAAGCAAAGATTCCACCTGCGAGATGCTTGTTTCAATCCATAAATGGATTTTTCAAGCTTACACACTCTATTAGGGTATTTTGGATCAACAAAACCCTCTGGCTGAGCCATGTAAACATCCTCAGCCAACTTCCCATTAAGGAAGGCGGTTTTGACATCCATTTTCCATATTTCATAGTCGTGAAATGCAGTTATGGCTAACAACACTCTAATAGACTTAATCTTAGCTACTGGTGAGAAGGTCTCATCATAGTCCACTCCCGGAGTTTGAGTAAAGTCCTTCGCAACCAGTCGCGCTTTATAAGTGTGTACTTTCCCATCCATGTTGGTCTTCTTCTTGAAGATCCATTTGCACCCAACTGTCTTACGACCTGGTACATTGTCAACCAAGTTCCAAACTTGATTGTCATACATGGACTGAATCTCGCTGTCCATAGCCTCCTTCCATTTCGCAGACTCAGGGCCTGCCATGGCTTCCTTATAATTATTAGGTTCATCCAAATCTATCATTGTACTATCACTGATAAATGTATCACCTTCGGTGGTGATGTGATAACCATAATAAAAATCAGGTGTGTTCCTCCTCCTAGTGGAGCGTCTTGGAGGTACAGACTCATCTATCGGCTCAACAGGAGTTTCCTCCTCAGGTTGGCTGACAGCATTTGAGGTTCCTTCACCACTTGACTCCTGAAGCTCTTCAAGGTCAATTTGCCTCCCACTGTCCCCTTGGCTTATGAATTCTCTCTCACGAAAGACTCCTCTTCTTGCTACAAAGACCACATTGTCACTGGGTCTGTAGAAGAGGTAACCAAAGGATCTCTGTGGGTAGCCGATGAAAATACACCTCTCGCTTCGGGGCTCAAGCTTGTCATGAGTCTCACGCCTCACAAAAGCTTCACAACCCCAAATCTTGATGTGGTCCAAATTAGGCACTTTCCCAGTCCACATCTCGTGAGGTGTTTTGGCAACCTTTTTAGTAGGGACTACATTAAGGATATGGGCGGCAGTCTCTAAGGCATACCCCCAGAAAGAGATTGGTAACGAAGCTCGACTCATCATGGAACGAACCATATCCAACAAGGTTCGATTGCGCCTCTCAGCTACACCATTCAACTGTGGTGTCCTGGGAGGTGTCAATTGTGAGACAATCCTACATTCCTTAAGATAGTCAAGGAACTCAATGCTAAGATACTCTCCTCCCCGATCGGATCGGAGCATCTTGATGTTCCTGCCCAATTGATTCTCAACTTCCTGCTTAAACTCTTTGAACTTTTCAAAGGTTTCTGACTTATGCTTGATTAAGTAAATATATCCATATCTACTGTAATCATCAGTAAAAGTCACATAATAACGATTAGCATCCCTTGTAGCAACTCTGAAGGGCCCACACACATCCGTGTGTACAAGGTCCAACAAACCTTCACCCCTATCACAAGTACCTGTGAAGGGCGACTTTGTCATTTTTCCAAGTAAACAAGACTCACAACTATCATCTGACTTGAGGTCAAATGATTCCAAGACTCCAGCCTTTTGGAGTTGGCCTATGCGCTTCTTGCTAACATGTCCAAGACGATAATGCCACAAAGATGCTTTATCCAAGCTATCAGAAGAATCAATATACAACACATTATTTCCTAGATCTACAACATTCACGACTTCATATACACCATCACAATGTATTGCTTTAAAGTAAAATACATCATTGTAATAAACATTAATAGCACCATTTTTATTATCAAATGAAAAAGTAAAACCTTGTTTGTACAAGCCATGAAAGGAAATAATATTTCTCGCCATTTTGGGCGAGTAACAACACTTATTCAAATCTAACATTAACCCATTATTAAGCAATAAAGAATAAACTCCTATCTTGGTAACAGTTGATGCTTTCCTGTTGCCCATGACTAAGTTTATCTTCCCGTGCTCCACTTGCTCACTTCTTCTTAGTGCCTGCAAATTAGTACAAATGTGAATACCACACCCCGTATCAAGCACCCAAGAATTAGCATTAGATGAGTTGTTAGACAATATTGTGTAAATACCTGCATGGGTGGGTTTAACATTCCCATTCTTTACATCTTGCAGATATTTGGCGCAGCTTCGCTTGAAGTGTCCCTTATCTTGGCAATAGAAGCACTGTGCTTCCTTTGGGTTCGAAGAAGGAGTAATGGGACCTTTCTTTGTCCCACTTGAAGAGGAACCATCAAGAGTCTTACCCTTGGTACCATTTGAAGGGCTTTTCCTCTTCTTACCCTTCCCTTTCCCAATTGCAAGAACAGGGGCTGTTAAAGGAGTAGAAGTAGCAACCACTTTACCCTTAAGGCCATTTTTAGTTGTCCTTAAGAGTCCTTGAAGTTTGCTAAGTGTGACTTCCTCCTTATTCATATGATAAGTCATATGAAACTGATCATAACTTGAAGGTAAGGAATGGAGAATGATGTCAATCGCCAATTCCTCAGGGAAGTCAACATTGAGCTTTAGCAACCGGTCAACAAACCTCTGCATCTTCTGCAAGTGACCGGTGATGGGTTCACCATCCTTCATCCTTGCAGTTATCATGGAGGAAATGATTTCATACTTCTCTTGACGCGCGCTCTGATGGTATCTTTCCATCAAATCTAGGTGCATCTCATAGGGGTAGAAATCTTCATAAGATTTTTGGAGTTCCAGAGTCATTGTGGCCATCATGATGCAGGACACCTTGGTGGCATCCTTCTCATGCGTAATGAACTCCGCAAGCTGTTCTGGAGTAGCAGTGGCTTCATTAACAACCTTAAGCTCCCTATCAAGGACATATTCTTTGTCCTCATAGCGGGTAATCATCCTGATGTTTCTGATCCACTCATTAAAGTTGGATCCATCAAAGATGACCTTACCACACAAGTTCATTAGGGAAAAGGAGCCTGTAGGGTTTGAGCCATCAGCGTTATTGGAAGACATCTGGAATAGAAGGAAGTTAAGTTTCATTAGATTAAGAGTCCTTAATAAGTCACCCAAATGAAATATTAAGGCTAGGATCCAACAAACTATTTATAGGTTGAAGAGGGATGCCGTAATCCACACTATAAAATATTTGAAGGTAGGTAAATGACGATTTACCAATTTCCACCATAAGACGAAATATTTTATTATTAGGTTTTATTGGTTTTGAAAATTCCTAGATCTTTTGAGATACATTGAACTTTTCAATGGCATGTTTGAATCTCGAATGTGCCCTCTCAAGTTTGTGACTGGGATGTCGAGGATCACAAACAAGGTGTGAATAACCATACAAATTGACTTGGTACCCTTAACAATATTACCTAATCGATGTGCCGGTTAACCACACACGCTCCACCGATCTATAATAAAGTCAAGTTACCCTTTGCCACTCTTACTAGTCCATGTTAGTGTGCCGGTTAACCACACACGCTCCACTAACGACTTGGTAAGGTACAAAGTGTAATTTTATGGGCTAGCACCAATTTCACATTTTCCTAAAGTAACTAAGATTGGGAATTTATAATGTATAGTTACTTTATAACTCATTATACTTTTAATGAGAATTTAAAGTCATATCCTACCCGTTCGGCTAACGACCCTCCACCGATCAAGGAAGCGGTGGGTGAGAGTGGACACCCATTAAGTCACCATTTTATAGGCAACAATCTTATACCCCCCTTATAGACTGGCTTCGTGAATGAGGCCTACTAACGGTAAGAACGACATATTCTTATACATATCTATATAACAAAATTATAATAATAGTATAAGTGTTGATTTTTAAACTTTTTAAAAATCTAAGGTTTAATTTGGAATTAAAGTATTAGAGTGTAAGACTTTTCAAATTCCAAAACTTGAGGGCAAGAATTGAAACTATTCCAAGTCTCTTCAAGTTGTAACTTATGAGTTTTAATGGTTCATAAAAATGAAGACTCTTCATTTTATGAAACCTCTTTAGTTCTTTAATCACAATTAAAAGAAGTGACTTTTGGTTATCCATAACTTGAGGACAAGTTATGGACACCATCAATACAATTAAGATCAAGAATTAAACACACATGGTGGTTACACATAATTCCTATGATCTTCTAAAAACTCATAAGAACACAAATTCATGTCAAGCAATTTCAAGAAATCATATGAACATATATAATACTTTGAAATTGTTAAAAGTCATGTAAAATGGATTAACATAATCATTATCATTTTGAAAAACAGATTTTACAAGTCCAAAACAGATTGGGATAATGATTCTAATCCATTTCCAGCAACAAAACACGAAAAGACTGCCCAGCACGCACCTACTCGTCGAGTGCATGATCCTACTCGACGAGTAGGATGAATTTGTACATGGACTCGGCGAGTCCTCCCCATGAACTCAGCGAGTCTAGTCGACAGTGAGCAGTTTTTTCGATTTTCAAGCAGTTTTGCATCAAGTATACAGAAAACAATCCTAGGCTCTGATACCACTGATGAGTTTTGAGCATTCTAACACTTCCTAAGTGTACATGCAACCCTAATAACCTTGAATCTATGTTTTCTCTATATACATGCAAATTTCTTTTTCAAGGTTATATCCTAACTAGCATGGCATGGGGGTTACATAAAATATAAAACTAGTAGAAATACATACCTTGTTGTTGCTTGGATTCCTTCAAGACTTTGTGAGCCTAGGACCCCAAATGTTGTGCCTCAAAGGCTTCACACAACACCACAAAACTTGGAATAACTTGAGAGAACACTTCTAGCACTCAAAATCGGTTATGCCCTCTCTAGTAACCTTACTAGCACCGATTTCACTAGCCAAAGGGTCCCTTTTATAGTGGTGTCACAATTAGGGTTTTCACATGAATACTCTTAATTGTCATGACTCTTCATTTCTCATGACCCATGGGTTTGTAACTCCCATGGACTATCCATGGAGCTCCAAATGGTTACATCCATAACCCATAAACCATGGATCACTAATCCACCATAAAAGAATTGATGATTGTCATAATCAACCCTTATATATTTAATTAGTCTCACTTTGATCACCAAATTAATACTAGATTAATACTTGATCAAATACTAATTAAATAATACTATTATCAATATATTACAACTTATAATATATTAATAATCTAAGTGCCATATTCTCTCATTTAGTCTATCCAAGTATTGCAATGCCATGCAACCCAAATGGACCATGCCGGGTCGGGTCAAGTACATACCAAATAAAGTTATGGACTTAGACACTATATCCAACAGAAAGATGCTAGTGTTATGCTTATATAGGGTACAAACCTAAAATTAGGGTTTTCAACCTGACCCTCGTACACCCAGAGTATGAGGTCTCGCACCCCGGCCCAACCTCGCACCTACGTTGTGCGTTCCTCCAGCTACGCCTCGTGTAACTCCCTTTGCCTCGGTACACCCTGCGTACAACCTTGGTACGCCCTGCATACTAGGGTTTTCCCCCAAACCCTAATTCAAGTGAAGACCATAACTTTCTCGATACAACTCCACATTCGACCATCTTTATATCCATGAAAAGGTTATCGAGAAACTCAATACTATTATCAATTCATACTCGTCATAAGATATCCCAAACGAAAATCCACTTCCCAAAAAAGCCCGAGCTGACAAAATTACCGAAATGCCCTTTGATTTTAAAACAAAAACCGAATACCTGAAACATCTGAATTATATTATCCAACTCCAACTGGGTCCAAAACTCAATTCCTCAAGGATTTGAAGCCTGCTAATACCCAATCGCTGATTAGGCATGACATACCCTTCACATGATATGAATAAACGACATTAGGGTCTCCCCTTACTCGCATGTTCATTTGTTTCAGATAGAATCAAATATACAAACAGTAAGGTGGTGTTTGTTTTTGAAATTGTAAAATGTGTTCGGTCTTTTTCTATGTTTACGAAATAAAATATGGACCAAAAATCTTTTTTCATGTCTTAAGTCTTAATAAAAAAAAATTGTTAGTTTTTTTAAGTTTTCATGAAAAAAAATTTGGTAGTGTTGGGGTTAGTAGTGGCGGAGATGGTGGTGGTGGACAAGGCGGTAGCAATGTAGATAGATGTGGTGGAGGTTGTGGCAGTGGTGAAAATAGTGATGGAGACATTAGGTTGGAAAAAGAAATACTTACAAAAATGTTTTCCCAAACCAAAAGCTATTTTTTTGTTTTTGAAAAAAAGAGGTCAAAATTGTTTTTGACAAAATTGCAAAAATGGTCCCTGTGGTATTCATTTTTTTGGGGTTTTAGTCCAAACCACGACTTTTTTGGATTGATGGTCCTTTTGAGCTAGTTTCGTTGTGTTTTTGGTCCCTCCAAATAGTGAAATGACTGTAATACCCTTAGGGTATTTAATTTCCATTTTTCTTTCCTTCTCATTAAATCTAATGCTAATTTATTTATTTTAATAATTAAAAAGATAAAAAGGGCCCTCTCTCTCTCTCTCTCTCCAGTTTCAATACCCAAAGATACAATCCACAATCATCTTCTTTAACACTCTCGTTTTCTTCAAAACCTAACTCCTCACCACCATCTCTTATTCCAGCTTATCTTCCAAAAGCTTCATTGATTTCTACAGCAACCTCAAAGCCTCTTCGGGTTCATTGAAAGATTCATATATTGCTGAGATTTCAGTCATTCCACTAGCAATGTGTTTTGGGGGTCATTCTATGCCAATCATTGCAAATTCTTGATGATATGCATGCAACTTCATAAACCATAGTCTAACTAATGAAGAAAGTAATAATGACAGATGATGTTTGTGTTATTGTATCTGATAATTCAAAGGAGCAACCAAAGAAGAAATCGTAAGTAAATAAGTTCAGGTACTTGGTTTAGGGGGGCTAGTAGGACTATAATGGCGATCATATAAGTATCGAATTCGATTCCAATGGTTCAGTCATAAACTAGTTGAAGCCTCTCGTCAATGAATTGTAGCAACGGACATGATTTACTACACCCAAGAGTGAACACACACCAAAACTCATCAAACTAAGTTGAATTAGGTTTTCTTAAATTGAACTAGATAGAGATATAATGGAAATCAACTCAGAAATCGAAAACACGTTTAGAAATTTGGCAGAATAACGACCCATTTCAATAGTATACCATACCTAAAATTCAATTCCTCGAGGGGGAAAGGTGAGAAACAGACAAGAATAGCGGTCCAGTTCTTTGATTTCTACATGCAATCCAATGAAGATAGTGAGTGGGTTTAGGATTTCCTGAGGGAAGCAACAAGGAGTATGACATGATCGAGACAGATACACCCTTCGTCTCCATAAAGTAAAATAGATCAGACACCTGTTTCGTTCATTTGTTGATTTGCAAACTGGGATATTGATTCATCATCCAAATCAAATGCCTTTCAAAAACCTACTTACACTGCTTGATGTATCAGACTGCTTGAGACCAATAAAAATGGATTTCGTTCATCTGAAATCGAAGGATCAACAAATTGATTTCGGAGATCTTTTCGATTGATTTTCGAAGGTGGTTGTTGAAATCAACACACACATATACACCTGCAAATCCATTTGAAATCAACATACTCACACACGTTGTTTCAATGAGTAATCGAGGGAATGTTAGCTTATGTAGTTCTCAAATCTGCAAATGTAAAACGGGATGAAAGGGGGAAAATGAAAAAAATAAGAGAACGTGGGGTGAGGTACAGTAGAGAGAGAAGGGGGGAGGGAGAGGGACAGAGAGAGAGAGAGAGAGAGAGAAGGGGAGGGAGGGAGAGAGAGAGAGGGGGTGGGCCCCTTCTTATTTTTTTTATTATTAAAATAAATAAATTAGTATTAGTTTTAAAAAGAAATGAAAGAAAAACAGAAAGTAAATACCCCAAGGGTATTACAGTCATTTCACTATTCGTAGGGACGAAAAATGAAACAAAACTAGCTCAAAAGTAGGGGTGTGTATGGGGCGGTTTGGTTCGGTTATTGGTTAAAACTGAACCATAACCATTATGATTGGTTAATTCATTTTGGTAACCATTAGGTATGGTTAATATTGGTTATGGTTAATGGTTTTTATCGGTTAACGGTTTTGGTTAATGGTTAATATTGGTTAACCATAATGTTCAAAATAATATAAATGACAAAAATATATTGGCATAAAAAATGAAAATAGAATACCAAAAAGTCCTCGACGCCAATGTTTGTAACCTAACTTATAGTAATAGAATAAAATGTGTACCTTTAATACTTAGAGTGAGATAACATATAGTCACATTCAAAATCAAAAACATTCAATAAAAATATAAAACAAAAAAAAAAGATTGACATTAATAATTTCATATATTGATAATTGATATTAATATTAAAATAAAGTCAAACAATCATACACGTTTAATGCGATTAAATCAAAAACTATCAAGTAAAAGAGCCAAACATTCATATTATGTGTTATCTGGATAAGAAAAAGTCAATCACTTATACATTCAATGTGATTAAGTTAACACAATAAATAAATAAAGCTAAAAAAGTACATTCTTAATATCAGAGAGTCAAGAAGAACCAAAAACTTAACTTACATAGAAGTCTTGATTATTAAGTCAAAAAATCCTTCGAATAAGACTATAAAATCAAAACAATCTTTGATTATGATTAACGGTGTAAGAACCCTTCGATTAAGATTATGAGTGTAAAGATTAAACTAATTGTAAATAATGTTTGCAAATTGTAGAATTAGCCGATTACGAATTACAACATTAATCAACAATCTAACTCGATCAATGCATGATTGGAAGATTGTGTGTGTCTGTGCGATCAACCTTTGATGGTCTTATTGCTCGTTCGTCTCTTGATAAGTGAGGATTACTGGATTATATTTTGAAATTTTAATGGGTCTTAAATAAGTCTGACTATATTATTTTATATATAATCCATAATTTTTATATATATTAAAATATAAAGTTAGCGGTTCGGTTAATAATGGTTCGGTTAAACTATAAAACCTTAGTTATCGGTTAACAAAAATTAGGAACCAAACCAACGGTTCTTTAAATGGTTCGGTTATTATGGTTCAGTTATATCGGTTAATTTGGTTTTGGTTTGGTTTTTCGGTTATTATGCTCACCCCTACTCAAAAGGACTATCAATCCAAAAAAGTCGTGGTTTGGACTAAAACCCTAAAAAAATACATATCACATGGACCATTTTTGTCTTCTAAAAAACAAATATTTTTTTCTTAAATATCTTTCTACCCACAAATATAAAATATCATAGATTTTTTTACCAAAAATAAACACCACCTAAAAAATTAGATTTCTCTCAAGATTTAATTCAAGAGCTTGAGCGTATTACTGAAACCACTTTTACCACCAAACTATAAGCGCAATGTAGTCGTTCTAGTTGGAATAAGGACCAAAAATGCAAGATCTAGAACCATGTGACTGATCTATCAACTTTTCGAAAGTTGGAATAAAACTACAAAGTTCACTAAACTACAAGGACAATTTTGTAATTTATTCTAAAATCTAACTGCATTAAGCCAAAAGCTAAAAATCTATAATCATGTCAACTTTGTCAAGTATACAACATTACCCATAAGAGCATTAGGTATGGGCCCATTCAGGTGGTGTTATAACAACTTATAACACCAAGACGGAAATGGTGTTCATGGTGTTATGACCATGTTATGAGGAGGTTAAGAGGAGAAAATTAGAGAGAGGAGAAATGTGTAGCCAATCAATGTTCTCGTTTCAATATGTCATAACGCCAACAAGATATGCCATAACACCAAGGGGGAAATGATGTTCATGGTGTTATGACCATGTTATGAGATACCACATCAGCAAAAATGCAACTTCTCGTTGCCCATACCATATGCTCTAACAATTTCATAACACGTCCAAAGATGACTAGATTATCTATGATCCTATGAAACGATAGATTTTCAATCTGATCGCCTTTCACATTAATAATTGCTCTTGTAAAACAATGCATCTGATTGAAGTTTATGTAACGTAGACTCAAAGTTTACAGAATTGATAGGAAAGAAAATAGATATTCAGATAACATAATGAGAATATATAAGTAAACAAATTGACAAAAAGTCGAAGGATTGTGATGGGACACAGGATGACAAGAATTGGGCGTCGTTTAGTACACGTCAAAGGATTTGAGTCGCTATCAAGCCAACCAGCTCGGACCAACTCCAATATATTTAAAACCGAGAGTGGGTTTCTTGTGGTTGACACTGTTCATAGTGGACCTCTTGATACTACGCCCTACCTCACGCCCCATTCCTAGTATATATATATATATATATATATATATATATATATAATAAACTAATAATAATATGTAGCTGAAAAGTTATATATAACTTTAAATAAAGGGACACATACAAATTACAACCAGATACATTAACAAACAAAAGTATTTATAGAAGCTTTTCCTAAAATATTTTATTATTCAGAAAGACAAACAAAAGTATTTTTAGAAATTCAAAAAGACTTTAGCAAATTCGTTTTGGAAAAATCTCTAAATATTTTTATTTGCAGTTATTTGTTCTATAACAAATTTGTAGCTATCTCTTTTTCTTTTATGAAAAGATTCAATAAAATCGAATTTATTCATAACAATATAAAAAATATATTACAAAGTTACTTAATCATCAAAACTAAATATTAGCTATAATGATAACATTTGAAGAATTTTAAAGTTCGATAGTCAATCATATACAAAATTAAAAGTTCTTCAAATATGAAAAAACAAATGGATGATGTAGCATCCTTCGTATAGGTCTATTTGAATTAGCCTTTAATTCAATCGTTCAAACTAATTTTAGAGTTTTAATTTGTGGAAAAACGATTCCAAAGTTTAATTCAAATACCATATAGAGTTCAAACACGGATAACGGTCTCAATTAAGATTTTCCAAAAACAATGGTTTAAAACAAAAATTCATGCGAGAGTGATACAATATATATCAAAATAAAGGTTTTAAAAAATATTACAAACCAAAGGTCTTCTAAATATCCAAATGTAACGTCCCAAAATTCAAGACTAAAAATTTCTTTTAATAAAACATTACTTAAAGCAAAATCATCAATCCAAAACATAATCAAAGTATTGATTTCCAAAACATATGTTCGTTATCAGAGTAAAACATTCCCAGGCTGTCTAATCTATGGTGTGTGCCATGCGATCACCCAGAGCTCTTCCCTCCGCTACTGGAAGTACCTGAAACCAAAACTAAAAACTGTAAGCACGAACCTTAGTGAGTTCCCCACCCTACCACATACCATGCATAACCACATACTGCACATACTGGGCCACGCTCGCTATCCTAGGCCTCGCCCCCTGCCTCGAGCCTCGCCCGCTATAACGGCCCCGCCGCTCCAGGCCCCGCCTGGCTTCGAGCCCCGCTCGGATACAGATCTGTTTCACTTAGGCCTCGCCTGTCATTGGGCCTCGACCACCAACAAATACAAACACATAAACATATCGCAACAGATTAACATACACTACCGAATCATGTTCTAAAGGCCTCGCCTATCTTGGGCATCGCCCATGTCCTGCAACTGGTGAGTCATGGAACCCCATCCACACTCCTACTGGTAGTGAGATACGGGCCCTGCGCACACTCACTCTTTCCCTAGCTTGGGCCTCGCCCCTACTCTGCTGCTTATGAGATGTGGAACACCATCCACACTCTGCTATTGGTCAGGTACGGGACCTCGCCCACACTCACCTCCCTACCAGGCACATACATGTATCACACATACAACAAGTATAAAACTATCATATAAGCCATTCCTTGGGCACCCGCCCGCTATCATTGGACCTCGTCCTGAATATCATACTAGCATACTATGCCTAGGGCTAACCCCCAGGTCTTCTACTCATAACTACAGGGGTCGGCATTGTGGCCTTAGACCCATTCACACAAAGGGAAACTCAGTTGCACTTGCTGAACTTGCTGATATCCCCTCTAGCTGTTGCCCGGAAACTTTCTGAACTCCTGCTCCACTAGCTCCCCGAGCTACCAATATCAATGCAACACTTAGTCTAACTGTCCCCCGAAAGTCAACTAAATCAACTCTGGTCAACGTCAAAGTCCTGGTCAAGGTCAACCTTCCAGGTCAACCCTACTCGCCGAGTCTACCTACTGACTCGCCGATTTCATATGCTCAGAGTCCTTCCATTCGCGACTCGACTCGCCGAGTCAGTCCATGACTCGCCGAGTCCACTGATTTCCGAGTCATGTCCTGTCCAACTCACTGAGTCTCCACTCGACTCACGGATTCGAGTCTTAACTCGAAGGGTTCGGGGTTTCGCGACTTGACTCGCCGAGTCCAAGAACAGACTCGCCGAGTCCAAGGCAATCTTCATCCGACTCGACGAGTTGTTCATCCCACTCGTCGAGTTCCTCCTAATCTTCATGCTACTCGCCGAGTCCATTCAGATCTTCATACATGCAGAGGACTTTTGAGTCATGCATGGGCTCCAAACTGTAGATCTGCCCTTCCCAAGCCTATTCCTCACGTAAAGTTGCAAACTTTACGTGTAGAGAAGGAGATCTAGGCTAAACACACCATAAACTAGGGTTTAAGGCAAGGAGGCTCTATAATCAAATCAAGGGCAGTTACTTTATGCTTCACAAGGCCAAAATGTGATTAGATCCAAAGTAGCAATTACAGATCTGGTTTCTAACTCAAATGGATATCTAAACATGGCTTAAAAGCCTCAAAACTCATAACTAGAATAGATCTAAATGAAGGAAACGACTTAGTACCTTCAATAACTCTAAAAGGTTCCACAAACTCTGGATCTAAGGCCAATCCTTGAAGCTTCAATGATTTCCCTCTTCCTTCTTCCTTCAAATCACCCAAAAATGGCTTGGAAGCTTGAATGAGCAACAATGGGGCTTAGGGTTCGGTGTTCTGGGTTAGAGAGGCAGTAAAGGAACCCTAGGGAAGAGAATGAGACGTTTAAATAGGCTCCAAGTCCCGGATTTAGGGTTTTCCTCGTTCAGACCAAACTCGCCGAGTCTCCTTAGCCGACTCGCCGAGTCGGTCACTTACTCCTTGACTCGGATCCCGCTCGGACTCGCCGAGTTCCTCCTTGGAATCGACAAGTCGTCCCTTAAACTTAGGGTTTCCTTTCCTTTCTTGGCCTTCCTGACTTTGGGTGTTACAACTCTCCCCTACTTAAACTAAACTTCGTCCTCGAAGTTTGCTATGGCCAACCGCTTACGATCTGCTTCCAATACTCTACTAATTGATCCAACACCAGCTGCCTACCTTCGTTGGTCTTTCACTCGGTCATTCCGATTAACATTAATCCTTGCGGATAATAATCTTGGGTCAACCCTGACCCTGAACATTCTGGAAACACAACTTACTCAACCGACAATCCTTCTAGTACTCTCCGAGTAATGCACTAAACCCATAGGGGTTCACCCCTTCTTTCCTTGCGCGATTTCCTTGCCTTCCCAAGGCGATGCTCCATAACCAACTATTTCCTCTATCACTGTGAAGATCCTATCTTCACCAAATCCATTACTCCCGCTACCTCCAGTACGGGTCATTATCGTCAGTATCCACTGGGCATTTCTTTCTACTATAATTTGGTGTCTAGCACCCCACGATCAACTAACTGAATTCCACCATAGACTGCTTACCCGCACTGCTACTAACTGAAAATTTCTGCTATTCCTTATCTACCTTCCGGGTGAACTGAGACCACCCTGGTCCCTACCAACCTATCAATATCTGGATTACCGGCTCCCACTGTTTGCTAGTCCCAACACTACTCCTAGTCGCTCCCAGCGACTTTTGAAGAAACTTCGACCACCTATAACTGCTCAATCTATTCTGCCATTCAGGCACTACAATCATGGGATCCTCGATCCCCTATCTTTACACTAAGGTCCCACATGTGCTGCTAAAACTCACGGGCCTCGCCCACGGGTCTCACCCGCCTCTATCCTTCTAGTCCCACTTACCTAACCACTCTCGCTCGGGCCTCGCCCACGGGTCTCACCCAACCATACTACTGAGAAACCCTGCTCTCAGGTCTCACCTATACTGCTACTCTCATACGGGCCTCGCCCACGGGTCTCACCCAACTATATCCTAGAGCGGCCTCTCCTAAGGTCTCACCTCTCTAGGGCTATACAGGCAAACTCCCTACCATTCTCATCCACTACCCATTCCTGATCCCTATCTGATCACTAGGAGATAAGGGCCTCGCCCCAACTTCGTTAACAAAGCTACTTAGGAATGCTACGGCTTACCTGTAGTCTTACATCACCTTCCATCACTGACTGCTAGTGAATGCTACAGCTGCCCCATAGTCTTACAACACTTTCTACCACTGACCGCTAGTGTATTCTACGGCTGGCCCGTAGTCTTACAACACTTTCTACCACTGACTGCTAGTGTATGCTACGGCTGCCCCGTAGTCTTACAACACTTTCTACCACTGACCGCTAATACGAAAGCACCCCGTGCTATCAGTTCTCAAGATCCTCATTTCGACTCTCTCGAGTCCTACAGGCGATCCACCAACCTGAATTCCCAACCACGTACTAACCATCACCATCACACGCACTAGCTGATAGGGAGTTTCTCAAACTCCCAACCTGAACTCCGCAATCCATCAAACGCTGTACTACTTCTTTTCCTTCTCGGAGGTCGCGCACTCATTCTAGATCTGCGTGCTCTTACCGTTGCAGGCTCGGAGGATTCTCCCGCACTTCGATCATGTTTAACCCTTGCTGCTCAATTCTCGAAAAGAAATCCCAATCCTTGCTACCATTCCATAATCAATCTGCTGAGGAACCCCAAGCTTTCCATAGCTAGGGATCTAACCAGCCCATTTCTAAAACTATACGGCTCCGAACTAGCGTGACATACCAAGTCCCTCCCAGGCATGCTACAGTTACTGCATCCTAAGTAACCTTCTCTAATAGAGCCCATCCCTTAACTATCATTCAAATATCCAAGGTATGCAGATGGCATATAACTCGATCTCAATCAAGTTGTACAAAAAATGAAATACTCATACCGATAATGATGCAGAACCATAACAATATAATCATACACAAATAAAAGAACTGAAAACGGGAATCGCATACTTGCAACGTCCGATGCTACTCGCGCCTCCAAGGTAGTCATCTGAAAAGCCCTGCCTTCTACCGCAGGCGCCTCTGTATGGCCCTGACGGCCGTCCATGATCCTCAAAGTTGCAGGGGCAGGTGCCATCACCCGTCCTTCCGGAAGCAAACTGGGGCACTAGGCCTTCTTGTGGCCCCGCTGATTGCAGTGAAAACATATCAGGTCGGATCCCTGAGTGGTGGTAACAATACAATCCCTGCTAAAATGACCAGTCTGACCGCACTTGAAACAGCCAGACTCACCACCGCTACCACTCTTGCACGCGCCCCCGTGCGCCCTGCCACACTTCCCGCACGACTGCGGTCCTGATAATCCCTCGATCTCGAATCTGATCCCCTGGGCCGTTTTCCCGAACCTATGGCTACCTGAGCTTCATTCGGCTTCCTCTTACGGATCTGCTCTAAATCGATTTCCCTCTCTCTAGCCCGAGCGATCATATCCTCCAACGTTTTGTAGCTGGACCTGCTCACAAACTACCTGATGTCATCCCTCAACATCTCATGGTATTGGGCCTTCTTCATCTCCTCATCCGTAACATACTGCGGTACCAGAAGAGCCCTCTCCCTGAACTTGGCGGTGATCTCCGCCATAGTCTCAGTGGTCTGCGTCAAATCCTGAAACTCCCGTGCCAACTGCTGCACCTCAATAATTGGCGAAAACTCCGCCCTGAACCTGGCCGACAAATCGCTCCATGTCATCGCGTCCAACGCGACATCATCCCCCAAAGCATGACCGATCTCCTCCCACCAATCCCTTACTCTGTCCTTCAGAAGACAGGAAGCGAGTCTGACCTTATCCCCCTCAGGACACTGACTCGTACGGAATGCGTTGGCAACATCAGCCAACCATCTGCTGCTAGCGATGGGGTCCCTAGCCCCATGATAATCTGGTGGCCCGCAAGCCCTGAACTCTCGAAATGTCAAGGTACGCGCTCCCATGAAAGCCATCATCTCCGTACGGAAGGCTCCCAGCCTCTCATCCAAAATCTCCAATATGCCCTCCTTGACCGTGCCAAAGAACACAGGAGTCTGATCTAGAATACTGCGCGTAACCTCCACTGATATCAACTCCCTCATTCGCTCCTCGAGCTGTTCGGCTCCTGAACCCGAGCCTGATCCCTCTCTGGTGCCTGATCCGCCCACTGGTCTCTCTCGTAACGTCACCATGCTGAAAATATAATACATCCACTCTCAGAATACTTATCACCGCTGCATGACCAAACACACGCACTACTAGGCTCCCGGTCTTGCCTCGGCCTTTCCTGAATCGAGTACGGATCCTCTTCTTTCAGTAGTACGTTCCCATACTACCTTCCACATCTATCCGTACTTTCCTCAGGACTGGCTTCGACTCCACCAGGTCCCTTTTCCACTACTACTGTTCCCAACACTATCTCATCCTAGGCTTATCCTAGGGAAACCTCTGACTCAACTCAAACCAGTCCTCAGCTGCTGAAGGTCTCCTTGTGATGCCAATTAGTCATTACCTGGATACCATCACATGTGACGAGGCTCAGATAATCCTTTGAGTAAAAGACTCGTCCCTACAACGGTTGGATTCAAACAAGAGCTGCGAAATAGGGCCAAATCTAGCACTCTAAGATTATTCAACCCTGATCACATGTGACGTGACGTATCCACCTAATGGCTAACTCCCAAAACTTGGAATCCCATATTGCACAAAGCAAGCAACATTCAGACAAGGGGAAAATCTAACCACAACATTCTCAAGCAATCATGTCCACATAGCAAGAATCTGAACTAGCATGCAACACAAACTCATAAACGCAGGCATAACCTAAACATGCTATCCTACTACTGTCTAATCAGCGCTATCATGCAGCTCAAAGCACATATAATAGGCACATAAGGCATCCTCCTTAGATCCTTAGTCCTAATCTAGCATGTTGTTCTACTAACTGATAATCAAACCATAAACTTGTATGGGTATTTTGGGGTACTTACTTGAGCTCGGCTGATTGCATGCACCACACCCATTTTCTCTCTTCAAAATTCTTTTATTTCTGAGTTCTTTTTGCTTTTCTAAAACCGTTTCATTTCTAAAAACTTCTTGTTACAAAACTGTCTTTTCATTTTTGAAAACTTTTTATCCGACCCCTTAGTTTGAGTTCAGACACACCCGAGAGTATGCCCGAATCCCTCACACTAAGGCTCTGATACCAACTTGTAACGTCCCAAAATTCAAGACTAAAAATTTCTTTTAGTAAAACATTACTTAAAGCAAAATCATCAATCCAAAACATAATCAGAGTATTGATTTCCAAAACACATGTTCGTTATCAGAGTAAAACATTCCTAGGCTGTCTAATCTATGGTGTGTGCCATGCGATCACCCCGAGCTCTTCCCTCCGCTACCGGAAGTACCTGAAACCAAAACTGAAAACCGTAAGCACGAAGCTTAGTGAGTTCCCAACCCTACCACATACCATGCATAACCACATACTGCACATACTGGGCCACGCCTACTATCCTAGGCCTCGCGCCCTGCCTCGAGCCTCGCCCGCTATAACGGCCCCGCCGCTCCAGGCCCTACCTGGCTTTGAGCCCCGCTCGGATACATATCTGTTTCACTTAGGCCTCTCCTGTCATTGGGCCTCGCCCGCCAACAAATACAAACACATAACCATATCGCAAAAGATTAGCATACACTATCGAATCCTGTTCTAAAGGCCTCGCCTATCTTGGGCCTCGCCCATGTCCTGCAACTGGTGATCATGGAACCCCGTCTACACTCCTACTGGTAGTGAGATACGAGCCCAGCCCACACTCACTCTTTCCCTAACTTGGGCCTCGCCCCTGCTCTGCTACAAATGAGATGTGGAACACCATCCACACTCTGCTATTGGTGAGGTACGGGACCTCGCCCACACTCACCTCCCTACCAGGCACATACATGTATCACACATACAACAAGTATAAAACTATCATATAAGCCATTCCTTGGGCACCCGCCCGCTATCATTGGACCTCGTCCTGAATATCATACTAGCATACTGTGCCTAGGGCTAACCCCCAGGTCTTCTACTCATAACTACATGGGTCGGCATTGTGGCCTTAGACCCATTCACACAAAGGGAAACTCAGCTGCACTTGCTGAACTTGTTGATATCCCCTCTAGCTGTTGCCCGACAACTTTCTGAACTCCTGCTCCACTAGCTCCCCGAGCTACCAATATCAATGCAACACTTAGTCTAACTGTCCCCCGAAAGTCAACTAAATCAACTCTGGTCAACGTCAAAGTCCTGGTCAAGGTCAACTTTCCAGGTCAACCCTACTCGCCGGTTCTACCTACTGACTCGCCGAGTTCATATGCTCAGAGTCTTTCCATTCGCGACTCGACTCGCCAAGTCAGTCTATGACTCGCCGAGTCCACCGATTTCCGAGTCCTGTCATGTCCAAGTCACTGAGTCTCCACTTGACTCACTGATTCGAGTCTTAACTCGAAGGGTTCGGGGTTTCGCGACTTGACTCGCTGAGTCCAAGAACAGACTCGCCGAGTCCAAGGCAATCTTCATCTGAGTCGACGAGTTGTTCATCCCACTCGTCGAGTTCCTCCTAATCTTCATGCTACTCGCCGAGTCCATTCAGATCTTCATACATGTAGAGGACTTTTGAGTCATGCATGGGCTCCAAACTGTAGATCTGCCCTTCCCAAGCCTATTCCTCACGTAAAGTTGCAAACTTTACATGTAGAGAAGGAGATCTAGGCTAAATACACCATAAACTAGGGTTTAAGGCAAGGAGGCTCTATAATCAACTCAAGGGTGATTACTTTATGCTTCACAAGGCCAAAATGTGATTAGATCCGAAGTAGCAATTACAGATCTGGTTTCTAACTCAAATGGATATCTAAACATGGCTTAAAAGCCTCAAAACTCATAATTAGAATAGATCTAAATGAAGGAAACGACTTAGTACCTTCAATAACTCTGAAAGGTTCCACAAACTCTGGATCTAAGGCCAATCCTTGAAGCTTCAATGATTTCCCTCTTCCTTCTTCCTTCAAATCACCCAAAAATGGCTTGGAAGCTTGAATGAGCAACAATGGGGCTTAGGGTTCAGTGTTCTGGGTTAGAAAGACAGTAAAGGAACCCTAGGGAAGAGAATGAGACATTTAAATAGGCTCCAAGTCCCGGATTTAGGGTTTTCCTCATTCAGACCAAACTCGCCGAGTCTCCTTAGCCGACTCGCCGAGTCGGTCACTTACTCCTTGACTCGGATCCCGCTCGGACTCGCCGAGTTCCTCCTTGGACTCGACGAGTCATCCCTTAAACTTAGGGTTTCCGTTCCTTTCTTGGCCTTCCTGACTTTGGGTGTTACACCAAAGCTTATAAATCTCCATGTTTCTGACAATATCTACTAACTTGCAACAATTTATCAACAAGTGGACTAGGCTATAGGGAGCCTAATCAGTATGATCCCGAGGTTAGACATTATTGATGGTTTATGAATGAACATTATGGTTCATACACCAATATACAACCCCGTACCATCTCAAAGCAATAAAATCAATAATAAAAGTTAACTTGGGGGTAAAATATTATATTAGTCAAAGTACATTGTCGTAATGACAAATCTTATAAAACTTCACAACTGAATAAACAATATGAAGTAGATGTACCTCAAGTAAAAGCTTCTCAATAATCAAATCCAAACAAGACCATATAGATCCAAATAATACTCATACTAGCTACAAAACACTCGGAAATGATTGTCCTATAAACGAATAAGTGTACAAAACTTTACACTTTTCCAAATATATACACTTTCAGGAAGAAACATTTCAAATGGATAATGCAATACATACAACTATCCCAACCCATGTCAATCTCAAATTCCAACTCACAAAAATCGCCGGATGCGAAGAACTCATGACAAACAGCCAACTTTCATACTAACATCCGAAAATAAAACAATGATGGTCGAAAATGAAGAACGCAAGACATATGAAATTATTGCCTCACCCTTACACTACAAACAAGGCACTAGGGTCATCCAACCTAGGCCACACGAGGGGTAGTGAGCCTTTAATTTTGTACGAGTGGATTATCTAGAAATCTACTCACAAACAAACAACAAACAGAAACAACTATCCATTTGGGTACCCGGGACCACAAAGTCACACTCATCCTAACATGATATGCATGTATGCAACAAGTAGGATGCCAAAATCTCTTTTCTTAAAATAATCATTTTTGCTTTATATCAATCAAAGGCATTTATAAAAAATATATAATTTCATGAATGCACAAATTATCCCCATACGGGCAACTAGTAATCAAATATATGTTACATTGTTTCAAAACACGAAACCAATAATAAGGGATGTGTACTGTCGATATTTCACAATAAAAACCAGAAGGGAATTTGTACCTATAATACTAAAGAATAATTTTAACCCCCCTCAAATAAATCAATTTCTCAAAGCATGTCCTTAATTCAAAGGACGTCCCCGAATAATAAACTATTATAACGAGAAAACAAAACATATATTTTCAAATAATATATATACGTATAACATAACACACAAAGGGAAAACACGAGTAGGATACTCATTTTGGGGGCAATTTTTCCAAGGTAAGTGTACTCACCTTTAGTCCTAAGCTTGCAATCACCAAAGATCTTCTAATCTCGAGGTATGGCACTTTCAACTCCAAAACTTCCCAAATCAATTACCTAGTATCATTGCAAGGCGTCAAATGACAAAAATACACTTCTATGGGTCAACTTAATATTCTAAGTTAAAAATATTCCAAACGATCTAAGGTGAATTTAGGATGCCAAAAGGAGCCAAAGGAGTGATCTAGGCTAAACACAAAAGGACACAAATATTAAAATGGAACAAACACGATTTTGGGGTTTATTTCTCATTTAGCCATCCAACTTTCAATAAAGCTTCAAAACAACTTAACTGCCTCAAGGACAATTATAACACTTCCAAGGAACACGAGAAGGACCACCGATTGGTTCATTTCCTTGAAAAAAATCTTAAAACATCTACATTTTATTAAAATCTTTTTAATCGTCAAAGTGGATAAAAACTCAAAAGTTGAAAGAGTTGTTTTAAAAGGAAAATTCCTTTCGCTTCGTACTTACAATAAACACACCAAAACCACTTCATGAGGGAATAAGGGTGTTATATGAAACTAGAGCTTGGAACATGAGTAAATTCCAAGTTCCACATCCTTAAAAATTTCACAAACCATTCAACACCAATTAATGGAAGTAGATGAGCATAATGTTTTCCAATTTTCTCAAAGAATGATTGAATATCAAAACTAGACAAGATGATACATTCAACATGAGAATTCAAGCTTGGAACGTAGTTCCATAGTCAACAAAGTTGAAATCCCCAAATTAAAGTAAAGTTTTATTCAACCTTTCATAATCTCACCATGATACAATGATTGCAAATGGACCATATATTAGAATGGAAAAACTTAATCTAATCATAATATCAAACCTCAAACATTATTTGAAACCATAAATCTTGATCTAGAACGGTTAGGTTTTGAAAATACTCATTTCATCACATGGAAGCTAAACTTGAATCAAACTTTAAAAATCTCACAATTAGTTATGAATTAACAATTAAGTCATGGATTTGAAGGAACATAAGCAATCTAATCAAAACTTTAAGCTCATAACATAGCTTGGGATCAATTGTTTGAATCAATGAAACCTAGAAAGGAAAATACTTAAATTACTACCATTGGAACTATAATTTGATTCAACCATCATGGAATCTCATTATAAGCCAAATTAGGTTGAAAAATGGATCATTAATTGAAGGAAATGTATCACTTAACCATAAGCTCAAGCTCATATCATTACTTGAAGCTTCAAATTTGGATTTGAAGATCTAGGGTTTTAGAAACCCACCAAATCACATCCAAACTCACAAATCTACCAACTATTTTGTTAGTTGGATTTTGTAGATAAATAAAGGAGTTAAACTCCATCAACAATTTCACATTAACAATCCAATTTAAGCATGAATTTGGATTCCACCATTGAAGGTCAAGGAAACTCATCAAAAAAACTCCAATCTCACAAATCTCACAAACATTGGTTGATTGGAGCTTGGAGATGGATTAAGGAAAGAAACTACAACAATAATCTTATAAGAACATCATAAATGAAGTAAGAAATTCGTATTTTGAAATCCCATAAAACCCTAAATTGAATTTGGAAAAAAGAGGAAGAAAACTACCTTTTGATGCAAAAGTGATGAATAGATTTGAGAAATGATTCATCTAGAAGTTCCAATCATCAAAACACGAACAATTCCAAGGGAAAAATTGATTATGAAGGTAAGAGAGGGTTTGAGATCGAGTGGAGAAGAAAGGAAGTGAATATGGGAAGAAAAACAGCAAAACAATGTTGTTAATATCTGTTCAGCATTAGGGATGCAGTGTGCCACCCATAGGGCGCGGAGCGCCCAACAAGATTGGTCAGATTGACATTTTTGGTCCCTCATTCAAAATTTCTTTCATACTTGGTCCCTAACTTGGCTAAAAACTTAATAAAATTTATTTTTACTCTAAAATTGGTCCTTCTCCATCATAACTCATGCAAACCTAGTACAGGATGCTTATTTGGTCAATTCCTCAGGTCAAAACAATTTTCTACAAATTGACACTTTCAGCCCCTAAACCCTAAAAGTTTTCTTTTGATGCCAAAACCCTATCATAACTTATTTATGACTTAGAAATAATGTTTATTAGGGTTATTAATCAAAATCACTTACTTCTGTTTTTTTTCAATTTATTTTATTTTAAATTCAGGAAACTTTTAGTTACCAAAATGTCCAAAACTTCAAACCCCAAAACAAGATGTTATAGATAATTACCCCCTAAGTGATTTCCCATTTTAATATGCCACGTACAAGCCAAGTAAGTTGTGATGTAAGATGATCGGTCAATGATACCGTTTGAACACTTTTAACAAGCCCATTGGTCAATCGTGTACAAAAATGTTGTCTAAATATGAACAAAACGAATAAATAATTACCTACTAAGTTATTTTCACTTAACTTTTAAATATTTTTATATGTTTTTGTCTATTTTATCCTCCATTCCTTGCTCTTGCCCTGTTCCAGACTTAGACGAAAGAGCTCTTTCATTGATTCCACCTTTCTAGTATTTCATGTATATTTCGCTTACATGAGCAACGACCCCTAGTAGTGTGACTGATATGTGTTTCAAAATAACCGATGACACTAGCAAGGGTAGCATATTAACCCATTTAAAATAAAAGGAAAGACGGATCATTCACCCCAAGGAAGATCTGGGCACTTAGGAGCCTAAGACATTTTCTCTCCAGATCCTATTGAATTTCATTAGGAGTAGGATCCTTATAAAAATTGTAAGGATGTTGGGTTCAACCTGGATTACAATCATGAAGTTGAAAGTACCAGAAATGCATAGAGGCATACCGCCAAAAAAGCTTTCTTGACCAATTGGGTAGATCAAGAAAACAGTAGTCATAGCCGCAAAAAGAGTTGAATATGTAACACTAATCCAAGTTTGGATCTCTATTCTTACAACAATCTTCTTTGAATGATAAAAAAAGAAGGAAAAGAATGAACTGGGAGTTGGTGACGAGGTGTGAAGTGGGAGAGATGGGATGTCATTATTGGAGTAATATGACCTTTTGATATATATATATATATATATATATATATATATATATATATATATATATATTCATATTAAAAAAGTATGAAGAATGGGAGGTATTATGGGCATGAGTAACGAATCTATTTGAAGTGGCTCATTTCGTACCAAAGAAGCCTATGTCATAATTAGTCAAAGTCGCAACATTGTTATAAGAGAGTTTGGGATGATTCAACATCCTTTATTAATTAAGTATATAATGGTAACTCTTCCTAAATAGAGTTTGTAACAGCCCAAAATCCAAATAAAAATTTTCATTTTCAAAAAGGAAAGTACATCCATAAATTTTTTCCAAAGTTCATTACAACTTAAGCATATTCCATTATCAAAGTAACAATATTAGTAAGTGTGGAAAAATAGTGGAGAGTAAATGATGCGCCATCAAGTCGGGCCCTTCTCCTTAGTATCGGAAGTACCTGAAATCACAATTCAAACTGTAAGAAAAAGCTTAGCAAGTTCCTAAAAATACCACAAAACATACAATCACAAAATACCATTCAACATACATATGATTCCCATGGGATACCCCCATCTTTCCACTAGAATGCTATGGGTTGCCCCTGTGGTATAACATCCAAGTGTCATGAGCTACCCCCATGGTCTTCCATGCCATGGGCTACCCCATAGTCTTTCGTACAAGTGCCAAGGGCAACCCCCGGGGTCTTTAGATAAGTAAATGATGGGTTTAAGCCATAAGAACATTCCTATGTGTACATGCAAACCCTAAATACTTGGATCTAGGTTTCTCTATTATGCATGCAATTCATCCAAGATTTGAAACCTTAGATCTAGCACACATATTACAAAATCAATGTAACTAATGAGATCTAGATGATTACCTCTTGAATAAATCTTGATCTTCCTTCTTCCTTGAGCTTAGAGTCACAAGTGTAACTCCTTTAATGGCTTACAAACACCAACTAGCAAGAGGGTAGTATATGAGAGAGGGAGGAGGCACACAAAATCGTCTCTATGGTTCTAGGAAAGCAAGTGGCCGATTTCTGATACCTAGGGGTTCAATTTATACTGTGAGCAACTAGGGTTTCAGTCAAAACCCTAATGGATAGCTTAAACATTAAGCAGCCCATGGAACCTTCTGGAATAAGGCCATGGACGAAAATATGATGGGCTCCCATCATAATTTCGTTCACCCCTTAGTCTATTAGGTTTCCCAGCCCAAAATACAACTATCAAACATTTGACAGTTTAAGTCCCCTTTATTCAATTAATCTCTTTTAGTCACCAAATTAATTCCTAATTAATCGATGACTAATATTAATCAAATAATATGATTTCTCCTTTAATATATTATTCTTATAAAATATTAATAAACCATAATATCTTCTCTTTCCATAAGTTACCCTATCAAGTTGCTATGGTGAAGGCAACCCAAAAGGACCATGCACAACCGGGTCAAGTACCTACCAAATATAGTTACGGGCTTAGACACTAATCCAACAGTCTCCCACTTAGATAAGTCTAGTAACTACAAATGTAAGCACACTATGATTAGCAATAATAGCTCTCAAAGACGCTGTCGAACTCTGATCTTATCAGTAACCTTTCCTTTAAATAAGGGATCGTATAGTCCTCCATTCTAGATATCGTGCAAACATTTACATGGAACATAGTCATACTTAGTGTCCAACAGTTTGTTTCTGGATCTCTGATTCGTTTGACATAGAACATAATTGAACACATCAATTCAGTCCTGACCGGGCCCGACACGTAAGTCAAACCAAATCATCGAGGGGCCCTGATATCACTTTTACCCTCTTAGGATAAAAGGAACAGATAAACTTCGACTTATATGCATTTATTATTCACTAATCAAATCATGCGCAACAATGCGTTTTATAACATCAAGTTACTGATGCGTTTTCGCATTATCAACGCATAACCAGTTACCAAACAATAAACCATATATCTAGGTTTTAAGACCATATGATATTATCGTCTTGCGATCACTCGAGATAAATTCCATGAAGTGATTCCAACAAGTGAGGGTTTATTCCAATGCTCAAATCAAACTCATAAGCACTCATGAACGTTGCAGCAAACTTTTGCTATGTCTAATACCTTTTAGACAATCTACACACCATTTCATGACAGTCTTCATTCATACCTACTTCCAACATATGAACGAATGTGGACGGTATAATTCTTATTATTCAGGAAGTCAAAAAATGCAAAATGAAACAATAGGTAAACAATTAACATAATACAGTAACATTACTAATAAATAATACTCTTTTATTTAATCATCAAATGTTAATTACAGTTTATCTATTACATGTTTCTAAACTATCTAATATAAACTAATATCGTCATTCAACCCGATGTTCCTAGCGTGCTGCAAGTGCTTAACCCTGCTTAGTCGCTTCGTAAGCGGATCTACTGGGTTATCTTCTGACGATACCCTATTTACTACGAGGAGTCCTTATTCCATCCGATGTCGACTAAAATGATATTTCCTGTCGATATGTCGAGATATTCCATGATCCCTCGGTTCCTTGGTCAAGGCAACCGCTCCTTCATTATCATATAAAATTTCCATGGGCTCCTTTATGGCTGGCACAACTCCAACGTCTCCAATGAAGTTCTTCAACCATATTGCCTCCTTTGACGCTTCACTCGCTACAATGTACTCTGATTCGCACTTTGAATCAACCACAGTTTCTTTCTTGGAACTTTTCCAAGTCACTGCTCCTCCATTAAGGGTAAAGACCTAGCCCGACTGCGAACGGTAGTTGTCCCTGTCGGTCTGAAAACTGACATCACTGTACCCTCGCACCTTTAATTCATTACTCCCACCGAGGACTAGAAACCATTCCTTGGTCCTCCGAAGGTACTTAAGAATGTTTTTGACTGTGGTCCAATACGCTCTACTAGGGTTCCCTTGATATCTGTTGACCATGCTCAAAGAAAAGGCCACATCAGGGCGAGTACAAATCATAGCGTACATAATCGAGCCAACTGTGGAAGCATATGGTACTCGGCTCATTTCTGCTATCTCGACTTCGGTACTCGGGCATTGAATCTTACTCAACTTGGCGTTACTTTGGATCGGCAACTCCCCCTTCTTAGAATTCTCCATAATAAAACGTTTTAGTACCTTGTCCAAGTAAGTATTCTGACTAAGTCCTATTAGTCTCTTACTTCTGTCTCTCACTATCCTTATTCCCAAAATATAGGAAGCCTCTTCGAGGTCCTTCATAGCGAAGCACTTCCCGAGCCAGGACTTAACCTCCTGTCGTGTCGAGATGTCGTTTCCTATGAGTAGTATGTCATCGAAATACAATACGAGGAAGCTAACTATACTCCCACTGGCTTTGACATATACACATGACTCATCCTCGCTTCACAGAAAACCAAACTCTTTGACTTTCTCGTCGAAGCAAAGATTCTATCTGCGAGACGCTTGCTTAAGTCCATAAATGGACTTCTCAAGCTTACACACTCTATTGGGATGCTTCGTATTGATAAAACCCTCTGGCTGAGCCATGTAAACATCCTCAGCCAACTTCCCATTAAGCAAACCAGTTTTGACATCCATCTGCCATATTTCATAATCATGAAATGCAGCAATGGCCAGCATCACCCTAATTGATTTTATTTTGGCAACCGGTGAGAAGATTTCATCATAGTCACCTCCGGGAGTTTGAGTGAAACCCTTCGCGACCAATCGTGTCGTATATGTGTGCACATTCCCATCCATGTCGGTCTTCTTCTTGAAGATCCACTTGCACCCGACCGTCTTACATCTGGGCACATGGTCAACCAAATTCCAAACTTGGTTGTCGTCAATGGACTGAATCTCACTATCCATCACCTCTTTCCACTTTGTAGACTCCGGGCCTGCCATGGCTTCCTTATAGCTGTTAGGTTCGTCCAGATTTATTAGTGTACTATCACTAATATACGTGTCCCCTTCTATAGTAATTTGAAAACCATATAACTGAGGTTGAACTCTAACTCTTTCGGAACGTCTAACAGGTAACGACTCGTCAATCGGTTCAACCGGAGTTTCCTCCTCGGGTTGAGCGCCAACATTAGAGGTTCCTTCATTTCTCAACTATTGAATCTCTTCAAGATCGATTTGCCTCCCACTATCCCCTTGGCTTATGAGTTCTCGCTCTCGGGAAACCCTCTCCTTGCAATGATGACAACATTGTCACTTGGCCTATAGAAGAGATATCCAAAGGACTTCTGCGGGTAGCCGATGAATATATAGCGCTCACTACGATGTTCGAGCTTGTCGTGAAGGAGGCCTACTAACGGTAAGACTAGCATTTTAGGTTATACATATATACATATTAATCTTATAATATTATAAAGTATAAGGTCGAATTTTAAACATGTAAAATTATAGGGTTTGAAATTTAAATAGTTCAAATTAAACATTTTAATCACAAAATTTAAATTTCAAAACTTGAGGACAAGTTTTGAACTTTTCAAAACACAAAGGATCAAATAGCAAATAATTTTATATTAAACAATTAATTTAATGATTATCTAAATTTGACCTAATCCAATTTATTTACAAGATAATTTACCAAATAATTTAAATAATAAACTTTTATCATATAAGGAAATTACTATTCAAATAATTAAGAATTATCTTTTGTTTTGGTAAGGATAATCACATAGAAACAATAAAATTGGGATTTTATTATTAGAAAACGATTTTAGCAATTATTCGTCATCAAAACAACAATAATTCCCAAAATATCCTCTTCCTGACTCCTGGACTCGCCGAGTCATAACCTGGACTCGCTGAGTTGGGCTGACTCGTCGAGTCCTAATACTGACTCGCCGAGTCAGGTCGGGTAGAGGCTAGAAACTCGATTTTTTGCAGATAAACAAGCATTGCATCACATACAACAGAAACCAATCAAGGCTCTGAGACCACTGATGGATTTGAGCCATAAGAACATTCCTATGTGTACATGCAAACCCTAAATACTTGGATCTAGGTTTCTCTATTGTACATGCAATTCATCCAAGATTTGAAACCCTAATGAGATCTAGATGATTTCCTCTTGAATAACTCTTGATCTTCCTTCTTCCTTGAGCTTAGATTCACAAGTGTAACTCCTCTAATGGCTTACAAACACCAACTAGCAAGAGGGTAGTATATGAGAGAGGGAGGAGGCACACAAAATCGGCTCTAGGGTTTTAGGAAAGTAAGTGGCCGATTTTTGATACCTATGGGTTATATTTATACTGTGAGCAGCTAGGGTTTCAATCGAAACCCTAATGGATAGCTTAAACATTAAGCATCGCATGGAACCTTTTGGAATAAGGCCTTGTACGAAAATATGATGGGCTCCCATCATAATTTCATTCACCCCTTAGTCAATTAGGTTTCCCAGCCCAAAATACAACTATCAAACATTTGACAGTTTAAGTCCCCTTTATTCAATTAATCTCTTTTAGTCACCAAATTAATTCCTAATTAATCTATGACAAATATTAATCAAATAATATGATTTCTCCTTTAATATATTATTCTTATAATATATTAATAAGCCATAATATCTTCTCTCTCTCTCTCTCCATAAGTTACCCTGTCAAGTTGCTATGGTGAAGGCAACCCAAAAGGACCATGCACAACCGGGTCAAGTACCTACCAAATATAGTTACGGGCTTAGACACTAATCCAATAGTAAACACATAGACAACTATCATTTCCACATGCCAAGTAATGGGCCAGCATTGGTGCCTTCGACCCATTGGTATGGTGAGAGACTCACCTAGCACTGCTGAATCACACCAAAAGATCTATGGCTGCTGGTCCGACAAATCCCCGAGCTATCAATACTAAATAACATCCCATAAATATTTGGATTTGAAATCCATAACCAACAGTCCATAAATAGGGTAAAAAACCATTTTACCCCTTACCTAGTTTGGTCCAAGTCTAAGGCCCAAACCTGCAATCCGAAGGCCAATTTGTAACATCCCAAAAATATGGTCCCAAAAATTTCATTTTTAAAATAGATAAAATAGTATTTTTCAAATATCATCCATACAACTCAACAAAACCAATGTAACAAATGTCATAAAAATCAGAGTAAAGATCATATGCCGAATCCCACTGGTGTGTGCAATGTAGTCAAACCGAGCTCTTCCCCTTAGAACTGGAAGTACCTGAAACATAAACTGAAAACTGTAAGCATAAATCTTAGTGAGATTCCCAAAGTACCACCTATCGTACATATGATAAACATATAATGGGTTGCGCCCTGTCTTTGGGCCCCGCTCGACATCAGACCCCATCCGGCATCGGGCCCCTCCCGACATCGAGCCTCGCTCGGTAATAGATCGGGCCCCGCCCTGCCCAGCATACATATAACACATATCAAGTAATCACATACACATGCAATAATCACAGAGATAAATAGCATACAATTGGTCACGGGCCCCGCCCAGTAAGCATATAAACACATAAAAATTGCAAGAGTTACACATAAAGCTAGCATACTAACATAGCATAAAAATAGGCCGGCATTTGGTGCCTTCGAACCGCTAAACCCAATGAGGAAAAATCACATCGGAAAGCCGAAAGAAACAAATGATCCATGACCGCTTGTCCTACAGTTCCCCGAGCTATCAATTGCCACATAAAAACTAATTAATGTTTGGGATCTACAACATAACCAAAAGTCTCTGCTTGGGGTAAAAAGACCATTTTATCCCTACCCTAGCTTGGTCAAAGAGTGAAGACCATAACCTCAATCCAATGGGCCCAAAAGTTAAACAATCCACCAAGGTCCAAAATATGGCCCAATTTCCAATTAGGCCCAACTCCTTCACATGGGCCTTAGCCCAAGGCCCAATAACACTAAGTCCACACAACTTACCTAATTAGACCAATAAATAAAGGATTAAATAAATAATACCTTGGAACCATTGGGCGTTACAATTCTCCTCCACTTGGATCAGACTTCATCCTCGAAGTCCTCTGCCCTAAACAACTTTGGATAATGCTCTCTTATCTCCTCCTTGGGCTCCCAAGTCCACTCGACCACTTGTGGTGCTACCACCAGACTTCACCAACTCTACAACCTTGTTCCTCAAGGTCTTTGTCTTCCAATCCAAAATTGCCACTGGTCTCTCAATATAATTCAGGCGGTCATCCACCTTAATATCCTCCAATAATACAACTACGGAATCATCCACTAAAAACTTCTGCAGCAAAGAGACATGAAATGTACTATGAATCTACCTGAGCTCGGCTGCAAGATCTAGATGATAAGCAACCCGACTCAACCGAGCCAAAACCCTGAAAGGATCAATATACATGGGGCCCAGCTTGCCCCGCTTCCTGAACCGGATGACACCTTTCCAAGGCAACACCTTCAGGAGAACCATATATCAGACCTGGAACTCCAAGTCTGACTGGTGCTTGTCAACATAACTCTTCTGCCGACTCAGAGTTGTCTGGAGCCTGCTTCGAACCTGCTGAATCAGCTCAGTGGTCTTGAACACCACCTCGGTACTCCCGATGACCTGCTGACCGACCTCTCCCTAACAAATCAGGGTCCTGAACTTCCACCTGTAGAGCATCTCAAAAGGAGGTCGATCGATGCTAGCCTGATAATTGTTTTTATACGAAAATTTCGCTAATGGAAGATACGTATCCCAACTCCCACCGAAATCCAACATGCACGCATGCAATATATCCTCAAGGGTCTGAATAGTCTGCTCACTCTGACCATCGGTCTGTGGATGAAATGTTGTACTGAAAAGGAGACGAGTGCCCATCTCGTTGTGAAGTCACTTCTAAAATCTGGAAGTAAAGCGAACATCCCGGTCTGAAACCACTGATACCAACACCCCATGACGTTCCACCACCTCTCAAACATAAATATCGGCCAACTTCTACGCAGAGATGCTCTCCTAGATTGGAATGAAATGCGCGCTCTTGGTCAACTGATCCACGATGACCCAGATAGAATCCACTACGTGCGTAGTCATGGGAAGATTTGTGATAACATCCATAATGATGTCTTCTCATTTCCATACGGGAATACCCAACAGCTGCATCTTGTCGTGAGGTCGTTGATTTTCTCCATTGACCTTCCTGCATGTCAAGCATCACTCCACATACCGAGCTACGTCCAGCTTCATGCATGGCCACCAATAATCAGGTGAAGATCCCTATACATCTTTGTTGCCCCAGAATGGATGGAGAACCTCTACTTGTGGGCCTCCTCCATCAGAACATGGTGTAAACTTCCCTAATAAGGAACCCAGACCCGCCGATGCAGGGTCAACAATCCGCAGCTATCAAAATCGAAGGAAGCCACCTGACCCACAATGCGCTTACTCTTCCGGTGCTCTTCCTTCGTAGCCTCGACTTGAGCCTCAACGATCCGCTCCAGAAATGGAGTAATCACTGTCATCCTCAAGCATATATCCCTGATCGGAGCTGCGACCGCCTTGCAGCTGAGAGCATCGGCCACCACATTGGCCTTCCCTAGGTGATAAAGGATCTCACAATCATAATCCTTCACTAAATCTAACCAATGATGCTGAATCATATTCAGGTTCGACTGATCCATCAAGTACCTCAAGCTCTTGTGATTCGTGTAGATGGAACACTGGACCCCATAGAGGTAATGCCGCCAATTATTGAGGGAGAAAAAAACAACCCTCAGCTCCAAATCATGCGTCAGATATTTTTCCTCATGAGACTTCACCTGCCTCGAAGCGGAAGCGAGCACGTGACCCCGCTGCATCAACATTCCCCCCAAACCCTTGATCGATGCATCATAATAGACCACAAAATCATCAACACCCTCTAGCTGGTTCAGAATCAGCACCTCACACAAGCGTTGTCTAAGAATCTCAAAAGCTGTCTGCTGCTCAGGCCCCCAACAAATTGTCACCGAATTCTTGGTCAGTCGGGTCAAAGGAACAACGTTATTGGAGAAACCCTGGATGAATCTTCGATAGTAAACCATCGGACCAAGAAAACTCCAAATATCATATTAAGACCTCGGTACCTCCCACTGCATCACAGCCTCAACCTTGGCCGGATTGACCAGATTACCCTTCGGGTTGACAAGGTGCCCTAGAAACTACACCTTGCACAACCAGAAATCGCACTTGTATAACTTTGCAAAAAGTCTCTCCCTCCTCAACGTCTCAAGCACTTCCCTCAACTTCTCCTTGTGCTGCTCCTGAGTCTTGGAAAAGACCAAGATATCATCAATAAAGACTATCACATACCGATCTAGCATCGGTCTGCATACGCTGTTCATGAGATCCATGAATGCGGCAGGAGCCTTGGTGAGCCCAAATAGCATCACCACAAACTCATAAAGACCATATCGAGTCTGGAAAGCTGTCTTCTGCATATCCTCATCCCGGATCCGCATCTGATGATAACCCGATCACAGATCAATCTTGGAGAACCAAGATGCACCCTAAAGCTGGTCGAAAAGATCATCAATCCTTGGAAGGGGATAACGGTTCTTCACCGTTACCTTATGCAACTTTGGTAGTCAATACACATACGATGAGAGCTGTCCTTCTTCTTCATAAACAGAATTGGGGCTCCCCAAGGAAAACTGATCGGTCTAAGGAATCCCTTGTATAACAACTCCTGCAGCTATGTAGACAACTCCTACATCTCGAGAGAATCCAGCCGATATGGTGCTTTGGCTATTGGATTCGCACCTAGAACCAAATCAATCATGAACTCCATCTAACTCTGTGGAGGTACCCCTGGCAAATCCTTCGGGAACACATCCAGATAATCCCGTACGATCGGCATATCCTCCACGGTCGCCTTACCCTTATCCCGGGTATCTATAACATAGGCAATGAAACCCGAGCAACCCTGATGAAGATAACATCTAGCCCTCGTTGCAGAACACATAACCGGCCCACACAATGGTCTCTCACCCTAAATTAGCAACTCTCCCCCACATGGGTTTCGAAACCGCACTAACTGTTGCTCACAGTCGATCACTTCCCCATTAGGGATCAACCAATCCATGTCCAAGTTACTTTTGTTGGATAAGGTGTCTAAGTCCATAACTATTTTTGGTATGTACTTGACCCGACCCGACATGGTCCATTTGGGTTGCATGGCACAATGCAATTGGATAATCTAAAATGAGAGAAATAGCACTTATGGTTTATTAATATATTATAAGTTCTAATATATTAATAATATGATTTAATTAGTTTGATCAAGAATTAATTTAAAATTAATTAAGTGATCAAAAGATAACTAATTAAATATATGGGTTGATTATGTAAATCATCCATAACTTGTATAGTGGGCTAGAGGCTCCATGGATTATCAAGTTGGGGTAAACCCATAGGATGCTCCATGGGAGTTACAAACCCATGGGTCATGGAAATGAAGAGTCATGACACATTAGGGTTTACATGGTGTAACCCTAGATGTGTCAACACTATATAAGGAACCCATTCTCCACCAAAATCGGTTACAAAAGAACAAGTGAGGGCTAGGCCGATTTTTCAAGTGTGTATTCTCTCAAAAAGTTTACTCCTTTGCATTTGGTGTTGAGTGAAGCATTTGAGGCATCACACTTGGGGTGCTAGGCTCACAAGGTTTCAAGGATCAAAAGCAACAACAATGTATGTTATTCTATCTTTCATTCAAGTTAAAAATTGTTCCCCATGTATGCTAGATAGGAATATAACCTTGGAATTCAACTTTGCATGATAATTAGACAAACATAGATCCAAGGTTATTAGGGTTGCATGTACACTTAGGAAATGTTAGAATGCTCAAAACCCATTAGTGCTATCAGAGTCTAGGCTTGTTTGTTGATTTTTTGTGCAAACTGCTGAAAAAAAATCGTTTTTCTGTTTTCTGCTCGTATGAACTCGACGAGTCCATGAACAAATGAAAGCTACTCGTCGAGTATGTTCTTGCACTCGACGAGTAGAGGCTGCAGTTTTCAGAATTTCGACATTTGTTGCTGGAAATGGACTAGAAACATCACCCTAAAGTGTTTTGGTGTTTTAAAACTTGTTTTAGATGGTGTAATGTTTATGCTAATCCATTTACAATGGCAATTATCAAAATTAAAAGTTTTTTAAGTGTAATTTTTTATTCTTGAAAGTGTTTATATTCATGTTCTTGAACTTATGAAGATTTGATGATCATAGGAATTGTTTGTAACCTTCATGGTAGTTTAATTCATGACCATAATGTGTTTTAATGGAGTCCATAATTTGTCCTCAAGTTATGGGAAACCAAAAGTCACACTTTTATTAAAGCCATTAAAAGAACACAAGAGTTATAAAAAATGAAGAGTCTTCATTTTTATTACTCAATTAATTCACAAGTTATAAGAAATGAAAAGTTTTGAAAGTTTACAAAACTTGCCATCAAGTTTTGGAACAAGTAAAGTCTTGATTAAAACTTTAGTTCTAACTCTTAGAATTTTAAAAGTTAAAATTCAACCATTATACTTTATAATATTATAAGTTAATATTATATATCTATATATATATATATATATATATATATATATATATATATGTATGTATGTATGTATAAGATCGTATCATCTTACCGCTATTACGCCTCATTCACGAAGTCGGTCTATAAGGGGGCTATAAGGTTGTTGCCTATAAAATGGCAACTTAATGGGTGTCCACTCTCACCCACCGCTTCCTTGATCGGTGGAGGGTCGTTAGCCGAACGGGTAGGACAAGGACTTATAAATTCTCATTAAAAGTATGATGAATATTATAAAGTAACTAAATGCTCTTATTAAATTCCCATTCTTAGTTACTTTAGGAAAAATGTGAATAAGGTGCTAATCCATGAAATTACACTTTACACTTTGTTTAATTCGTTGGTGGAGCGTGTGTGGTTAACCGGCACACTAACTTGGACTTAATAAGGTATGCAAAGGGTGACTTAAGGTTTATCATAGTATCGGTGGAGCATGTGTGGTTTACCGGCACATCGATTGAGTGATAAACTTTAATGGTACCAAGTGATTTGCATGGTTACTTCACACCTCGTTTTGTGATCCTCGGTATCCCAGTCACAAAACTTGGAGGGCACACTCAAGATTGAAAAATGTCTTTGAAAAGTTTATTGAATCTCAAAAGAATCTAGGAATTTCTAAGAACAAATTAAAAACCTAATATCTATATTTCGTTTTTCTTGGTGGAAATTGGTGAATCGTCATTCACCTACCTTTCAAATATGTTATACTTGGATTACGGCATACCTCTTCTAAGTTATAATATATTGTGATTGGATCCTAGCCTTAATATTACATTTGGGTGTTTTTATTAAGGATTCTCTTAATATCTAAAC
Organism: Lactuca serriola; assembly: GCF_051521515.1. Classification (NCBI taxonomy): domain Eukaryota; kingdom Viridiplantae; phylum Streptophyta; class Magnoliopsida; order Asterales; family Asteraceae; genus Lactuca; species Lactuca serriola. The sequence continues at coordinate 13,988,872 of NC_136408.1, forward strand.
TAATCTTGTTCTCTTCTTTCAGATGTCTTCAAACAATGCTGCTTCTGGCTCTAATCCTAATGGCTCCTTTACCCTTATGAACTTGTGTGGGAAAGTCACCTTTGATGGATCCAACTTCAATGAATGGATCAGAAACATCAAGATGATTACCCGCTACGAGGACAAAGAATATGTCCTCGACAAGGAGCTTAAGGAGATTGATGAGACCACTGCAACTCCCCAGGAGATCGCTGACTTCCGGGCACATGAAAGGGATGCTACCAAAGTGGCATGCATCATGTTGGCCACCATGACAACGGAATTCCAAAAGTCCTATGAGGACTTCTACCCTTTTGAAATGCACCAAGATCTGATGGAAAGATACCATCAAAGTGCAAGATAAGAGAGGTATGAAATCATCTGCTCCATCATAACAACCATGATGAAGGACGGGGAATCCGTCACAAGCCACATGCAGAAAATGCAAAGGTATGTGGATCGGTTGCTGAAGCTTAATGTGAACTTCCCTGAGGAGATTGAAATAGATATCATTTTTCACTCCTTACCATCGTGCTATGATCAATTCCGCATGACATATCACATGAATAAGGAAGAGGTCACACTCAGCAAACTTCAGGGACTTCTCAAGACCGCAGAAACAGGTCTTAAGGGTAAGTCGGTTGTTAACACTCCTACTCCAAACTCCGCCCCGGTTTTGGAAATCAGGAAAGGTCGAGGGAAGAAGAGGAAGAGCTCTTCGAAGGGTTCCAAGGCTAGGACCCTTGATGGCTCTTCTTCAAGTGGAGCCAATAAAGGTTTCATCACTCCTTCTTCTGACCCAAAAGAGGCTGAATGCTTCTATTGCCATGAAAAATCACATTGGAAGTGAACCTGCCCGAAGTACCAGCAAGATGTGAAGGATGGGAAAGTTAAACCAAACCATGCAGGTATTTACACTATCTTATCTAATAACTCACCCCATTCTAACTTTTGGGTCCTTGATACCGGTTGTGGTATTCATATATGTTCTGATTTGCGGGGACTAAGAAGAAGTGAGAATGTGGAGCATGGAAGAATAAACTTAATCATGGGGAATAGGAAAGCTTTACCTGTCACCAAGATTCGAGTTTATACTTTATCGCTAAGTAGTGGGTTTAGTTTAGATTTGAATAAATGTTATTATTCGCCAGAAATGGCAAGAAATATTATTTCCTTTCTTGCAATGTATAAACAAGGTTTCACTTTTTCATTTGATAATGAAGTTGGTTCGATTAATGCTTTCTTTAATAATGTTCTTTATTTTAAAGAATTTCCTTGTGATGGTGTGTATGAAACTGTATATGTGGTTGATAAATTAGGAAATAATGTATTGTGTATTGATTCTATTAATGATAATAATTTGGATAAAGCATCATTATGGCATTGTCGTCTTGGACATATAAGCAAGAAACGCATAAGCCAACTCCAAAAGGATGGAGTATTGGAGTCATTTGACCTAAAGTCAGATGATAGTTGTGAATCATGCTTACTTGGAAAAATGACAAAGTCACCCTTCACAGGTTCTTGTGAAATGGGTGAAGGTTTGTTGGATCTTGTACACACGGATGTGTGTGGGCCCTTCAAACATGCCACAAGGGATGCTAATCGTTATTATTTGACTTTTACTAATGATTACAGTAAATATGGATATGTCTACTTAATCAAGCATAAGTTAGAGACTTTTGAAAGGCTTACAGAATTTAAACAGGAAGTCGAGAATCAATTGGGCAGGAACATTAAGATGCTTCGATCCGATCAATGTGGTGAGTATCTTAGTTCAGAGTTCCTCGACTATCTTAGGGAATGTGGGATTGTATCACAGTTGACACCTCCCAGGACACCGCGGTTGAATGGTGTAGCTGAGAGGCGTAATCGAACCTTGTTGGATATGGTTCGTTCCATGATGAGTCGAGCTTCGCTACCAATATCATTTTGGGGGTATACCTTAGAGACTGTTGCCCATATCCTTAATCTAGTCCCTACAAAGATAGTTGCCAAAACTCCTCATGAGAAGTGGAGTGGTAAAGTACCCAAACTAGAACACATCAAGATTTGGGGTTGCGAGGCTTTCGTGAGACGCGAGACTTATGATAAGCTCGAACCTCGTAGCGAGAGGTATATTTTCATCGGCTACCCACAACAGTCCTTTGGTTAGCTCTTCTATAGACCTAGTGAAAATGTGGTCTTTGTAGCAAGGAGGGCTTTCATTCGAGAGAGAGAGAGAGAGAGAGAGAGAGAGAGAGTTCATAAGCCATGGAAACAGTGGGAGGCAAGTTGACCTTGAAGAAATTCAATAGTCAAGTGGTGAAGGAACTTCAAACCCTAGCACTCAACTTTAGGAGGAAACTCCTGTTGAGCCAATTGACAAGTCTGTACCTCTGAGGCGTTCCACGAGAGTTAGGAATGCACCTGAGCATTACTATGGATTCCATATTACTGCCGAAGGTGATACACTTATTAGTGATGAAACACTGATAGGTCTAGATGAACATAACAGTTACACAGAAGCCATGGCAGGCCTTGAGTCAGCCAAGTGGAAAGAGGCAATGGACAACGAGATACAGTCCATGTATGACAATCAAGTTTGGAACTTGGTTGAGAATGTACCAAGTCGTAAGACTGTAGGGTGCAAATGGATCTTCAAGAAGAAGACTGACATGGATGGTAATGTACACACTTATAAGGCACGATTGGTTGCAAAGGGTTTCTCACAAACTCTGGGAGTTGATTATGATGAGACCTTTTCTCCAGTGGCCAAGATTAAGTCTATTAGGGTTCTGTTAGCCATAGCCACTTTTCATGACTATGAAATATGGCAAATGGATGTGAAAACCTCTTTCCTTAATGGAAAGTTGGCTGAGGATGTTTACATGAGCATCCAGAGGGTTTTGTCAATACAGAGTACCCTAATAGAGTGTGTAAGCTTGAGAAATCCATTTATGGATTAAAGCAAGCACCTCGCAGATGGAATCTTTGCTTTGATGAGAAAGTCAAAGAATTTGGCTTTTCTAGGAGTGAAGATGAATCTTGTGTATATGTCAAGGCTAGTGGGAGTATAGTTAGTTTTTTGGTATTGTATGTGGATGACATACTACTCATAGGAAATGACATCCCAACTCTATAGGAAGTCAAGTCCTGGCTTGGGAAGTGTTTCTCTATGAAGGACCTAGGAGAAGCTGCCTATATTCTAGGGATAAGGATCTTGAGAGACCAGAGTAAAAGACTAATTTGACTTAGTCAGAGTACCTACTTGGATAAGGTGCTGAAGAGATTCAACATGCAGGACTCCAAGAAAGGAGAGTTACCCATCCAGTGTAACGCCAGATTGAGTAAGACACAAAGCCCTAGTACTGAGGCTGAGATAGCAGAAATGAGTCGAATACCTTATGCTTCGGCTGTAGGATCTATCATGTATGTTATGATGTGTACTCGACCTAATGTAGCCTTTGCCTTGATCATGGTTAGCAGGTATCAGGGGAACCCTGGCAAGGCACACTGGACTACAATAAAGAATATTCACAAGTACCTACGGAGGACTAAGGATTGGGTTCTTACCCTCGGTGGGAGTGATGACTTGAGAGTTGTAGGGTATAGTGATGCTAGCTTCCAGACTGATAGGGATAATTTCCGCTCTCAGTCAGGCTGGGTATTTACCTTAAACGGAGGAGCAATTTCTTGGAAGAGTTCCAAGCAAGAGACAGTGGCTGATTCCACTTGTGAATCAGAGTATACAGCAGCGAGCAAGGCAGAAAAGGAGGTGATATGGCTGAAGAACTTCATTGGAGACCTTGGAGTTGTAGCAGCTATTAAGGAGCTAATGGAAATTTTCTATGATAGTGAAAGTGCAGTTGCCTTAGCCAAGGAACCAAGGGATCACGGGAGATCCAGACACATCGACAGAAAATACCATTTCATCAGACATCGAATAGAAGGACTCCTCGTGGCAAAGAGGGTATCATCGAATGAGAATCCAACAGATCCCCTCACGAAGGGACTGACTCAGGTTAAGCATCTCCAGCATGCTCGGAGCATAGGGCTAAAGGATGATATTAGATTTAGTAGTTAGATAACCTTGAAATTTGTAAAGTGTAGTTGACATTAGATGATGAATAAAAGGTGTTTTATTTATGAGTAAAGTGTTGCTATCTCTTGTCGATCGTTTACTATATTTCTTTTGCATGTTTTGACTTCCATAATATTTATGTTTGGTATATCATATTATTCGAACCTCCACAGTCGGTCATATGTCAGAAGTAGGTATGAATCAAGACTGTCATGATTGGTTGCAGAGGTCTAAGTTGTTGGACAAGGCTACAACATTCATGAGTGCTCATAAGTTCTGAGCATTGGACTCAACCCACGCTCACTGGAATCACTTCATGGAATTTATCTCGAGTGATCGTGAGACGGTAATATCAAATAAGTCTTCAAACCTAGAGATATGATTTGTTACTTATGAGTTGATTATGCATTGATTGTACGAAAACGCTTTGGTAACTCGATGTTATAAAACGTGCTCTTGTGTATAATTAAATGAGTAGTAGAACAAACATATGAGTCGAAGTTTATCTGTTCCTTCTTGGATTAGAAGCTGATATCTGGGCCCCTCGATGATTTTGTTTTGACCTATGTACCGGCCACGGTCAGAACTAAGTTGATGTGTTCAATTAAGTTCCGTGTCAAACAAATCGGAAATCGTGAAACAAACTACTGGAAAATAAGTAAGACATTGTTCCATGTAATTGTTCGGCTGATATCTAGAACAGAGGATTATATGATCACTTATCTTAAATGGCGTATCAACATCTTCTCAGTTCTGAGAGACCTTGAAAGAGCTAAGATTGCCGATTGGTTCCTGAAGTATTGTAGTTATAGTTATTAGACTTATCCAAGTGGGAGACTGTTGGATAAGGTATCTAAGTCCATAACTATTTCTGGTATGTACTTGACCCGACCCGGCATGGTTCATTTGGGTTGCATGGCACCATGCAATTGGATAAACTAAAACACTTATGGTTTATTAACATATTATAAGTTCTAATATATTAATAATATTATTTAATTAGTTTGATCAAGAATTAATTTAGAATTAATTAAGTGATCAAAAGATAACTAATTAAATATATGGGTTGATTATGTAAATCATCCATAACTTGTATAGTGGGCTAAGAGGCTCCATGAATTATCAAGTTGGGTTAAACCCATAGGATTCTCCATGGATGCTCCATGGGAGTTACAAACCCATGGGTCATGGAAATGAAGAGTCATGACACATTACGGTTTAAATAGTGTAACCCTAGATGTGTCAACACTATATAAGGAACCCATTCTCCACCAAAATCAGTTACACAAGAACAAGTGAGGGCTAGGCCGATTTTTCAAGTGTGTATTCTCTCAAAAAGTTTACTCCTTTGCATTTGGTGTTGTGTGAAGCATTTGAGGCATCACACTTGGGGTGCTAGGCTCATAAGGTTTCAAGGATTATAAGCAGCAACAAGGTATGTTATTCTATCTTTCTTTCAAGTTAAAAATTGTTCCCCATGTATGCTAGATAGGAATATAACCTTGGAATTCAACTTTGCATGATAATTAGACAAACATAGATCCAAGGTTATTAGGGTTGCATGTACACTTAGGAAGTGTTAGAATGCTCAAAACCCATCAACTTTATATCCAACAATTCCCTCACAGATAAGGCTGCCAGCACTAAATCTCATCCTAGGTTTTCGTAGGGCAAATTCCACACCACTCTCCACCATCAGCTACGGAAGGAACTCCCGCTAACTTCCTCTAACTAGCCCTCAAATACAATTACATTAAAACTAGATAATTCTTCGAATGAAAGGTCTCACACTACAACGGTTAGACTCAAACAAGAGTTGCGCAATAGAGTTAAAACCTAAACCTCTAAAATTATTTAGTTCCCATAATATGTAACTTAACATATTCGTTTACTAGTTATTTGAAGCTAGTTAGAACTCCTAAAATCACAAAGCAAGCATCATTCGAGCATCAAGTAATCAGAACCAAGGATAACCTAATCAGGCCATCCTATTACTAATTGATTAGTACTAGCATGCAAATCTATAAGCTAATATAGCAGGCATACATAGGCACCTCTCCTAGATCCTTAGCTCTAATTTAGCATATGATTCATAGATTCACAATTTAAAACATATCATAAACATGTACGGGTATTTAGGGAAAATTTACTTCAGCTCGGCTAATTGCATGCACCACACCCTTTTCTCTTAGTTCAGAAACACCCAAGAGTGTGCCCGAATCCCTCAAACCAAGACTCTAATACCAACGTGTAACATCCCACAAATATGGTCCCAAAAATTTCATTTTTAAAATAGATAGGGTAGTATTTTCAAATATCATCCATACAAACTCAACAAAAACCAATGTATCAAATGTCATAAAAGTCAGAGTAAATATCATATGCGGAATCTCAATGGCGTGTGTGATGCAGTCAACCTGAGCTCTTCCCCTTGGAACTGGAAGGACCTGAAACATAAATTGAAAGTCGTAAGCACAAAGCTTAGTGATTTTCCTAAAGTACCACATACCATACACACGATAAACATATAATGGGCCCCACTCGACATCAGACCCCATCCGACATCGGGCTCCGCCCGGTATCGAGCCCTGCTTGGTAATAGATCGGGCCCCACCTAACATACATATAAGATATATCAAATAATCACATACACATGCAATAATCACAGAAATAAATAGCATATAATTGGTCATTAGGCCCCGCCCAGTAACCATATAAACACATAACACATGCAAGAGTCACGCAGACAGTTAGTATACTAACATAGCATAAACATGGATCGACATTGGTGCCTTCAGCTCGCTAAGTCTAGTGAGGAAAACTCACCTCGAAAAGTCGAAAGAAACGAATGATCCCTGACTGCTGGTCCTACAGCTCCCCGAGCTATCAATTGCCACATAAAAACTAATAAATGTTTGGGATCTACAACATAACTAAAAGTCTCTACTTGGGGTAAAAAGACATTTTAACCCTACCCTAGCCTAGTCCAAGAGTGAAGCCCGTGACCTCAATACAATGGGCCCAAAAGTTAAACAATCCACCAAGGCCCAAAATATGGCCCAATTTCCAATTGGGCTAAACTACTTCACATGGGCCTTAGCCCAAGGCCCAATAACACTAAATCCACACAACTTACACAATTAGACCATTAAATAAAGGATTAAATAAATAATACATTGGAACCATCGGGCGTTACACAATTCATGGCCAAATTTTTCCAAATTGGGCCCAAACCCTTACATGGGCCTTACCCCAAGGCCCAAAAATATTCCTAGTTCAAAAAATTTGCATTCAGATGGCCCAAAAAAGCCCTAAGCATCTAATCCCAAAAGAATGGCCCAAACCGAAGCCCAAAATGTCTGAAGCCCACTGACTGAGTACGCAGGGCGTACTCAGCTATATGCTAAGCGTACACGCTTTAGGGCTTGTACGCGGCGCGTACTGGCTTGTACACCCAATGTACTTCCCCATTCATCCATCTTCCATGTTTAACCCTAAATCCTTTAAAGCTCTTAAAGCTCAAAAGGACTTAATAGATGACTTATTGCATGCATGAGCCAAAAACCCCATAAAGTTTGCACCTTTATGCTTAAGAAACTCATAATAAGCTCAGATCTAAAAGAATAAGACCTTCAAACGTCCTAACTCATCAAACCAACCCAAAAAGAGACCAAAAGCATAAAAACTAAGGCATGAAGAGATCTAAGCATGGAGAAGACAAGGTTTGGACTTGATACCTATAGAAGCTTGCAAAATGAGTGATGATCCTGGATGTCTAAACTTCCCACCAATCAAAGCACCTTCGCCTTTCTTCAAATCCTTAAAGATGAGTAAGAACTGATTGCTTCTCAAAAGCTCAAAGACACAACAATGGATGCTTAAGGTTGATTTTTAGGGTTTAGAAGGTATGGGGGCTGGTAAAGAGGCCAGCCCTAGGGACTTAATGTCTTTATATAGGGTACAACACCTAAAAATTAGGGTTTCTTAATCTCTGAGTACGTTAAGCGTAACCCTCGTACGCCCAGTGTACGAGGCCTCACATCCGCGAGCAGTATCACCTTAGTACGCTAAGTGTACCACGTGGTACGCCCCGTGTACTAGATTCTCAGCTAGTACGCTAAGCGTACCATGTGGTACACCCCACGTACTACTCTAAGGACCATTATTGCAAAAAATTAAGCACAAAGGGAAAATAAGGAACATACTAACATTCAAGTGTTATAGTGTTTGAGTAAGCTAAGAAAGAAAGAAGAAATGATAGAGCGAAATGCGTTGGTTGCCCAAAGGGTAATCAATCCTAGGATCCAAGGCCCTAATGCTAAGGATCAAATTCATACCTAGAAGATATTAGACCGTTATTAAGGGTCTTTACTTTAATTCATCACTGGACTCGTTTTCAGTTCAAGGGTCACTGATTATGTATTTTGATGCCCATATCTTCAAATGTAGTAGAAAACATAATATTTAGATGATTTACAAATGAATATCCTGAACTCAGTGTTTCCTTAATCTAAATAAATCAATATGAGTTATTGATCAACAAGCTCAAAACCATTAAGTGGAAGTCTACTGGTAAAAAGAATGTTAGTGAGTCTTAACCATGATCGAGAAGAATGGTGTGATATTTTTTAGCAATTTTTTTATATCTAGTTATTTAGATAATATTATTTATTTATTTATTACTTAATCTATTTGATTTAATATATTAAATATATTTAAATATATTTTATAGGAATTTATATCATAAAGGTATAATTGTTAAAATTTTCAAAGTTACCAATACCAAAGAATAAAAAATATTGCCGTAACATACTAATTAAAGTATTAATATCAATAGATGTTTCTTTTTCAAAAATATAATGTAGACTTTAAATTCAGAAAATCGTATGAAAGTAGTTTATAATTGTAAATTACTTAATGTTTTTAATATAAAAAAATTAACCATTAGAGTGAGTTTGTAGTAATAGTTTTTTAGTAAGATATGGAAAAAATCTATCAAATGGCATCTAGCCTAACGGTATCAGATGTTTTTATTGAAGTTAAGTGTTGTCTCGTCTGAAATGTAGGTGGATTCAACAGTAGTTTAAGAATAGATTATATTTGTTGTTCCAAAAGAACTTAAAAAAAAATCTAATTTAACAAAAGCAAGAACTTTTGAAAAATTAACCATTATATAAGTTCAAACGTTTGGCAAACGAAAACAGAACAATATTTTTTTTGATGAGTTCTTTTGAATGAATTTGTTATACTTTTATTATCTATCTTTAGTAATTTATAGTTAAATGATGATAAATATATTGGATAAAAACTATAGAAAATAATGAGTTAGATCAAAATATATTATAAATAGCGAATTTATTATGTAACATTTAATTTTTATTTCAATTTAATTGTGATGTATTAGTTTGTCTTTTATTATTTATTTATTTATTTATTTATTTATTTATTTATTATTATTATTATTATTATTATTATTAAAAAGACTTGAGTAAATAAAATAAAATAAATAATAGTAATAAAGCATAAATTTAATTTTATTAACCATCATATAAATAAACCCCTTGAACACTATAATTATTTCCAACCGTATTTAATGGAATGTAGACATTAAGTTAAAAACTATACATGGTTTTGTTTGGTACATCAAATTTGTAATGTACGAAAGTGCGAACATAATGACTATTGCCATCACCAAAGAATATAGAGCATATAGTAGAAACAAGAAAAGGAGTTATGATTTTACTTGATTCTGTAGTTAGGTGAGATGAGGATCCTAAGTTCATGTACTAGTTGTCATCAGGGGGACAAGAACACATTCTTGAGGTCCAATGGGATCCATAATGTCCTAATCCATGGCATAGGCTTGGGCAGTAGTCAGTTGAAGAGGAGAAGCTAATGGTGGTGCCATAAATATGTCCAATTAAGTTGAGTTGGAAATAGAAATGGGGAGGGGGCCACCAACTGGCCCAAAGGGAATATACAGATGGGTAGTAGGTTTAAGGCAGAAAGCTTAGACAGTCCCTCGACCTATAATGAAAGTGTAGCGTCCGAAAAATAAGACCTGAAAATCTTTCATTTTAAAATTAATAAAACAGTAAACTATATCATTTTCATAAAACCAAGGTGATGAAATTTATCAATACATCATCATTATCAGAGTAAATCACAAAAGGCAGAATCGAGTGGTGTGTGCTCTGCAATCATCCCGGACTCTTCCCTTGAAACTAGAAGTATCTGAAACATAAACCGAAAATCGTAAGCACAAAGTTTAGTGAGTTCTCATAAATACCACATACCATACGTAACTACACATAATGGGCCCCGTCCACACTCTCATAACGGTCCCCTCCTGTTGAATATAACGGGCCCTACCCACTGAGTACAACGGGCCCCGCCCAAACTCATATAACGGGGCCCACCCACCTAGTATAACGGCCCCGCCCACATACAAATCATATAAGCATAACATGATAATAACATAAATAATAACCATCAGCCCCCGCCCGACATCGGGCCATGCCCGGTAAGCATACCAACACATAACACATGTAAGATTCATTGGTGTCTTCGACCAATTAAACAAAGTGAGGAGACTCACCTCACACTGCTAAATCTCACAGATAAATTTCTGGCTGCTGACCTGCTAAAATTCGCGCTATTAACCACAAAATAACATCCAATTAATAATTGGATCCCAACTCACACTAAGAGTTCAAACTAGGGTAAAAGACATTTTTACCCTTTACCCAGTTTGGCCCAATCCAATTATCCAAAAAGCACATATTCCAAAATAATCACCCAAAGCCCAATTTGGTCGAATTTTCTAAATTAGGCCCAATCCCTTTCGTGGGCCTTCATCCATGAGGTCCAATAAAATATCAACAACCCAAAAGAGGAATTATGATGGTCCAACAAGGCCCAAAACAACTAAGTTCCAACATGGCCCAAAATTGTGAGCCCATAAGTTTGAAACCCAATCTGATGAGTACGTGGGGCGTACTTAGCTCGTACGCTTAGTATACTAGCTTGAGGGCTTATACGCCCGGTGTATGCCACCAGCTTGAAAAACTTCCCATTTTCAGCTCTTAATCTATTAAGACTTCAACCCAAAATCAGATCTGACTTCCTTAAGGTGGTTTGTCACGTAAAGTTGCCAACTTTACATGTATGCATGGCCTAATGGGGCTTTAGAGCTCAAAAAACTTAATAAATGACTTCACACATACCTGACCACAATAAAGTTTGCACCTTTATGTTTAAGAAACCCTTAATGCATCTAGTTCTACAAGGATAACGTCCAAAAATGTCCTTAGCTCACAAAACCAACAAAAAGGGACCAAAATGACCATAAACAAGCTAAAGAGTACAACTATGAAATGAGGTGACAAGCTTTGAACTTTATACCTCAAAAGCCACGAAATGAAGATGCTAAAGCTAGATCTCAATGCTCTCCTCCAAAGAATGAGTCTTCAAGCTTCTTCTTCTACCATTTCAAGATGCACAACACCCACCAAAAGCTTCACCATAACTCAAAAGCACCACACAAAGGCTGAGGAACGAATTAGGGTTTTCAATGGTATGGAGGCTGGTTGGACAAGGAAAAAAGAGGCTATCTGATGGTTTATATGATGGGTTTTGATCACTACATCATTCCTATGGTGTACATGCAAACCCTAAAACTTTGGATCTAGTTTGTCTAATGAACATTCAATAATCATCCAAAGCCATAAACCCTAGATCTAGCATACAATAATCAATATTATCATAATATAGGGTTTAGATCTTACCTTTGATTGTTATGTAGCAATAACAATCTATTCCTTCTTGTAATTGGCTTCTGAAATCTTAGTGTCACAAGTGTCACACCTCTAATGGCTCACAAACACCAAGAGCAAGAGGATGACTTAGGAGAGGAGGAGGAGGCACCAAAAACATCCAAGAAATTCCAAGGTATGCTTCGGCACGTTTTTGGGTGCCCTAGGGGTCTTTATATAGTGAGGCTATTAGGGCTTTGAACTAGGAAAACCTAATCTAACTGCTTAGGCCCTAAGCAGCCCATGGACTCCCTCCTTAGAGCCCTTGGACGGATTCACATGGTTTTCCCCATAGATTTCGTCCACTCCAACCTCTATGGAGTCCATTAGCCCAATATCCAAGTATCACACAATTGACAGTTCTAGCCCCCTTTATTTAATTAATGTCTTTTAGCCATAAAATTAATTCTTATTAATTCTTGACTAATATTAATTAAACAATATGATTTCTTTTTTAATATATTATTCATATAATATATTAATAAATCATAAATAATCTCTTTCTCCACAGATCATCCTATCAAGTTGTTTTGGTGAAGGCAACCCAAAAGGACCATGCTCACAATCGGTTCAAGTACATACCAAAATAGTTATGGACATAGACACTAATCCAACAGTCTCCCACTTGGATAAGTCTAACAACTATTCTGCGTATGACTTCAAACCTAATTAGCAATCATAGCTTTCAAAAGCCGATGTCAACTCTAATCTTTTCAGAAGTGTGTCCTTTAAATAAGGGGTCATATATTCCTCCATTCTAGATACCGTATGAACTGAGACATGGAATTAAATCATACTCTCTGTTCACGTGTTGTATCCCAATTTCCAATTTATGACGACCGACAACAGACTACAATTGAACACATCAACTTAGTCCCGACTTGGCCAAGCGCTTAGGTGTCATCACTAAATCATCGAGGGGCCCACAAATATCGCTTTTATCCTATTTTGGGTAAGAGGAACGGATAAACTTCAACTCAATGCACGCTTGTACTCACTCATAGAATCACACACAACAATACGTTTTGTAGCACCAAAGTACTAGTGTGTTTACATATTATCAATGTGTAACCGACTCGCAAGATACAACTCACACATATCGGTTTCAAGAATATAAGATATTATCGTCTCACCAATCACTCGTGATAAAATCCATGAAGCGATCCAAGTGAGCGTGAGTTTAATCCAATTCTCAAATCATATTCATAAGCACTCATGAACGTTGCAGCAAACATTTTCTATGACTAATACACTTTAGGCAATCTACAAACCAATTCATGACAATCTTCTTTCATACTTACTCCCAAAGTATGAGCGACTGTGGAACGTTCGAATAATCTTATTATTCAGGAAATCAAAACATGCAAAGTGAAACACAACAATAATCTAACCCAATATGGCCCCAAACTTTTGAGTATAAATAAAACTCCTTTTATTTAATCACCATATTGATTACACATTATTCATTGTATAATGTTTCGGGTAATAAACTTATTACTTGAATTATAATAACAATTGTCCCATGCTCTTAGCATGCACACTATGTTTACCTATGGTCCTTACTTTGTGAAATAGTATAATTGAATAACATTTTCAATCACACTCATTTCACAATTCCCAAACCTTACCACAAGTGTGAGAATACCAAATTCTCGCCACTTAGAGAATATGTTAGATTTTAACATTTTATGCAATGATTATTTCGTAATATCATAGCACCAAAGTCACAAAGAATTTGCCAATGAAATTACAAAGTCATCTATTGGAGGTTGTTGCAAGACAATTTCATAGACATGAAGTCTCAAATTCAAAGTACATTCCTTTGAACATCCTTCTTGCATAAAAGTTTCTAATCTACATAGAGATTCTTAAAGTCCAACTCCCCATATGGAAACAATTCCATATTTACCATATGACAACTCATTATTAATAGAATCATATCTAATGATAATAATGTCAGTATGGTCCTTCCATTACTATACTTACAACTGCTCATAAGCAACCAATCCTTAGTGAACCTTAGATTGTCCTCTTGATAGTTGATTAATCACCTTTTGTCATATTTGGTTCCAATCCTTTTTCCCTCTTAATGCCCTAGGCATTTGGAAAATTTTAGAACACACAAATATTATAGCATAGAAATCGATCCTATGCCCGAAGCATATGGGATACGATTCATAATGTCTTACATAAAGATGTGATACTTGACCAGTCTTTTGCTACAATATCTCTATTTGCCATGTTCTCACAATTCGAACTATGAAGAGGGATGTCGTAATCATAATCAAATTTGAGAACACAATCTTAATTTTATATGACTAAATTAGATAAAAAAACAATCAATCCAAGCATTTAGAACTGAAATGAAGTATAAAATTCTCTCCCTTAATTATAGCAAAACAACTTTTCAACCTTTGCAACTTTGCGAATTGAACCTTTTGTTTTCTATAATTAATATTGCTATCTCGCAATACATACCATAATTATCATGCTCCCACTCACATCATGATTATATCTTTTCCAAGCATAACACTTATGCTCCCACTAGCTTTAACATGTATTCAGAAATTAGTTGGACTTCTAGAAACCAATACTTATTGACTTTATTTACAAAAGTTCAGATTTATAAAACTGAGACGCTTCGATAAGCCTTTATCTAAGCTTCTCGAACTCATACACCTTTCCTTAGATAACCTATGTGTGTTTAAACAATTTTAGAACTTATAACAATAAGTCTAAAATGATCAGACCCATTTGCCATTTCCCATAATTCAAACTATGAAGAAGGATGCCGTAATCATAATCGAATTTGAGATATACAAATTACATAATGCTATCTTCAAAATCTCTCTTAGTGAAAGCGTTACCTCACAATCATTTTCATGAAGGAGAGAAACCTTATGACACTTAGATTTTGTGGTGTATGTGTTCCTATCCATGTGAATTTGTCATAACCACAATCATAAGACAATAATTGTGACAAATCCAAACTCTTATGGGTCGAACTTGTCCATTCTTAATTTCTTGCCATCAAGGGTCCTACGATTGCTTCCAAGTTATTGAGTAGCTCACCCTTACCTTTCAATGTACTTTCCATTGATTAAGGTGCCTTGCCCCTATGCAAATTATTGAGAACTCATAAAACTCACATGCATAATGGCACAAAAACAAGAATATGTCAACACGATAGGTTAGAAACCTCAAGTTGTGTGCTACTAATTAACAACAGGTTTACTCTCGATTAGTTCTTGAAAATTTTCAAGATCTTTGGACTCCCATTGACCTCATGAAATATTAGATTCTCTTATCAAGAAACATTTCATGACAAAACAAATATTCAAGAGTTAGTGTGTGTCTATATCAAGACAAAACCTACACGCAGTTTGGTACTAGTTGGTCTTTGTCTTATTCAAGACATCACAACTTACCAAAATGTACAAGTGTAAGAACATTCCTACTTAAGATTATGTCACTCAAGTCACAATATTGGAGTATGACTCTCAGACTTGATTTTGGAATGAATTACAATACATCTTATTGACTTAACCACTACAACAATTCTTGATTCCTCTTCTTAGCCAAACTAGTGCACTAAGGTGTCCTTAGAGGATGAATTGTAATATGGTTCCTACGATTACCAAGACGGTCATAAAACATGATACAAAAGTACTCTCCCTTCTTAGATTAGAGAAACTTTTTATCTTTCTGCCTTCGTTGATTCTACTTATTCGTTCTGCCATTCATTGAAACATTTCAATGATTCAGAATTACACTTAATCTTGTAAGTATAACCACATTTACTAGACTTTCAGTAAATCATGACGAATAATGTTATTGTTATTTATGGTGGACTTGACCAGTGCACAACATTGTGAACTCGATCTCCTAGTCCTTCACTTGACTCTTTGTCAAGGAAATAGCCTTAAAATTTCTAAGTACCAAGATTTTGATACATCATATGATTCAAATCATATGATTTGAAGCTTCTGTCCAATTGAAACTTGGGCGGTGAGAATCTTTCCTTACTTATAAAATTACGACATTACCATAAATAACATAACTAAGAATCACATCCATTTAATATCGCTTATAATAGAAACACACAGACATCAATTTTCACAATTGCCATTGCAAGGAAACATAAATAAGAAAAAATCAAAATTTATTTTATTACGGAAAAATATATCCTTACAATGCGAATGAAAACTATGTTATTACATATTCCTAAGCAGTTTATCATAACTCTAAGCAGCATCTAAAAAATCCGATCATAATCCATTTCTTCGCGATCAAACTCAGCTCGCTCCTTCCTTTAAGCTTCCTTTCTTTTCTTCGATCATTCAAAACATCAAAATGTAATCTTATCACATCATGTATTAAGAATCTCCAAATAGGAACTTAATGGAGTTAGATAGTGGATTTTACCTAAAGCAGAGTCATACATCTTGACTCTCCCATCTCTTAGATCTCTCAGGTAGTCAGGGAAGCTTCGTAACCAATGCCCCTTCTTTTGGCAATAGAAACATATGGACTCTTCTGGAATGGTACACGAGACTATCTCAGACTCATCCTTTCTCGTACGTAGAGAAAAATTTTCTGGACTTCCAATGTTGTTATTGCCCGTAGAAGGTTGGGATATTGATTTATCAGAACAATTTTCTCGACCAGTGCGCCAAATCATTTCTGATTCAGCGGCAATAAGCAAATAAGTCAAATCAATAAGGGTGATGTCGTGGTCCATCATATAGTACTCTCTAACGAACTTACCATATGATTCGGGAAGTGATTGAAGAACCAAGTCAACAACCAAATTCCTTGAGACATCGACACCCAACATCCTTAACCTGTCAATGTGTGACTTCATCTTTAAGATGTGTGCACACACAGACTTTCCATCTTTGTGTCTTATTGCTAATAGGGCTTGAGTGACCTTGAACTTTCCAAGTCTTCGAACACGTGGGTCAGGGAGAATTATTGGCGGAGGTGGAGGAAGTGAAGCATGATTTCCATTTCCACAATCCAATCGTGGAACATCATCTTCACGTGGAAAACTTTTTCCAACGGATTCAGGAAGACCATAGTTGTCAGACTTTGACATCTATAAAACGGGAGAAAATTCAAGTTAGTTGATTGAGTCCTCAATAAAACACCCAAATGAGATATTAAGGCTAGGAACCAACACAATATTCTACAAACTGGAAGAGGGATGTCATAATCCAATTTGCAGAATATTTGAAGGTAGGTAAATGACGATTTACCAATTTCCACCATGAAAAACGAAAAAAGAAGGTTAAGTTTTAAATGAGTTGGAAACTCCTAGATCTTTTGAGATTCATTGAACCTTTCAATTGCATGTTTAAATCTCAATATGCCCCTCGATTTGTGACTGGGATGCCAATGATCACAAAACAGGGTGTGAATAACCATGCAAACATACATGGTGCCCCCAATGTTACAGTCGCCTATTCGATGTGCCGGTTAACCACACACGCTCTACTGAACTATGAAAAACATCGAGTCACCCTTCGCCACCTTTGCTTAGAACCCAATTAGTGTGCCGGTTAACCACACACGCTCCACTAACGTCTTAGCAAGGGTACAAAGTGTAATTTCATGGAATTGCATCAATTCACTTTTGCCTAAAGTAACTAATATTGGTAATTTTTTGTAAAACATTTAGTTACTTTAACATTCATTATACTTTTAATAAGGAGGGGGTTTGCCATGTCCTACCCGTTCGGCTAACGACCCTCCACCAATCATGGAAGCGGTGGGTGAGAGTGGACACCCATTAAACGGGCATTTTATAGGTCATAACCTTATACCCCCCTTATAGATTGGCTTCGTGAATGAGGCCTACTAATGGTAAGAATCACAGTTTTAAGTTATACATATATAATATTAGACTTTTAATGTTATATATAGTATAAGGGTGTATTTTACACTTTTAAAATACCAGGTTGTTTAATTTTATAAATTACACTTTTAATTTAATTAAATATAAACCATATCATTATGGATTTATTAACTCTCTAATAATTATACTTTTAATTAACTTAATAAAACCATAAGGGTGTAATTTGAACTTTTCAAAACTAGGGTTTTAGAATTAAAATTTTCAAAAATTAATCTTTTAATCAAAAAATTTTAATTCCAAAACTTGAGGCCAAGTTTTGAAACATTTCAAAACATTAGGGTTTAGAATTTAAATATTTCAAAATTAAACTTTTAATCAAAATCTAAATTCCAAAACTTGAGGGCGAGTTTTGAAACTTTTCAAAACTATCTAGATCAAATTACAAACAATTAAAATTATTCAAATAATTGGTAATTATCTAAATTTAACTTAATTCAAATTCTTACTAGATAATTCAAAACAAAGTTACAAATAATTAATATTTATCTTATAAAACAAGTAATTATCTTAATTTTGACAATTATCTTCTATTTTGGTAAGGATAATCACTAAATATTGATAAAATTCAGATTTTATTAATGAAAAACGTTTTTGGTAATTATCCCATAGCAAAATAGATCAAAATCCCGAAATATCATATGTCTGACCCCAGGACTCGCCGAGTCGCCGAGTCAGTCAGGCAGAGGACCAAAAACTTCGATCTTCAGGCAATGAATGATTAAACAAGCATCAAATACATCAAACAAACAGCCTAGGCTCTGATACAACTGATGGGTTTTGAGCACTACATCATTCCTATGGTGTACATGCAAACCCTAAAACTTTGGATCTAGTTTGTCTATTGAACATGCAATAATTATCCAAACCATAAACCCTAGATCTAGCATACAATAATCAATATTATCATAATATATGGTTTAGATCTTACCTTTTATTGTTATGTAGCAATAACAATCTATTCCTTCTTGTAATTGGCTTTTGGAAGCTTAGTGTCACACCCCGAATGGCTCATAAACACCAAGAGCAAGAGGATGACTTAGGAGAGGAAAATGAGGCACCAAAAACGTCCAAGAAACTCCAAGGAATGCTTAGCCACGTTTTTGGGTGCCCTAGGGGTCTTTATATAGTGAGGCTATTAGGGCTTTGAACTAGGAAGCCTTAATCTGACTGCTTAGGCCCCAAGCAGCCCATGGACTCCCTCCTTAGAGGCCTTGGACAAATTCTCATGGGTTTCCCCATAGATTTCATCCACTCCAACCTCTATGGAGTCCATTAGCCCAATATCCAACTATCACACAATTGACAGTTCTAGCCCCTTTTATTTAATTAATGTCTTTTAGCCACAAAATTAATTCTTATTAATTCTTGACTAATATTAATTAAACAATATGATTTCTCTTTTAATATATTATTCATATAATATATTAATAAATCATAATTAATCTCTTTCTCCACAAATCATCATATCAAGTTGCTTTGGTGAAGGTAACCCAAAAGGAGCATGCTCACAATCGGGTCAAGTACATACCAAAATAGTTATGGACTTAGACACTAATCCAACATTATGTAGGGTACAAGCCCTAAAATTAGGGTCTCACGTACGCTAAGCGTACTCCACGTATGCCTAGCGTACGTGGATGAGCTCTGCGACCAACCTACATGAGTATGCCCATCGTGCTCCAACTTCCCCGAAGTTGACAATTTTACCCCCTAGGGTTCGACTCTGCAAAACCTTCCACCCCTAAGGGTCTAAAGTGAAAAGCACGATGAACCAAGTGTTACAATTCTCCCCCACTTAAATTATATTTCTTCCTCGAACTCATTCCTTATCATCCAAGGCACGCCAAATAGCATGAGGAAAACAACCATTACCTCGATCATTCAAAGGCCTTTCCAAAGGCAACCGAACCCAACCTTAGTTGAGCTCCCAACCCTGAAGATGAATGAATCCTTTCTCAGCCTAACTTAATCCCCTACAAAATAACCACTTCTACTCTACCCGAATTTTGAAATCTCGAATTTGTCTGACCCCCCGACAGACCGCCCATACTGAAACACTACTAATTCCATTCCACTTGTCTTCCAAACTAACTACTCAACTTCCGATTACCTTGGGTTCCCACTAGAAAACAGAATCACAGGCCATTTTTTGATGCCAGGAACTTTTCACTTAATAAAAGGGATTAGATATTCCTTCGAGAAGAGGCTCATCCTGATGTTGGCGATTCCATGAACATAATGAAAAACGAGAGACAATTAAGGAGTTAAACCTTCTAGTGTTGAACAAGTCACTAATTCCTTAGCTGCCGAATCGATACGCTTCTCCTATAAATTTGAAGTTCCAAACTCGCCCGACCCACGCCCAATTAAAATCATTCCAAAACACGATCAGAAGGGTTCTTCCTACCATAAGAACCAAAAACATCCCTTTTCCCCATGAACCCTCAGCTTATACCCTTGGCATATAGATTCCTTAATTCATATCTTACTGAAATGAAGGCCTTGCACGAATACACTTGTAATTCCCAACGCGAGTTTCCACTAAAATCCAACTCGGTACATCATTCGGAACCGGGGATCCAAGGATTTACACTTGCATCTCATCCGAAATTTTCGGATTCCCAGCAACCCTTTACTAAACCTGGATATAAAGATCCCCAGCCACCGCTGAGACTGTCAATCTCACAGCTAGTCTAGCCACTAGGTTCCTAAGAGTCCAATTGACTAGGCAACCCTATCCTAAGCATCACTCTACGCCACTCACTGGCCACATAACCATTCCTACTAAAACCAAGATCAAATACTTCGACCCAAACAGTCTCTACCAGGTCCCACCTGTATTTCCATAATCACACGGGCCTCGACCATGGTTCCCTACCAGTCTATAACAATGAACATGCCACACTCACGGGTCCCACCTCTACTAGAGCTACACAGACCCATCCCTGCCTCGGACCCCAATGGTCCTCATCCTAAGATACAGAAATGCTCACCGACAATCATGTATGTCCAGCCCAAGGCACAAACTAATCCTCCCTTATACTCATGACCACCTCAATGACAGTCTACCTCAAACTGGTGAATGTTACAATCTCATTGTAGACTTATAACACTTCTTTCCTATCTGCCAATCCAATGAATTCTACGACCATCCTGCAATCTTACGACACGTCTAACCAGCCATGGTTACCACCCATGGTCCAACCACTCATCAACCAATCCATCCATGCTCATCCTGAGTCGAACACGCATCTGACCATACCCAAACCAGGTGTTCGGGTCATGCTTCGAACCCCAAAGCCTTAATTAGAATAGAATAGGTAGAGAGGCCCTGACACAACTCTTAACCTGGATCCATCTATATACCTGCTATCCATCATAAATAAGATGCCAACCAGCTTCTGCAAGTTCCAGTACTCCCAACATACACAATTTTCAATCTAGATGGCCACTTGGTTCGTCTTTCCTCCCGACTGGGATGTGAAACTCATCCTAGTTTCACACCTAATTAAGCTTCTTGAAATATGAACGATTCTCCCCCACTTAGATTCATTGAAGCTCTCCCAATCCACAAAATTTAATGGATACCCAAACCATCTTACCTTCGTATAACATGAACCGACGATGACCTGCGCTTACCAATACTAGCGTTCCATTAATAGTCAAACTCGATGATCACCCAATTATAGGAATCTGGATGAATATTCCCTAAAATCATAGCAAGTATGATACCCCCAATCGCTTCCTATGATATTGCACCAAATCCTTAAGTCCTTTATGCTAGTGACAAAGACCTTAACCCTTGCTCTGAACAAGCGAATCTTCACCCCAACCCCCCATCCTCCGCATAATCTCTGAATTCTAACCATCACCAACCCTTGTGATAGTAAAATTACCCTAGTACTTCCAATGAATAAACAAGCTCATGCGGTTTCCACCTTCATCTCTTTGCTACCGTTCCTTCCCTATCAACAGTAGTGATTCGATTTAAAGGTCCTACCGTAGACGATTGCCTATCTCACCAGAACAATGCTATCACGCCCGCACTCCGACATTACTAAAGAATTAATCCTGCTGATTCGACTAAAGATCTCCTAATCAAACCCCTAAATTGAACCCCACAATAACCTAATCAATCATTCCCTATCAACGGTAGTGATTCGATTTAAAGGTCTTGTCGTAGACGACTGCCTATCTCACCAGAACAATGCTATCACGCCCACACTCCGACATTACTGAAGAACTAATCATGTTGATTCGACTAAAGATCTCCCAATCAAACCTCTAAACTAAACCCCACAAAAAACTAATCAATCATTCAAACAACTGAATCCCACTCAATAAGATACGACTCAGGAATGACTCTTTGCATGCAAAATGGCATCTAACAATTCTTGATGATACAACCCAGGCAAAAAAAGAAAACTAACCCGGAGATAAGACTTACCCATACCCAACATGATACCAAAGAAATATAAATACTGATAATAATCAAGAGAAAAGCAAAAGATAATATACCCACGATAGCATCTGAAGAAATCTTAACCTCCTCTTCCTACCAAAGCACCTGTGATGGAACTTGAGCTGTCCCAACTACTAAGCATGAAATTCACCCTGATATGACCTGGATGATGACAATGATGACACAATTCTACCTCTAGGGTACATTCTTGGCGAAGGTATCCCTTCCATTAGCACCTACCACACTTATACTTGCCACACACATGCTCCCGCACCCCTTCATCCTTCACGCAAACATCACATCCCCTCGGGTATCTAACACTAGCCGTGGCAACGTCTAACTGCTCATATCACTTATTCGGACCATGTGTCGCTTCTTCTTCCCTAGTTTCCTATCCAAGCCAATCTCCCTCTCTCGGGTTACCCCGGTTATCCCATCAACTGTCTGAACAACCAAGGTCCGCCCTCGAACCTGGAGACCAATCTATCAGTGACACACCCAATCATGTTTTCCTTAAATAGATTTGGTTGCTCATTCTCTCTTCTCTCACCCATATTACCTCGATTTACGTGCAAATAAGTACCCCCGAAGATCCCGAGAAGTGCAATTCACGAGTCGAAGCTCTGCCCGCGAGGAGCCCGGTTTTTATGAAGATCTTCCAGATCTACCGAAGAATACTACTTCTGCAAGTTGTAGTGTTGTCCGATCATCTTCTGATCAAGTGAGTGTATAGTCACTTTCATCTTACACATAGATATGAAGTATTTTATAAAATACGTGTTGTGTATATATATTGTTGTTTATATGTGTGAGTGTGTGGTTACTTTCTTCTAACACATAAATATAAAGTATTAGCTATGAAATACGTGCTATGTGTTATATATTATTTGTCTATTTGAGATGGGCTTGGAATTGATGTTTTTATACGGGTGTTAAATGATTTAAAATGTATATGTATTTTATATCAACAAATATGTTGGGTAGAACATGGCTAGATGAAATAGTGGCGACTATGAGACGTAGTGCCTATTAGATAAGCTTTGGTGACGATGCGACTTCGTGCCTATTAGATATCCTTCGGTGACGATGTGACTTCATGCCTATTAGATAAGCTTCGGTGACGATGCGACTTCATGCCTATTAGATAAGCTTCGGTGACGATGTGACTTCGTGCCTATTGAGTATAACCTTGGTGACGATGCGACTTCGTGCCTACTGAGTAAGCCTTGGTGACGATGCAACTTCGTGCCTATTTGATAAACCTTGGTGACGGTGTGACTTCGTGCCTATTGTGTAAACCCTGGTGACTATGAGACGTAGTGCCTATTGTATGAACCCTGGTGACTATGTGACGTAGTGCCTGTTGTATAAACCGTGGTAGCAAATGGACTTTGTGCCAGTTCCATAGGTAAATCCTTAGGAATGAACGAAGAAAGTATAGTCGATACTTAGGGTAAAACCTTAAGAAATAAAGAAGATAATAGGGATGGGTTATTGGGTTGATTGTTTGATAATTGAATATAATAAATGTATTATTGTGGGTTGAAAACCCTATATGCTCACCACGCTCCCAAGCCTGACCCACTCAGTTTTCTTTGCATTACAGGTAATGGCACAAGGGTATAAGTTGGTGGACTTGACGAGAGATTTTAGATTATAGATCAGTAGTTATAAATAACTGTTGTAAGGTCTATTTTATATTGTTTATGCTTTTGGTCTGTATCGGAACATGACATCCCGATGTTTTATTATTTAATGAAAATACATTCTCTTTGAGAAATGTTTTGATAAATGGTTATCATATTTTGTTTTTTGGGACAATTTCCGCAACTGTTTTCCTTAAAAGCGATTACTCTGATTTTAAAACAAAGCATAAACAAATCGGTCTTTTATGGCCGCAAAATTGGGGATGTCACAGTTGGTATCAGAGCATTAGTTTAAGCGAACTAGGAATTTGTAGGATTTCTAGACTTAAACTTAGAATGCTAAGCGATGATTGTGAGATGAGTGTCTACCATATTTTAAGACACGAGCACTAGTATATTTTAGGAATGATGCCTAAAATGCTTTTATGTACTAAATGATATAAGTTTCCCATATATGCTATTATTTGTTCGGATCTATGGTCTGTTGCCGACCGGATCTGGAGACCTTATGTGTTTAGGATTCTAAGCGTTTGATACGATATTAGAACTAGCTTGTAAACATTTCGGAGTGATAAGGATATTTATACGTCTATTGTAAATAAAGCTTTCTTATCTTAAATTCTCGCCCGGTGCACCGAACGTCTGGTTGGATGTACAAAACGTTATGGTGAAGACTCGTAGAAAATTGAGTAAATGGAGGAAATGAAAGGCTTATGATAGTGAATGACACCTATCGGAAGATATCGTAAGAGTGGTGTGTTGCCTTTAGTTTATGTTTGATAAAATAACGGAACGTTTAGAGGAGTACGATATGTCTGAAGTACACCTTTGATTGGCAGGATGATGGAACGATTGGTGTAATTCTTGAAGTTGTCCCATAATCTAGAATTCCCATCACCAATCGAGTTGAAGTATGATTGATGATAGAAGATACGCATGGAAGAAGTCCTAGTAGAGTCTAGGAAAATTTTTATGATTAATTGGACACATTCGTATGTGTTAAATTGTTTGGTGATTTTAGGACTTGGGGACTGCGAGACAACACTTAGGACGAGTATGAGTAGGTGTGAATAGTAGTAGAGATCTATACTACTGGAAGCACAGGACTCACACTTGGATCAGGGAAAGTCACAAGGTTACCAAGAAGCTTGTAATTGAGTTCGTTTTATTCAAGTATGTCTTTACCATTGTTTCGGTAGTGACTAAGATGATGATTGATATTTTGACCCTAGCGGTCATATCAAATTGATTCCGACTACGATGAGTTTGTTATGTGGTTTAGAGAACCGATTTCGATGTAGCATTTGACGCAAGTCAGAAGATTGAAATCAATGCGATTGATGGCATCGCGCTCGTTGTTAAGGAAGCTTGTAGCTAGAAATGCTACATGTAAAAATCTGATTATATCACATTAGAATATGAAGGAAGGTATATTCCATTCTGGAATTTGACTCTAAGAGACTTGAGTCTAAGCATTGCATCATACGATGAGAGGTCATTAGAACATGACCCATCGGTCTGTTACAATAGATAAATGAAAGAATTTATCCTAAGAAGAAGAAGGAGTCCACAATAAGGACTTATTTGATAACTCGAAGGTTATGATTGAAAGTCCAACGTAGTACGAAAAGTAGATACATGACTGAGCATCGTCTGCGGTCGAGAAGCCCTAGAGTTAGATACTCTTTCGAGGAAACATAGAAGTTACGGTTATTACCTAGGATGAAGAGATAACGTATAGAATCTTTATACAAGCCCTATTTCGTTGATGATTCAGGGACGTAATCATCCTAAGGGGGAGATAATTGTAACGCCCGTAGATCCGGCCTAGTCAATATAGAGATGATAAGCGTCAAAAATGACTTTTTTGATGGAAGATTATTTAGAAGGAGTAATCTTAACTAAGTTTTAGTATATGTTACAAGGATTCCGTACATATTAAGAACGCCAAAATTCGATTATAACGAATAAGTTATGACCTGTCAAAGTTTCGCGACAGAACCGGCACGACCCAGCACGACCCAACGCGACGTCAATAGTGAATTTAAGGTAGATAGATATCTATCCTTAGTGATCTAAACGAGAGTCGTATATGTCTTGGATAGTAGTCCAACGATAAAAAGAAAGACAAAAACGGAGTTCAGATGAAGGAGTTATGAATTTCGAAAGGAGTTTTCATGTCCCGGACTACTATATTTATAATCTATTAAAAATAAAGTCAAAATTAGCCAATGGAGTCAAAACAAGAGTTGTAGAGCATAATCTCACCTACGCGTCGATATAAAGAACGTCGAAAACGCAGTTCGTATGCGAAAGTTACGAATTTCTGAAGTTCAGGGCGCGAAACCCCAAAACTGTCAGATACCACGACGTGGCAAATCTTCTAACACCTCCGGGAGTCCCCCAGATGCAACTTGCGATGACGCATGCAGTGACAACCAAGCCCACGACGTGGCAAGGACATATTTTTCCCTATAAATAGATTTGAAGGGCCAGCCGAGTTTGGTTGCTCATTTTCTCTTCTCTCACCCATATTACCTCGATTTACGTGCAAAGAAGTACCCCTGAAGATCCTGAGAAGTGCAATTCATGAGCCAAAGCTCTGCCCGCGAGGAGCCCGGTTTTTGTGAAGATCTTCCAGATCTACCGAAGAATACTACTTCTGCAAGTCGTAGTGCTGTCCGATCATCTTCTGATCAAGTGAGTTTATAGTCACTTTCATCTTACACATAGATATGAAGTATTTTATAAAATATGTGCTATGTGTATATATATTATTGTTTATATGTGTGATTGTGTGGTTACTTTCTTCTAACACATAAATATAAAGTATTAGCTATGAAATACGTGCTATGTGTTATATATTATTTGTCTATTTGAGATGGGCTTGGAATTGATGTTTTTATACGGGTGTTAAATGATTTAAAAGGTATATGTATTTTATATCTACAAATATGTTGGGTAGAACATGGGTAGATGAAATAGTGGCGACTATAAGACGTAGTGCCTATTAGATAAGCTTCGGTGATGATGCGACTTCGTGCCTATTAGATATGCTTAGGTGACGATGCGACTTCGTGCCTATTAGATAAGCTTCGGTGACGATGCGACTTCGTGCCTATTAGATAAGCTTTGGTGACGATGCGACTTCGTGCCTATTAGATAATCTTCGGTGACGATGTGACTTCGTGCCTATTGAGTATAACCTTGGTGACGATGTGACTTCGTGCCTACTGAGTAAGCCTTGGTGACGATGCAATTTCGTGCCTATTTGATAAACCTTGGTGACGGTGTGACTTCGTGCCTATTGTGTAAACCCTGGTGACTATGAGACGTAGTGCCTATTGTATGAACCCTGGTGACTATGTGACATAGTGCCTGTTGTATAAACCGTGGTAGCAAATGGACTTTGTGCCAGTTCCTTAGGTAAATCCTTAGGAATGAACGAAGAAAGTATAGTCGATACTTAGGGTAAAACCTTAAGAAATAAAGAAGATAATAGGGATGGGTTATTGGGTTGATTGTTTGATAATTGAATATAATAAATGTATTATTGTGGGTTGAAAACCCTATATGCTCACCACGCTCCCAAGCCTGACCCACTCAGTTTTCTTTGCATTACAGGTAATGGCACAAGGGTATAAGTTGGTGGACTTGACGAGAGATTTTGGATTATAGATCAGTAGTTATAAATAACTGTTGTAAGGTCTATTTTACATTGTTTATGATTTTGGTCTGTATCGGAACATGACATCCCGATGTTTTATTATTTAATGAAAATACATTGTCTTTGAGAAATGTTTTGATAAATGGTTATCATATTTTGTTTTTGGGACAATTTCCGCAACTGTTTTCCTTAAAAGCGATTACTCTGATTTTAAAACAAAGCATAAACAAATCGGTCTTTTATGGCCGCGAAATTGGGGATGTCACAGTTGGTATCAGAGCATTAGTTTAAGCGAACTAGGAATTTGTAGGATTTCTAGACTTAAACTTAGAATGCTAAGCGATGATTGTGAGATGAGTGTCTACCATATTTTAAGACACGAGCACTAGTATATTTTAGGAATGATGCCTAAAATGCTTTTATGTGCTAAATGTTATAAGTTTCCCATATATGCTATTATTTGTTCGGATCTATGGTCTGTTGCCGACCGGATCTGGAGACCTTATGTGTTTAGGATTCTAAGCGTTTGATACGATATTAGAACTAGCTTGTAAACGTTTCGGAGTGATAATGATATTTATACGTCTATTGTAAATAAAGCTTTCTTATCTTAAATTCTCGTCCGGTGCACCGAACGTCTGGTTGGATGTACAAAACGTTATGGTGAAGACTCGTAGAAAATTGAGTAAATTGAGGAAATTAAAGGCTTATGATAGTGAATGAAACCTATCGGAAGATATCGTAAGAGTGGTGTGTTGCCTTTAGTTTATGTTTGATAAAATAACGGAACGTTTAGAGGAGTACGATATGTCTGAAGTACACCTTCGATTGGCAGGATGATGGAACGATTGGTGTAATTCTTGAAGTTGTCCCATAATCTAGAATTCCCATCACCAATCGAGTTGAAGTATGATTGATGATAGAAGATACGCATGGAAGAAGTCCTAGTAGAGTCTAGGAAAATTTTTATGATTAATTGGACACATTCGTATGTGTTAAATTTTTTGGTGATTTTAGGACTTAGGGACTGCGAGACAACACTTGGGACGAGTATGAGTAGGTGTGAATAGTAGTAGAGATCTATACTACTGGAAGCACAGGACTCACACTTGGATCAGGGAAAGTCACAAGGTTACCAAGAAGCTTGTAATTGAGTTCGTTTTATTCAAGTATGTCTTTACCATTGTTTTGGTAGTGACTAAGATGATGATTGATATTCTGACCCTAGCGGTCATATCAAATTGAGTCCGACTACGATGAGTTTGTTACGTGGTTCAGAGAACCGATTTCGATGTAGCATTTGACGCAAGTCAGAAGATTGAAATCAATGCGATTGATGGCATCGCGCTCATTGTTAAGGAAGCTTGTAGCTAGAAATGCTACATGTAAAAATCTGATTATATCACATTAGAATATGAAGGAAGGTATATTCCATTCTGGAATTTGACTCTAAGAGACTTGAGTCTAAGCATTGCATCATACGATGAGAGGTCATTAGAACACGACCCATCGGTCTGTTACAATAGATAAATGAAAGAATTTATCCTAAGAATAACAAGGAGTCCACAATAAGGACTTATTTGACAACTCGAAGGTTATGATTGAAAGTCCAACATAGTACGAAAAGTAGATACATGATTGAGCATCGTCTGCGGTCGAGAAGCCCTAGAGTTAGATACTCTTTCGAGGAAATATAGAAGTTACGATTATTACCTAGGATGAAGAGATAACGTATGGAATCATTATACACCCGTAGATCCGGGCTAGTCAATTTAGAGACGATAAGAGTCAAAAATGACTTTTTGATGGAATATTATTTAGAAGGAGTAATCTTAACTAAGTTGTAGTATATGTTACAAGGATTCCGTACATATAAAGAACGCCAAAATCCGAGTTATAACGAAGAAGTTATGACCTGTCGAAGTTTCGCGACAGAACCGGCATGACCCAGCGCGACCCAACGCGACGTAAATAGTTAATTTAAGGTAGATAGATATCTATCCTTAGTGATCTAAATGAGAGTCGAAGATGTCTTCGATAGTAGTCCAACGATAAAAAGAAAGACGAAAACGGAGTTCAGATGAAGGAGTTATGAATTTCGAACGAAGTTTTCATGTCCCGACCTACTAAAGATAAAATATAAATAATATATTTATAATATATTAAAAATAAAGTCAAAATTAGCCAATGGAGTCTAAACGAGAGTTGTAGAGCATAATCTCACCTACGCGTCGATATAAAGAACGTCGAAAACGGAGTTTGTATGCGAAAGTTATGAATTTCTGAAGTTCGGGGCGTGAAATCCCAAAACTGTCAGATACCACGACGTGGCAAGTCTTCTGACACCTCCGGGAGTCCCCCAGATGCAACTTGCGATGACGCATGCAGTGACGACCAAGCCCACAACGTGGCAAGGACAGGTTTTTCCCTATAAATAGATTTGAAGGGCCAGCCGAATTTGGTTGCTCATTCTCTCTTCTCTCACCCATATTACCTCGATTTACGTGCAAAGAAGTACCCCTGAAGATCCCGAGAAGTGCAATTCACGAGCCGAAGCTCTGCTTGCGAGGAGCCCGGTTTTTGTGAAGATCTTCCAGATCTACCGAAGAATACTACTTCTGCAAGTCGTAGTGCTGTCCGATCATCTTCTGATCAAGTGAGTGTATAGTCACTTTCATCTTACACATAGATATGAAGTATTTTATAAAATACATGCTATGTCACATATTGATCCCCCCGAAAACATGGTGCATAACCCACCTCCAATCCCAAATGACAAGATAAAATGTGTGCCCCCAACTGCCTCGCTACAAATGTAGCCTCCAGATGAGCCCCCAACTGCCTCGCTACAAATGTAGATGTCTGCTCTTGGTCAATCGATCCATGATAACCCATATAGAATCCACTCTACAGGTCATCTGAGGCAATTTGGTGATAAAATCCATCGTATTCTCTTCCCATTTCCTAACGAGAATATCCAATAGCTTTATTTTTTGTGGGGTCGCTGATGCTTGGCCTTGACTTTCCTGCAAGTCAAGCACCTCTCCACATACCATGCCACATCTCGCTTCACACATGACCACCAATACTGATATTCGTAGATCTCTATACATCTTTGTGTCTCCGGGTTGAATAGAGAATCTCGACTTGTGCCCCTCTTTCATCAAAACCTGTTGCGCACCACCCCAATATAGAACCCCACCCTTCGATGAAGGGTCAATAATCCTCGACTATCATAGTCAAAGGAAGCCACCTGACCCACAATGCGCTCATTCTTCTAGTGCTCCTCCATCATTGCCTCAATTTGAGTCTCTTGAATCTGCTATAATAGTGGGGTAATTACTGTCATCCTCAAACATAAATCCCTTATCGGAGTCGCGACCGCCTTGCGGCTGAGAGCATCGGCCACCACGTTGGCCTTCCCTGGGTGATAAAGAATCTCACAATCGTAATCCTTTACCACATCCAACCATCTACGCTGCCTCATATTCAGATTTAACTGATCCATCAAATACCTGAGGCTCTTGTGATCAGTGTAGATAGTATAGTAGACCCCATAGATGTAATGTCACCAAATCTTGAGGGCAAACACCACGACCCCAACTATAAATCATGCATAGCATAATTCGCCTCATGAGGCTTCAGCTTCCTTGAAGCGTATGCAATCACATGACCCCGTTGCATCAACACTACACCTAAACCCATGATCGAAGCATGACATTATACCACAAAGTCCTCAACACCCTCTGGTAGGGTCAGAATTAGTGTCTCACACAATTTCTATCTCAAGGTCTCAATAGTTGCATGCTGCTCAGGCCCCCAACGAAATGTGAAAGTCTTCTTTGTTAGCCTAGTCAAAGGAACCGCTATCTTGGAGAAATACTGAATGAATCTCCGATAGTAACTTGCCAATCCAAGGAAATTTTGAATCTCAGATGGAGACCTCAGAACTTCCCACCTCATCACCACCCTAATCTTTTCTGGATCGACCAGAATATCGTTGTGGTTGACAAGGTACCTCAGAAACTACACCTCGTGTAACCAGAACTCGCACTTTGAGAACTTCGCATACAATCTCTCCCTCCTCAGATTCTCCAATACCTCCCTCATATGGTTCTCATACTGGTCCTGCGTTTTGGAATAGGCCAGAATGTCATCAATAAACACATTCATAGATCGATCCAACATTGGTCTGCATACACGATTCATGAGGTCCACGAATGCGGCTGGAGCATTGGTGAGCCCAAAAGACATCTCCACGAACCCGTAATGACCATAGCGATTCCAAAAGGTCGTATTCTGCATGTCCTCTTCCATGACTCTCATTTGGTGATAACTCAAACGCAAATCAATCTTGGAAAACCAAGATGTTCACTGAAGTTGATCAAACAGATCAATCCTCAAAAGTGGGTAACAATTCTTCACCGTTAGCTTATTCAAATCCCGATAGTAAATACATATTTGATGCATCCCATCCTTTTTCTTCACAAATAAGATCGGCGCTCCCCATGGTGAACTACTCAGCAGAATAAATCCCTTGTATAGCAGCTCTAGCAGCTGCGTAGACAACTCCTGCATCTCTGGAGGTACTAACCGATAAGGTGCTTTGGCTATCGGAGTCGCACCTAAAACCAAGTCAATCCGAAATTCCACCTGCCTCTCTGGAGGCACTCCCAACAAATCCTCCAGGAATACGTCCGAGTATTCCCGAACGATCGGTACATCATCAATGGTCGCCTCACCCTTCTCCTAGGTATCCATCACATAGGCCACAAACCCAAAACATCCATGTTGAAGATAATGAATGGCCTTGGATGCCAAACATAGAGTCGGCCCACGCTGAGCACCCTTTCTGTGCATCACCAACTCTTCCCCACTTGGGGTCCGAATGCATGCCAGTTGAAGCTTGCAATCAATCATTGCCCCATTGGGGCTTAACCAATCTATCCCCACAATGACCTTATTCTTGCGCAGGGGAATCAGAACCAAATCAATCGGATACTACTCACTGAATAACTCCAAAGTGAATCCCCAGTGAACCCTCGACACTCGCACCAAACGGTCATCCACATGTTGGATTAATGTCTTAGTCCATAACTATAATTGGTAAGACTTGACCCGACCCGGCATGGTCCATTTGGGTTGCATGGCGTCATGCACTTGGATAGACTATAATGAGATAAATAAGACACTTATGGTTATTAATATATTATAAGGTCTAGTATATTAATAATAAGAATAATAAGATTATTTAATTAGTATTGATCAAGAATTAATCTAGGATTAATTAAGTGATCAAAAGAAGACTAATTAAATATATGGGTTGATTGTGTAAATCATCCATACTTGTATAGTGGGCTAATGCTCCATGGATAATCAAGTTGGGCTAAAACCCATAGGATGGTCCATGGATGCTCCATGGTGTATTTGAACCCATGGATCCAAGGAAATGGAAAGTCATGACAATTAGGGTTTACCCTAATTGTAACACTATATAAAGATCTTATTCTTGACAAAATCGAACACTAGAGAGAGTAAGAAAGGGCTAGCCGATTTCATGAAGTGTAGAATTCTCTCAAGTTATTCCAAGTGTATTTGGTGTTGTGTGAACCGTTTGAGGTGTCACACTTGGGGCACTAGGCACTCAAGCTTCATGAAGACTTTCTACATGAAAGAGGTATGTATTCTATCTTGTTATATTCATTATTTTATATGCTAGATTAGGATAATACCTTGGATGTTTATATTTGCATGTATAATAGAGAAAACATAGATCCAAGGTATTTAGGGTTTCATGTACACTTAGGAGTGTTAGAATGCTCAAAACCCAACAGTGGTATCAGAGCCTGGTTTTTTTCTTGTTATACTTGCAAAACTGCTTAAAAAATCGAAGTTGTTGCTGTCTTATCATCAGACTCGGCGAGTCCATCAGGAGACTCGGCGAGTCCATGCCTAAAAAGTGATCAAATCGATCCAACTCGCCGAGTTGGTTCATGCAATCGACGAGTTGGACCCCCAGACAGCATAAATTCGACTTTTTGGCTGGAATTGGACTAGGAACATTACCCTAAGATGTTTTTGAACTTATAAAGTTGTTTTTGATGTGGTAATGTTCATGCTAATCCAATTTCAAAGATAATTGTCAATAGATTCATGTTTTGTATTAGTTTAAGGTTTAGACTAATTACATGAAAAAGTTTGATTTGAATTATCTTGTTCTTATGAGTTGCTTAGATTAATAGAAAAGTTGAGTGAAATAGTTGTTTTCAATCCAAATTAATCTAAGAGTTGATTCTAAAATGTTT
This sequence comes from Lactuca serriola, assembly GCF_051521515.1. Taxonomy (NCBI): domain Eukaryota; kingdom Viridiplantae; phylum Streptophyta; class Magnoliopsida; order Asterales; family Asteraceae; genus Lactuca; species Lactuca serriola. The sequence goes on from NC_136408.1 coordinate 14,022,764, forward strand.
TTTTGTAACTTGTCCTCAAGTTATATGAAAAGTCACATTTAAGTTTCATAAAACTCATAAAAGTTGGCAAAGGTTACAAAAATGAAGAGTCTAGTTCTAATTAAATGGTGTTATGACTCCATAATTTGACCTCAAGTTATGGAGGACCAAGAGTCTCTTCATTAAATAATAAATAAATAAAAAAGTGTAACCTTAATTAATTCCATAAGTTATAAAATAAAGAAAAGTTAATTCTTTTATTAGTTTAAAGTTTTCCATAACTTGTCCTCAAGTTATGGAACTTGAAGAGTTTTTGGATTAAAACTACTTTAAACACATAAGTTATGGAATTAATTAGTTTTGAATAGTTTCAAAACTTGCCCTCAAGTTTTGGAATTTGAAAAGTTTTCACTTATGAATACTTTAATTCCAAGTTATCCCTTAGAATTTTAAAAGAGTTAAAATTCAACCCTTATACTTTATAATATTATAAGTTAATAATATATATGTATAAGAGTAAAGTCAGTCTTACCGCTAGTACGCCTCATTCACGAAGCCGGTCTATAAGGTGGGTATAAGGTTGTTGCCTATAAAATGGCAACTTAATGGGTGTCTACTCTCACCCACCGCTTGCTTGACTGGTGGAGGGTCGTTAGCCGAACGGGTTTGACAGGACTATAATTCTCCCTTCATTAAAAGTATTAATGATAAATACTAAGTAACTAAACTCTTAATAATACCCAATCTTAGTTACTTAGGAAAATGTGAATAAGGTGCTAATCCATGAAATTACACTTTGCACTTTGTTTAAGTCGGTTAGTGGAGCGTGTGTGGTTAACCGGCACACTAACTCGTATTTAACAAGGTAGGCAAAGGGTAACTTAATGTTTATTATAGTATCGATGGAGCGTGTGTGGTTAACCGGCACATCGATTGAGGGGTAAACACTCAAGGGTACCAAGTAATTTGCATGGTTACTTCACACCTTGTTTTGTGATCCTCGGCATCCCAGTCACAAAACCTGAAGGGCACACTCGAGATTGAAACATGCCATTGAACAGTTCAATGAATCTCAAAAGATCTAGGAGTTTCAAAACCAATTAAAACCTAATAATACATTTCGTTTATCTTGGTGGAAATTGGTGAATCGTCATTCACCTACCTTCAAATATTTTATAGCTTGGATTACAGCATACCTCTTCTATGTTATAAAATAATTTGTAGGGTCCTAGCCTTAATATTTCATATTGGGTGTCATATTAAGGACTTAAGATCAACTATCTTGAATATCTCCCAAAAGATGTCTGGTTTAGACATTTATGATCTTCCCAAATCTCTTGAAACAAGCTTTCCTAAATGAAGATGATGTCCCATGGAAATCATACTTCTTTCACCTCCTCCAATTATTCTCCCTAACCCACAAGTTCAAGGTCACTCAAGCCCTATTGGCAAGACAAGGTCTAGGTGTGGTCACATCTTGGAGATGTAGTCACATATTGACAAGCCGGGAGAGTTGGGTGTCAAAGTCTTAAGAAAGTTGGTGGTTCAACTATTTTCTAAGTCACATAGTGAGTTCTTTTGGAACACCTATGAAATAGACTATGACAAGACCCTTAATGATCTTATCTATTTGTTAAGATCAACTTCCTTAAAACTTGATGGAAATTGACAAAAGTGACACAGGAAATCCAGAAAAGCATTCTCTTCCCAATGGAAAAGGATCGGCCATAGTCAACTCGGTTGACCAAATGGTAAAGAGAAAAGCTAAGTCTGTGATAGTCCCATGTACCATTATCAAAGGGTCCATATGTTTATATTGCCAAAGAAAGGGGCATTGGTTGCGAAACTGCCAAATTTACCTAAGGATGTTAAAGTCAATAAGTTTGACTCTACTTCAGGTAAAGTCCACTATCTAACTCTGTTAAGTTTCTATTCTGAGATTCTTGATACATGATGTAACTGGGTCACATGGTGATGTTTTAAGAATCAAAGAAAAGTGAAGAAACTTAAAGAAAGAATATGCTGAATCTGATCGCATAGATGGATTTCTATCGCGTAGTTTGAAGATCGGATTCTTGAGCTACTTCTTAGGAGTTATGAGATATTGCTTAGGAATAGATAACAACAAGTTTTCATATGGATTGTAAGAATAAGTTTTTCCGCAAAGTTTTAAAATAAAAGAAAAATTTTTGATTTTATTTATTTTAAAATATCCTTACAATGGCATTTGAGGAAAAAATTGTTGCTTATATGATTCCATTAATAGCAAGAGTGGAAATATGAAATTGATTCTTTCATTTGTGGTAATGTCTAAATTTACCAAATAAGGAAAGATTCTCATCACCCAAGTTTCAATTGGACCGAAACTTGGAATCATGCAATTTGTATAGCATGATGAATGAGAACTTTCAAGTATTGGAAAAATTAAGACTAATTACTTTTCACATGGATGTGTGAGTAATGTGAAGGACTAAGGAATTAAGTACACATTCTTGTGCACTGGTCAAGTCCACCACAAAAGATCGATAAGACTATTCATCATAGTTTACTAAAGCTTAGTAAATATGATTATACTTACAAGCTTAAGTGTAATTCTAAGACATTGGAAAAGGTTCCAATGTATGGCAGAGCGAATAAGAAGAATCAAATTAGGCAGAAGGATAAAAGTTTCTCAAATCTGAAAAGATGGGAGAGAGTACTTTAGTATCAGTTTTGTGATCATCTTAATGATTTAGAGACCTTATCACAATTCATGCTCTAAGAGTCTTCTTATAGCTAAGAAGAGGAACTTGAATTGTTGAAGTGGTTAAATCAAGAAGATGAGTCATACTTCATTCCAATACAAGTCTTAGAGTCATACTCCAAGATTGTAACTTGAGTGACATGTCTTAAAGAAGGTTTAAAAAACTTGTCAAATGTGAGAGTAAAAGTTCTCTACTCTTGTACATTTGAAATTGGTAAGTTGTGATGTTTTGGATAAAACAAAGACCAACTTAGGCCAATTTTGTGAAGTGTTTGTCTTGATTAGAATCCACACTATCTCTTGAATAACTGACAAGAAAGTCTTATATGTTAAGAGGACAGTGGGAGTCTTAAAGGTCTTGAAAGTCTCAAGAACTAATCAAGAATAAAACCTGAAGTTCTTCACTAGCACACGACTTGAGGTTTATAACCTATCGTGTTGACATATTCTGTGCCCATTCCAGTTAAAGTTGGCTTTGCATATGAGTTCTTAGAGTTCTCAATTAGTTGCACAACAACTTGGAAGCAATGGCAGGCCCTTGAGCTACCAGGTGGCAAGAAATTAAGATTGAGTTCACTCCATATGAGTTTGGATTTGTCATTATCCTTGTCCTGTGACTATGGTTTTGACAAATCACATGGATAAGAACACATACACCATTAAATCTAAGTGTCATAAGGTTTCTCTCCGATTCATGAAAATGATGGTGAGGAAACACTTTCACTAAGTAGATTTTAGCTAGATAGCAATTGTGATATTTGCATTCTCAAAGTCGTTAGTGGAGCGTGTGTGGTTTACCGGCACACTAACCTGGACTTGTGAGAAGTGGCAAAAAGGTCTAACCATTATGATTACGGCATCCCTCTTCATAATTGTTTAGACACACAAGTGTGCTATCTAAGGGAAGGTGTATGATTTTGATCAAGTTTTATCAAAACAATCTAGTATCAAAAATCTGAACTTTGGTAAGAAAGTTAGTTGATTTCTGAGTACATTTCAAAGCTAGTGGGAGCATAAGTGTTATGCTAATAATCATCATGTTAGTGGGAGCATGATAATTATGATAAGTATTGCAAGTTAGCAATGTTAATTATAGAAAACAAAAGTTTCAATTGGGAAAGAGTTGTTTTGCTATAATTAAGGGAGAGGAAATTATACTTCATCTCAAATCTATAAGCTTAGATCGTGAGGTTTTAATCATTTAGTCAAGGATATATATGAATTTCATGTTGGAATGGCTCAACATAAGGAAATTTTGTATATGAGTCCATTATTTGCGTTCTAAAATTCGATTATGATTACGACATCCCTTTTCATAATCTGAATTATGAGAACTTGGCAAATTGAAATGGAAAATGTTATAGCAAAAGACTGGTTTAGTCTTTATGTGAGACATCATGAATCGATTCCCATATGCTTCAGATATAGGATCGATTACATGTGCTATATTCATCCTTTATAAAATTTTGCAAATGCTTGGGGCATTAAGAATGGAAAAAGGTTTAGAACTGGATATGACTAAAAGGATTAAACAATTGTCGAGGACAATCTAAGGTTTACCAAAGATTGGGTGCTTAAGGACAGTTGGAAGTATAGTGATAATTCTGGAAGGACCATATTGACATAATCTGGAAGGAGGCAACTCTTGTTCAGAAGTGATAGTCAAAATGGAATCTGGAAATGTTTCAAAGTTAGATTTTTCAATCTTTTTAAGATTAGGAAACTTAATGCGAGAAGGATGTTTCCAAGGAGTTTATCTCCTTTGGAATGCTCTGTAATGATTGTTGTCAAGTCTTTCTGACTTTGTGCATAATCATTACAAGAAGATCAATGCATATAAGTTTAGAATCTAACAGATTTAAGTAAATGGCATGAATTTGGAATTCTTGCATTTGCAGTAAGGATTTGGGAGTGTGAAAAGAGAATCATTGAAGTTATGTTCAATGGATCTAGTTCACAAAGTAAAGATCATAGACAAACATAGTATGCATACTTGGTGTGTGGCATGACTAGTGTTTAGAAAACATAGTGTACATGCTTGGAGCATGGGGCAACTATTGTTTTAAATTCAAGAATAAAGTTGATAGCTGAAACAGTATACAATGAATAATGTGTAATCATATGGTGATAAATAAAACGTGTTTTATTTATGTTCATAGGTTTTGATACCATATTGGATTCAATTATTATTGTGTTTCATTTTGCATGTTTTGACTTCCAGAATAAACTAGGTTATTCTTCCGGAATGACTAAGTTATTCAAACCATCCACAGTCGGTCATATGTTGGAAGTAGATATGAATTAAGACAGTCATGGGTTGACTTGTAGAGGTCTAAGGTGTTGGACAAAGGGCTACAACACTCATGAGTGCTTATAAGTTCTGAGTATTGGATTCAACTCGCACTCATTGGAATCACTTCATGGATTTTATCACGAGTGATCATGAGACGATAATATCTTATATTCTTCAAACCTAGAGATATGAGTTGTTACTATGAGTTGGTTGTACATTGATTGCACGAAAACGCATTTGGTAACTCGGTGCTATAAAACGTGCCTTTGTGTATGATTCAACAAGTAGTAGAACAAGCCATATGAGTCGAAGTTTATCCATTCCTTTTACCTTAGGGATAAAAGCGATATCTGTGGGCCCCTCGGTGATTTGATGATGACAAATGGAAGTGCTCGGCCGGGCCAGGACTGATTTGATTTGTTCAATTAGTCAGTCATCATAAATCGGAAATCGGGAAACAACAAATGGACAGAGAGAATGATTATAATCCATCTCTCAGTCCATACGATATCTAGAATGGAGGAATATATGATCCCTTATCTAATGGACAAGTCACTGACAAAGGTCAGAGTTCATCTACAAGGTCAAAGTTCGACAGAAGCTTTTGAGAGCTACGATTGCCAGTCGGTTCCTGAAGTCATACGCAATAATAGTTTTAGACTTATCCAAGTGGGAGACTATTGGATTAATGTCTAAGTCCATAACTATAATTGGTAAGACTTGACCCAACCCGGCATGGTCCATTTGGGTTGCATGGCGTCATGCACTTGGATAGACTATAATGAGAGAAATAGACACTTATGGTTATTAATATATTATAAGTTCTAGTATATTAATAATAAGAATAATAAGATTATTTAATTAGTATTGATCAAGAATTAATCTAGGATTAATTAAGTGATCAAAAGAAGACTAATTAAATATATGGGTTGATTGTGTAAATCATCCATACTTGTATAGTAGGCTAATGCTCCATGGATAATCAAGTTGGGCTAAAACCCATAGGATGGTCCATGGATGCTCCATGGTGTATTTGAACCCATGGATCCAAGGAAATGGAAAGTCATGACAATTAGGGTTTACCCTAATTGTAACACTATATAAAGATCTTCTTCTTGACAAAATCGGACACTAGAGAGAGTAAGAAAGGGCTAGCCGATTTCATGAAGTGTAGAATTCTCTCAAGTTATTCCAAGTGTATTTGGTGTTGTGTGAACTGTTTGAGGTGTCACACTTGTATAGTAGGCTAATGCTCCATGGATAATCAAGTTGGGCTAAAACCCATAGGATGGTCCATGGATGCTCCATGGTGTATTTGAACCCATGGATCCAAGGAAATGGAAAGTCATGACAATTAGGGTTTACCCTAATTGTAACACTATATAAAGATCTTCTTCTTGACAAAATCGGACACTAGAGAGAGTAAGAAAGGGCTAGCCGATTTCATGAAGTGTAGAATTCTCTCAAGTTATTCCAAGTGTATTTGGTGTTGTGTGAACCGTTTGAGGTGTCACACTTGGGGCACTAGGCACTCAAGCTTCATGAAGACTTTCTACATGAAAGAGGTATGTATTCTATCTTGTTATATTCATTATTTTATATGCTAGATTAGGATAATACCTTGGATGTTTATATTTGCATGTATAATAGAGAAAACATAGATCCAAGGTATTTAGGGTTTCATGTACACTTAGGAGTGTTAGAATGCTCAAAACCCAACACTACAATCTCAACCTCTAGTGGATAATCCAACTCTCTAGAGACATTTTCGAACCTCCTGCTAAACGCAAAGGATACAAAACACCGAGTAGCCCATGAATCGAATAGGACCAACACATGAATATCGTTAACAAGGAATGACCCTAAATATCAACACAAACATATAAGCAGGATAAATAACATAAATAAGAAGATAGGGTAAAAATACATACTAGTAACCACATCGGGTGCTACACGAGTCTCCTTGGTTGTTATCTGAAATTCCCTGCTCCGAACAACTGGCGCTTCTGCATTACCCTGGCGGCCATCAGTGATCCTCAAATTCAATGGAGCAGGTGCTTCTACTCGTCCAACTGATGCTAAACTCGGGCATTTGGCCTTCTTGTGGCCCCTCTAATTGCAATGGAAGCAAATTAGATTTGATGGGTGGTAGTGGTAATAGCAGTACAATCCCTGCTGAAATGCCCCGTCTTGTTGCATTTGTAGCAGCCTGAACCACCCACCGTGCAGACTCCATCATGTGCCCTTCCACACTTATCACAGCAGCTCTAGCCCTGCTAAAACACCCGTCAACTACCCGTGCTCTGCCTTCCTCTTCCTTATGTGCTCCGAATCAATATCCCGTTCTGAGGCCCTTGATATCATGTCTTCCAGAGTCGGGCAGGTGGAAAAACTAACAAACTCCATGATATCAAATCTCAGCATGTCATGATACCGAGTCTTCTTCGTCTCCTCATTTGCCGTGTACTGGGGTACCAATAAAGCTCTCTTTCGAAACATGGTGGTGATCTCCGCCACGGTCTCAGTTGTCTATCGCATGTCTAGGAACTCCCTCGCTAGTTGTTGCACCTCAATAGCTGGTGTAAACTCCGCTCAGAATCAGGTCACAAAATCCGACCAGGTCATGGCCTTAATGGTTGGGGCTCCCAGAGTATAGCGAACCTCTGCCCACCAATCTCGCGTTCGCTCCCTCAGATAACCTACAACAAACCTCACATTCGACCCTTCGGTAGTCACAACTAAGAATTTTAGTGCCTTGTAACTACAACACCTATAACAACTATGAATCAATAACATGAAAGCATGCATGATGCTTATTCTATAACAACAAAACTTCATCAAATACTTCATTCTAGCACTACAAATGGTCAACAAAGAATTGGAAACCTTTGAAATCCCGGTTTAAGTCCATTTTGGAAATAGGATTTCCTTATTGGACCTAATGGACTAATAAGCTTCCAATTTATCTATCTCGAAACTAGAACTCTCTAACGGTCCCTAATTGGACCCATATATATGAAACATACTATTTTGGGCATTAATGGGTCACAACCAACTTAATTTAGCCCTAATAGGTCATAAAAATTATACTTTGATTTATTTGGGTCAAGCATCATCTAACTTAACTATAATATGGGCTTAAGGGCAAAAAGCCCAAATCTTCTCTCTTCCCCTCTCCATTCTCGGCCCAAACCCACAAAGAAAAAGAAGTTGACTTTTGGTAGCCACCTCACCATTATCTCTTGGATTCCCATGCTAAGGCCTCATATCTCCATGCAACAATCCCACCACCACTCTCTCATCCTCTCTCTTTTCTTCTCTCGACCGAACACAACACACACACTCACAAAAATTCATCTCCATTCTCTTAAACTCTCGCGAGAACATCCTTATACTCTCCTTCAAAAATTTCGAGAATCACAAGGGCTACAAGGAAATCTCTTCTTAATATCACAAATCTAAGGTAAGTTGATGTTTAATCCATGATCTAACTACTTCATTTCATCAAAAATCTCTTCTAAATCCATGCAATCTTGTGATCTTGCATCTTAGAAGCCTCTAAATTCGAGATCATCCAAGAAAGCTTACTAGGATCGAAATCTTCTTCACTCCTCTCTTCAAAACCGAAACTACAAATCAAGGTGAGCTTCATACCCCTCTCTTTTCGGTTTTCATATGTTTTATGGGGGAGAATACAAGAAAATGTGTAGATCTATGTGTATGTGTATGCTATGTGTGATTTTATGCATGTATGTGTGTGATTTTATGTGTTTTTGTGATAAATATGTAACCAAAAGGGGTGTTAACTCGAGATCTATGACATGAGAAAGGAAACAAACATAATCTAAGATATTTTACATTAAACGAGTCAAGAAAAATAGCTTATAAGGTTATGAGGAACATATTCTAACATAAAACCCATTTTAGGGTTTAAATTGTCAAAAATATAAAACTTGGGTTAAAAACTGTCAAGTCACGGTTTCTTGAGGGTCAAAAGGGTCAAAACAGTTTCTATAATCGTTTTTCTGAATATTAGAATTTTCAAAGGACTTGAAATGCAAATTTTTAGCTTAATGGGCTAAATTTGGGCTTTTTGGCCCAATAAGCCCATAATTGCGAAAAATGAAGTTTAAAGGGATTGAAATGAAACTTTCTGCAAAACAGGGGATAAGAATTGCAATAAAACTATTTCAAAGGTCAAAAATGCTTTTCAATTCCAAAAAGGATCAAAAATGTAAACTTTTTAGATTTTGGGCCAAAACTGTAAAAGTTGCGAAATATGGGGTTCTAACCGAGAAACTCCATTCTGGAAGGGCTAAAGTTGTTAACAAAATAAATTTTGGGCTACAACTATCTTTTCAACAAGTTTATGTTACAAAAGTGTCAATAAAATGTTTTAAGGGCTAAAAATGAAATTCTTTTATATAAAGGACTAAAAGTGTTATTTTTATAAAAGAAAGGTAGTGAAAAAGGTCAAATCCTACTTTTAAACAAATGAATTCATTAAGACAAAATACAAGATCCACGACTACCGACAAAACGGAAAACGAATACACATTCAATACCAAATATCGTTATAAAGGAATTGATTCGGTCTCGAATCAATACAAAACAACAATCGTTAAATCAAAACACTCCAATAGATACGTGATGACTAAAATGAGTAAATCTTCAAACTTTGGGCTTGTGAGTTTCAAATCATGCTTGTTGGGCCTTGCAAGCCCACCAACATGATCTTTGGGCCCAAAGGGATAACGCTTATATGTTATTGGGCCTTCAATGACCCAATATTTTATAAAAGGACTTTCAATAGCTTTTATGTGCTAGCGGGCCAAAGTGTCCCGTTAGAAAAGCTAGTAAGGTCATAGTAATCAAATGCGAGTTGGACCATCGTGTCTTTCGCATCCACGATAGCTTAAGGTACTTACGATAGTAGTGGGACATAATGCTCCCCTTCTCTTCGTTCGCTAAGGCTTACGAGAAATCAAAGTAGACGAAATTAGGACGGTATACAATATGGATTAATCAATATTCATTCGTTAAGACAATACAAAAATCAGTAATCACGAATACATTTCAACATCGGAAAACATCGAGTTTTCCAGGGAATTCAATACTACCCGCTCGAAATTTTATAACTATAATACAAAATACCCTTCATATATATGTTTTTGAAATCATTCATGCATCAACTTATGGATCTTCACACTTTGATAAACAAAAGTCTTTTCAGAAAATATCGGATTTTCTAGGTTTTACAAACTACACGAATCAGTTTTATCACAACATGCTTATGAACTCACCAACATTTCATATGTTGACGTTTTTCCAAAATAACTTGAATTCTCAGGTAACAGGTAAGCGGAAGAGTAATATGAAGTAATGTTAGGATGTTATGTTGTTAAAAGCACTCAAACAATTTATGTTATGAATGTGTAATGTTAAAACAATGTACTTGACGTGAACAATCCCATTTGTAATATATTGATGCATGGTGACGTTTATGTTATGATTCATGTATATTCATTATGATGATATTCAATTATAGTCACGCGAGCCCTCGGACGTTTCCGCCGTCTGGTTCGGGGGTGTGACATCGGTGTAGAAGCTCGTCATCTCAGCACACTCAAAATCTACTAGCCAACGCTTGGCGGCAATAGGGTCATTCACCCATGCATGAATATAAACGTTCCTCGTCATCTGGGCACACTCAATATAAACGTTCCTCGGGCCCCGCCCGACATCGGACCGAAATCCGAAAACATATAAAAATTCCTCGGGCATTGCCCGACATCGGACCGAAGTCCGGTAACATACAAAACAAACAATTGCATGAATCACAAAGACATCAAGCATACAAACATTCGTCGAGCACTGCCTGACATCGGATCAGAATCCGGAAACATATAAACCTTGGTCCGAAACATACTAGCATACATATACGGGCCGACATTGGTGCCTTTGACCCGTTCATACAGGAGGAAACTCACCTCGCGCTGCTGAAGTCCAGCGAATAAATCTCTAGCTATTGGCTGACAAATACTCGAACTGTCAACATCAAAACAAAACCAAATTAACATTTGGGTTTCAATGTATAACCATAAGTCCATACTTGGGGTAAAAGGACCATTTTAACCCTATCCTAGCTTGGTCCAAGACCGAGGCCCGAATTCACACTCTGAAAAGCCCAAAAGTCAAATAATCAACCAAGGCCAAATTATGGCCCAATTCTCCAAATTGGGCCCAAAATCCTCACATGGGATTTACCCTAAATCCCGTCCAAATATTCTAGTCCATATACTTGTTCTTGGAAGGCCCATCATTAATCTAAACATTCAAGCCCAACTCAAAACCTAACATAATTAGGGTTTTCACATAAAATAACGATTAGGGTTAGATGTTCTTACTTAACCCGTTTGTAACATCCGGAATTTCAGGTATTATATTTATTCGTTGAATTTCAAGTTTTGTGGAAGAACTCGGCGAGTTGATGCGTAGAATCGCCGAGTAGAGACGTGAATCATTATCTGGGTGGATGGCTGGACTCGGCGAGTCCACGCTGTTTAATGAAACCCTAATTCCTCAAGTTTGGGGCCTATTTAAGGGGCCTTATGGCCGTCATTTGCGGCTACCATACCCCAGAGAGAAACCCTAAGTGAGCTAGAGCATTTGTGAGAGGAAAGGAGTCATTTCTTGATCATTGTTAGTGTTTTTGCAAATAGAAGAGGACCAAGACAAGAGGAGGCTGAAGAGGGTGCTAATCCAGTGATTCCAGGGCTTAGAGACTTCATTCTGAGGTATTCATTCGACCCTTCTTCAGTTTATGGTGTAATTCTTAGAGTTATTTTTTTAGCCCCTTTAGAGGATGGTTATATGGAGTAATTGGTCCCCTCTCGTGTTGGTGCTATAGATCTGGACCCAAAGAGGTCCAGAGACCCTTTTCCCTTGAGCTTTATGAGTGTTAATGGGGGTTATGAGCTTTGGATGTCATTTTAGAGGTCATATCTTCAAATAAGGCCTTTGAGCCTTTGCATGAGCACCAAGATGTTAGCTTTACGTGATTATAATGCTTTGGGAAGCTGGATCTACGGTTTAGAGGAGCGGATCTGACCTCAGGAGGTCAGTTCAGCTTGAGCATGGCATGAACTCGCCCAGTCCAATAGCCGACTCGGTGAGTAGGACGAGGGTTTTCCCAATAATCACTCAGTTGGTGACTCACTGAGTTGGGGAAGTGACTCGGTGAGTCAGAGGGAATCTAGAGGACAGAGTGCACAATGGTACTCGCCGAGTCAGGAGCCGGACTCGGCGAGTTGGGTCGGGACATTTCACAGATTGTGATCTGTGATGATTTGCAGAGTTGAGGATTGACTCAGTAAGTCGAAGGAGGACTAGGAGAGTGAAGAAAACGTGTGGACACGCCGAGTCACAGTTGTGCACTCGGCGAGTTTGGTCAAGGTTGACCGTTGACTTCGTTGACTTTTAGGGTTAGTCAGTGTTTGGACCTTAGAGTCATCGGAAGGGTAGGATAGTCTTTTACCCTTCCTAGAGGATGTATAGAGAGAGAGAGATTAGCCTAGCCCTGAGGGTTGTATTAATTAGAGTATTTATTTCATGTGATTAGGCAGGGGCTAGACCAGAGTTTACCGAGTCAGATATTTACTGAGATATCCGAGGTGAGTCTTCTCACTATACTTTACCTTGAGTAGGTAATCGGAGTTATGCGATACAGTGTTTGTATGCTATATATGTGTTATGTGTTGCACTAAATTATTCTATGTGATTTATGATGTGCATGTTTACAGAGTTAGAACCTGAAGGTTCACAGAGATAGAACCTGAGGGTTCATAGAGTTTGGGTGCACGGACCCACAGAGTTATAGCCTCGAGTGGCTAATATATGTTATATATGGTATTTTGGGGAACTCACTAAGCTTTGTGCTTACAGTGTTTCGTGTTATGTGTTTTAGGTACTAGTGGGGATCGCGGAAAGGCGCCGACTTGATCAGTACACACACGGGATTTTTTATGTTATGAGATCTTGGGATTGATATATGTTATGAATTGAGTTTTAAACAATGATGTTTTTATAAATAATGAATGAATTATGTTTTTATAAAATGCGAAAAATTGTTTGAAATTTACGGTGTTACACCGTTAAGGACTTAATCCACTAAGTCCTTCAATCCACTAGGCCATTCATACAATATAGTCGGACATAATCCAAAATTCCAGTCTAACTGTCCAAACGAGGGTCCCGACAAGTCCCAACAACAATTTCCAAGATTAGGGGTTTCTAAACCCAAATTAGGGTTTCCAACCCAAACACAAGTCAACTAGTCCCAATGGTTATGTTTTTGCTGATTTAAGCTTCACTAGGCTGGGCACCACCCACTGCCACCTCGGGCAGTGGTGGTCGAGGACGGCTCATGGCGGCAACCACCACCTCACGGTGGTGGTGGGGGTTTTCCTTGGCTTTTCTCCGGCCAAAACACCCAATCAACATCCCAATCATATAGGAAACACACTCATACACATCTAATGACACACGTACAACCACCCCCGCGGTGGCAGGCGGCAACAACCGGTGGCATCCACAACCTCATGGTGGAGGTGGTGGGGCGGGTCCAGCCAAATAATACACATATCACACCACAAATTCCTGAACAATTTGTAAATGTGAGCACAAACTCACTCCGCCACCTCCCATGAGACTAACAACGCCAGAAAATGCAAAATCAGTGGCCAAAGACCACCGGCGGCAGCAGTGCCGCACACAAACGTTTAACCCATAGAAAACAAAGAATAAGAAGAGAGGTGGGTGGCGAATATTCTTACCAAGAGCCTTCCGGCCGTTTGCGACTCAAGTATCATCGTTCACATCTTCTTTTGCCGGTCTCGGTGACTCTTCCGGCTACTCACTACATCTCTGGCGGCAAGGCTATTGTGGTGGTGCTCAACAGCGAGGTAGCAGGCGGAAAAAGGTGGCAATCGGCTCTTAGTGCAAGCGGAGGCTGAGGAGGTTCCGAAGGTGGTGGTGGTTGGACGGTTCACGTATGGCAGCTGATGAATATAAGGGTTAGGGTTAGACAATGGGATGGGACACCGGGTATATCCCGTGTTCTTTGAAACTTTGGTCCATTTATCCAAGATCAATCCCTCCTCACAAGGTTTGTTTTCAGTTTAAATCCAAAATTTACCCTTTAGCCCATGCTTCCATAATTCCTTTCATAATAAGTCCAACAATTACCAATCATACCCTGACTTCTAAAATCCTTTTCAAATTCAATCCATAATTTACCAAACAGACCTCAACCTTCAAAATTCCTTACAACAAGTTCGGAAATTACACTCTTAACCCCCAACGTCTAAATTAAATCATTTAACCCCCAAAACCAATTCCTTGCTAAATTATTCCGAAATTAGGGCTACTATTCATTTATTAATTTTATCTATTTATTTATTTAATAAACAGAGTGTTACAGAAGAGCTGCGTAATAGCGTTAAACTTATCCTTCTAAAATTATCTATTCTCAATAATATGTAACCAAACACATTCATCCACTAGTCAGCTGGTACTAATAAAATTTCCTAAAAGCACAAAGCATGCAACATTCGAGTATCAAGCAATTCAAATTAGAACACAACCTAAACCAGTCATCCTATCAGATAATTGATCTCATACTAGCATGCAATTCTATAAGCTAATACAATAGACACATAAAGGCGTCTCTCCTAGCATTCTATCATGAAATCATGAGCAGATCCTTAGCCCTAATCTAGCATGCAGTTCTCATATCATAGCATAAGACATATAACATGTATGGGTATTTTGGGAAGACTTACTTGAACTCCGTTTATTGCACGCATCACACCCCTTTCTTTTATTAAAATCCATTAATTAAAAATGTTTTTCTTTATGGAAAATCTACCAAATCCTCATTTTGAGTTCAGGAACACTCGAGAGTATGCCTGAATCCCTCAAACCAAGGCTCTAATACCAACTTGTAACATCCCAAAAATTCAGATAAAATTTTCATTTTTAAATTCATTCCAATCATACGATAACCATATCAAAATATCCGAAAGTCTATCATAGTAATTAATATCATAGTACAAAATCCCAAAATCATGTGAAGAGGAAAACATAGGTGGATGCAGTACGATCAGGTCGGGCCCTTCCCTTTCGAGCTGGAAGTACCTGAAACATAAAATGAAAACTGTACGCACAAAGCTTAGTGAGCTCTCCCAAAATACCCCATACCATACATATATAACATCAAATCATATTGGTTCTATTTCACCCCCTTCGGTATCTTTCAACCAGGATTGGGTCTATTTCACCCCCTTCGGTATCTTTCAATCGATACTGGGTCTATTTTACCTCCCTTCAGTGTCTTTCAACCAGTATAATGTCTATTTCACCCCTACCATTAACACATATAAACGTAACAATAAGAGTCACATAGACATCAAACAGATACAGCCATAACAGGTAATTATCACGAAGACAATCATCATATTACAAACGTAATCTAGTGGGCCAACATTGGTGCCTTCGACCCACAGATACCGTAAAGGAAACTCACCTCAAACCAAAGACATCAAATCATACTCGAGGTTTTGAATCGTGAAATCCTTTCACTAAATCTAAAGTATAAAACCCTAATTAGAAATTAGGTCCATAATCCAGCCCGATAGCCCAAACCCTAAAAAGGCTACTTAACCCTTGCCTTATTAGGCCTAAGCCACCAAGGCTCAAATACAATTAGCTCCAAAGCCCAGACGATAGTCCATATCCAAAATGGGCCTAAGATCAAAAAGGCCCATCATCGAAAATCTTGCGGCCCAACAAAGGCCCAAGTCCATAAGTCCAAAATGGCCCGAGGCTAAAAAGCCCAAATCCTCTCTGGTGAGTACGCTCAACGTACCACCAGTACGCCCGACGTACTCATGAGCCTCGCATCGTCAGGACCTCAGGCGTGTAAGCACAACATACGTCTAGGTACGGGCAGCTGGCCAAATCCTCCTTCGAAGGTCTTAATCAGTTAAGACCAAATGTCCAATTTTAGATCCAAGCTTATTGAAACATATTAAGCCATAAAGTTGCAAACTTTATGCTTTTACATGTCTTAAAGGGTCTCAAATCATGGATTTAGCTTTCTATCTTTCTTAAATGGTCACCAACTCATGCATGGTTGAGATCTAACCTCCAAGATACAAACTTTATGGCTCAAAGGACCTCAAACAACAAAAGAGACGTCTCATAAAAACAAGAGTAGCAATTACTCTTAAGAGTTCATCCATGGACCAAAATATGCTAAGTTTTTCACCAAACTTAGATCTAGACTTTGAATGAACAAGTTTCAGACTTTATACCTCCAGTGAGCTAGAAATGATGAACAACCTTTGGATCTACAAGCTCCTTCTTGTCTAATGCTTCTCCTCAAGCCTTATTCTTCTTCAAGATCACAAAAGAACACCCAAAACTCTTATTAAGCTCAAGAATACTCTCAAGATGGATAGGGTTTCGATATTAGCTCAAAAAGTCAATGGAGGCTGATAAGGTGAAGGACTAAGGGGGATTAATGAGATTAAATAGGGTGCAAACCTTAAAAATTAGGGTTTGCCCCTGGCTTGGGTACGCCTAGCATACATAGGGGACATCCCCGCTCTACGCATGCATATGAGTACGCCATATGTACCTTATGTACACCCAACGTACTCAAGTCTAGTCCATAGATAATTGAAATAATTTGCAAGAGTTTAACCTGTCAAAACGGGCGTTACAAAACTACTATCACTTTCATTCAAAATAGTATCATTTTCATTCAAATTAGGCAGACTTGATGGTTGGAAAAAGTGATGAGATCCTTTTTGAGTTTGAATGAAAACACTGGCAATTTTTTGTTTCTTCCTTTTTGGGCCTCCATATAAATGCTTTTTAGGAAACCGTACAGAAAAAAAACACTACACCTTAAAGGAAAAGATTACATGTGATTTTTTTATTTATGTCTCAACGTTGCAAAAGCTTAATATCATTTTCAATTCAAAGGAAGCTTCAACAACATTATAAAATCGGAAACAAAGATTAGAAATTTTAGAACATGATTAAAACTTTTGAATCAGAAATTTACAAAGATATTACCTTGTTAACTAAAAATTTTGAAATGTAGAGATTATAAAGAATGAAGAATCAACTCCAATCAAGTCTCTAGATATCTAATACACAAACAAAATCAGAAAAAAAAAGTATAAGTTTTCAGCATTTGACCCGTTATCAGATGGACAAGAACACGAATAAGAAATCAAATTTGAGAATAATTGACAAACAGCTAATCTGATGTCTTTATCTCCTAATGATCATCAATGGTCAATTAGTCGGTACTTTGCATTCATTCGAAATCAGAAATTTTGGTCTATATTACTTGTCTTCCGAGCTCTGATCGAAATTGAATGAAGTAGCGAACGAAAGTGGGAAGCAAATTAAGAAAAAGGGAGGACGGCGAGATCAAAAGTGAGAAGAAAGTAAGAGAGAACTGATGTAATTTTGCCCTTCTGATGTTGATTAATGATAGCAAGTAACGAGGACGTCGATTCACAAGTTCGAGGACGTCGATTCATTCTTCCCCCTTGTGGATATCGATTCGTGAACCCACACACCTAGTTCACATACTTCACATTGTTGTGCAAAAAAGTTTTATTTTTTATTTTTACTTTTTGGGCTGATTAATTCCGTTTTCTTAGATTGATTTAAATTTATGCTTATTTGGACTCCTAAAATCAAGGTTCTAAATGACATGAGACGTGGCGTGGCGGCAAGGCTAAGCCTAAATTTTACGAGTCATGGTGAGTTATGGCGTTTTTCAAGGCGTGATGTAAGGTGACGATTTTGTATTAATTTATAGTTATATTACCACATAAATATAAATTTATATCGAATATAAATATTTTTTAAAAGTGTTATATCAATAACTAATAACAAAAAAAAAACAATACTTGTATCCCCGATTAGAAAAGATATAACAAAGAGCAAAAAAATGTGTCTCAAATGAAAAAACACGCGTCATAATATGCCATAATACACCACAATACGTCATGGCACGCCATATCACGCCTTGTCACACGTCATGCATAACACCATCGTTGTGAGACTTTTTGTAACGGCGAAGTCACGCCTCACATCATGACATACATTGGCATGCGTCATGGCGTGCCTTTTAGAACACTACCTAAGATACATACATTGAATATATATATATATATATATATATATATATATATATATATATATATATATATATATATATATATATATATCATACATACTTATAAAGCTAGCATTTTTTCTTGAATCTCATGCATTTGAAACCCCCATAAAAATTTGCC
Source organism: Lactuca serriola (assembly GCF_051521515.1). NCBI lineage: Eukaryota > Viridiplantae > Streptophyta > Magnoliopsida > Asterales > Asteraceae > Lactuca > Lactuca serriola. The sequence goes on from NC_136408.1 coordinate 14,041,164, forward strand.
AACACCTCATGCATTTCAAACCCCCACACCCTTTCACCTTCATTATATATGTAGTTATAGTAGTACATTTTTCTTATAAAAAGTCGTCATTTGGTTGAAGATATTATGATTCAAAAGTTTCATATAGTTGAAGCATTCACGATCCAAATATGATGATTTGAAGAAATGGGTTATGTCGCATCGATGGTAATTGTAATATGATTTTTTTCTTTCAACCAAAATAAATGAAGCTTTTCTATTCTTTCTTTATATTCAATTTCTCATTTGACCTTTATATGTGCTTTGTATGTATTACTCAATCTTGAATGTGACTCTCCAAATATCAATGTTTTGCTTGGAATATCTTTCTCATTCTTTTTTTTTTCAAGTAAAACATTTTGATTGCAGGTTAGTGAAGAATTGTCATCAAGTTTCTATGGTTGAATGGTGTTCAATAAAGAAAGAAGATTCAGAAAACGGATTAGGTTTTTTTAGCAAAGTAGACGAATGTTAGTTTTTTCTTTTGATTTAAACGTATATTTATGTAACATTTTTATTTATATATTCAACCACCCAATGTTCTTATTAATTTGATTGTAGTTTTTCTATTTTGATTTTGTCTATTTTCTATTTTTTTTTGTTGAGTTATCCTACACAACATATTTACAAGACAATATTTAAAAGATAACATAATTTTTAACATTTGATATGTAATTATGATGACTTATCATGATATGTTCTTCATATGAAAGTAATTTATCCATATTACTACAACAAGAATTACATATGACATTTACGAAAATATATATTATATGTGATTTGTTTAACATATATATGCACCTATGTATGTTATAAGTTTACAATTAAATATATTTATGTTTAATAATTGAATGGATTAAAATGATGCATCAAAACCAACTATTTAGACGAATATAATAATAATAATAATAATAATAATAATAATAATAATAATAATAATAATAAATACACATTTTCAAGTACTGTATTCATTTGAAACTCACACTACAACTCAAGAGTTTTCTAATTTATGTATATTTATTAGTTACAACTCAAGAGTTTTTAACTTATGATTATTAATTAGTAATCACTAATAACTTTTTATTTTTCTTTCTTTTATAAGGTTGTAAAGTTTTGCTCATTAAAAACATTAATGTATTTGAAGAGATTTGTGATTTAAATATGAAAAGTTAATATAAATGTTATAAAAAATGTTTTAATAGCTTTATGTTATTAAAAGTTGTAGTGTTTATTTTTCATATTTTTTATTATTCGTTGTATATATATATATATATATATATATATATATATATATATATATATATATATATATATATTTTAATACAAATGTTATAATAGATGTTTTTGTATTTTTATGTTACTAAAAGTTGTAGGTCATATTTTTGTTCATATATTTTGTTACCCGTTATATATAGATTATCATATGTTTGATATATAATTTACACAATTTTAAAAGGTTTATAAAATTATCAAATGATTGTATATATCACAATGACTTAATCAAATGATTGTATATATCACAATGACTTAAAAATTAAAACTATAATCATCATACCATATCATATCATACTATATTATAAAGAAAACATTTTTTCTTTTACCACATTCATTTGAAACTCCCAACTTTTCATATTTCCATACAATATACTTAATTTATTAACTTAAATATGCTTTTAGTTGTAAACATTATCATAAATGGAAGAATTTGTGACTTATCAATATGATATACTTAATTTTTTAACTTCAATATATAGTTAAATAAATAACCTACATTAATATATCAAATAAGCTTAAAAATTTATAACCTAAAGTAAAATATCAAATAATATTTAAAAAAAATTCAATATATATTTTTTAACATAGTTAAAAGGAAAACATTAAATATAATAATAATAAAAGAACCTAAATTGATGAATCGAATTAACTAAAAAGTGTCTAAAAACTATATTCTAACAATATATTTTTAACCTGCGCCGCGCAACGCCTGGGAATTCGTCTAGTATACTTATAATGCTAGCATTTTTCCTTTCACCACATTCATTTGAAACTCTCATTCATTTTTCCTTTCACCACATTCATTTGAAACTCCCATGACTTTTCAATTTCTTTCTAATAATGATTATAAGTTGGTTAATAAGGTTAAATAAAATATAAAACTTAAAGTGTAATCATATATAAACTAAATTTCAATATTAAAAGAATATATTTTCTTCTACTTATAAACTTATGTTTTTAACTTTAACATATTATATTTAATTTATTAGGTCTAATATGTTGTTGTATGTAAACCATTATCATTTTAAAGCTACATCTTTTGAACAATTTGTATAAAATACTTAAATTGTTAATTTAAATATAACCTTATAGGATCAAATTAAATATAAATTTTAGCTCCACTTAAACAACCTAAAGAATATTTCGTATATATACTTATAATGCTAACATTTTTTTCTTTCACCACATTCATTTGAAACTCCCATTCATTTTTCATTTCACCACATTCATTTTAAACTCCCATGACTTTTCAATTTCTTTCTAATAATGATTATAAGTTGGTTAATAAGGTTAAATAAATATAAAACTTAAAGTGTAATCATATATAAACTAAATTTCAATAATAAAAAAATATATTTTCTTCTACTTATAAACTTATGTTTTTAATTTTTAACATATTATATTTCATTTATTAGGTCTAATATGTCGTTGTATGTAAACCATTATCATTTTAAAGCTACAACTTTTGAATAATTTGTATAAAATACTTCAATTGTTAATTTAAATATAACCTTGCAGGATCAAATTAAATATAAATTTTAGTTCAACTTAAACAACCTAAAGAATATTTCGTAAATAGTTAAAAGTGATAAATTGTAGTGTCTTTGTAATAATGATTATAAGTTGGTTAATAAGGTTAAATAAGTATCAAACGTAAAGTGTAATCATAAATTAACTAAATTTCAATATTAAAATAATATTTTTACTTTTACTTATAAAGTTATGTCTTTAACTTTTAACATATTATACTTAATTTATTAGATTTAATATGTTGTTGTATGTAAACCATTATAAATTTAAAGCTACAACTTTTGAACAGTTTGGACAAAATACTTAAATTGTTAATTTAAATATAACATTACAAGGTCAACTTCAATATAAATTTCAGTTCCACTTAAAAAAACTCAAAGAATATTTTGTGAATAGTTAAAAATGATAAATTGTAGTGCTAAATACAAAATACTAAATTGTAATATCAATTTAACTAAAATATTTTCTAAAGATATTTTTATAACCGTTAAAAGGTTTCAAATAATTTGCTTAAAATAACTTACTATAACAATAGTTAAAAATAACTCTATATAAATGATTATATTATTACTTTTAAAATCAAAAAAAAAAAATTGTTTGATGTTTTAAATAATTACAATGATAGAAATTAAAATGTTAAGCAAATAAATTTAAAAAAAATAATTAATAACTACAACTATAAATAACATTAAACTATATATTTTATTTTATTTTTTTCATTAATAACCTATAAGTAGAGGTCATTCAAAAGATTGAGATTATGCGGTTTTAATAGATGTATATATTATCATACTAGGTGTGTGACCTGTGTATTACACGGGTTTATAAAAAAAAGTTTAGTGTAAAATTATAAGCATCACATATTTTTAAAGTAATAATTTTACATAAATAAAAAGAATATGATAACTAAAGTAAGTAATTGAATAATAATGTAAGATATTTAAAAGATTATAGAACAATTATTATGAAATTTAATAAAATGATCTACTTTACATATATAAATCTCACTAAAATAAATTTAAGAAAATGACAAGTGGAAAAAAAATAATTCAAAAATTCTTAAAAAATGACATGTGTCAAATTTAATGAGAACATGATATTTGGCAAAATTGATTTTCATTTATTATGTTAGATAATTCAAAATAGAGTAAATTACATGAATGGTCCATATGGTTTAGTGTAATTTGTATGTTTGGTCTCTGACTTATTTTTTTAACTCGAAAGGTCTCTACTATTTGTTTTTGTTACGCACTTGGTTCCTGTCTTACCTAAAAAGACTATTTTTCCCTTGATTTTTTAATTTATTTAAATAAACATATCCCCAACTCCACCCATTCACATTACCTTACCTATCCTATAATTGTTCCTTATTTAAATAATAATCTTTTTAGATAAGACAGAGATCAAACAGGTAACAAAAACAAATAATAGAGACCTTCCGAGTTAAAAAAATAAGTTATGGACCAAGTATCCAAATCACCCCAAACCATAGGGACCATTTGTGTAATTTACTCTTCAAAATAATCAATATATATATATATCTCCTTATATACAAGTTATTATATCAAATTTAACTATAACATTATTGTTATATTTAAAAAAAAAACATATAAAGATTTCAGTTATATAGATGCTTCTGCGCGTTTATATATAAATTTTGAACCCCTAAAGACTTAAACCTTTAACTACCGTCCAGATTGCCCATAGTTATCGTCAGCGCTAAGCCTAAATTTGACGATCACAAAGAAGATGGACCAAAGATAGTGAAGTTGATACAAAGGCCCAAATCACTAATTGTCTTATTTAAAGAGTAGGTTTTAGTAAAGCCCAATACTTTATTTATATTTGCGTGTTCAAATTTTGTCAACCCATTTACCAGAACCAAATATAGACAAGTTTTATAATGATGTACAAACTTGATTACATGATTTACAAGTCACCATATCCATCACCCCTAAAAATGATTTACCAAATTTTCATCTCATTTGAGAAAAAAAAAATCACAAACACATGTTTGACTTCGTATTTCCCTCTTTTGAACACGAAACCAGTTTTCCCCAAAATTGTAAGCCCCATAACTTTGCTTAGAACTTAACATTGTCTTTCAAGTAACACACCACTTCTTGCTGCCAAAATTGCAATCAAAACTTCGATTAAAGACAAATCATGGGGTATCATTTGTGATAAAATGCTTTCAAGACCACAATGTGAAACTTACAATCAAACAGAGAACAAGGCATCCAGCTACACCAGGAAACAAAGCATACCAAAACTTCAAGTGATGAAATTTTGGCCCATCGATAAATAACAATGGCAAACTCGCAGCTGCGTTGCCACATGAACAATTTAACATAAGCGTCTTGTTTTTAGTTAAGTTTTTGTTTGTTATACAGACATGACTGTACAAATTTTACAAGCTATTTTCAATAAGAATAAGAAGAGCATTCACATCTTGTGTATCCAAGATAAGTCCCTGACCTATATCTTAGGTGTGTTTTTGTCTTATTCAAATTCAATACAACCATTTCTGTCATGTATGTGTGTATGTATAAATAGGTCTAAATAACGAAAATGCGCATTGAATATGTACCGGGCGGATGAACGGAACGAGTATATATCATGAAGGCTAGGGATGCAGAAAGGGCAGTGCTGCGAGCAAGCCAACCGGGTCCGAAAAATGAGAAGGCTAATACACCAATTGCTGCACAACCCATTTGAGCCATAAACATATTGTACTTCTGCAAGTTTTGTATTCAAAAAAGAAATTGCGTTTGAGTTTTTTCTCCTTTTTATTTTTTGGAAAAAATCAAAAGTTTATAAATATTATAAAGATAGAATGCATCTATGGTTTCATCTTTATAATATTTATAAACTTTTGATCTCTAAAGAGATAGATATAAAATTATTTAATACAAATTATATTATTACTATAGAGTGAAATTAAAAAATTTTATATACATGTGACGGGCTGGTTCCAACAAATCATAGATCTGATTCAGATTTATTTAACATAAAAGTTGATCAATATAACTTTATTATCACTATAGAACGAAATCGCATAACTTTATATACATGTGACTGGCTGGTTGTAACGAATTATAGTAATAATATCTTCCTATTTTGGATCTAAACTCCTATTTATTTTATATTAAAACTTAATGAAATATTTTATTTTATTAATGTATAATGTTAAAATCAAAATTACATAATTTTAAACATGTGACCAAGAGTGGATCGACATAAAAGTCAATTACACATGTGCAAATTATTAGAAATTTTACTATAATAGTACATATGTTGATCGAAGATCTTATAATAGTACATATGTCGAGCGTAAGGAAATTTAACAAATGCATGAATCTATTTTAAATCTTATGTCGACTCTTTTAATGTAAAGTTTTATTAATCTGACCTAATTAATATTATTTATGAAACTTTCAAGATGGATTCCCAAGGATTCGACAGGTAACAGATTCTACGGGCACATTTTCTTTTCTTCGCATGGTCTCCACTTGCACGTGAATATTAACGTTTTAATATCAGGGTAAATTAATGATATTTATATAGTACCATTTTTCTGTTTGTGGTAGAATTATTTTCGTGTTTGGTCAGTTATTGTATTTATAGAAATATTTATATTTTTGGATAGAATCGGTCTACCGATTCAAGTGTTTTTCTGTTTCTCTGTTTGTTTGTGGTAATTATAATTTAAATTATTAATGATATGTAATCTTTTTAAATCCATATATATGTTATGCAACCGGTTTTCTTGAGTTATCTCATATCTGGTTGTAAAATACTAATGTAACCAAATTCGGGAAATATAACGATTTTAATAAACACAACCGGTCTAGAGATAATCCAATGGGCTTTTTATTTCTAGAATTACCATTTAGAAATGGCTTTAAAGACAGTTTCAATAAGGTATCCAACATACATGTATTTAGTATATACATGTAGACATGTAGATTAATTAAAGGTATTTTGTACATATGAAATGATTCAATATGTGTTTGGAAAACAGTAGTATTAATACTATGGATAAAATGTATAAAAGATATATTTTCAAACAATGAATTTATTTATTTAAGTCTAAATACACGTCAACGACTAACGAGCGTTATATCTGTTATTTTACTTGGTACGTCGTTCATAAACAAATAATACACTCATATTCTGAGAATCGTGTATTAAATAAATTACGGGTTTAAAAAGTTTATGAAAAACAATAATCTATAACATGTAAATATCTTAAACATCCAATCAACAAAAATCTATAAAAAGGCATATAATATTATTATAAAATGTGAAATTCTTCATACATGGAAAGGATATTCCACTTTAAATTCTTTGTTCCTCTTTAATTCTAAAAATTTTATACACACAAATACTAGTATATAATTCTCCTCGAACTTTAAATTATTTTATGATATGATAACATATATAATAAATTTGATAAATAAAACACAAGGAAAAGTGAGGGATTAATTACCCGAGCACCAGGGGTTGAAGGAGTGGCAAAAAGGACAGCGCAAACAGCTCCAAGTGGTGCTATTGTCATTGCGACTCCCTTTTTAGCCAACATCTGGTCCATCTTCCCCAACACAGCCATGGCTGCAAATGCACCTGTTGGTTTAAAACGTCTTCATTAGTACACCAAATCAAGATCATGATTATACCAATTAACACAATCGATCGAGCCAAGGTAGCGAACCTGCAGATGGCCAAAAGATGTCACTAAGTGAAGGAGCCTTCGAACCCTGATCAGGTTTCCAAGAGTCCCAGTTTAAAGTCCCAGTAGCCAACTTCCCCGTTGCTCTAACTCTAACCCCAACGCCTAATCTGGTTTTTGATTGGGACTCCGAAGTTGCTCTTCTTCTTCTTCTGATGCCGGAGGCTCCGACGAGACTCGGCGGCAGACGCAATCGGAACGGAAATGCATGATGGGTATCTTGGCGGATCCTTACAATATTGGAGATGTATGAAGAAGAAACTGCAGACATTGGAGATGGAGTGAAGGAAACGGTGGGTATGTAGGCGAAAATTTACGGAAACAAATAGGCCTGACAAGTTGAGAGGACAAGTGTATGTGTGTGTATATGTGTTGGCCGTTGAAGGGTTGGAAGAGGCAATTATTAGATGAAGGGGCAACATGAGGCCAGTTTGTTCCCATAGTCAACTTGCTATCTCTCTAAAATATTTTAGGTTGTCTTTTTTCTCTTTTAGGTTCCTCCGTATCCCTTTGTGTCTTTATCATCTCCTCATTTGCCACTAATCTCCTCCATCCTTTCTATAGTAGTACTCCACAAATTGTAATTTTGAAGAATACTATATTATAGAATACTATATAAAATATAGTATTAAAAAAAGAAAACATTTTCCTTAGGAAACATTTTTATTTTTATCATATTGATTTAAAACCCTTAAATTTTCAACTTCTAATTTTATAAATGTATTAACTTAAATATATTAATAAACATAAAATATTATCATAGGTTGACTTTTTAAATTATCAATATAAATTAATTAATTTGTCAAAAAGGTTCAATATTTTAAATATAAACCTAAATCGACATATAATTTTAAAGTATATTAGGTTATATTACAAACAATGCTTGATATTTACATAGTCAACATCATCGAAATTTAGAAAAACATAAATAAGTAATTTCTAAATTAGGATTAAAATTATGTCATGAGTTTAACTTTATGAATATGATTAATGATTCGGGAAATGTGGTGCATCACTATGGACACTTAATTATAGTAGACAACAATTGGAAAAGAGCAAAATTAATACAATGTGAGTTTTTACAACTTAAAAATGGTTTATCAATAATATCATTTATAATGTTGATAATTCCTTCTTTTAATGATACCTATTACATAAAATCTATTATAAATATTATTATATATATATATGAAAAAACGCAAACAAAAAATGAAACAGTTAATAAAATATATTGATTTCATGAAACAAACAAATAATAAAACAAATTAATAAAATATATTGATTTCATGTAAAGAGTTCCAATCTTTTATTTTGGATTCTTATTGATTTATTTTCTACTACCATGACTCTTAATGATAATTGTTTAAATGTAGTAATTATTGTCACAAAAAAACTAATTGTCTTTCGAAACTAATTTCTAAAAGAAACTATTTGTACCCGTCGCTTGGCGTGGATAAACGGCTAGTAAACATAAAATATTATCATATGTTTGACTTTTTAAATTATCAATATAAATTACTTAATTTGTCAAAAAGGTTCAATATTTTAAATATAAACCTAAATCAACATATAATTATAAAGTATATTACGTTATATTACATACCATGCTTGATATTTAAATAGTCAACATTATCGAAATTTAGAAAAACATAAATAAGTAATTTCTAAAATAATTAATCATAACGTTAAAACTAATATTAAATCAAAAAACATATCGATATTTTACTCATGTAGGTTGGAGCGGTGGTTATCGAAGTAGATATAATTGTAATAGATGTTTATTTACTCCCTCCGTCCCAAATTAATTATCCACTTTTGACTTTTGAAGTTTTTTTTCTTCAACTTTGACCTTAAATATTTTTATTTGTGTTATATATTACTTGATGAAACTTATAATAATGAAAATACATTTAAAATACAATTCATTCATATATTTTGCATCAACTATTATCTATCAAAAAGAAAAATATTTAAGTTCAAAGTTAAAGAATAAAGACTTCAAAAGTCAAATGTGGAAAATTAATTTGGGACGGAGGTAGTATAATATTGTTCAAAATATTAGAATTTCATATATTAGTTTAGTGTAAAAAAGCATTATTTTATAATTAATTTCATTAACTTAATTATTTTCAATATGTATTTGATTTCAAAAATATAACTACATGTTTTTTGTTCTGTGCAATGTGTAGGAATTCGCCTGATATAACGTCTCATTCTGACGATTTTAGTATGGTTTTGAGACCATTTAATGCAAATAAATGTTTCTAAAGTATTTGGGACAAAAATAGTGGTAAAGTCATAAATAAATCAACTTAGACGATTAATCTTAACGTACTCAAAAAGTTACCAAGATACCACATAATATCTTGGTAGTTTTGACTAAAAAATAGATAAACAATCATGTAAATATGAGAAAATATTGTAATCAATCAAACAATGATAAATAAGTAAAAGTAAGTGTAAGAACACAGTGATGTACAAGGAAACCCCTTAATCCTTTTGGATCTTCAATATAAAACTTCGGGAGGTGATGAAATCACATGCCTTAGAACTTCTATGCAAGTAATCAAATTACTTCTAATGTAAGTCCTCATGCTCCTATCTTCTTCACATACGCCCATTGTTACCTGAACCTGCAGAACATGAAACATTTTTACAACATCAAACAACAATGTGTAGTGAGTTATGTTCTATATGTTTTCATGTTATGATATTCTTTGAATGATCGTAATAAACAAAGAATATCAATCAGTAAGAATAAAGAACACAAATAATCAAAAACTAATTTTGATTAAGAATCTCTCACAAAGAGAGAATGCACAAAGCGGTAAGTTTACATCAAAACGTAGTGTAACTTATATATTAGGCTGAAGACAATTCTCGAATGAAATCCCTACATAGCAGGGATTCAAATACCAAGATATCTACCATATATAAAAGATATAAACTATACAAAAGATGATCATATCACTAAGATAATGGATCAAAAACTGATGCAAAAGTAATATCTCATGTTGTAGTGAAGCTTAGACAATGGCTGATAGCGATGTTGTATAAATCAGCATGACACAGGTTTAACTCCTCATGTTTATAAGGTTCGACCTTACAATCTCAAGTCTATCTTTGAAAAATACGAAGCTCCTTGCAATTGGTCAAAAAGATCATCCATTTGCAACAACGGGTATCGGTTTTTGATCGTAAGTTTATTCAACTCTCTATAATTTATACACATTCACATCGTACCATCTTTATTTAGGAAAAAGAAAATAGGAGTGCCCCAAGTTGATGTACTGGTTCAGATAAATACACGGTCTAATAATTCTTGCAATTATACCATTAGTTATTTCATTACTGAAGGTGCCAACCGATACGGTGTACAAGCAATAGGTTCAACACCAAGCAGTCAGGCACCAAGTCTATAGTGAATTCAATCTGACAGTTAAACAGTAATCCAGGTAATTCATCCGAGAATAAGTCCTGAAAAATCTTTCACTATTTATACATCACCAATCATTCTTTTTGAATTAATTTTTGTGACATGTGCTACATACAATACACCAGTTTATTGACACCATTTCATGCCTTTTCCATTGAAATTATAGGAATTTCTTCGCTACCCCTTTCACCTCGTATCATAATTAAGGACATATCATAAACTTCAACAATCACATTCTTCTTATTGCACATCATTTGAGCATTATTTATAGATAACCAATCCATACCCACAATAATGTTAAACTCTCTGGTGATGACTGGTTTGAGATTTATAAGGAAATTAATCCTATAAATTCCAAACTGAATTCCACGATACTCTTGTTTAACCAAAATTGACCCTGAATGATCAATATAATCTTTAGAGTATGGGTCTTCATCAAACTTCACATAGATGGATTCTTCAATAATTTGTTTCTTAAATTAAACACCTTGAAAGCCTTAGATGTGATGAGTAGCCCAAGAAAATTCTTTCATCAGCTTTCGCTTGAAACTTTGAGAGTTGGTCCTTTTGGTTCAACATAAAACAAACACATCCAAAAATATGAAAGTATGAAATGACATGCTTTCTACCTTTAAGTTGTTCATAAAAGTATTTCCATGATGCTTCACAATTATTGATCGATTCTGAGTATCGCATGCAGTTTTAACAACTTCATCCCTTATGGAGAGAGATAGACTAGCGTCAACAACCATAGTTCTACTGCCTTCAATAAGAGTTATGTTCCTTCATTCAGTGGCACCATTTTTCTCAGGAGTTCGTATTGCATAAAGCTATGAACAATCCCTTTTTCATCACAAAAAGTTTCAAGTGTGACATTACGAAACTAAGTGCAATGATGAATTATGAGTTGCTTGACTTTTCGATCATATAAAACTTAACATTGTTTGATCAGGGAGATATCATCCAACTGCATCATTCTTGTTACATAAAAACATTACCAAAGTGAATCTTGAAAATTCATCAAGAATGACTAGTGAATATCATTTACCAGCATGAGATTCAACGGAAATAGGACCAAACAAATCCACATGCAGAGGATGAAAAGGAACTGTGATAGAGGAACACTTCTTTGGCTTGAAAGAAGACTTTGTTTGCTTTCCTTTTACACATGCAGGAAGGATCTTATCTTTTACAAATCTCATCTTAAGCAAACTTCTCACAAGCATGATCATTTGCGGTCATAAATATAGCTTTAAAGTTCACGCGAGAGAGTCTCTTGTGTTATAACCAATTTAGGTGAGATTGTGAACGAGAAAAGAAGCAGCTCCTAAGTGAGTTATCGAACAAGAACATGTTCAAAATGTAAATATCACTACGAAGATTTGTAGTTAAAACAATGACATTGTTTGAATCAATGACTCTTCCTTCATTATTGTTGAAGAGAACCTCATAATCAACATCACATAGGTGACTAATTGAGATGAGGTTGTTCTTTAAACCTTTCATGTAGGATACATTTGAAAAGTGAACAGACTTAAACTTCATAATACCAAAACCATTTGTTTTCCTTTGCCATTTTCTCCACAGGTGGCTATAGGGTCATCCTTCTTTACATAATCCTCCAGTAGACAATTAAATCTTGTCATATGCCAAGAGCATCTACTGTCGAGATACCAGATATGAACATGACCCTGCATTACTCATTAACAGTTAGAGCACTTTATTTACCCATTTTGAATTGGGTTTAACAATGGAAGATTTAGCAAAATTAAAGATATTATAACACTCACCAAGAAGACAATTTGATGAATTTTCTTTCTTTATCCACTTTTTGTTTAGAATCAAAATGTTGTCAGTTGTTTCTGTGTTTTCCTTGAATGTACAATCTTCCACTATATGAGATGGATCACCACATCTATATCATTTTCTTATTCCAAAACTCTTTTTCTTTTGAAAACAGATTTTGCATTGTTCCATAAATTTAGGTTTCCATGGTTTAGAAACATGTTCATTCAAAAATCTTTCTTTTGTTTTAGAAACTTGAACCACTCCAACTATCACAATAAATTTAAAATTTTCAAAACCAACCATGAATCAATATTGTTTACAAAAAGAGTCGTTGTTTCAAAATCATTATTTCAAATCAGAGTTTTCCTAAGACGCAGAGACAAAAAAAAATAGGAAGTTGTGTACGATCACTCCTTTGTCTTCCTACGATTCTATGAAGTACCTGAAATGATCAACTAAAAACTATAAGTCAAAGCTTAGTGCGCTCCCCCAAAGTACCAACACACATGCATATAACAGCATATACCGGGTCCACAACTAGAAATATTGGATTACCCCTGAGCCCTCAGTATGATTCTGGCATGCCAATCAGGCCCTCAACTTGTAGCATTCTGATGTTGAGGTAATTTCAATTTTAGCCCTATGTATGGATAAATATTGCATTTTAGTCCTTGAGTACATGAAAGAGTGCAAAATGGTCCATAGTGGCATTTTGGTGATTGTAGGCAGTGGGGTAGTACGTTGGGCGTATGTTGTGTACGTTGAGTGTACTAAGGCGGACCCTAGTACATAGGTCTGGCAATTCTTGACATGACCCGTGACACAAAACGAAATAAACGGGTTTGGGTTGATTTTTTCAACCCGTCAACCCACTAACCCGTTTAGAATTTTACTAAAAAATATATAGTTTTTAAATGTATTAAGTATTATACACTATACAGTTTATACTTTATACTAGGATAGGATACCCGATATCATTGATCATTTGACCTGTGGGTAACCATTTGCTTATTTGCATTGCCATATATTTGACGTTTGCCCTAAATAATCTCATTATCTTATGAATAAGCCTTCTTCCGGTCCCCCCTCTGTGATGAACGACTGTGATGAACGACATAACAAAATCACAAAGAATAACGACATGAATTATTGAATCATTATCGAACGACACCGACGCCTACGATGGAATTTATCTATGTTTGTATGAATGTTTTAGTTTGAACATGTTTCCATGAATGTTTTTAATTTTCATTTGGATGTTTAAGACTTAAGTTTCTAAACTTCGGATATGTTTGCATCAAGAATCTATTCATGTTTAATTATCAATTTTATTTATGGAATCTGACCCATAAACACATGAACCCAAATCTGAGTCACGAACTCGCCAACCTGTGAACCCGTATAAATAAGTGGGTTGGTGGGTCATATATGGGTTTATGTTCCAAACCCGCTAACCCGTGAACGGTATAGTTAAATGAGTCATGTTATGGTTAGTCTATTTTGATCCACCAACCTGAACACAACACGATCGTCAGGCCTACTAGTATGATGGGCATACACCGCGTACACAGGGCATACTTGGAGAAACTCCAAACCTTAATTTTTAGGGTTTATTCCATATATATAAGCATCATTATAGCCTCATTTATCATTCCCCCATCAGCCTCCATCTAAGAAAAATGACCTCTAGCAAACTCTAAGTGAGAAGAGTGCACTTTTAGCTCATTTGTGTGCCTTGGTGTTGTTCTTGAAGAAGAAGAAGTTGTTGCAAGGACCTTGAAGCTTGTGAGAAGCTTGGATCTGGGATTCTTCACTTGTTAGCTACCTCCAAAAGATAAAAATCTCCTTGCTTGATCACTCCATCTTGAAGATCTAGCCATTTCTTCATTTATGTTGATCCCAAATATGGTGATTCTTGAGTATGGTATGCTATTGACCAAATAAGTCATCCTTTCAGACCTTATGAGGGGTCTTAAGTCAGAAAAATATGGTCTTTGTGATTAGTTTTCCTCCATGCATGATCTAGAAGGTCTTAGGGCATTAAGAAGTTGAGATTTTGTGTATTAAGCACTTAATGGACATGCAAAGTCATAAAGTTGGAAACTTTATGACTCTCAGTGGTATTTTGGTGTAACACCCCGTTTATTAAATAAATAAATAAAATAAATTAACGAATGAATAGTAACCCCAAATCAATAATTATATAGCAAGGTGTTGGTTTCAAGGAGTAAATTGGCATAATTTAGAAGTTTGGGGTTAAAAGTGTAAGTTCTGGATTGGTTTTGTAAATATTTATGAAGGTAGGGACAACTTAATAAATTATTGGGACTTAAGATGGATAGATTATGGGAAGAAAGGGCTAAATGGTAAATTTCGAACTCAATTTGTAAAGAGTTTTGAAGGCTAGGGTTAAAAGGTAACCATATGGACTTTATTTGAGAATAATTTGTAAAGGAGGGGATGAATGGTAACCGTGGGACTAAATATGAAAGGAATTATGTGAGCAGGGGTGGGAAGAGTAAATTATGGACTTTCTACGAAAAGAATCCTATGGGGAGGGACCATTTGTGACATTATGGAATGAAGTTTGAGTGGGTGTCGGGTATATAACTTACGGTAAACCTAACCCTAGGGATGCATTCAACCGCCACCATTCACCCTCCCAACCTCCAGCACCGCAACACCTCTGTTGAGGTCGCTAACCACCACCACAAACCTGTTGCCGCCGCTATCTCCGATCCAATGCCGCCACAGATTGCCGCTAGACGAGCTGAGAAAACTGAAGACCAACGTCGGGGGCATGTGTTGCTGTCGTCCCAACCAACGAGATTGCTACCGGAGGGTGCCTTCAGTCTACCTGGCGTCGTTGCTACTCCAGTCGCCGACGAGGACGCGATCAAGCGCCTACTTCTCCCGCCGCGACTGTTGTCGTCGTGGCTTGCCATCGCCGTCGCCACCCTCTTCGCCTTTTCTTTTGTCCCGCCGTCAGCCACGACCAGTCGCCGTCATCACCTTCCGATGACGCTGTTGCTTATGTTTCCGTTGAATACGATTTTTTACCGGTTCGTGGGTTGTATGCCCGCGTATGTTGTGTTGCTGCGTGATTGGAAGCCAAAAGAAACCACCGCCACTACCGTGAGGTGGTGGCTTCCATCGTGAAACAGTCGCTGCCGCCACCGTGAGCCACCAGGTGGGTGGCTGGACCTTTTGAGCAAATCGGAATCGTATGTGTATAATTGTAGATGGTTTGTTTGGCCGGAAAATTAAGAACAGCCACTGTCACCACCGTGAGGTGGTGGCTGCCACCATCTACCACCGTCGGCCACCACAAGGTGGTTGTGTGTGTGTTTATTCTCTTAAGTGTGTGTGTTTATTTTGGGATTAAAGATTTGTACATTGTAATTAGAAAGTGGAATAATAAAAAGAAATCTCAAAACCACCACTGTATGGTGGTGGCTGCTGCCTCCTGTTGCCACCAGTTGCCGTGTTGGGTGGCGGTGTGATTAGTTGTGTTTGGATTTCTTTTGGAGTGTTTGGACTCGATTGGACTAGAAACCATAACTACCACCGTAAGGTGGTGGCCGCCGCCGCTGACCACCACTACCCGAGGTGGTAGTGGGTGGTACCCGGCTAGCGAAACCCAAATTGGCCTAGTGAAACCCTAATGTGCCTAATGAAACCCTAATGGATCTAAGGACTTAGCTTTTGGGCCTATTGGGTTGGGATTGGGTTGGAAACCCTAATTTTGGATATATGGGCCCTAGACTTATCGGGACCCACATTTTGGGCCATTGGAATGCAATTGTGAATTACTCCCAATCACACCATATGACTTATCTAGTAGAGTGATAGACTTAATGGATTAAGTCCTTAATGGTTTAAGGGAGAAACACTTAACCCTAATCGTCATTTTATGTGAAAAACCTAATTTCACTTGGGCCTTGAGTTGGGCCTTTCTATTATGCTTTGGTGATTGGGATATTAATGGGCCATCCAAAATCAAGCATATGTACTAGAATAATTAAGGGAAAATACCACAAATAGACAAAATATGGGGGTGAATTTCTAAATTTAGTCACAAAATTTGATTTTTCCAACTATAGACGTACATTCCGCGGAGGACCCTCCGCGGACCTCCACGGAATGGATCTTGAGGTTTTTTTTCATATCAATTCTTCTGGGTTTATATTAATTCCCAACTAATTATTTTCAAGTAAAGATTATAATAGTATGATAATCTTTTCTTAAAAATAATTAGTTTGGGAAATGAATATAAACACCGAGGAGGTAGCTCTACGGAATGGATCTTTAGTGTGTGTTTTTTAATACATTGATTTATTTACAATTTTGCCATTCCGCGGAGCTACAGTAGATTCCGCGGAGCTCCTTAGAGCTACCTCCGCGGAATGCATGTCTATATCTGGAAAAGTCCATTTTTATGTCTATTTTTTGAAAATACCCCCCATTTTTTGACTATTTACAGTATTTTCCCATAATTTAATGGGCTGTAAGGTAAGGCCCATGTAAGTGGCTTGGGCCCAATTTGGAAAATTGGGCCATAATTGGGCCTTAATGGTTATATGATGTTGGGCCATTAGAATGTCAATTGTTGGACTGGAATAAATGGTTGGGCCTTAGAATGAGACCATGTGAAGGGTTGGGCCCAATTTGGAAAATTGGGCCATATGTTGGGCTTTGAGCCATAGTTAGACTTTTGGGCCTTTGGATTGGGCGTTGGGATTGAATGAAGCTAAGATGGGGTAATGTAGCCTGTTACTCCAAGAACTTATGGTTATGTGTTGGGACCCAATTATTAATTGGGTGATGTTTTGATATTGACAGTTCGTG
This sequence comes from Lactuca serriola, assembly GCF_051521515.1. NCBI lineage: Eukaryota > Viridiplantae > Streptophyta > Magnoliopsida > Asterales > Asteraceae > Lactuca > Lactuca serriola. The sequence continues at coordinate 14,058,791 of NC_136408.1, forward strand.
AACCTGTCATTTAGCAGCTAGAGTTTTGTCTACGGGACTTCAGCAGTGTGAGGTGAGTTACATTCCAGTAGAAGTGGGTCTAAGGCCACAATGTCGGCCCACTAGTAGGAGTTGTTTGTTAGATAATTGTCTTTGTGATAATTATCTAGGTTTGCTATTATCTAATATGTTTTATGTGCTAGCATGATATGACATTATGTGATAGTGGTAGTAGGGGGAATAGTCCTCGGTTACCGGTCGATAGGGCCAAAAGGGTAGTCTAGTACTCAGCTATGCTAGACAGTATGTTTATGTTATTTTATGTTATTATGTGGTAGTGGTAGGGGTGAAATAGTCCATGTAACCAGTTGAGATACACCAGAGGGTAAGTCGGGCACCCATATATGCCTGACAGTGGGGTAGGTTGAGCACCCCGGTATGCTCAGCAGGGTAGGTCGGGCACCCAGATATGCCTGACATGGTAGGCAGGGCACCGAGATATGCCTAGTAGTACGTGATTTGTATGGTTTGTGGTATGATAGGGGAACTCACTAAGCTTCGTGCTTACAGTTTTTACTTTTGGTATCAGGTACATCGTTTCCAAAGGAAAGGAGTCGGCTCGATCGCAGCGCATCACACTATGATTTTCCGCACATGAGATCTTTGGCATCACACTCTAATATTCTTTTATGATAACATGCTTTGATTACTGACACTTTGGTCTTGACATGTGATGTTATTATGAATGTTTTTGTATTGTTGGTTTTATAATAACTTAATTAAAAACAAAATTTTTGGTCTTGAATTTTGGGATGTTACATTTGGCCTTGGATCTGAAAGTTGGACGTGAGAGCTTAATGCATTAAGCTGTTATTGAGAAAATAAGAAGTCTGAGTGTACGCCCTATGTAATCTGGAGTACGTAGCGTGTACGTGGTCAATCACCCGACTGCGGTCAAAGCTTGAGTACACCCCGCGTACGAGCCCTGGGTCGACTCGGCTAAGTTGACTCGGTTGGGTTGACTCAGTTGACTTGTTGATTTTGACCAGCTTTAACCAAGGGTAGTTTGGGGAAATGTTATTAGTTTAGAATGGGAAATGTTATGACATTCAGGATTTGGGTTGAGCCGGTTGTGAGAGTTGGGAGCTATTCATACTGCATTCAGACTTTGAGATGAGTTTTACCCATTGGACATACGGGTCGAAGGCACCAAGGCCGACCCATTGTATTGACATCCTGGTTTTACCGTATGTGTAACGCCTGTGTTTCCGGGCTTGCCATTTTTAGCAATGTAATAGTCTAGGTTAACCTTTGTAACCCGTTTTGAAATAATAAAGATTGTATTATTTAAGTATTGTGTGTTTTGTGCTTAATTGCTTAATTATGTGGTTTGATTAATTAAGAATAAAAATAAGCGTCAAAATTTAAGTGTAAAATAAACTTAATATCTTTTGTTAATGTTGTAGTAGTTGAAACGAGGTTTCCGAATATATATAGAACGCCCAAATCTGACTTCGTATGAGGAAGTTATGATTTATTGAAGTTTCGACTTAGCGGTGTGCAACCCGAAATACTCGATTTGAGATCGAGCGGTTTTTAGCCGAAGCTATCTAAACGAGAATTGAAGATCTCGTTGTTGGTATCGAAGCGATAAAAAGTTAGGCGAGAATGGACGTCAAACAAAGAAGTTATGAATTTATAACGAAGTTTTTCTGTCGCGGCCTATTAAAAATAAATTCGAAATTAGCCGACGAAGTCTAAACGAAAGTTGTAGAGCGTAGTCTCACCTTCGCGTGGATATAAAGAACGTCGAAAACGGAGTTCGTATGAAGAAGATATGAATTTCCGAAGTTTATTAAATAATTTGTATTTATTTTTAATTGGAAATTCGGAAGCATTATCCGAGGACGAGACACCGGTCTGATCCGAGGTACGCCCCGCGTACTCCAAAGTGTCGACACTCGCAGCAAGTGGCTCGGATGACGCATGCAGTGACGATTTCGGAAGCAGTACACCCCGCGTATTGCAGTACGCCCCGCGTACTCCGAGGCTCCAGCCTCCTATAAATAGGATCTGAAGGCAGCCGAGTCTTTTGTTCATTTTCTCTCTTCTCTCTCCCGTTTTGCATCGATTTGCGTGCCAGAAATATCCCGAAGCCCCGGTATCATACTCAAGCCCCGAGGCAAGTCCCGAGATCCCGAAGATCCCGAGAAGTGCGGTTCCCGAGCCGAAGCTCTGCCCGCGAGAAGTTCGATTTTTGTGAAGATCTTCCAGATCTGCTGAGGATTACTACTTCTGCAAGTCGTAGTGCTATCCGATCATCTTCTGATCAAGTGAGTGTGTAGTTACCTTCTTCCAACACATTATTATAAAGTATTTTATATAAAATACGTGCTATGTGTATATATTTTGTTGTTATATGTGTGAATGTATATTCACTCTCTTCTATCTCATAGATCTGAGTTATTCTCTATGAAATATGTGTTATGTGTGTGTGTGCCTCATCTGTTATGTGAAATATGTGTTGATCAAAGCATGCTATATAGGTTTTTATCTATGTATAAAAATGTATATTTTTATCTACTAATATGTTGGGTAGAACATGGGTAGATAGTTGGTGTGTAATAAACAGATGAGAGGCCTCGTTGTTGTTTGATTTAGTCATCTAGGGGAGTTTAGATGACGACCACTGGCTATTCTAGACAGTCTTGTGGAAACATTAGCAGGTTTGCCACCTGTAGGTGTTAATGAACTTGGGTGTTCATTCGCTGTACTCCATCCCCCTCATGGTTGCCTTATTTGACTTATATTGCTGAGGTACCCCCGAAGCATGTGTTGTCGCCCTGATGAAATATTCTTAGACTAGGTCCCTTGTGTTAGTTGTTATAGGGACATAAAGTGAGAATAGCGGGAATGGGTAATTGGGTTATTGTTGGTTGGTGAAAATTAAATATGATTATTTATTGTGGGTTGAAAACCCTATATGCTCACCAGGCTCCCAAGCCCGACCCACTCAGTTTTATTTGTATTACAGGAAGTGGCGCGAGGGCATAAGATGGATGAACCATCAGTTGTTTTGTTTACAAGTCTGTATATGTATATATTTTTTTAATGACTTGTAATGTTATCGTTTATGCTTATTGGTCTGTATCGGAACATGACACCCCGAGTTTTGATTATATAATGAAAAATACATTTCTTTTATGAAATGCTTTGGTAAACATTGTTTTATCATGTTTTGTTTTTGGGAACAAATTCCGCAACTCTTTCAAATCAAAAGGATTTACTCTGAAAATATTTTAAAAGCATAAATGAAAAATCGGTCTTTTCTGGCCGAGATTTTGGGGATGTCACAGTATGTTTATATGTTGTAGTGATCTTTTAGATCTATATCCTGGTATATAGGATGTTGTTATGTTGTAGTGATTTGTTAGATCTGTATCCTGGTATATAGGATGTTGCTATCTTGTAGTGATCTATTAGATCCGTATCTTGGTATATAGGATGTTGATATGATGTAGTGATCTGCTAGATCTGTATGACTACCTGTATATGCTAGCTATTGATTGTTATGGTATATGTTGATATGTGATGGTGTACCAGGTTGAGGTGGTCCTGCTTTGTGTTGAAGGCCAAGATACCTAGGGCAATCCGGATAGACTGAAGGCATGCAAGGTGGACTAGTCAGGACGAAGGCCCAAAGAGCGGTCCAGATAGGTTGAAGTCCCTGTGAGGCGGTCCAGTCATGTTGAAAGCTCTGTATACATGCAATTGTTTATTACATTTATGTGGTAGTACTTTAGGGGAACTCACTAAGGGTTGGCTTACAGTTTTTGTTTTGTTTCAGGTACTTCTGAGGACCGTGGCAAGGTGAAGGCGTGACCATACACATCCTTGGTTTATGATGATTGGATCTTGGGAGACTCTGATTTTTAATAGTGTTTTGAAAATATTGGTTATGTAAACACTTATTTTTAGAAATTGGGTTGTTTGAAAAGTTTAAATTTGTTGTGATTTTTTAGACGTTACAAGTTAGTATCAGAGCCTTGGTTTGAGTGAATTGGAGGAACATCCATATAAATCTAGGCTCACTAAGGAACTGTAAAATTATAAAAAAAATATATTTTCAAAATAATCAAGAAAGGATGTGATGTGTATGATCAGTCGGAGCCAGTAAGTATACCCCAAGTTACCACATTGTTATTTGATGTTATGTTATGTTAGAACAACATGCTAGTGATAGACTAGGTATTTTCAGGAATTGCATGATAGAATTTCTTAATAATTGATGTCTGATAGCCTATGTTTTTTTTCTTTATATGAAATTGACATCATTACTATAGTTGCTTAGTGTATGCATCAAAATTGTACATAATTAAGATTTTATAGCATGCAAATGTTTGATTTCGCCTTATTTCCTATACCTTGTTTGGTTGTGGGCTTACGGTAGAATCAAGTATTCGACTGTCTATAGGATCCAGTGGTATGTATGATTAGCATACACGAGTGTTGTAGGGTTCATGGAAGTTCCATGGATGAGTTATGTGGGGTCAGCCGGCCAATTGAGGAATATCTAGCCTTTTTATAGGAAGTGAGAATAGGATGTATGCGTATTCTAGTGTGTGATGTTAAGGTTGTTGTGATGATATTATGGGAAAAATATGGGTAGGTGCGGAAGGTAGTATAGGCCAGTACTACTGGAAGCACATGACCCGTACACGTAGCAAGGAAGTCACAACCCTTAGGGATTTGTTGTTAGAATGGCTCATATGGTATGATATGTACCTCATCTGATATTTTCAACTTTATTTTCAGTATGGTGGTTACGAGGCGATTTGAGTTAGGATCCAGATCAGGAGCAGGAGCGAGTGGCCAGGATAGGCCAGGGCTGTTTGAGGATCAGGTTAGGGAGATGATTCATGCTGAGGTTGTTTGTGTTGTTCAGGGGCAGATATTGAAGTTTTTTGGATCTATCAAGACCGCCATGATGGAGTTCTTTGATGACCGATACATTGCACTTTCTGAGGTTGTTGCTGCTACAGCTACCGCAGTCATTGCTGTTGTAGGGATTGGCGGGGGGGGGGGGGGGGGTCCAGTGCCGGGACTTCGACAATAAGAAGCCCCTGGTGTTTGATGGGGTTCATGATCCGATCATTTCCATGAGGTGGTTGTCTGACATTGAGGGATGCTTGTTTTACTTACTCCTGCCCAGCTGAACAGAAGGTCAAGTGCGCTCTAAACCTTATTCGGTCTGGAGCGAAGGATTGGTGGAGTTTAGTTACCGGTTCATACACTCTAGAGCAGAGAGTTGTTGTGTCATGGGAGCAGTTTTCTGATATGTTACGCTCGATATACGTCCCTTTGGTTGAGAGAGAGAGAGAGAGAGATAGAGAGAGAGAGAGGGAGAAAGAGATTAGCCCAATAGTATTTGGACCTGAGGCAGGGGATAGAGACGGTAACCGAGATCACCAAGATGTACACTGAGAAGCGTTGTTTTGGCCTAAGTTTTTTGCTTTTGAGTAAGCTCAGATGACCCAGTACTTGAGCATGCTCAAGACGGACATCTGCCAGTTTGTGTCTACTCAGCACTATGGTAAACTTATGGAGTTACAGGAGGCCGCTAGGCAGCAAGAGATTGAATTGGAGCTCCAGACGAGGAAGCACAGGCAGGCTCCGGTGCAATCGCAGCCTGCGATGAAGCAGTTCAAGGCTACTGATGTCAGATCTGGGAGTCAGAGGAGTCATACTCATGGTAAGGGTGGTAAGGTTCATGAGGGTCCTTTTCGATCCACTTCTGGATGCCACAAATTTGGCAAGGAGGGGCACTTTTCGAGGGATTGTAGCAACCATACCCAGTACCGAGCACCAGGATTTGCTACCATTATGATCAGGTTGGCCATGTGAAGGTCAATTGTCCATTTCTCGTCGCTAAGCCAATGTAGGCTCCGACACCAGCCACTCCGAGGATCATCGATGGACGCCAGGGCAGTGCCATATGTCGAGACTAGTATGTTTCTATTTATTGTTGTGTCAATTAATTTATGGTATGCTTATGTTTATCTTTCTAATATGTACATTCTTCGTGAACTCTTTGCCTAATCTTGTGTTATTGGTGTGATTCGGTCCTTCGTGTCTCAATCTTTTAGTAGGGATTTTGGTATGACCCTTAACAAGTTGGAGTGTCCGTTGCAGTTTTTTCTCGCCAACAAACATGGGGTTTCTGCATCCATAATATATCAGGGTTGTGTATTGTAAATCTTCTGGGTGCCTTATCCGATCGATTTGATTCTGATCCCCATGGGGGTTGTGTGTGTGATAATGGGGATGGACTGACTGAGCAGGTTTTGCGCAATGATTGATTGCGAGGGTCAGCAAGTGATACTTCGAATTACAAGTGGGGGAGAACTAGTTATCTACAGAGAGGGTACCAGGGTTGGATCAGGGTTTTGTTCGACGGCCAGGGCTCGGCAGTATATTCAGCATAGGTGTATGGTTTATCTTGCCTATGTGGTTGATACTCGGGTTAGGGAGCAGGTCTTGGTCTTAGATGTGCCAGTTGTCAGGGAGTTTATTGATGTATTTCCGGAGGAGTTACCCGGTGTGCCTCTTGAGAGGCAGGTTGAGTTTAGGATTAACCTAATGCCATGTACGACTCTGATTGTCAAGGCGTCGTACCTCTTGGCACCACCCAAGATGTGAGAGTTGTCCTCTCGGCTTCAGGAGTTGTTAGGCAAGCAGTTCATAAAACCGAACAGTTTGCCATGGGGAGAGCCGATTATGTTCGTCAAGAAGAAGGATGGTTCACACCGGATGTGCATTGATCACTGGGAGTTGAACAAGTTAACTATGAAGAACCGTTATCCCCTTACGTGGATTGAAGACCTCTTTGATCAGTTCTAGGGTGCATCTTGGTTCTCCAAGATCGAATTAAGGTCGGGGTATCATTATGTGAGGGTGAGAGAGAAGGACATGGAGAAGACCGCATTCCAGACTCATTATAGGCATTATGAGTTCGTAGTGATGCCATTTGGGCTTACCAATGCGCCTGTAGTGTTTATGGATTTTATGAATCGGGTATGCAAGACAATGCTCGATTGATTAGTCATTGTGTTCATTGATGATATCTTGGTGTATTCCAAGACCAGAGAGCAGCACGAGGAGCACCTTTGAGAGATTTTGAGAGTGTTGAGGCGAGAATGACTGTATGTCAAGTTCTCGAAGTGCGAGTTTTGGTTACGAAAGGTCCGGTTCCTGGGACATCTCGTTAACCAAAATGGGATTTTGGTCGATTGGGTCAAGATCAAGGTTGTGATGTAGTGGGAGGTTCCAAAATCTTCCTGAGAGATCAGGAGTTTCTTGGGTTTGGTAGGGTATTATCGGAGATTTATCCAAGATTGCTATATCCCCTCACTCGTCTGACAATGAAGGGAGTGGATTTCAGATGGTGCCCTGAGCAACAGTCGACATTTGAGATACTATGACAGAGGTTATGTGACGCCCCAATATTAACCCTTCCGGAGGGTGTCGATGATTTCGTGGTATTTTGTGATGCATCCATCACTGGTTTGGCCGTTTGGGGCATTTTCTTATGCAGAGGGGATGAGTGATTGCGTATGCTTCTCACCAGTTAAAGCTGCATGAGGCACGCTATCCTACTCATGACATGGAGTAGGGGCGCCTTCTACTCTACAATAAAGCATAACGGCTCCAGACGACAAGGAGGATGCTCAACGCATTGCCACCTGAACCAATCATTAGTTTTGACAGAACAAGGAGCACGATTTGCCAATTAGTGCGCATGATCCTATCAATTAATAGGATGAACTAAGGAGAAAGAGGATTAATTATGATTTATTATGTAACACCCATAAAATTTAAGCCAAATTAAAACATTTTAATTCATTCAAAAACCATTAAGTTCATACATCTTGTTTTCAAAATAGTTTAAACATCAGAGTATCCCCCAGAACCATATCACAGAAATCATAAAACATGAGGAGCGATACGATCATGCCTTCGCCTTGCCATGATCTCCTAAAGTACCTGAAACAATATATTGAACTGTAAGCCCGAAAGCTTAGTGAGTTACCCCCAAAATACCAACCACACTTAAACATACTCATAACATATCACAAATAGATCAGCCATGCACATCGGGTATACTATGTGACTGGTCTGCCCGCACCGGGCCTTCAGTCCACCTGGTCCACCCTCCGAGTCTACAGTATGACTGGTCCGCCCACACCGGTCCTTCAGTCGGCCTGGTCCACTCTCCAAGCCTCGGCACGTCTGGTCCGCCCTCTTGGGGCCTTCAACCTATCCGGACCGCTCGCTGGGCCTTCGGAATATCCGGTCTGCCCTGGGTATGTTGGCCTACAACACAAAACAAGGCCCGCCTCAACCCAACCCCCGTCAAACAACCATGTGCACATAAAACAGTTAATCACATAACAAATCCTTAACCAGACAAACAGTCTAACAGATCACATAGCATATCAACATCCTAACCAGGATTCTGACCTAACCGGTCACTAGCATAACATTACCCTATATACCGGGTACCGACCTTCACCAGGTCACTAACATAACACCATCCGAAATACCAGGATACAGATCTAGCAAAGCAATAACATAACAAACAATACCCGAATTTCCATCCGATAAAGGGTCGGCCTTGGTGTCGTAGACCCTGTCGATATAGTGAGGATAACTCACCTGCAATTGTCGACCAAAGTGATAAGACCAAGCTGCTCTGACCACCGACATGAATTTCACCACAGAACACTACCAAAGAACCAATTCCATAAATACCAAAGTTACCAAAATACCCTTGGAAGTCAATCCGGTCAACTTCTTGGTCAAAGTCAAAGTCCTTAGTCAAAGTCAACCTTCCTGGTTGACTCTACTCGCCGAGTCAACTCGTCGACTCGTCGAGTTCTTATACTCAGAAAACTCCCATAACACGACTCAACTCGTCGAGTCACCCCAAGACTCGTCGAGTTCAACGATCTCCGAATTCCATCCTGTCCAACTCACTGAGTCGCCAACCGACTCACTAATCCAATGATTTAACCAAAAGAGGTTGGGTTTTGCGACCAGACTCGTCGAGTCCAAGGCATTCTTCAACAGACTCGCCGAGTCCATGCACATGATCATACAACTCGTTGAGTACACCCATGTGACTCACCGAGTCTCTCCAGTTCTCAATCCATACAATGACTTTTCGAGTCATGCAGGGGCTCCAATCCATAGATCCACTCTTCTACAGTCTAACCCTCACATAAAGTTGCAAATTTTACGTGAAACCAAGGAGATATAGAACCAAAACACACTAGGGCTACGGTTAAGGACTAGGGGGCTTCACCAACAACTCTTAAACAGAAGCTTTATGACATTATGGACCGTCACAAGCCTAGATCTGGAGTAGCAACCTCAGATCTAAACTCCAAACCCGAAATAGATCTCAAACAAGCTAAGGAACTTCAAATCAACCACCAAGGATGAACCAAAAAGGAAATAGCTTAAGATAATGGCTCCTTACCTCTGAGATGTGCCCAAACTGATGTAGACCCCAGATCTACACAAGCCCCTTGATGCTAGCCTCTAATTTCTCAAGCTCTTTCCACCAAATTCCTCTTCCAAGCTCCAATCTCCTCAATAATGAAGTCTCACATGAAAATTAGGGTTTTTTGGAACTCTCTGGGGGAATAGGAGGCTGGGAGAAGGACATAAATGATGAGTTTTGAGCATTCTAACACTCCTATGGTGTACATGCAACCCTATAAACCTTGAATCTATGTTTTCTCTAATATACATGCAAATTTGTTTTCCAAGGTTTATTTCCTAACTAGCATGGCATGGGGAATTTAGTAATATATAAAATCTAGTAGAAGTACATACCTTTCTTGTTGCTTGGATTCCTTGAAGACTTTGTGAGCCTAGCACCCCAAATGTTGTGCCTCAAATGCTTCACACAACACTACAAGACTTGGAATAACTTTAGAGAATACACTTGCACTCAAAAATCGGTTATGCCCTCTTAGAACACACTAGTAGTCTGATTTTGCTAGCTATAGGGCTCCTTTTATAGTGTTGTCACAATTAGGGTTTACACATGAATGCCCTTAATTGTCATGACTCTTCATTTCTAATGATCCATGGGTTTGTAGCTCCCATGAACTATCCATGGAGCTCCAAATGGTTATAACCCAACTCCATAAACCATGGATCATAATCCACCATAAAAGATTAGATGATTGTCATAATCAACCCTATATATTTAATTAGTCTCATTTTGGTCACCAAATTAATTCTAAATTAATATTTGATCAACACTAATTAAATAATACTATTATTTATATATTAGAACTTATAATATATTAATAATCACAAGTGTCCTTTCTCTCATTTAGTCTATCCAAGTATTGCAATGCCATGCAACCCAAATGGACCATGCCGGGTCGGGTCAAGTACATACCAAATAAATTTATGGACTTAGACACTATATCCAACAATAAAGTCCTTTAAATATGGTGCAACCCTCGGGATTAGGGTTTTCTCATTCCAGCACCAACTCTTCGAGTACATATTCCGACTCGGCGAGTTGACCACTTAACCCGCGATCAAATCCCGCTCCGACTCGAGGAGTAGCATACATACTCGTCGAGTAGCTTACTTAATTTACACTTAGCACCCTTCCACTTCTTGTTTCCGAACTTGGGGTGTTACATATTAATATATTATATGAATAATTTATTAAAGGAAAAATCATATTATTTAATTAATACTGATCAAAAATTAATTTAGAATTAATTTTGTGGTCAAAAGAGATTAATTAAATAAAGGGGACCGATAGTGTAATTATAAGATAGTTATTGTTGGGTTTTGTATACTACAACATCCTATGGTGCACATACAACCCTAAATGCATTGGATCTATGTTTTCTCTAATTATACATGTAATAGTGTTTCCGAAGCATTAAGCCTATAACTAGCATACAAATGACATAAACAATATGAAATACTAGTTAAGATGACATACCTTTTATGTAGCTTGAAACCTTGTTGTATTTGGACTTAAGAGCTTAGCACCAAAAGTATGAATGCCTCGAATGGCTCACAAGACACCTAAGACAAAGGTGACTCTTGAGAGAGAATTTCCATGCACTAAAACACCTCCATGAACTCCAAGAACTAGAAGTTGGCATTTTTAGGTTATGGAGCATATATTTATATATAGGATTCCAAGGGTCATGGCTATAACCCAAATCCATACCCATGGGTTTATGATCCATGGTTCATGTGGCCCAACTCTTTATGTATCCATACATAAACTTAGTCAAATATGGATCATAAGCCCAACACAAATAAATATAAACAATTACCATAATTAGTCCCCATAGATTTAATTAGTCTCTTTTGATCACTAAATTAATTCCAAACTAATTCTTGATCCATAGTAATTAAATCATATGATTTCATATTAATATATTAGAACTTATAATATATTAATAAATCATATATAACCTCTTCTCAAAAGTCCATCCTAACAAATTGTCTTGATGATATGCAACCTAAATGGACCATGCTACTCTCGGGTCGAGTACATACCAATAATAGTTATGGGCTTAGACATCTAATCCAACAGTATCCTACTTGGATAATTGTAAAACTATTATTGCAATTACAACTCCAAAATCCCGACTAGCAATCGTAGCTCTTAAAAGCCGTTGTTGAACTCTGACCTAGTCAATGACGTGTACATTAGATAAGGGATCATATATTCCTCCATTCTAGATATCATATGGACTGAGACATGGATTATAATCATTCTATATGTCCATCTGTTGTTTCCCGATTTCTGATTTATGACGACTGGCTAATTGAACAAATCAAATCAATCCAGGCCCGACCGAGCACTTACGGTTGTCATCACCAAATCATCGAGGAGCACATAGATTTCACTTTTATCCCTCTAAGGGTAAAAGGAATGGATAAACTTCGACTCATATGCTTGCTCTATTTACTCATCAAATCACACACAACAATGCGTTTTATAACACCAAGTTACTGGTGCGTTTTCACATTATTAATGTGCAACCAACTTGTAGAACGCAACTCATATCTCTCCGTTTGAAGAATATAAGATACTATCGTCTCGTGATAAAATCCATCAAGTGATTCAAATGAGCGTGGGTTTAATCCAATACTCGAATCTTATTCTAGGAGTACTCATGAATACTACAGCTATGTCTAAAACACTTAGACAAACTACAGACCCATTCATGAGAGTCTTGCCTCAATACCTACTTCTAAAGTATGATCGACTGTGGATGGTTTGAATAACCTAGTTATTCGGGAATTCAAAACATGCAAAGTGAAACACAAGAATAATACTAATCCTATATGGCCCCAAAACCTTTGAGTCATATTGATTACTCATTATTCATTGTATAATGTTTCGAATAATCAACTTTATACTTGAATTAAAACAATAGTTGTCCCATGCCCCAAGCATGCACACTATGTTTACCTATGGTCCTTTCTTTGTGGAATAGATCAATTGACAACACTTCAATGATGCTCATTTCACAAATCCAAAACCTTATCGTAAATGTAAGAATACCAAATTCTTGTCATTTACTATAATTTGTTAGATTATAAACTTATATGCAATCATCCTCTTGTAATGACTATGCACATAAGTCACAAAGACTTGGCAACAGACATTACAAAGTATTCCAATTGAGAGAAATTCCATGGAAACGAAGTCTCATATTCAAAGTACATTCCTTCGAACATCCTTCTTGCATTAAGTTTTCTAATCTTACACATATTTAATGAATAACTTCCACCTGTGGAAATATTTCCATATTCCCATTTGACTATCACTTCCGAACAAGAGTTGCCTCTTTTCAGAATGTGTCAATATGGTCCTTCCAAAAATTTACACTATACTTCCAACTATCCACAAGTTACCAATATTTGGTAAACCTCAGATTGTCCTCGACAATTTCTTAATCATTTTAGTCATATATACAGTTCTGGTCCTTTTTCCCTCTTAATGCCCTAAGCATTTGGAAAATTCAAAACACGTAGAAATATTATAGCATATGCAATCGATCCTATACCCAAAGCATATGGGATACGATTCATAATGTCTCAGATAGAGACATGATCCTAGACCAGTCTTTTTCTATAATTTTTTTTTCTATTTTCCATGTTCTCATAATTAGAATTATGAAAAGGGATGCCGTAATCATAATCGAATTTTAGAACGCAAATAATATTTCCATATATAGAATTTCCTTATGTTGAACCATTCCAACATAACATTCATATATATGCTTGACTAAATTTGATTAAAATCTCAATCTAAGCTTTTAGAATTGAAATGAAGTACGAATTCCTCTCCCTTAATCATAGCAAAACAACTTTTCAAACCCTGCAACTTGCGAATTGAAACTTTTGTTTTCTATAATTAACACTGCTAACTTGCAACATTCATCATAATTGATTATGCTCCCACTAGCATAATAATCATTACTTTTACTAGCATAACATTTATGCTCCCACTAGCTTTGACATGTACCCAGAAATCAGGTGGACTTCTAGAAAGCAATACTTTATTGACTTTCTTTCCAAAGTTCAGATTTCTGATACGAGATTCTTTGATAAGACTTTATCAAAATCATACACCTTTCCTTAGATAGCTCACACGTGTGTCTAAACAATTATGAAGAGGGATTACATAATCATAATGTTTAGACCTTTTGCCCCTTCTCACAATTCGAATTATGAAGAGGTATGCCATAATCATAATCGAATTTGAGAATGAAAATCCCACAATTACTATCTCTTCAAAATCTACTTAGTGAAAGCGTTTCCTCACCATCATTTTCATGAATCGGAGAGAAACCTTATGACACTTATATTTTATGGTGTATGTGTTCCTATCCATGTGAATTTGTCATAACCATAATCATAAGACAAGGTTAGTGACAAATCCAGAATCATATGGACTGAACTTGTTCAGTCTTAATTTTTTGCCAATTGGCAGCTCAAGGGCCCAACATTACTTACAAGTAGTTATGCAAACAACTGAGAACTCACAGAACCCACATGCATAGTCAACTTTAACTGGAATGGGCACAAAAACAAGAATATGTCAACACGATAGGTGACAAACCTCAAGTCGTGTGCTAGTGTTTAACAATAGGTTTACTTTTGATTAGTTCTTGAAGCTTTCAAGATCTTTAAGACTCCCACTGACCTCTTCACATATAAGATTTACTTTGTCAAGGAACATTACTTGACAAACAAATATTCAAGAGTTAGTGCAGATTCTAATAAAGACTAACACTTCACACAATTGGCCTTAGTTGGTCTTTGTTTTATCCAAAACATCACAACTTACCAATTTCAAATGTACAATAGTAGAAAACATTTTACTCTACATTTGATAGGTGTTATAAACCTTTCTTAAGATTATGTCACTCAAGGCTCAATCTTGGAGTGTGACTCTAAGACTCAATTTGGAACGAAGTATGGCTCATCTTCTTTATTTAACCATTTCAACAATTCACGATTCCTCTTCTTATCCAAACAAATACACTAAGATGTCCTTAGAGGATCAATTGTGATATGGCTTTCCATAATCTTTAAGATGATCATAAAACATGATACTGAAGTACTCTCCCATCTTTTCAGATTAGAGAAACTTTTATCTTTCTGCCTAAATTGATTCTACTCATTCGTCCTGTCATATATTGAAACTTTTCCAATGTTTCGGAATTATACTTAAACTTGTAAGTACAACCATATTTACTAAGCTTTAGTAAATCATGACGAAAAGCCTTATCGTTCTTTGTGGTGGACCTGATTAGCACACAACCAAGTGTACCCGATCTCCTAGTCCTTCACTTGACTCACATATACATGTGAACAAGGAATTAGTCTTAATTTCCAAAAAATGAAAATTCTCATTCATCACACAATACAATTTTCATGACTCCAAGTTTCTATCCAACTGAAACTTGGGTGATGAGAATCTTTCCTTATTTGGTAAATTATGACACTACCACAAATGAAAGAATCAAATCCATTTTCCAATATTGCTATCAATGGAATCATATAAACAACAATTTTCACAAATGCCATTGTAAGGATACTTAAAATAAATAGATAAAAACTTTTCTTTATAAAATTTGTGGAAATTTTTTTCCTTACAATGCAATGAAAACTATGTTGTTATCTATTCCTAAGCAATCTATCATAACTCTTAAGCAGCAGCTCAAAATTCTAATCTTCAAATTATGCGATCGAAATTCATCTTCGCGATCAAATTCAACATACACTTCTTCTAAGATTCCTCTCCTATTTTTCGATTCTACAAAGCATCAAATGTGACCTAGTCACATCATGTAATAAGAATCTCCAAATAGGAACTTAATAGAGTTAGATGGTGGATTTACCTGAAGTAGAGTCAAACTTTTTGACTTTATCATCCTTATGATCTCTCTGGTAAGTAGGGCAGCTTTGCAAGCAATGCCCCTTCTTTTGGCAATAGAAACATATGGACTCTTCAGGAATGGTACACAGGACTATCTCATACTTAGCCTTTCTCTTTACCATTTAGTCAACTGGGTTGACAATGGCCGATCCCTTTCCATCAGGAAGAAAAGACTTTTCTAGACTTCCAATGTTTCCATTATCAATGTCCATGTAAGTTTGGGAAGTAGATCTTCCAATCAAATTTTTCTTACCAGTGCTCCAAATCATTGTTGATTATTCAAAATCAAGCAAACAGGTAAGATCATTAAGGGTCGTGTCGTGGTCTGTCACATAGTACTCCTTTAAAGAACCCACTATATGACTTAGGAAGTGATTGAAGAACCCAGTCAGCATTCAACTTCCTTGAGACTTCGACACCTAACCCTCCCATCTTGTCAATATGTGACTTCATCTCCAAGATGTGAGTACATATAGACATTGCTTGCCATTAGGGATTGAGTGACCTTGAAATTTTCAAGAACTTGTGGGTTAGGGAGAATAATTGGAGAAGGTAAAGGAAGTGAAGTATGATTTCCAGTCCCATTAATGCACAACAAAGGGATTAATCTTTCACCTTGATTGCCATGTGGGATATCATCTTCATTAGGAAAGCTCTTATTCAAAAGGATAAGGAAGACCATAGTTGTTATAACTAGACATCTATGAGGGAGAAATTCAAGTTTAGTTGATTTAAGTCCTTAATATAACACCCAATGTGAAATATTAAGGCTAGGACCTAACACGATATTTTATAACTTGGAAGAGGGACGTCGTAATCCAAGCTACAAAATATTTGAAGGTAGGTAAATGACGATTTACCAATTTCCACCATGAAAAATGAAATTTAACATTAGGTTTTAAATGAATTAAAACTCCTAGATCTTTTGAGATTCATTGAACTATTTAATGACATGTTTAAATATTGATTGTACCCTTCAAGTTTGTGACTGGGATGCCGAGGATCACAAACAAGGAGTGAATAACCATGCAAATTAACTTGGTACACTTAATGTTACAACCACCTAATCAATGTGCCGGTTAACCACACACACTCTATTAATCTATGATTAACATCAAGCTACTCTTTGCCACACTTTGTCAGTCCCAGATTAGTGTGCTGGTTCACCACACACGCTCCACTAACGACTCAACAAGGTGAAAAGTGCAATTACATGGGTTAGCACCAAATTCACATTTTCCTAAAGTAACTAAGATTGGGAATTTAATAAAGTTTAGTTACTTTATATTTATCATTATACTTTTAATGAAGGGAGAATTAATATCCTGTCCTACCCATTCGGCTAGCGACCCTTCACCAGTCAAGGAAGCGGTGGTTGAGAGTGGACACCCATTAAACTGTCATTTTATAGGCAGTAACCTTATACCACCCTTATAGACCGACTTCGTGAATTAAGCCTACTAACGGTAAATTTGACTTACTCTTATATATATATATATTATAATAGTACAAGGGTTGAATTTTAAACTTTTAAAATTCTAAGGATTGGAATTAAAGTATACTTGGGGGTTAACTTTACAAATTCCAAAACTTGAGGGCAAGTTATGAACAATTCAAAAACTTTTGGTTTCCATAACTTATGAGTTTAAAGTGGTTTAATGAAAAACTCTTCAAGTTCCATAACTTGAGGACAAGTTATGGAAGACTTTAAAATCATTTAAGAAAATAAGACTCTTCATTTTAATAACCTATGGAACTTTAGGAGTTTTAAAATTCTTGAATGAGACTTTTCATATAAGTTGATGACAAGTTACAAAACTTATATGAAGAATATTTTATTTCAAACTTTGAACAATAACTATCATCATACAACTTTCTATTGATAAAAAACAAACTCATAAATTAAGATAATCCATATCAAACAAATTTAAAAAATTAGCCTAATCATATAAACTAATATAAGTCTTGAAACTTTGACAATTATCTAATAATTGGAAGAGAATCAACATTACCATAACAACAAAATCAAATTTTATGAACAAAAACATTTTGTGGTAATGATTCTAATCTAAAACAGACCAAAAAACTCGAAATTTCGTTGTCTAGATTGCCAACTCATCGAGCCCCATACTGGACTTGACGAGTCCAAGGCAAAATGCATGCCACTCGGCGAGTTCACTAGGAAGAAGGCAAAATTTTTTATTTTTTTACTTTGAAAACTTATAAAACATCAAGTATATTAGAAAACAACCCATGTCTTTGATACCACTGTTGGGTTTTATATACTACAACATCTTATGGTGCACATACAACCCTAAATGCCTTGGATCTATGTTTTCTCTAATTATACATGTAATAGTGTTTCCAAATGTAAGTCCCTAATCTGCCTGTGTGTTAATCAGATCCGTTTGATGGTGTGGAATCCCAATCAAACAGATGGTGTCAGATCAAATAGAAGAGAAGAAGAAGAAGAAGAAGAATATGAATCTTCAGTGTATTGAATAGATTTGAATGATGCTCCTTTACATGAGATTCACACACACACACATAAGCTCCTATGTAACACCCAAAATCAGAAAGGCCAAGAAAGGAAAGAAAACCCTAAGTCAAAGGGTCAACTCGTCGAGTCCAGGGAGGAGCACGACGAGTCGGAGCGGGATCCGGGGGATCGATTAAGTAACCGACTCGGCGAGTCGGCTAAGGGGACTCGACGAGTCTGGTCTGAACGAGGAAAACCCTAAATCCGGGGCTTAGAGCCTATTTAAACATCTCATTCTCTTCCCCAGGGTTCCTTTACTGCCTCTCTAACCCAGAACACCAAACCCTAGCCACCATATCCGTTTTTGGGCTAATTCTTGCCTTCAAGAGTGCATTAAAGCTTGGAGAAGGAAGAAGGATCTTGGAGGTGCGAGAACGGGCTATAGATCCAGGATTGGGAAGACATTTCAGAACATTTGGAGGTAATAAACTAGTACTTGGACTCCTTTGCATCTAGATCTATCTTGGCTATGAGTTTTGGGCTTTTATGCCATGTCCTTGAATCATTTCGAGTTGGAGCCCAAATCTGAAGTTGCTACTTCAGATCTAAATGTATTCTGGCCTAGAGAGTCATAAAGTATCAGTCTTGAGGGTGTAGGTGAAGCATGGTTGTCTTAAACCCGAGTATGGAGTGTTTTGAGCCTAGATCTCCTTAGCTACACGTAAATTTTGCAACTTTACGTGAGGAATAGGCCTTGGAAGAGTGGATCTACAGTTTGGAGTCCCTGCATGACTCAAAAATCTTCTGAATGTATGAAGGACCGAATAGACTCGGTGAGTCCTTCAAGTGGACTCGGCGAGTAGCATGAAGATTAGGAGGAACTCGACGACTGGGATGAGCAACCCGACGAGTCTGTTGAAGTTTGCCTTGGACTCGGCGAGTCTGTTCTTGGACTCAGCGAGTCAGGTTGCGAAACCCCGAACCCTTCAAGGTAAGACTCGAATCAGTGAGTCGGGAGGAGACTCAGTGAGCTGGACAGGTCAGGACTCGGAAATTGGCGGACTCGGCGAGTCATGGGCTGACTCGGCGAGTCGAGTCGCGAATGGAAGGACTCTGAGCATATGAACTCGGCGAGTCAGTAGGCAGACTCGACGAGTAGGGTTGACCTGTGTGACATCCCCAAAATCTCGGCCAGAAAAGACCGATTTTCATTTATGCTTTTAAATATTTTCAGAGTAAATCCTTTTGATTTGAAAGAGTTGCGGAATTTGTTCCCAAAAACAAAACATGATAAAACATTGTTTACTGAAGCATTTCATAAAAGAAATGTATTTTCATTATAATCAAAACTCGGGGTGTCATGTTCCGATACAGACCAATAAGCATAAACGAATACATTACAAGTCATATAACAAATATAAACATATGCAGACCTGTAAACAAAACAACTTGATGGTTCATCCATCTCATGCCCTTCCGCCACTACCTGTAATACAATTTAAAACTGAGTGGGTCAGGCTTGGGAGCCTGGTGAGCATATAGGGTTTTCAACCCACAATAAATATCATATTTAATTTTCACCAACCAACAATAACCCAATTACCCATTCCCGTTATTCTCACTTTAATGTCCCTAAAACAACTAACATAAGGGACCTAGTCTAAGAATATTTCATCGGGGCGACAACACATGCTTCGGGGGTACCTCAGAAATATAAGTCAAATAATGCAACCATGAGGGGGATGGAGTACAGCGAATGAACACCCAAGTTCATTAACACCTACAGGTGGCGAACCTGCTAATGTTTCCACAAGACTGTCTAGAATAGCCAGTGGTCGTCATCTAAACTCCGCTAGATGACTCAATCAAACAACAACGAGGCCTCTCATCTGTTTATTACACACCAATTGTCTACCCATGTTCTACCCAACATATTAGTAGATAAAAATATACATTTGTATACATAGTTTAAAGAAAACCTGTATAGCATGCTTTAATCAACACATATATCACAAAACAGATGAGGCACAACACACATAACACATATCTCATAAAGAAATAAGCAGATCTGTAAGATAGAAGAGAGTGAATACTCATTCACACATAACACAACCAAATATATACACATAGCACGTATTTTATATATAATACTTCGTATCATTGTATTTGGAAAGAAAATAACTACACACTCACACTTATAAACAACAATACTCTTAATACACTCGAACCAAACTCGTATTATTATTGTGTTTATGAAAGGTAGTATACACTCACTTGATTAGAAGATGATCGGACAGCACTACGGCTTATAGAAGTAGTAATCCACAGCAGATCTGGAAGATCTTCACAAAAATCGAATTTCTCGCGGGCAGAGCTTCGACTCGGGAACCGCACTTTTCGGGATTTTCGGGATCTCGGGACTTGCCTCGGGGCTAGAGTATGATACCGGGACTTCGGGATAGCTTCGGCACGAAAAACGATGCAAAAGACTAGAGAGAAGAGAAGAAATTGAACAACAAAGAAGGCTGTCTTCGGATCCTTTATATAGAGGCTGGAAGCCTCAATTACGCGGGGCGTACAGCAGTACGCAGCGCGTACTGCTCCAATGTTCGTAAGCGCATGCGTCATCCGAAGCCACTTGCTGCGATGTCGACACCCTCGGAGTACGCGGGGCGTACTCGAGTACGCGGCGTGTACCTCGGATCAGATCAATGACTCGTTCGGATAATGCTTCCGAATTTTGAATTAAATATAAATACCAAATGATTAATAAACTTCGGAAATTCATAACTTCTTCATACGAACTCCGTTTTCGACGTTCTTTATATCCACGCGAAGGTGAGACTACGCTCTACGACTTTCGTTTAGACTCCGTTGGCTAATTTTGACTTTATTTTTATTAATTATTTTTAATAGGCCGGGACAGAAACTTTCGTTATAAATTCATAACTTCTTCGTTTGACGTCCGTTCTCGCCTAACTTTTTATCATTTCGATACCAACAATGAGATCTTCGATTCTCATTTAGATTGCTTCGGCTAACAACCGCTCGATCTCAAATCGAGTAAAACAAGCTGTATACCGCTAAGCCGGAACTTCGATAAATCATAACTTCCTCATACGAAGTCAGATTTGGGCGTTCTATATATATTCGGAAACCTCGTTTCAAATACTACAACACTAACCAAAGATATTAAGTTTATTTTACACTTAAATTTTGACGCTTATTTTTATTCTTAATTAATCAAACCACATAATTAAACAATTAAGCACAAAACACAAAATACTCAAATAATACAATCTTATTACTTCAAAATGGGTTACAAAGGTCAACCTAGACTATTACATTGCTACAAATGGCAAGCCCGGAAACACAGGCGTTACAACCTGGAAGGTTGACTTTGACCAGGACTTTGACTTTGACAAGAGTTGACTTGGTTGACTTTCTGGGGACAGTTAGACTAAGTGTTGCATTGATATTGGTAGCTCGGGGAGCTAGTGGAGCAGGAGTTCAGAGATTTGTCGGGTAGCAGCTAGAGGGGTTATTAGCAAGTTCAGCAAGTGCAGGTGAGTTTCCATTTTGTATGGATGGGTCTACGGCCACAATGTCGGCCCATATAGTTATGAGTAGGAAGACCCGGGGGTTAGCCCTAGGCACAATATGCTAGTATGATATTCAGGAGGAGGTCCAATGTTAGCGAGCGGGTGCCCAAGAAATGGTTTGCATGATAGTTATACTTGTTGGATTAGTGTCTAAGTCCATAACTATTTTGGTATGTACTTGACCCGATGGTGCATGGTCCTTTTGGGTTGCCTTCACCAAAGCAACTTGATAGGATGAATTATGGAGAGAAAGGATTAAATATGATTTATTAATATATTATGGGAATAATATATTAAAGGAGAAATCATATTGTTTAATTAATATTAGTCAATAATTAATTGGTAATTAGTTTTGTGACTAAAAGAGATTAATTAAACTTAAGGGACTGGAATTGTAATTATAAGATAATTGCAATTTGAGCCATGGATTGCCTTATATCATAAGGTGGACGAATTCTATGGGGGAAGCCCATATGAAATCGTCCAAGGCCTTATGGAAAGGGATCCATGGGTTGCTTAGGGCTTAAGCATCCAAATTAGGGTTTCCATGTTAGATAACCCTAATTGCCTCACTATATATAGATCCCTTAAGGACCAAAAACGTGGCTAGGTAACCTCCTAGGGTTTCACACGTTTTTGGGCAGCCTCTAACCTCTCTCCTCTTCATCCTCTTGCTTATGGTGTTTGTGAGCCATTAGAGGAGTGACACTTGTGACTCTAAGCCTCCCAAAGTCAATTCAAGGAGGAATTGGGATTGTTATTACTACATAACAATCAAGGTAATATCTTAAACCTAATTATATGTTAATATTGATTCCCATATGCTAGAATTAGGGTTTATAGCCTTGGATAACTTGCATGTACAATAGAGAAACCTAGATCCAAGCATTAGGGTTTGTATGAGCACATAGGATGTTCTTAGGACCAAAACCCATCAGTGGTATCAGAGCCTAGACTGGTTTCAAATGTATTGATGCATTACATGTTCAAAAAATTCGATTTTTGATGTTCTGGAGGCTGGACTCGCCGAGTCCATAGCTGAACTCACCGAGTCCATGCAGACTCGACGAGTCCAAGCTTGACTCGACGAGTCAACTCGTCAGATGGGGATATCTTCGCGATTTCTTGTTGTTTTTGATTATGGATAGTTACCTTATCATATTAGATCAATATAAATCTGATTTTATGATATATTTGACTATATTCTTGATCTAATTGAAGATATTTATCAATTAATAAGATAATTGTTTCCTTATGTGATAATTGATTAATTATTTTGACTAAATTGATAAATTGTTTTGCAAGAAATCATTAAATAAATCAAATATGGATAAAAGTTGATTAAAAGTTTAATTAGGAATGTTAAATTCTAAAACTCTAGTATAGTTTTGAAAAAGTTCAAATCACACCCTTAAGGTTTTATTAATTAGTTAAGGTGTTTAATTAAAAGAAGTTTAATAAATCCATAAAAGTTTAGGTTAACAATTTAATTGAATTAAAAGTATAATTGTTAAATTAAACCACCTAGTATTTTAAAAGTGTAAAATATACCCTATACTATATATATAACATTATATATGTATGAGTAAATATCAGTCTTACCCTTAGTAGGCCTCATTCACGAAGCTAGTCTATAAGGGGTGTTTAAGGAAATTGCCTATAAAATGGCGATTGAATGAGTATCCACTCTTACCCACCGCACTCTTGACTAGTGGAGGGTCGTTAGCCGAACGGGTAGGATAGGACGAAACCTTCCATTATAAGTATAATGAAGTATAAAAGTAACTAAATGTTTTCATAAAATTCCCAATCTTAGTTACTTAGGCAAAAGTGAATTGATGCGATTCCATGAAATTACACTTTGTGCCCTTGCGAAGACGTTAATGGAGCGTGTGTGGTTTACCGGCACACTAAATGGTTCTAAGCAAAGGTAGCAAAGGGTGACTCAATGTTTTTCATAGTTCGGTGGAGCGTGTGTGGTTTACCGGCACATCGAATAGGTGACTGTAACATGTGAGGGCACCATGTAAGTTTGCATGGTTATTCACACCCGCTTTGTGATCCTCGGCATCCCAGTCACAAACAAGAGGGGCATATCGAGATTTAAACATGCCATTGAAAGTTCAATGAATCTCAAAGGATCTAGGAGTTTTCATAGATTTAAAACTTAAATTTCTTTTTCGTTTTTCGTGGTGGAAATTAGTGAATCGTCATTCACTTACCTTCAAATATTCTGCAATTAGGGTTACGGCATCCCTCTCCCGAGTTGTAGAATATTGTGTTGGGTCCTAGCCTTAGTATCTCATTTGGGTGATTTGCTAAGGACTCATTCAATCAACTAACTTGAATTCATTTTCTCCCGTATTGTAGATGTCAAAGTTCGACAACTATGGTTTTCCCAAATCCCGTGGAACAAGCATTCCACATGAAGATGATATTCCATGATTCGATCGAGGAAAAAGAGATCATACTTCACATCCTCCTCCTCCTCAAATTATTCTCCCTAACCCACAAGTTCAAATGCTTGAAAAGTTCAAGATCACTCAAGCCCTTTTGGCAAGTAAACATAAAGAAGGAAAGTCGGTGTGTGCACACGTCCTAGGGATGAAGTCACACATTGATAGGTTAAGAATGTTGGGATCCGTTGTCTGCGAGGAAATGGCTGTTGATTGGGTTCTTCAGTCACTTCCTAACTCATATATAGAGTTCATAAGAGAGTACTAAATGATGAACCGCGACGTGACCCTTATAGATCTCACCTATATGCTTATTCCTGCTGAATCAACAATGGTTTGGCGCAATAGAAAAGCAAAGTTGATTGGTGAATCTGTCTTCAAGACCTCTATGGATATAGACAATGGCAACAAAAGACATGCTATGATCGAAAAGTTTGATCATAAGAGAAAGGCAATGTCTGAAGTAGTTCCATGTCATGTTCCAAGAGAGTCAATCTGCTTTTATTGCCAAGAGAAAGGGCATTGGAGACGAAGCTGCCCTATTTACCTAAGAGATCTAAGAGATGGGAGAGTCGAAACATATGGATCTAATATAGGTAAAATCCATTAACTAACTCTTTTAAGCTTCTATTCTAGATTCTTAATACATAATGTGATAAGATTACAATTGATGTTTTGTAAGATCAAAGAAAAGAAAGGAAACTTTAGGGAAGAAGTGAGCAAAATCTAACCGTGAAGGAATGGATTTCGATCGCATTTCTCGAAGATTAGATTCTTGAGCTACTACTTAGAGTTAGAATTAGATTGCTAAGAAAGATGTATTAGCATAGTTTTTCAATGAATTGCATTGTAAGGACAAAATTTTTCCGCAATAAAATAAATTTTGATTTTATATTATTTATTTATCCTTGCAATGGCGTATATGAAAAATTGATGTTTGGATGTTTCTATTATTAGCAATAATGGTTTTGGTTCTTATTATGTTATTTATGGAAAGTCTAGAATTTACAAAATAGGGAGAGTTTCTCATCGCCCAAGTTTCAATTGGACAGAAACTTGGAATCATGCAACTTGGTTGCACGATGAATGAGAAATCTCATATTTGATAATTAGACTAATTCATTGACAAAGTGTCAAGTGAAGGACTAGGAGATTGAGTACACAAAGTTATGTGTTGATCAAGTCCACCATAAGAGTAACAAAGATATTCGTCATGATTTACTAAAGGTTTAGTAAATGTGATTATACTCACAAGATTAAGTGTAATTCTAGATTAATTGAAAAAGGTTTAAATCAATAGTAGAACGAATAAGAAGAATCAAGTAGGCAGAAAGATAAAAGTTTCTCCATTCTAAGAAGAAGGGAGAGTACCTTTTATGCTTTATGATAGGTCTTAATGATTAAGAACCATATCTCAATTGATCCTCTAAGTGAGTCTTATGTTTAAGAAGAGGAATCAAGAATTGAAGAAATGGTTAAATCAAGAAGTCAATCATACTTCGTTCCAAAACAAGTCTTAGAGTTAAGATTGTGACATTGAGTGAAAAGTATTAAAAAGGTTTGTAACATTCATCAAATGTGGAAAGTTGTGATGTCTTGGATAAGACAAAGACCAACTAGGACCAATTTATGAAGTGTTTTGATAAAAGCTACACTAACTCTTGAATATTTGTTTGTCAAGAAATGGTTATTGACAAGAGAATCTTATATGTCAAGGAGTCAGTGGGAGTCTTAATGGTCTTGAAAGGTTTCAAGAACAAATCAAATAGACCTTATCAATCATCACTAGCACACGAATTGAGGTTTACAACCTATCGTATTGACATTATTTTGTTTATGTGCTGTTCCAATTGAGTTAATTATGCATGTGAGTCCTATGAGTTCGCATTTGAATGCATAAAAGGCAAGGACCTTGATCAATGGAAAGTACATTGATAAGAAAAGGTGAGCTGCTTAACTACTTGGAAGACATGGTGGGCAGCTGTGCTAGCATAAAGGCAAGAAATCGAGATCAAGAAAGTTCGATCCATATGAGTTTGAATTTGTCGTAAACATTGGTTTTGACAAATTCACATGGATAGGAACACATACACCGTTTAAATCTAAGTGTCATAAAATTTCCTCCTTCATGAAAATGATTGTGAGGAAATGCTTTCACTAAGAAAGATTTTAAGAAGATAGTGATTGTAAAATTGCATTCTCGAATTCGATTATGGTTACGGTATCCCTTTCCATAATTTGAATTGTGAGGTTTGGCAATTGTTTACACACACATATGAACTATCTAAGGCAAAGGTGTATAAGTTCAAGAAGCCTTGATAAAATATTATGAAATCATTAAGTATTAGAAACATGAACTTAAGAAATTCAATAAGCATTGTTTTTTTTCTGAAAGTTAAGTTGTTTCTGAATACATGTCAAAGCTAGTGGGAGCATAAGTGTTATGTTTTATAGTAATCATCATGATAGTGGGAGCATAAAAGTTATGATTGTATGATTATTATGGAAAGTATTGCAAGTTGGCAATATTAATTATAGAAAACAAGAGTTATACCTTGCAAAGTTGTAAGGGTTGTAAAGTTGTTTTGCTATAATTAAGGGAGACAATATTATGCTTTATTTCAAATCTAAAGGCTTAGGTTGAGAAATGTTAATAAATTTAGTCAAGGGTACATAGTGTGTTCTTAAAATTTCGATTATGATTACGGCATTCCTCTTCACAATTCGAATTTTGAGAACATAGCAAATAAAACATTATGCGTCGTGTCCCATACGCTTCGGGTATAGGATCGATTGCAAATGCTTTAATGTTTGACCATTCTAAAATTTTCCAAATGTCTAGCGCATTTAGAGGGAAAAAGGACTAGAATTGGTTTTGACTAAAACAATTAAACAATTATTAAAGGACAATCCAAAGTTTGACGAGGATTGGTCGCTTGTGAGTAGTTGGAAGCATGGTATTGGATGGACCATATCGACATTATTATGAATAGAAAAGATTCTATTAAGAATGAGTTGTAAAATGGAAATTATGGAAATGTTTCCATATTGGATGGACCATATCGACATCATTACGAATAGATAAGATTCTATTAAGAATAAGTTGTCATATGGAAAATATGGAAGCGTGTCCATATTGGGAATTGAATATTGGAAAATCTATGACTAGATTAGAAACTTTTATGCAAAAGGATGTTCAAAAGAATGTACTTTGATTGAGAGACATCATATCTAAGGAATTGTCTTGTAACAATCTCCGATAGAGGACTTTGTAATATCATTGGCAATAGTCTTTGTGACTTTGGTACAGTGACATTACGAAAGGATCGTTGCATAAAATGTTAGAATCTAGCATATTCTATAAGTGGCAAGAATTTGATATTCTTAAACTTATGAAAAAGGATTTGGAGTTGTGAAATGAGAAGATTGGAAATGTGTTCAATTTGATCTATTTCACAAAGTAAGCACCATAGGTAAACATTGTGTGCATGCTAGGAGCATGGGACAAGTGTAATAATTCAAGTAAGAAGTTGATTACCCGAAATGACAAATAATGAGTAATCAATATGGTGATAAATAAAATGTGTTTTATTTATGCTCAAAGGGTTGAGGCCATATGGGATTAGTATTATTCTTGTGTTTCACATTTGCATGTTTTGACTTCCAGAATAATTGAATTTATTAAGAACAATCGAATTATTCGAACGGGCCACAGTCGTTCATATGTTGGAAGTAGATATGAATGAAGACTGTCGTGAATTGGTGTGTGGATTGTCTAAAAGAGTATTAGACATAAGCAAATGTTTGCTGCAACGTTCATGAGTGCTTATGAATATGATTTGAGCATTGGATTAAACCCACGCTCACTTGGATCACTCCATGAAATTGTATCACGAGTGATTGGTGAGAGGATAACATCTTATATTCTTGAAACCGAGATGTGTGAGTTGTATCTTGCAAATCGGTTACACATTGATAATATGTAAACGCACTAGTAACTTGGTGTTATAAAACATATTGTTGTGTGTGATTCGGTGAGTGAGTGCAACCAAGCATTGTATCAAAGTTTATCCGTTCCTTTTATCCAAAGTAGGATAAAAGCGATATCTTTGGGCCCCTCGATGATTTAGTGATGACAAATGTAAATGCTCGGCCGGGCTAGGGCTAATTTGATTTGTTCAATTAGTCAGTCGTCATAAATCGGGAATCGAGATATAGTACAAAGAGAATGATTTGAAATCATATCTCATATGATATCTAGAATGGAGGAATATATGATCCCTTATCTTAAGGACACGCGTATCTGATAGGATCAGAGTTGACAGCGGCTTTGGAAAGCTACGATTGCAGATCAGGATCTGAAGTCATACGCATAATAGTTATTAGACTTATCCAAGTGGGAGACTGTTGGATTAGTGTCTAAGTCCATAACTATTTTGGTATGTACTTGACCCGATGGTGCATGGTCCTTTTGGGTTGCCTTCACCAAAGCAACTTGATAGGATGAATTATGGAGAGAAAGGATTAAATATGATTTATTAATATATTATGGGAATAATATATTAAAGGAGAAATCATATTTTTTAATTAATATTAGTCAATAATTAATTGGTAATTAGTTTTGTGACTAAAAGAGATTAATTAAATTTAAGGGACTGGAATTGTAATTATAAGATAATTGCAATTTGGGCCATGGATTGCCTTATATCATAAGGTGGACGAATTCTATGGGGGAAGCCCATATGAAATCGTCCAAGGCCTTATGGAAAGGGATCCATGGGTTGCTTAGGGCTTAAGCATCCAAATTAGGGTTTCCATGTTAGATAACCCTAATTGCCTCACTATATATAGATCCCTTAAGGACCAAAAACGTGGCTAGGTAACCTCCTAGGGTTTCACACGTTTTTGGGCAGCCTCTAACCTCTCTCCTCTTCATCCTCTTGCTTATGGTGTTTGTGAGCCATTAGAGGAGTGACACTTGTGACTCTAAGCCTTCCAAAGTCAATTCAAGGAGGAATTGGGATTGTTATTACCACATAACAATCAAGGTAATATCTTAAACCTAATTATATGTTAATATTGATTCCCATATGCTAGAATTAGGGTTTATAGCCTTGGATAACTTGCATGTACAATAGAGAAACCTAGATCCAAGCATTAGGGTTTGTATGAGCACATAGGATGTTCTTAGGACCAAAACCCATCAATACTTGTTGTCTGTGTGATACATGTATGTGCCTGGTAGGAAGGTGAGTGTGGGCGAGGTCCCGTATCTCACCAACAACAGAGTATGGACGGTGTTCCGTATCTCATTAGCAGCAGTGTAGGCGCGAGGCCCAGGTTAGGGAAGGAGTGAGTGTGGGTCGGGCCCGAATCTCACTATCAGTAGGAGTGTGGATGGGGTTCCATGACTCATCAGTTGCAGGACATGGGCGAGGCCCAAGATAGGCAAGGGCTTTAGGACAGGATTCGGTAGTATATGTTTAGTGGATGTGTTGTGAAATGTTTATGTGTTAGTATTTGTTGGCGGGCGAGGCCCAATGACAGGCGAGGCCTAAGTGAAACAGATCTGTGTCCGAGCGGGGCTCGACGCCAGGCGGGGCCTGGAGCGGCGGGCCGTTGTAGCGGGTGAGGCCCAAGGTAGGGGCGAGGCCCAGAATAGTGGGTGTGGCCCAGTATGTGCAATATGTGGTTATGCATGGCATGTGGTAGGTTGGGGAACTCACTAAGCTTCGTGCTTACGGTTTTCCGTTTTTGTTTCAGTTACTTCCGGTAGCGGAGGGAAGAGCTCGGGGTATTCGCATGGCACACACCATTGATTTGTTACCCTGGGATGTTTTACTTTGATAATGATCATATGTTTTGGAAATTAACACTCTGATTATGTTATGGATTGATAATTATGTTTTAAGTAATGTTTTATAAAAGAAATTTTTAGTCTTGAATTTCGGGACGTTACATCCTATGTTCTTTTCTGTTCATCACTCTAATCCTCACCCCTTACACCTATATTTATACATAAGAAACATGGGCTTGGTGAACATGTGTGACATCCCCAAAATCACGGCCAGAAAAGACCGGTATAATTTATCCTTTTAAAATAATTTCAGAGTAATCCTTTGATTAAAAAAGTTGCGGAATTCGTTCCCAAAATAAAATATGATAAAATAAGATTTACCAAAGCATTTCTTAAAGAAATGTATTTTTCATTATATTACAATACTCGGGATGTCATGTTCCGATAAACAGACCAAAAGCATAAACATTTCAATACATACCTTACAACAGTTATTTACAACAACGGGTCTATAATCCAAAAATAACTTGACAAGTCATCCAACTTATGCTCTGGCACCACTACCTATAATACAAAGAAACTGAGTGGTCAGGCTTGGGAGCCTGGTGAGCATATAAGGTTTTCAACCCACAATAAATAATTATATTTAATTCCACCAACCAACAATAACCCAATTACCCATTCCCGTTATTCTCACTTTACATCCCTAAGACAACTAACATAAGGGGCATAGTCTAAGAATATTTCATCGGGGCGACAACACATGCTTCGGGGGTTCCTCAGCAATATAAGTCAAATAAGGAAACCATGAGGGGGATGGAGTACAACGAATGAACACTCAAGTTCATTAACACCTACAGGTGGCGAACCTGCTAGCGTTCTACAGGACTGTCTAGAAAAATCTATGGTCGTCATCTAAACTCCGCTAGATGACTAAATCAAAAACATCGAGGCCTCTCATCTTTTTATCACAAGACAACTATCTACCCATGTTCTACCCAACATTTTAGTAAATAAAATATACATTTTTATACATAGTTTAAAACCTATATAGTATGTTCATTCAAAACACATTCCAGATAAAAGATGAGACCCATACACATAACACGTATTTCATAGAGAATAAATCATATCCATGAGATAGAAGAAAGTGAATATACATTCACACATATAACAACAAAATATACACATAACACGTATTTCATATAAAATACTTCATAATTATGCGTTAGAAGAAAGTAACTACACAGTCACATGATCAGAAGATGATCAGACAGCACTACGGCTTGTAGAAGTAGTATTCTTCGGTAGATCTGGAAGATCTTAACAAAAACCGGACTCCTCGCGGGCAGAGCTTCGGCTCGGGAATTGCACTTCTCGGGATCTTCGGGCTTCGGGACTCGCTTCGGGTCTTGGGATGATACCGGGGCTTCGGGATATTTCTTGCACGTAAATCGAGGTAAAACGGGAGAGAGAGGAGAAAAAATAGCAACCCTAAACGACTGGCCCTTTAAATCTATTTATAGGGAAAATTTGGCCCTTGCCACGTCGTGGGCTGGGTCGTCACTACATACGTCATCGCAAGTTGCGTCTGGGGCACTCTCGGAGGTGTCAAAAGACTTGCCACGTCGTGGTCTCTGACACAGCTTTGGGGTTCGCGCCCCGAACTTCATAAATTCATAACTTTCGCATACGAACTCCGTTTTTGACGTTCTTTATATCGACGCGAAGGTGAGATTATGATCTAAAACTCTCGTTTAGACTCCATTGGCTAATTGTGAATTTATTTTTAATATATTATAAGTATATTACTTATATAGTATTTTTAGTAGGCCGGGACAGGAAAACTTTGTTCAAAATTCACAACTCCTTCATCTGAACTCCGTTTTCGTCTGTCTTTTTATCGTTGGAATACTATCAATGAGATCTTCAATTATCATTTAGAAATTTTTGGCTAAATATCACTCGATCTCTATTTCGAGTATTCGGGTTGCATACCGCTAAGTCGAAACTTCGAAAAATAATAACTTCCTCATACGAAGTCAGATTTGGGCGTTCTTTTCATGCACGCTCTCGGTTTAACGAACCCTACGACTTTTGTTTAGATCACTAAGGCTAGATATCGCTCTATCTTAAATTCATATTTACCGTCATTCGGCGTCGTGCCGGTTCTGTCGCGAAACTTCAACAAGTCATAACTTCTTCTTTATAACTCGGATTTCGACATTCCTTATATCTCCGGAATCCTTGTTTCGACCACTAAAACTTTATGTAAAGATATCGGGCTTATCTCACACTTTAATTTTGACGTTTATTTTATTCTTAATTTAATTAAGCCACACAACTAAGCATAAAACACATAATACTCAAATATTTCATCATTAATACTTCAAAAGAATTACAAAGGTTAACCTAGACTATTAAATCAACGAAAATGAATAGCCTGGAAACGCGGGCGTTACAATTCTCTCCCCCTTAGGATGATTCCGTCCTTGGAATCACACATTAACAAACAAATGCGAATAGCGACTCAACATGTCACTCTCTGTTTCCCAGGTGAGATTTGGCCCATTCGAATGTTTCCAACGGACAAGCACAAATTCAACCATCTTGTGTCGAAGCTTCTTAGTCTTTCGGTCAACAATTGCCTCAGGTTCTTCAATTAACCTTTTGTTTTCATCAATTCTCAATTCAGAAATTGGAATTATATCGGGAACTTCACCCGTGAACTTCCTCAAATAACACACATGAAAAGTGTTGTGAATTCCATTCAGTTCTTCGGGTAATTCGAGCTTGTAAGCTTGGTTCCCAACCCTCTGAAGAACTTTAAAAGGTCCAATAAACCTTGGACTTAACTTTCCCTTTTTACCAAATCTTATAAGTCCCTTCCATGACGAGACTTTAAGTAAAACCGAATCTCCAACTTCAAAAGTCATCAGCCTTTGCTTCTTGTTAGCATAGCTCTTTTGACGATCTTGAGCTGCTAACATTCTTTCCCTGATCACTTTCAACTTCTCAGCAGTCTGATGGACCATCTCGGGTCCCATAAACTGTTTTTCCCCTGCCTCAAGCCAACAAGACGGCGTACGACACTTATGCCCGTACAAAGCTTGATAAGGTGCCATCTTTATGCTCGAGTGGAAACTATTATTGTAGGAAAATTCTACCAAAGGTAAATGTTCATCCCAGTTACCTAGGAATTCTAGGGTACATGCTCTCAACATATCTTCAAGTGTTTGTATCGTTCTTTCACTCTGACCATCAGTCTGTGGATGGTAAGCTGTACTTAAACACAACTTGGTACCCATTTCCTCTTGTAGACTTTTCCAAAACCTTGAGGTAAAACGACTATCACGATCCGATATTTGGGATCAAAGTTGTGAGACAGCCTTAATCCACTTGTCGGTACCTCTACCTTCATGCCTATGTTTGGCCGATCGTCGGTATTGTGATCCACTTAAACACGAAAAATTTGTGATAAATTTTGACAAGCTAAGAAAGACAAGACATTTTTTATCCTATATTCTTAGATAAATATCCTAGGGACCATTTAGCTGACGACAACCAGGGATATTATTGTATGTGACATCCCCCATTTCACGGCCAGAAAAGACCGATTTGTTTATGCTTTGTTTTAAAAATTAGAGTAATCTTCCAAAGAAAACGGTTGCGAAATTTGTTCCCAAAACAAAAATATGATAATAATTTATCAAAGCATTCCTTTAAAGAAATGTATTTCCATTATATAACAAAATCTCGGGATGTCATGTTCAATACAAACCAAAAGCATAATCAGAACAAAATAGACCTTACAACAATTATTCATAACTACTGGCCTATAATTCAAAATATCTCGTTATGTCAGCCAACTTATGCTCTTGTGCCATAACCTGTAATACAAAGAAAACTGAGAGGGTTAGGCTTGGGAGCATGGTGAGCATATAGGGTTTTCAACCCACAATAATATAATTATTATATTCAATTATCAAACAATCAATCCAATTACCCACCCCTATTATCTCCATTTATTTCTTAAAGATTTATCCTAAGAACCGATTACCCTTCTCCCATTCATTCCTAAGGATTGCCCTAAGGAACTGGCACAAAGTCTAGTGCTGCCAGGGTTCTTAGATTACCTCTGGTGAACACGCAGTTCATAATAAGTAATGAACACCTAGTTCAAGAACACCTAATGAACACCTAGTTCCAATATTACCCAATGAACACCTAGTTCACAAACACTTAATGAACACTTAGTTCAAATATCCCTGATGAACACTAAGTTCAAATATCTAATGAACACTTAGTTCAAATATCCCTGGTGAACCCAATCACCTAAGGAACACAGAGTACGAAAGCTCTTAGTTCAAACAATGTGATAATAAAGTATATCTTGATCCTACAAAACCACTAATATTATAAACACATATAAATCATATTTCTAAAACAATATATCCCATCTCGTCGATCCCCACATACTAACCCTATACAATGATCTTACGAGATCTAGCCTAAGGAATCGATATGAACAACAAACTGACGAAGCTGCTTCGGAAATTCCCTGGCAGCAAACGAGGATCAATAAAGACATCAAATGAGGGAAATGGAATAAGTTTCACCACGAACCTTCGTTCGTAAAAGATAGAACCACAAGACAATTAAGTCAAGGGTAGTTATCTAGATAACAATGCCTATGCGTGGTCCGACTATCATGAGGTATTATACCCCCAGACTCTACCTATCCCAACATCGAACTTTGCCTAGCAGTGGCCTGAATACATGAGGTATTTCACCCGCAGACGCACCCTATCCAGCAATATAACACCAGACATACCTAGTAGTGGTCTATTACCGACACACTTTATTAGGCAGTCTACGAAGTTCCCTTAATTACTTCGTGTAAGAAAACGCTGACATATGAAGCTTGGTCGATCACTTCATAAAACAAACGCTGACTTCAAAGCTCTTTCAAAATAAAAGTATGGGGAAATACTAATAGAGTATTCCCGTATGCTCCCGTAACCGACACACAAAATGTCAAAAAGATTTTGTATATGATAGTACTTCTGGCACATTATAGTAATTTGGTATGCGAAAGACTCGTACCCGAGAACATAATAGTACCCTGGCACAAGCAGCACCCAAGACACAAAGCTTTGAAAAGGACTTCGTACATAAAATGTACTTCTGTACGTAGGACGTACTCCACCGATCATAAATCTCACAACACACGTACTCTTAATAAGAGGCTACCCAATGTCCAAACTTAATGGAACTAAACATCCCAGTTTAAGTCTTAACCCATCACTAGGCAAGCCTACAATGCCTATAATCGTATTTCGATACTATCTCCGTTTGGAAACGCTAACTATGAGTATACTTAACACAAATTTTTAAGTAATAATATCATATATACACATCTTAACACATATTGGACCATAACTGGTTCGTACGTTGTATATCATCAACTATATATATAACACGTATTTCGGGCAATAACAAATACTCCACATACATATATAATTAATACTTTAATCAATAATTGTATTAAAATTATGTCCATGAAAGGGACTATGCACATGATACCCTATCGAATGAACACTTAGTTCAAAAATACATAATCCGTACTCCCGGATCAAAAATTTACCTCATTACCTAATCCATATTCCCGGATCTAAAGCTAACCTCTTGATCTAATCCACACTCCCGAATCTATAACAAGTTTATCTCTTTATCCTTTTATCTCATGATCCAAATCATATTTTATCCCATACCAACAATCTCATCTACCCAACATATTCGTGTTGGATTAGTGTCTAAGTCCATAACTATTTTGGTATGTACTTGACCCGATGGGGCATTGTCCTTTTGGGTTGCCTTCACCAAAGCAACTTGATTGGAGAAATAAATAAAGAGAGAGAGGTTATTATGATTTATTAATATGTTATAAGAATAATATATTAAAGGAGAAATCATATTTTTTTTAATTAATATTGGTCAATAATTAATTAAGAATTAATTTTGTGATCAAATGTAATTAATTAAACTAGAGGGGCTGAATTGTAATTATG
The DNA here is from genome assembly GCF_051521515.1 of Lactuca serriola. Taxonomy (NCBI): domain Eukaryota; kingdom Viridiplantae; phylum Streptophyta; class Magnoliopsida; order Asterales; family Asteraceae; genus Lactuca; species Lactuca serriola. The sequence goes on from NC_136408.1 coordinate 14,094,686, forward strand.
TGATAGTTGCAAAATAGGGCAATGGTTATCCTTGTTAAAGGATGGACGAATTCAAGGATAAGGATATCCTTAAAATCGTCCAAGGTCCAAGAGATAGGGTTTTTTTAAGGCTTATCTTATGGTTGCTTGATGGGCAAGTAACTAGATAAGGATAAGGACTGAAACCCTAATCCCAACCCTATATAAAGACCCCTAAGGCTTAGGATTTCGTGCACTTGATCCCTAGAGCATCTAAGGACGAATTTCTACCTCTCTCCTCTCTCTTTATACCTTCTCCACTTGCTTATGGTGTTTGTAAGCCATTAGAGGAGTGACACTTGTGACTCTAAGCCTTCCAAAGTCAATACAAGGAGATTTGGGATTGTTATTGCTACATAACAATCAAGGTAACATTAAAAACCTATTCTCATGTTAATATGATTATTTGAATGCTAGAATTAGGGTTTATAGTCTTGGATAACTTGCATGTACAATAGAGAAACCTAGATCCAAGCATTAGGGTTTGTATGAGCACATAGGATGTTCTTAGGACCAAAACCCATCAGTGGTATCAGAGCCTTGATTGGTTTCTATTGTATTGATGTTTGATATGTTTGAAAAATTCATTTTTTTGGTATTCTGCTTGATGGACTCGGCGAGTCCCACTGTGGACTCGGCGAGTTGCCCCTACTCGGCGAGTCCATGGGGGTACTCGGCGAGTTCGAGCGTTAGATGGAGCAAACTTCGGGATTTCTTGCTGTTTTTGCTTATGGGAAGTTACCTTATCATATTAGATCAATATAAATCCGATTTTATGATATATTTGACTATATTCTTGATCTAATTGAAGATATTTATCAATTAATAAGATAATTGTTTCCTTATGTGATAATTGTTTAATTATTTTGATTAAATTGATAAATTGTTTTGCAAGAAATCATTAAATAAATCAAATATGAATAATTATGTGAATAATTGTTAATTTAGATTATTTGTTATTTGATCCTTGTTGTTATGAAAAGTTTCATATTTTCCCCTTAGGTTTTATAGTTTAAATTTGAACCCAAAAGTTTTGTTGTTTTGAAATTTAAATAGTTAAAACCCTAATGTTTTGAAATGTTTCAAAAACTTGACCTCAAGTTTTGGAATTTAAATTTTGATTAAATGATTAATTTTGATGTATATTTAAATTCAAAACCCTAATGTGTAGAAATGTTTCAAAATTTGCCCTCAAGTTTTGGAATTTAAAAGTTGATTAAAAGTTTAATTAGGAATGTTAAATTCTAAAACTCTAGTATTGTTTTGAAAAAGTTCAAATCACACCCTTATGGTTTTATTAATTAATTAAGGTGTATAATTAAAAGAGGTTTAATAAATCCATAAAAGTTTAGGTTTACAATTTAATTGAATTAAAAGTATAATTGTTAAATTAGACCACCTAGTATTTTAAAAGTGTAAAATACACCCTATACTATATATATAACATTAAAAGTCTAACATTATATATATGTATGAGTAAAAGTCAGTCTTACCCTTAGTAGGCCTCATTCACGAAGCTAGTCTATAAGGGGTGTTTAAGGAAATTGCCTATAAAATGGCGATTGAATGGGTATCCACTCTTACCCACCGCACTCTTGACTAGTGGAGGGTCGTTAGCCGAACGGGTAGGATAGGACGAAACCTTCCATTATAAGTATAATGAAGTATAAAAGTAACTAAATGTTTTCATAAAATTCCCAATCTTAGTTACTTAGGCAAAAGTGAATTGATGCGATTCCATGAAATTACACTTTGTGCCCTTGCGAAGACGTTAATGGAGCGTGTGTGGTTTACCGGCACACTAAATGGTTCTAAGCAAAGGTAGCAAAGGGTGACTCAATGTTTGTCATAGTTCGGTGGAGCGTGTGTGGTTTACCGGCACATCGAATAGGTGACTGTAACATGTGAGGGCACCATGTAAGTTTGCACGGTTATTCACACCCGCTTTGTGATCCTCGGCATCCCAGTCACAAACAAGAGGGGCATATCGAGATTTAAACATGCCATTGAAAGTTCAATGAATCTTAAAGGATCTAGGAGTTTTCATAGATTTAAAACTTAAATTCTTTTTCGTTTTTCATGGAGGAAATTAATGAATCGTCATTCACTTACCTTCAAATATTCTGCAATTTGGGTTACGGCATCCCTCTCCCAAGTTGTAGAATATTGTGTTGGGTCCTAGCCTTAGTATCTCATTTGGGTGAATTGCTAAGGACTCATTCAATCAACTAACTTGAATTCGTTTTCTCCCATATTGTAGATGTCAAAGTTCGACAACTATGGTTTTCCCAAATCTCGTGGAACAAGCATTCCACATGAAGATGATATTCCACGATTCGATCGAGGAACAAGAGATCATACTTCACTTCATCCTCCTCCTCAAATTATTCTCCCTAACCCACAAGTTCAAAGGCTTGAAAAGTTCAAGATCACTCAAGCCCTTTTGGCAAGTAAACATAAAGATGGAAAGTCGGTGTGTGCACACGTCCTAGGGATGAAGTCACACATTGATAGGTTAAGAATGTTAGGATCTGTTGTCTGTGAGGAAATGGCTGTTGATTGGGTTCTTCAGTCACTTCCTAACTCATATAGTGAGTTTGTAAGAGAGTACTATATGATGAACCGCGACGTGACCCTTATAGATCTCACCTATATGCTTATTGCTGCTGAATCAGGAATGGTTTGGCGCAATAGAAAAAGCAAAGTTGATTGGTGAATCTGCCTTCAAGACCTCTATGAATATAGACAATGGCAACGAAAGACAAGCTATGATCGAAAGGTTTGATCATAAGAGAAAGGCAATGTCTAAAGTAGTTCCATGTCATGTTCCAAAAGAGTCAATTTTCTTTTATTGCCAAGAGAAAGGGCATTGGAGACGAAGCTGCCCTATTTACCTAAGAGATCTAAGAGATGGGAGAGTCAAAACGTATGGCTTTGCTTTAGGTAAAATCCACTTACTAACTCTTTTAAGCTTCTATTCTAGATTCTTAATACATAATGTGATAAGATTACAATTGATGTTTTGTAGGATCAAAGAAAAGAAAGGAAGCTTAAGGGAAGAAGTGAGCAAAATCTAACCGTGAAGGAATGGATTTCGATCGCATTTCTCGAAGATTAGATTCTTGAGCTACTACTTAGAGTTAGAATTAGATTGCTAAGAAAGATGTATTAGCATAGTTTTTCAATGAATTGCATTGTAAGGACAAATTTTTCCGCAATAAAATAAATTTTGATTTTAAATTTTATCCTTGCAATGGCGTGTATGAAAAATTGATGTCAAAATGTTTCTATTATTAGCAACAATGGATTTGGTTCTTATTATGTTATTTATGGAAAGTCGAGAGTTTACCAAATAGGGAGAGTTTCTCATCGCCCGAGTTTCAATTGGACAGAAATTTGGAATCACGCAACTTGGTTGCACGATGAATGAGAAATTTCATATTTGGAAATTAGACTAATTCATTAACAAAGTGTCAAGTGAAGGACTAGGAGATCGAGTACACAAAGTTGTGTGTTGATCAAGTTCACCATAAGAGTAACATGATATTCGTAAATATGATTATACTTACAAGATTAAGTGTGATTATGAATTGATTGAAAAAGTTTAATAGTAGAACGAATAAGAAGAATCAAGTAGGCAGAAAGATAAAAGTTTCTCCATTCTAAGAAGAAGGGAGAGTACCTTTTATGCTTTATGATAGGTCTTAATGATTAAGAACCATATCTCAATTGATCCTCTAAATGAGTCTTAGTACAATTGTATGTCTAAGAAGAGGAATCAAGAATTGAAGAAATGGTTAAATCAATAAGTCAATCATACTTCGTTCCAATAACAAGTATTATAGTTAAGATTGTGACATCGAGTGAAAAAGAAAGGTTTATAACATTCATCAAATGTGGAAAGTTGTGATGTCTTGGATAAGACAAAGACCAACTAGGACCAATTTATGAAGTACTTTGATATGAGCTACACTAACTCTTGAATATTTATTTGTCAAGAAATGTTTTGACAAGAGAATCTTATATGTCAAGGAGTCGGTGGGAGCCTTAATGGTCTTGAAAGGTTTCAAGAACAAATCAAATAAACCTTATCGATCATCACTAGCACACGAGTTGAGGTTTAAAACCTATCGTGATGACATTATTTTGTTTCCGTGCCAATCCGATCGAGTTAATTATGCATGTGAGTTCTATGAGTTCTCATTTTGAACGCATAAAAGGCAAAGTACCTTAATCAATGAAAGGTACATTGATAGGAAAAGGTGAGCTGCTTAACTACTTGGAAGACGTGGTGGGCAGCTGTGCTACCATAAGGCAAGAAATCAAGATTAAGAAAGTTCGGTCCATATGAGTTTAAATTTGTCATAAACTTTGGTTTTAACAAATTCACATGGATAGGAACACATACACCGCTCAAATCTAAGTGTCATAATATTTCCTCCTTCATGAAAATGATTGTGAGGAAATGCTTTCACTAAGAAAGATTTTAAGAAGATAGTGAATGTAAAATTGCATTCTCGAATTCAATTATGGTTATGGTATCCCTTTCCATGATTTGAATTGTGAGGTTTGGCAATTAGTCTTAAATGTTTAGACACACATATCTAAGGAAAAGGTGTATAAGTTTAAGAGGCCTTGATAAAAGATTATCAAAGCATTAAGTATTAGAAACATGAACTTAAGAAATCCAATAAGCATTGTTTTTCTGAAAGTTAAGCTGTTTCTGGATACATGTCGAAGCTAGTGGGAGCATAAGTGTTATGTTTTATAGTAATCATCATGATAGTGGGAGCATAAAAGTTATGATTGTATGATTATTATAGAAAGTATTGCAATTTGGAAATATTAATTATAGAAAACGAGAGTTATACCTTGCAAAGTCGTAAGGGTTGTAAAGTTGTTTTGCTATAATTAAGGGAGACAATATTATGCTTCATTTCAAATATAAAGGCTTAGGTTGAGAAATGTTAATAAATTTAGTCAAAGGTACATAGTGTGTTATTAAAATTTCGATTATGATTACGGCATTCCTCTTCACAATTCAAATTTTGAGAACATAGCAAATAAAACATTATGCGTCGTGTCCCATACGCTTCAGGTATAGGATCGATTGCAAATGTTTTAATGTTTGACCATTCTAAAATTTTCCAAATGTCGAGCGCATTTAGAGGGAAAAGGGACTAGAGTTGGTTTTGACTAAAATAATTAAACAACTATCAAAGGACAATCCAAAGTTCGACGAGGATTGGTCGCTTGTGAGTAGTTAGAAGTATAGTATTGGAAAATATGGAAATGTTTCCATATTGGATGGACCATATCGACATTATTATGAATAGATAAGATCCTATTAAGAATGAGTTGTCATATGGAAAATATGGAAGCGTGTCCATATTGGGAATTGAATATTGGAAAATCTATGTCTAAGATTAGAAACTTTTATGAAAAAGGATGTTCAAAGGAAAGTACTTTGAGTGAGAGACATCATATCTAAGGAATTGTCTTGTAACTATCTCCGATAGAGGACTTTGTAATATCATTGGCAATAGTCTTTGTGACTTTGGTGCAGTGACATTACGAAAGGATCGTTGCATAAAATGTTAGAATCTAGCATACTCTATAAGTGGCAAGAATTTGATATTCTTAGATTTATGGAAAAGGATTAGGAGTTGTGAAATGAGAATGATTGGAAATGTGTTCAATATGATCTATTTCACAAAGTAAGAACTATAGGTAAACATTGTGTGCATGCTAGGAGCATGGGACAAGTGTTGTAATTCAAGTAAGAAGTTGATTACCCGAAACGACAAATAATGAGTAATCAATATGGTGATAAATAAAATGCGTTTTATTTATACTCAAAGTTTGAGGCCATATGGGATTAGTATTATTCTTGTGTTTCACATTTGCATGTTTTGACTTCCAGAATAATTGAATTTATTAAGAACAATCGAATTATTCAAACGGGCCACAGTCGTTCATATGTTGGAAGTAGATATGAATGAAGACTGTCATGAATTGGTGTGTGGATTGTCTAAAAGAGTATTAGACATAAGCAAATGTTTGCTGCAACGTTCATGAGTGCTTATGAATATGATTTGAGCATTGGATTAAACCCATGCTCACTTGGATCACTCCATGAATTGTATCACGAGTGATTGGTGAGACGATAACATCTTATATTCTTGAAACCGAGATGTGTGAGTTGTATCTTGCAAATCGGTTACACATTGATAATATGTAAACGCACTAGTAACTTGGTGTTATAAAACATATTGTTGTGTGTGATTCGGTGAGTAAGTGCAAGCAAGCATTGTATCAAAGTTTATCCGTTCCTTTTATCCAAAGTAGGATAAAAGCGATATCTTTGGTCCCCTCGATGATTTAGTGATGACAAACGTAAATGCTCGGCCGGGCTAGGGCTAATTTGATTTGTTCAATTAGTCAGTCGTCATAAATCGGGAATCGAGATATAGTACAAAGAGAATGATTTGAAATCATATCTCATATGATATCTAGAATGGAGGAATATATGATCCCTTATCTTAAGGACACGCGTATCTGATAGGATCAAAGTTGACAACGGCTTTGGAAAGCTACGATTGCAGATCAGGATCTGAAGTCATACGTATAATAGTTGTTAGACTTATCCAAGTGGGAGACTGTTGGATTAGTGTCTAAGTCCATAACTATTTTGGTATGTACTTGACCCGATGGTGCATGGTCCTTTTGGGTTGCCTTCACCAAAGCAACCTGATTGGAGAAATAAATAAAGAGAGAGAGGTTATTATGATTTATTAATATGTTATAAGAATAATATATTAAAGGAGAAATCATATTTGTTTAATTAATATTGGTCAATAATTAATTAAGAATTAATTTTGTGATCAAATGTAATTAATTAAACTAGAGGGGCTGAATTGTAATTATGTGATAGTTGCAAAATAGGGCAATGGTTATCCTTGTTAAAGGATGGACGAATTCAAGGATAAGGATATCCTTAAAATCGTCCAAGGTCCAAGAGATAGGGTTTTTTTAAGGCTTATCTTATGGTTGCTTGATGGGCAAGTAACTAGATAAGGATAAGGACTGAAACCCTAATCCCAACCCTATATAAAGACCCCTAAGGCCTTAGGATTTCGTGCACTTGATCCCTAGAGCATCTAAGGACGAATTTCTACCTCTCTCCTCTCTCTTTATACCTTCTCCACTTGCTTATGGTATTTGTAAGCCATTAGAGGAGTGACACTTGTGACTCTAAGCCTTCCAAAGTCAATACAAGGAGATTTGGGATTGTTATTGCTACATAACAATCAAGGTAACATTAAAAACCTATTCTCATGTTAATATGATTATTTGAATGCTAGAATTAGGGTTTATAGTCTTGGATAACTTGCATGTACAATAGAGAAACCTAGATCCAAGCATTAGGGTTTGTATGAGCACATAGGATGTTCTTAGGACCAAAATCCATCAATTCGTAGATACAAAATACGTATACAGCTTAACTCATTAAAACCTATATAATTTATCCATTCCACAATTATCTAAAATAAACAACAATATATACACACATAACACGTATTTCATAGAAAATACTTAATATTTATGTGTAAGAAGAAAGTGACTATACACTCACTTGATCATAAGATGATCGGGCAGCACTACGGCTTGTAGAAGTAGTATTCTTCGGTGAAACGGTCATCTCTTCACACACCGGGCCTCTCGCGGGCAGAGCTTCGGCTCGGAAACTCTTTTCTTCTCGGGATCTTCAGAACTTCGGGACTTGCTTCGGGTCTCGGGATGATATCGGGGCTTTGGGGGGTTAAAATAGGGCTTAGAGAGAATATCAGGAGAGAGAGAGAGAGAGAAGAGACGGAACAACCAAAATCAGCTGACCCTTGATTTCTATTTACAGGGTGAAATTTCTGCACTCACGTCGTGAGTTTTAAGTGTTCACGTCGTGAGCACAATAGGTCACTACGTTCTTCACTCTTCCACTTGCTCTGGAGGCTCCAGAAGGCGTCAGAAGTCAGTTCACGTCGTGAACACTATTTTCACGTCGTGAACCGTGACAGTTTTGGGGTTTCGCACCCGAACTTTAGAAATTCATAACTTTCGCATAAGAACTCCGTTTTCGACGTTCTTTATATCGACGCGAAGGTGAGATTATGCTCTACAACTATCGTTTAGACTCTGTTGGCTAATTTTGACTTTAATTTTAATATATTATTTTTAGTAGGTTGGGACAGGAAAACTCCGTTCGAAATTCATAACTCCTTCATCTGAACTTTGTTTTCGTCTGTCTTTTTATCGTTGGAATACTATTGATGAGATATTCAATTCTCATTTAGAAAGTCTTGGCTAAATATCACCCGACCTCAATCTCGAGTTTCGGGCTGCATACTGGTAATGCTGAAACTTCGAAAAATCATAACTTCCTCATACGAAGTCAAATTTAGACGTTCTTTTTATGCACGCTCTCGGTTTAACGTATTATACGACTTTAATTTATATCGCTAAGGCCAAATATTGCACTAACATAAATTCACTATTTACGTCACACTGTGTCGTGCCGGTTCTGTCGCGAAACTTCGACAGGTCATAACTTCTTCGTTATAACTCGGATTTCGGCGTTCTTTATATCTATGGAATCCTTGTAACATATACTACAACTTAGTTAAGATTACGCCTCATAAATAATCTTCCATCAAAAAGTCATTTTTGATGCTTATTGTCTCTAAATTGGCTAGCCCGGATCTACAGGCGTTATATTGTCCACCTAAATTGAGCAGCAAGATCTATAGACAATCAGTAAGTGTTTAATTTTAATTGTACTAGAACATGTTTCCCGCTTCCTGGTATGCTCAAGTAATCAAGGATTTCCAGAATACTCCTTACATCGGGTGAGCAGACAATTATTAAGAGAGAAGATAGATTTAGAATGCATATGCTATACACCCAGGTCGGATCTCTTCCAATCACATAGAGGATGAAACATATGACTAACTGAAGTTTTAGAGGGATTGAGAAATAGAATGATGCATATACTGTGTACCAGGTCGGATTTTGAGTCACATAGATGAGACAGTGTATGGATAACAGATAGGAAGAATTGCATAGAAAGAAGATGCAGAGAGATAGAATTGCATATGTTACAGTCCAGGTCGGATCTCTCGATCACGCAGAGGAGGCAACATATGGCTAACAGACAGAATGAAAGAAAATAACTTTCTACAGACCTAACTTATCGGAATTCCCCAGTCACCCCATCAATACCAGAATTAACGACAGAATCCGCACATCGAGGAAAAGTGAATCCACAGTTCTAGATACGGGTCCTTTTAGTGTGACCATTAGATTCACATGTATATCTCCCTGCTCAACCTATCCGAGTGTCGTATTGTCAGGATAAACGGATCTAACTAGTTTAATATTTGTCAAGTACTTGAATTCCTTAAGTTTAAATCTTCCTAGTCAAGTCCATTTAGAATCTTTCGTGCCTACCGACGCATCGAGCACAGAGTGTAGACAATTCAATTTTGGTACGTTACGTAGATTCAGATTGTCCGTTATCACTTGATAATATCACTTCCCAAACAATACCTACTAACGAAAAACTATAAAAGACTGTCTTTAAAATGAATCAGATTAAGATAAACTCAAGAGTATAGAGAAGAAAATTTAAACCGTAATTCACCGATTGAATTTGCATCCAGAAGGTCTGAGAACAGCACACATAATCTCAGAACAGATCTGAAAATTCTTTACGTCATTAAGCACTAACCCCATGAGTGATCACTTCCTTTCTTCCCTTCCCGCAAGGACACATACTCTCAAACAATATTCTGAGTGTTGTACAGTTGAGAGATGCCTCCTATCATGTGCCTGGAACAACCACTACCAACAAACCAAATTCTGATGATATGCTTCCATAGCTGCTCCAGCACAGAGCGGGATCAGTTGGTCTTTGGAACCCAGTCCATTTTGAAACTGGGTCGACCTTTGTCATCAATGCAGGGTACTCTCTCCCATCACATATCCTGCTTATCACAAACAAAAGATGTAGAAATATTAGAAGCATTAAAAGATTTGGGAGAGTGAGCCTTTGGAACCCATTTGTAGTTAGGTTTAACCCATTTCTTTTTCGATCTGATGGGTGGCTCAGTGCTTGCTTTTGATCTTGATGTCAGTCGTTGAGATGACTTTGACCGAACCGGTCTTTGTTTCACTGGAGCATCTCTTGGATTGGGCTTCTTGGCCGGCATTCCCTTCTTGCCTTTGGGATTCGAATTCTTGGCCTTGTAGGTTTGATTCCTGGCCTTCTGGGCGTTCTAGTCACCATTGTCTGAACGTGACCTGGAAGGGTTTCTTTTGAAGTATCTCCCACATGGCGCGTTTTGCCATCCTTGTGTGTAGTAAGGAACGTACGCGCGATTAGGACAATTTCTGGCAATGTGTCCAGGTGTTCCACAGTGAAAACATGTCTTTTTCTTCACTGGGAAGTTGTCTCTTCCTACCCATGGTGGCATATTCATGGCTTGTCTCTTATTGATCCCACATGCACACTTGCAACAAGCACTCCGTTGTGCTGGAATTGGAGGCATGTATTTCTCAACGGAAAGTTTGTTAGGAGTAACAAAATTCGAAGCAACAGATTCTGAGTTCAAGGAATCATTGGTTTGTTCAGTAGTGTTCTCCTTGTTCTCATCTTCTGCTACTTTACTTGTACATGAAGTAGAAACATTGGAATCTTCAACCTGAATACCTCCTGACACAAATCCAGATGGTTTGTCATATTGAAGATTTGCCTCCCTGTTAATTTCTTCCAGTGTCATAGGGATGGATGTGTAGTTATGATTGAAAGGTGGAGGAACACTATCATACCCTAGACCCTTGTTTTGATTATCTTTGAATTTTAATTGGGTTTCAAATAAGGACTCGATTGTCTGACATGACGCAGTATAATTTTTGAAACGAACATTTGTTTCTCCACACTTAATCCTCAAAGTGTCAAGTTCTTCAGTTACAGCAGCAAGTTGTCTCTTAATATAGTCATAATTTTCACACTTGTTGCTATACTCTTCTCGAAGCTTCCTAAAGTCTTTGGTTATTGCTTCTAATTCAGCCTTCAGGGGTTTTCGTCCTTTCTTAAGTTGATATGCTTCGTATTTTAGGTCCTCGACTTCCCTTTTTAGTAAATCATTATGTTCACAAAGAATTTTAATCGTATCTTCACAAGATGGAGTATATGAAACTTCATTAGCCGGGATGTTTGTGGAACTCATTGTTTTTTCCACATTTCAAAGCATCAAGCTCTTTAGTTATAGCAGCAAGACTAAGTTGATTGAGATCTTTTGTCTTCTTGATGACAGCCACGTTCATATCCCACGATTTCGGAAGTGAATTCAGTAGCTTTTTGTTTATCTCAGACTTAGTCAAGAAGATCCCAGCTATATTCATCTCAGTAGTAAGTGTGGTAAATCGCTGCAACTGAGCCTCCATGGTTTTTCCGGGAATGTAGTTGAACATGTTGAAATTTTGTCTTAACATATACTGACGATTCTCTTGCATGTCTTCAATTCCCTTGTAGACCTCAAAAACCATTAAAAGTCAAATTTAAAGAGTCAAGCTTAAAAGTCAAACTTAAACTTAAAAATGTCCTTTGACTATAAACCTCAAAAGTCAACCTTAAAAGTCAAATTTAAAAGTCAAACCGAAAAGCTAAATTTGAAATTTTAGAAGTTTAAAGTCAAAGGTCAAGTTTTAAAAGTCAAAGTCAAAATTTTAAATAAAAAGTCAAAAATTAAACACTAAATTTTTTGGTTGAAAATGTAATTTAAAATTAAAGGAAATTGATTTTTTGGGTTAAAAGTGACAAATTTGCGAAAAAGGAACCGAGAAAGTGAACTTTAAGAATTAAGAACGGAAGTGTGATATCATCTCGCAATGTAGTTGAGCTGGTAACGAGCTTGGTTGTATCGGCAGGAGACCCGGGTTCGATCCCCGGCAGCTCCAACTTTGTTTCCTTTTTACTGATGCGAGGATGCTGAGTGTGAAGCCTGTTTGAAGCCTGTCCGAAGTTGGAACCGATGCTGAGCCGTGAACGAGGTGAGGACCGCAGACTACGTGCCGCAAACGCTGCTGAGCCGTAAACCATCGAGGACCGCAAACCGAGGCCGTAAACTCCGAGCCGTAATCTCGGACCGAGAACCTCGGGCCATGAACTCCGGAAACGCTAGCTGCTGGCCGCAAACTCGGCCACCACCTCGCAGGTTACGACCAAAAACAGTGATTTTTGCCCTTTTTTGTTCCAAAACTCGATCAAAAACCCATATTTATGAAAAACGCGAAGAACAAACCCCCCTTATTTTTCAGAGATCTATCCAAAAATGTAAAAATATTTCGAAAATAAGATCAAATAAGCTCCAGATTTGACAAAATTAACTGATACAATCCAAGCTCTGATACCAATAGTAAGTCCCTAATCTGCCTGTGTGTCAATCAGATCCGTTTGATGGTGCGGAATCCCAATCAAACGGATGATGTCAGGTCAAATAAAAGAGAAGAAGAAGAAGAAGAATATGAATCTTCAATGTATTGAATAGATTTGAATGATGCTCCTTTACATGAGATTCACACACACACACACATAAGCTCCTATGTTCTTTTCTGTTCATCACTCTACTCCTCACCCCTTACACCTATATTTATACATAAGAAACATGGGCTTGGTGAACATGGGCCGTGAATGGGTTTACGGCCGTAAACCTGTTTACGGCCGTAAACACAACAGTAAACACGTATACGGCCGTAAACACCAAGTTGTTTACGGTCCAAGACACAAAAAATACATTTTCCTAGAAAAGTAAAGTATAAACCATATTTTTGACCCAACACCAAAACATTAAGCCTATAACTAGCATACAAATGACATAAACAATATGAAATACTAGTTAAGATGACATACCTTTTATGTAGCTTGAAACCTTGTTGTATTTGGCCTTAAGAGCTTAACACCAAAAGTATGAATGCCTCAAATGTCTCACAACACACCAAGGAAAAATGTGACTCTTGAAAGAGAATTTCCATGCACTAAAACACCTCCATGAACTCCAAGAACTAAAAGTTGGCATTTTTAGGTTATGGAGCATATATTTATATGTAGGATTCCAAGGGTCATGGGTATAACCCAAATCCATACCCATGGGTTTATGATCCATGGTTCATGTGGCCCAACTCTTTATGTATCCATACATAAACTTAGTCCAATATAGATCATAAGCCTAACACAAATAAATATAACCAATTACCATAATTAGTCCCCATAGATTTAATTAGTCACTTTTGATCACTAAATTAATTCCAAACTAATTCTTGATCAATACTAATTAAATCATATGACTTCATATTAATATATTAGAACTTATAATATATTAATAAATCATATATAACCTCTTCTCAAAAGTCCATCCTAACAAATTGTCCTGATGACATGCAACCTAAATGGACAATGCTACTCTCGGATCGAGTACATACCAATAATAGTTATGGGCTTAGACATCTAATCCAATAGTTACAAAGTTGGGCTTAGGATCCATAAGGAAGGAATGCACGAATTCTATATGAGATTCCATATAGGGCCTTCTAGAAGGATCTTTGGGCTGCTTAAGGACTAAGCAATTGGATTAGGGTTTCTATGTTGAAAACCCTAGTCTCTTGGACGTTTTTGGTGTTGGATTAGTGTCTAAGGCTGTAACTATATTTGGTAAGTACTTGACCCGATTGTGCATGGTCCTTTTGGGTTGCCTTCACCATAGCAACTTGACGGGGTGATTTATATAGAGAGAAGAGATATTATTATTAATGTATTATAAGAATAATATGTTAAAGGAATAATGAAATTATTTGATTAATATAAGTCATAAATTAATTAGGAATTAATTTGGTGACTTAAAGAGATTAATTGAAGAAAGGGGTATACACTGTCAAATGTGTGATAGTTGTATTTTTAGCTAAGAATCCTTATGGATATGGGGTGGACGATTTTAGGGGTGTGGATCACCTAGAAATCGTCCAAGGCCTTATCTAGAAGGGATATTGGATTGCTTTGAGGCTAAGTTATCCAATTAGGGTTTTAGGGTGAAACCCTAGGAGCTCATAGTATAAATAGACCCTTGGGGTTGTGGAAATCGACGACCTTGTTATTCGAGTAACCCTAGAGCCAATTTCCCTCTTCCTTACCTCTCTCAAATCATTTTCTTGCTAGTTGGTGTTTCTAAACCATTAGAGGAGTGACAATTGTGACTCTAAGCTCCAAGAAGAAGAAGGTTTTAAGCAAGTAACTCAAGGTATTATTCTAGATCTGTTTTCATATGTTTTTTATTGTAGTTTACATTAGATCTAGCCATGAAAGTCTTGGATATATTGCATGTTCAATTAGAGAAACCTAGATCCAAGCTATAGGGTTGTATGTGCACATAGGAAAGATCTTATGTCTAAAACCCCATCAGTGGTATTAGAGCCATGATTGGTTTCAATTGAATGTGATGCTTAATTGTTTTGCTTGCTGAAAATCATTTTTCTTCACCTCTGTCCGGCCCAACTCGGCGAGTCCCAACGTCAGACAGAGGATAATTTGGGATTTTATTGATCTTTTGTCTTGGATTGATACCTAAATCGTTTTATTAAGTATAAATCTGAATTTTAGCCTAATTTAATGATTATCCTTGACATAAGAATAGATAATTTCAAATCTTGTGAATATTAATTATTTATATGATAAATATGGACTATTTAAGATTATTTGGTAATTATCTAATGACTAAAATTGGATTAGGTCAAATACAGATAATTATGAAATTAATTGTTTAATTTGAATTATTTGTTATTGATCCCTATTGTTTTGAAAAGTTCAATATTTATCCCGAAAGTTTTGAAATTTGAATTTGGTGATTAATAGTTAAATTTAGAAGAATTTAAATTTCAACCACTAGAATTTTACAAGTTTAAAATTCAACCATATACTATTATATTATTAAAAGCTTAATAAATATATAAGTAAAATTAAAATGCTAGTCTTACCGTTAGTAGGCCTCATTCACGAAGTCGGTCTATCAGGTGGGTATAAGGTTGCTGCCTATAAAATGGCGCTTAATGGGTGTACACTCACACCCACCGCTTGCTTGACTGGTGGAGGGTCGTTAGCCGAACGGGT
Source organism: Lactuca serriola (assembly GCF_051521515.1). Classification (NCBI taxonomy): domain Eukaryota; kingdom Viridiplantae; phylum Streptophyta; class Magnoliopsida; order Asterales; family Asteraceae; genus Lactuca; species Lactuca serriola. Next base: position 14,109,918 of record NC_136408.1, read on the forward strand.
AGGATAGGACAACTCTCTCTCCTCATTAATAAGTATAATGAATCTACAAAGTAACTAAACTATTTTATAAAATTCCCAATCTTAGCTACTTTAGGAAAAGTGAATTGATGCAATCCCATGAAATTGCACTTTGCACCTTTGCTAAGAAGTTAGTGGAGCGTGTGTGGTTTACCGGCACACTAATTTGTTCTAAGCAAAGGTGACAAAGGGTGATTCATTGTTTATCATAGTTCGATGGAGAGTGTGTGGTTTACCGGCACATCGAATGAGTGATTGTAACAATGAAGGCACCGTGTAGATTTGCATAGTTATTCACACCCGCTTTGTGATCCTCGGTATCCCAGTCACAAACTAGAGGGGCATATCGAGATTTAAATATGTCATTGAAAGGTTCAATGAATCTCAAAGAAAATCTAGGAATTCTCAATAAAAAAAACTTAAGGTTATGTTTTCAAGGTGAAGAATTAGTGAATCGTCATTCACTTACCTCCAAATTATTTGCATGTTGGATTACGGCATCCCTTTTCTAATATGTAAATAATGTTGTTGGGTCCTAGCCCTAATTTTTCATTTTGGGTGTTTAATTAGGGATCCAATTCTAATCAAACCTTTTCCTTTCTAATTGTAGATGTCGAACGCAAACAACGCTGCTGCTAACTCATTCACGTTAATGAGTCTTTGCCAAAAGGCGACCTTCGATGGTACGAACTTTAGCGAATGGATAAGATAAATTCGAACCATTGCACGCTACGAGGACAAAGAGTATGTCCTCGACGAAAAGCTCGAGAAGGTCAACCCGAAAATCGCTACTCCCGAAGAGATGGTTGTCTTTGAGACACACGAACGTGATGCAACGAAAGTTCATTGCATCATGATAGCCACTATGAACCAAGAATTCCAAAAGTCCTATGAGGACATGTATCCCGATGAAATACATCAAGACTTGATGGAGATGTACCACCAAAGCGCGAGGCAAGAGCGCTACGAGATCATCACCAACATGATCACCGCCAAGATGGGAAGTGGAGAATCGTTAACCGTGCACTTGCAAAAGATGCAAAGATATGTTGATTGTCTTCGCAAGTTAAATGTTAACTTTGGGGAGAATTTGGCCATCGACATTGTTCTTCACTCCTTGCCTTCATGCTACAACCAATTTAGGATGACCTACCGCATGAACAAGGAAGAGGTCACCCTAAGCAAACTCCAAGGACTCCTAAGGACTACTGAGAGCAACCTAAAGGACAAGTCTGTTGCACCAACTCCCGCACCAACCGTTGCTCCTGTTTTGGCTATAGGGTAGGGAAGGGGCAAGAAGAGGAAGGCTCCGTCAAAGAGCCACCGTTGTAAGTGAGATACGCTTATGCAGTTTTTAATATAGCTTTCAAATAATTATAGTAATGTTATTAAGTCCTTAAAATAATTATTTAGGCTATTATTATGAGTTATATAAGTATCGTTTAACGCTTATGTAATAGTAATAATAGTCAGACTATTAATTAGTCGCGGTTATCGTTAGACTAAACCCTAGTGGTATTGATACTAGGTTTTATCGAAGGAAAATTGTTTTGAGAGTATCAAAGCGCTGTCTGAGTGCTGAGTCACCACCGTATCAAGTGAGTGCATAGTCCCTTTCATGAACATGATTTTAATACAAGTATCGATTGGAGTGTTAATTATATGTTTATATGCGAGTTAATTGATGTTGCCTGAAATACGTGTTAAAGAACATACCTGACTATATATGATAATTTAGGATAAAGAGTAGACCTAAATTAATTATGAGGAATATTGGGTAGTATTTTCTTACGAGTACAAGTGAGTTATACTCAGAGAATAGAACTTTAGTATATGTCATTTATCCGAGAGCATGGATTAGACACAGTCATTGTCCCTAGTCCGAGAGTATGGATTGGACATAGTCAACTGTCATTAATTCAGGGGTATGGATTAAGACATAGTCAGTTGTCCTTAGTCCGGGAGTATGGATTAAGACATAGTCATTCGTCCTTAGCCCGAGAGTATGGATTAGGCATAATCATTCGTCATTAATCCGAGAGTATGGATTAGTCATTCGTCCCTAGTCTGAGAGTATGGATTAATTATAATTCTTCGTCATTAATCCGAGAGTATGGATTAGTCATTCATCCCTAGTCTGAGAGTATGGATTAGGTAGAGCCATTCATTTCTAATTCGGGAGTATGGATTAGGTAAAACGGTTAATCTTAGGTTTCAGAGTATGGATAGTCTCGTTGTGAGGATTGACGGGGTGGGATAAGAGTTGCTTATACATATATGGTGAAATTGTATGTTTTGTGAGTTATAAATTATATATATGATATAACATTGTGGGATTGAAATCCCTATGTACTCACCAGGTTTCCCAACCTGACCCACTCAGTTTATTTATATCACAGGTGTTGACATGTAGTCACATTACACTGAGAGATTAAGGAGATATAAATCACTAGTGATAATGAATGTAAGTTCTGTTTATGCTTATGTTTCTGTATTGACAATGACATCCCAAATGTTTTAAAAGGATTAAAAATACTTTTCTTCGGAAATGCTTTGATAATGTAATTATCATGTTTTTTTTTCTAGGAGCAAATTCCGCAACGTTTTTCTTAAAAAGAGATACTCTGATTTTTATAACGCATAAACAAAATCGGTCTTTTCTGGCCGTGAAAATGGGGATGTCACATGTACCTTTCCTTAAGAATTGTTATGTTGGATCGGTATTCAATGGTTCGAGCATCTTCAAGATGTATGGGGCGGCTAACTTCGAGTGATCCTCTAACATGTTGGTTCGATACGTTTGGAATGGATATTTGTATTTCCGGACTATATCCTATTATTAGGGATACCTAAACAAGAGTTGATGGCAGAATATTGTGGTTTCGGAGACTGCAAATTTTTGATGCGGGGGGAGGGAGATGCATGAATCGACAACCGCTCAAAACTTTGTACAATTAAAGTACTACGGTTAGAAACAGGGAATCGGTAGATGAATGCAAAGGGTATTTGTGTTTCTTGGTATATATGTGAGAGTCCAAAATAAAGCGGTGTGCATCACTTTGAAGGAAGACGATGTCCCTTGAAAAAGCGACGATACCTATGGATTCACATCAAACCCCACCAAATGCACACCATGATGTCGTTAGTGTTCTTGTTAGGGCGAAAGACGAACTTGCGATTAGAGGAGAAACAGAATCGTTGAGTCATTGGATCAGAGAAGGTTGAATGTTATAGGAGAAGAGAAGAGACGTCGTGTCTTGTGGAAGTTGTGGTACGTTGCGTCGATTAGAAGGTAGGGTACGTGGCTTAGTTGGAAGGGGGTGAATTTGATATATAAGGCACGGGAAAAAAGGTTTTCTTATATATATATATATATATATATATATATATATATATATATATATATATATATATATATATATATATATATATATATATATATATATAGGGAAGCTATGTTTTGGGTTTAAATCATCATTTTGAGCGATCTTTTTCTGAAGCAATTGTAAAGAGTATTCATCAACCAAACCTCATGAACAACCTTTTAAGAACACTATATATGGTTGTAAATTTTTAGACACCTGGTTAGAGTTTTTTCAATGATTACAACGTTGGATTTCTTTATCCGATAGTTATAGTAATCCTTTTAGATTAGGATTGTTGTTTCCTTATTCCTATTCTTTTAGTTGTTATCTTTTATTTGCTTGTTCCTTAAACTTTTGTTCTCTATATATAAACCTACGATTGAGCTTTAATAAAAATATAATCTGGATCACAATTTTTCCAGTTTTGATTTCAATTATCAATTCTTTATACAATTGGTCCTATTAATATCAATATACACAGTTAAGATATTCAAAATGTAAAAACAAACATACAGAATAAATTATATTGAATACTTCTTGGAATATAAAATAAATCATATTTTCTCGGTCTCTTTGGAGAGGGGCTATTTAGACTTAGGCACTTTGGTTGCGGAGAATACTTTAACGTGATGTTTTTGTTCCTATCAAGTTGAATGTTTTTGCTTTGAAGATTGAAGTTAAAAATATTGCTTCTACATGAATGAACCTTTTTAATAGATGTTCAGATGTTGACCCAATCATTTGCACCATTAGTGATTTCTCATAACGAAATGGTGGATCATATTTTCAGTAATTGTTGGTGGGGTTTCGACACCTGAATATCAGTCGCCTCGGAGTTGGTGATTTCTCATGACTTTTCAGGTTATATTGAGTTTTTGTAACAACCAAATTTTTAGAATAGTAAAAAATGCTGAAAACATATTTGTTTGAAAGAATCGCACTCATATGTTTTTATTTATATTTTTAGTAGAAACCATAAGTGTAAAGATAATGAGGTTTATGGTTGCACAATTATTTCCTTTCCGATTTGTAAAGTTTTTTGTTTATCAAACATCTTTCTATGTTTTTAGTAAAATTTTGTTGTTCCAAAAAATTAAAGATAATGTCGTAGCAAGTATTCGGCGATTCAAAGATCCTCACACCAATGCAACTCTATTAATTTTCAAATGTGTCTATATCAACATTCTTTCAAAAATGGTTATTAGTGTCATGTTCACAACTATTTTATAACTATGAACAGAACTCTTAGTTATTTATAATTAATAATTATTCAACAATACATAAACACGAAATAATTTAAATAAAAATAATTATTATTATATAAAATAAACAAATATTTATTAATAAGTTAATTAATTTAAATAGTTTAAACTTTACAAAACTTGAATTACAAAACAGACATTATATTGATAATCATTTTTTTTCATTTCCAAATCGGTTTCAAATCTTTCAACCGAATCAACTTGTGGTGGACGATTTATGAGTTTATTACTATGTTTTGTATCATTGATATACTTTTAGACAGAAAATAATGTTATTTTTTTGTGCATTTTATCTACTATATGTAGTATTTCAAAATGGAAAATGATTCGTCCATAATATTTTTTCTTCATATATAACAATTTGTGTTTTGTAATGTTATACAATATATCATTTTAAAATATAAATTGTGAAAGAAAAAAATTTATGTATGATCAATCACTTTCAAAATATTATGTGTTTATAAAACTATATTGGTTTATATATCTATCTTCTATAATATGTTAAACTTATATAAGTTATTGTATTTTATTAATTTGTTTTATACTATAAAATCAGTAAAAAAATATTAATAAAAATATAAATTGAAATACTTTTTAGTATATGAATTCTTTTATACAACAGTTGTTTAACAATAAATAAAAAATTAATATAATGTAATATAGATTAAAATAAAAGTAATTATATTTTCTAATTTGGGACCTTAACGGCTTTGAAAGGCTTTGACCATTTGAAAAAGGAAAGTCTATGTGGATTTCAATTTGCCTTTGAAAAACCGCTAATCCGCTATGTGTATGCTCCAACGCTCATTTATTTTTGGTGAATGTAAAATTTAACAAGACCAAAGACATATCCCTCTTTCCATCCTTCATCTTCCAATTCGGAACCCTAAAGATGTCTACGAATAAACTAGAAGGGAAAGTAGCTATCGTCACCGGCGGAGCAAGTGGCATCGGAGAAGCCACCGCTCGTCTGTTTGCAAAACAAAGTGTCCGTGGGGTGGTGATCGCTGATGTCCAAGATGAGCTCGGCAAAAACCTCTCTGCATCCATCGGCTCGGACCGTAGCACCTACATCCATTGTGACGTCTCCGACGAAACCCAAGTTAAGTCACTGGTCGACCAGACGGTGGCTAAATACGGCCAACTTGATATTATGTTTAGCAATGCCGGGATCGCTAGTAAAGGCGAGCAGACAGTCGTTGACATGGATCTGAACGAATTTGAAAAACTGTTTTCCATTAATGTTCGAGGGATGGTGTTGTGCCTGAAGTATGCCGCACGTTCTATGATTGAGAATAAGGTGAAAGGAAACATTATTTGCACGGCTAGCGTGCTGGGACGGAGAGGCATGCCACGACGTACGGATTATTGCATGTCGAAGCATGCAGTGGTGGGGCTGATGAAATCGGCGACCAAGCAGTTGGGTAAGTATGGAATCCGAGTGAATGCTGTGTCACCTTTTGCTGTGGCGACGCCGTTGATGTGCAACGTGCATGACAAAGGGGCAGAAGAAGTGGAGAAGATGTATGAATCGATGAGTAGCTTGAAAGATGAGGTGTTGAAAGCAGATGATATTGCCGACGCCGTGTTGTTCCTTGCCTCCCAGGAATCTAGATTTATCACTGGGGTTGATATGGCTATCGACGGCGGTTTTGATGTTTGATTCGCTTATGATGATGGTGAAACTTTAACGGATAAAATAGATATTTGAAACTGCATTTTTTAGTTAATTATCATGTGATCCAAATATATACATTAGAATCATATAATCTTTTAATGAATATTGAATGATAATAAAATAATGGGTCGTGACATATATTATCTTGACTTTTTTTATTATATGAATTTATAATAACCGGTAAAAATGTCTGTGCTTTGCAACGGGACCCATGTTTTTTTTGTATAGATTGTAGTAAACAACAATGTGCTGTACTCCAATGGTTCCCGGTTAATAATAAATAACTTACTATTACTTTTACTATTACTTTTAGTATATCTATTTTCACTTTTTTTCCATTATGTCATTCTACTTTTTAAAGTATAATGTTGCAAAAGGAAAAAATGGGTGTACCATGCTATAATAAACAAATTAACGAAAATAGTTATTTCATGTATTTAAAAAATGCACAATATATCTTATTTTCATTTGTTTATAACAATGAGTATTCGCTGACACACATACATACACATAAATCAACACACAAACAAATAGTGAGGTGGTGTATACACACATGATCCATTATATATAGATTAAAAAACTATTCCCTTATGAACAGTGCATGCAATAACTTTTATTTTTACCGTTTTCGGTTGTAAGAGTATGCTATCTTTGCCACTATACTGTTTGCCATCTATACACGCGTATAGCACCGTTTTTTCCAATGATTTCTCTTTCATCCACCGGTAGACAGATACCCTTATCGGCTCTCTCTCACCCTTATTCCCTCTCCCACCTCCGCCGATGGCTTCTCCTGTGTATTCTATCGGCTCTTCATCTTCTCTCTTATACTATGACAGTCATCATCTCCACACGTCTACATGTGTTGAGTTAAAATTCTACACTAGGAGCCATCCATTTTGATTTTTCTGTATCTGCGATGTCCTCTCCGATTCATCTCTACCTGCTCCATATGTTACATACTCTGTCTGATTTCCGTTGAACCTCGCTTCCTTGATTCTGTGTCTTGCGTTTTTGGCAGGGCCGACCTAATACATGGGCGAGTTGGGCAGAGGCCCAGGGCAGCAAAGAGAAGATGGTCATAACTTTACTCCATCATTTCAATGTATTAGGTATTCAGCCCAAATGATTTCAGCATCTCTGATTGATTGTGTTGTTCACTCTCTCTAGTTCCCGTCTTCCCAGTCGTCTCCTAGAAAGATGAAAGGTCCAGATGCAAAAGACGAGGAGTTCATTGGTTTCACCAATCATCAATTGTTTGAGAGGCTCTTATTTAGATACATAATGGATACCCTCTCCTTCTTTCTACTACACAAGAACAATGATTTCTACAAACTCTCATCTCTTGTCTCTCGATTTCTCTAAACTCACTTTTCTTATCTTTTTTTATACCATTTCCTCTTCCGGTTTCTGTAACTATCTCAATATTTATATTCTCTCTGGTTTGGAACTCATCAGAGTTGGAATGGAAGTATTCATCTACTTAGGACGACCGTGCCTCTGTTACTATGGAATTGTCCAGTTCTCTATTTGTTACATAACTTTTCTAGATGTTATGCTTTCTCATATGGTGTTACTTTTCTGGATTTGGAGTTTTACCTAGGTGTATGGTTATGTTTTCCTTGTTTTGGTCGGTTTGCATGTTAAAAGTGCCTCCCTGTACATATTGAGTTTTGCCAATTTGGACAATTCTGCCCTTGTTGATCTAGGTGTATTTAGTTTTTGTAATCGATTTCAAGTTACCACGATTTTGGTGTCAAATAGTATTAAAGGATAGCTTGGTTGGACGCTCATGCCCTTGGAGTTGATTCCCTGCAATTCTATAATGTTTTGTTGCTGTGAACAAAATTCTTTGTTCTCAATTTTGACAGTGGATTCTAAAAGTAACTGTTTCAGTTTGAGTTTTTATTATACATATATTAAGGTAGTGAAATTTTGTTTTCTAATTTTAATATTTTGTTGGCATTTTATATAGTGTCATTAGGGGTAGTGTATTTATGAATGTATTAAATTTTTGTTTTCGTGCTTCACAGTTCACAATTTCATTTGACACAACAATTTTTTTTTTCAAATCATTTACGAGAGTAACTCGAAATCTAATGAACTTGTTGAAAATACTTATCTTAACTATGATATATTAATAAAGTTTTTTATTCATTGAATGTTTTAAGGAAATGTTTTAGTGATGTTTGCAACTTTTAGTTATATGAGTATGATTTTGTTAGAAAAACATGCTACTTGCATTTTTGTTTTATAAATCTATGTTTTATTTAGATTTAATACAAGTATTCGGGCATTATGAAGTTTTTCGCCCAAGGTAGTAAAAACCTATGGATCGGCCCTGGTCTTTCACTACTTCCACCAACAAAAGGAGACAAAATAGGAGGCGACACAGCGAGCAAGAAAGCCGAATTTATGCTTCTGTCTCCCTTGCCGATTAGGGCTCCACTAATAGCATACAAAGAAGCAAAAGTCACAAATGCGGATGCTATAACCTTGCTTTCGATGACATCCTAAACATCATCCAAATAGCAATTACCTCCTTGCCTTCGATGGTTTTCTCTCGAAGGTCTGTTTGTTAAAAAAATCATTTTATCTTATGTAAATTAGTTCAATATTTTTTTTTCCCAAATACCAGGTGGCAAATCCTCTGGAAATATTTATGCCATTAACGATACCTTCTTGACAAAGGTTGTTCAATGAGATGGAAAGTCATGAGCCTAGGGTTAAATGTTGAAACGTTTGCCTGCCATGTGTTTGTTAAAAGTTTTCACTCGACTTTTTAAAGTTTATATGTTCTATCATCTATTTCTTTATGACTGAAAGTGATCATCCAATGGGATTAGGACTGGGGTTCTCTTCCAGATGATGGCAGATAGGAAGATAAAAGCTCCAACAACGCATTTGGTCCAAGTATTAATAGTGGTGTAACGTAGTTCAATGCAGTTGAGGTTTATGGATCAAGGGTGACATGCAATGATTGTTATAATTTGCTTCACTTTTTTTGTCAAATTTATCTCAATATGATTTCATTCTGTTTTATCTCTTATCTCTTGTAGTGGCAATCCACCAACCAAGAAACAGATTAAGGATCCTGAAGAACAACGAAAAGGCATTCTTTTGAAGTTTTGTAATGTTGAATATGGACATGTAAGCTTCTTTTCTTTTAATCAAATCAAGCTTCATGTTCTTATTTGAAAACAAATTTACAACTGATAGAATAAAGATTCAGATAGTGATTTTCTAAAGTTTCTATATTCTTATTATCCATATATTCTTATTTATTAATTATTTAGATAAATACACTTCGACACATTCAATGGATCTACATTTAAAGGTAGAAAAATGTTTAAAAAATGTAAAGAACAAGAAACTTTATTTTGTAATGATCTTGTTTAGAAAAGTAAAAAGGGCGATTCCAAAGAATGTTATTTTTGGTTTTCATTGTTTTGATTTATAAATTCAAATATATGTTGGTTTTGCTTAAAACATGAATCATCAGTTTTCATAAAACGGGGGAGCCACCATATTAAAATAAAAGCAACAATGTATAGTTAATGTTTAAATTCTTATCATAGAAACAGAGTTGACAGATTTCAAATATATCTTTTAAAAATTATAACATGTTTATTTTTTAAAATTATAACATGTTTTTATAATCGGATTTTTTTTTAAATTATATAAAGATAGAATATAAAATTATAACATGTTTTTACTACTTTTTAGTCCCTGAGTATAGCTAATCTTACATATTTACTGTTTAATTAATGTTTTAATAAATTATTGTTTAAAACTTATAAAGATATGATTGCCTAGATTCGACTTTCCAGAAATCCATTTTTAAGGTTAGTATCATTTTTTCTAGGCTAATTTGCACAAAATGGCAACATACATTACTCAATAATTAATATCTATCCTTTGCAGTTCCATATTTAATTCAATGATCTGATCAAAGGAGCCTTAAACAGGACCTATGATGATTTAGTTCATTTTGAAATCCTCGGGAGGGTAAACTAGTCAGATTTTTAAAAATACAATGTCGTGAAAAGAACAAATGAAAATAAGATTTCTAATTTATGCATTAACCTTCATATGGATATCTCTCTCACCTATCTCATTATTTTGATGAATTTACTGTAGATATTAACGTGTGACCAACTAGAAATTTGGGCAGATGTCCTTTTGGTATTTTAACTGCTGCTAACACATGATCTAACAAAATGCATCCATTTATAAAGTCAAAGATCTTATAGAATTTATAATGGGTGATAGTTTAATTTTAATCCAAAAGTTGAAGGTATCAAAATTTAATATATGGATTTTCTTTTGTTTGAAAAATACATTCAGATATAGCATTGTACTTTCATATATACGAGACAAAAAACAAAAGCTCAAAGGAATTAGGTAAGGTTTGTATGTTGCATGATTGTATATTGTTGGTTTGCAAATGCTTCAATTAAAGTATATTCACATGAAGATATTATATTACATTTTTAAATCTAGTTGTTGTCTTTGGTGATCAGGCCAAAGGCAAGACAAATAAGCTTATTTAGTGTGGAAAATGGCCTTCTTACCCCACGTTGAAGGTACATACCTCTATCGTTCTCAATGATAGCAACATACTTCTTTAACAAAAAATAGCAACATATTTGTTTTTTTTTTACAATATTGTGGGTACTAATAAGGAAGTGTGAGTAGGCTGTCCTTATAAGTAACAAATTGTAAGTATGTTGGTATTATAGGTTAGTTGTACACCAGAGTTAGTTTAATCCTTCTACCGCTTTCTCGATGCTAGGTCACCCTGTTTCGTTCTTCCACCATCGCTCACATGTAAGTTTTTGCTAATGTTTTTGAGGTCATTATGAGAATGATGAATTGGATTTTTGAATACTCATTTGTATATGAAATCACCTCTTTAATACCTATACATGCCTTTATATCTTGATATGATTTATTGAATAGGTTTGATTAGTTTATACAATCATTCTCCTGGAGACTAGGTTTAAAAACTTTCATTTACTCTCCATTTTATTCGTTTGTTTATTAATCACACATTTAGTTTATAGAATGTAAATTTTATTTTTATGATCTTACCTGTTATCCGAATATACATGAATTATTGGTTTGGCTTTTTGTGTGATCTCACGTGCTTATAGTTTTTTTTTTTGGTTTGTAACTCTTTTAGGGGGTGGAATTCAAATGAATGCATTTGCAGTAGCTGATGCAAATCGGAATGTTGGGGTAAATGGAATCAAGAACTGCAGATCTGTCCATTCCAAATTGTATATATTTTCAAAGTACAATATGGTTATTGGAAAAAATTGGAAGCACGCTCCTTTTTCTTGTATTTAAACGAAAACCATTATCACCCATGCAAAACATGGGCACCTACACAAGTATATATATTAAAGAAGTTAAAAGTTTGGAATAGTAAACTTGCATGTTTTTTTATCAACTTTGTCCTTCATTCTTTAGCCATTTTGACACTTTTGGTCCTTGCAATCAATTTTTTTTACATTTTTTAGGAACCTTTTAATATATAAAGTTTGGCCACAAAACTTTAAGTAATTGACAACTTTGGTCACTTTTCTAAAAACTTGCTAATTCCAACCCTTTTAATTCTTTAGTCATTTTGACACTTTTGGTCCTTGTAGTCAAAACTTTTACATTTTTTCATGAATTGACAACTTTGGTCCAATTTTTAAAAACTTGCTAATTCCAACCCTTTGAATTCTTTAGCCATTTTGACACTTTTGGTCATTGCAGACAAAACTTTTACATATTTTCATAAAAACAAAAAACGGCCCGAGACTTTTTGCCATCTGTCATTTTCTTCTTTTGGTATAATTTTTCTATATTGTTCCTCATATTTATTTTTTTTGATTTTTCCTACCTTTTATCTAGCTGTCTTCGTCTGTGAAAATTAGGGGTCGAAGTATCCCACCTGCATCTTTTAACAAAAACGACAATCAAATCAAACGCACACGACCTATGCGGAGCATGAGAAACATATCTAGTTGTAATTATCTATCTACTTTCAATTAATAAAGAGCAAAAACAATTGTAAGCTATATAAAAAGAGAAATTAATTATCCTCTTACTTTTTATTCCTATTGTTCTCCTATCTATTTTAGATGGTGACAAATGTCATTAAACTTAATTTAAATTTCATTGAAATGTTAAATTTATACACTTGTAAATTGTAATCATCGTAAATACGTATGAAGAAAAATAAGAACAAAAGGTAGGAGGATAGTTAATTTCTCATATAAAAAGAGAAATTAAATATCCTCCTACTTTTTATTACTATTGTGACATTCATAAAATTCAAACCAATTTAAAACTTTTTCAACCAATTAAAAACATTAATTATTACAAAATGTTTTCAAAATAGTTCATGCCAGAGTATCCCATAAATCAAAATCAAAAAATATGAGGAGCTGTACGATCACGCCTTCGCCTTCTCACGATCATCTGGAGTACCTAAAACTAAAACTAAAACTGTAAGCCCGAAACTTAGTGAGTTCCCCCAAAATACCCGTACACACAACAATATACACATAATCACAAACAACATGCTATGGGTCCAATCAACCATTGGGTTGGAATACCCCAGACCCTCAACCATCGTGTTGGAATGCCAACATACTATGGGTCCACTCATCCTCGGGATGGAATACCCTTGGCCCACAACCATCGGGTTGGAATGCCCAAGTCTGTTGGCTCTCGCACAAAGCAGATAAGCCTCAACCACCAATCAAACATGTGCATATATATCAGATAATCACATAATAGTCTATAGACAGGCAAACCGATCTAACAAATCATAACAACATAATAACATCCTATCTACCACGATACCGATCTAACAGATCATAACAACATAATACCATCCTATCCACCAGGATACTGATCTAATAGATCATACTAGCATAACATATTAGGATAACAATCCAAAAGGGTCAGCCTTGGTGCCTTAGACCCTTGAGTATACTGAGGAAAACTCACCTCACAACTGTCAGACTGTAGTGATAAGATCAAACTCTCGAATCACAACCATGAACTCCACCACCTATATTCACCATAGGACCACTTGCACAAATTCCCAATTTACTAAAATACCTTCAGAAGTCAAACTGGTCAACCTTTGGTCAAAGTCAAATTCAACGGTCAAGGTTAACTGTCCATGTTGACCTAACTCGTCGAGTCCTTCTAGAACTCGAGAAATCGTGAAAACCCTAGTTGACTCGCCGAGTTTCCATACAACTCGTCGAGTCTGTGCGTGTCCATAAGTCGGGAAAACCCTAACTGACTCGTCGAGTCGTCTCACTGACTCGCTGAGTCCATGCAGAAATCAACAACGACCAATCTTCATCGGACTCGTCGACTAGACCATGAAACTCATCGAGCCCCATCAACCCATTCCCCATTCAGCCGTTTTTAAGTTACCCCAATGCTCCAAAATGCAGATCTAACCTCCTAGGGCATGCTTTCCACGTAAAGTTGCAAACTTTATGTGCGTGCATGATCCTAAATGCCACAACTAAGTTAAAGGAAAGGTTTAACCCAAAGAGAAGGGCCCAAGCTTGCTAAATCTAATAACTTTATGGCTATAAGGACTTAGAGAAGTCCAGATATGAAGTTACAACTTCAGATCATGACCAATACCCGAAATGGTTCACATATATTTAAAAATTGCCCTAAACTTAAGCATGTAGAGATCTAACTAGAGGTAAGTCAAGGTAACGACTTGTTACTTTCAAAATGATGCCAAGATGAAGTAAAGTCAGATCCTCAAGCTTTTCTTTGCTCCAAGCTACTTAGACTTCAAGCCTTCTTCACAAAAACCACTTTCCAAGCTTTTTCATACACACAAATGGAGGGTATTCGAGATTTGGGTTTTCTAGACTCAAGGGGCACAGTAAGGGAGGTTGATGACCCTTTAAATAGGGTGCAGAACCCCCAAAATTAGGGTTTCTTTTTCCAGCTCCTAGTCGTCGAGCCAGGGTACTCCAACTCGCCAAGTAGGTCCAATAATCCACGCGCGCTAACCCGCCTTACACGATGAGTTAGGCTAACCAAATCGTCGAGTAGGTCCATAAACATGTATACAAGGTTTTACAACTTATACTTGAGAGTCGGGGTGTTACAATTCTCCCCCACTTGAACTAGACTTCATCCTCGAAGTCTGTTGTAGCACAATTCTGGATAGTGCTCTCGCATCTCTGCCTCCGGCTCCCACATCCACTCGGATCCCCTCCTATGCTCCCACTGTATCTTTACCAAAGATACTTCCTTGTTCTGTAGAACCTTTACCTTCCTCTCAAGAAAGGCCACCAGCCTCTCCATGTAATTCAGACGCTCATCAACCTGAATATCATCTAACAATACTATCGCCTCCTCATCTGGTATACACTTTCGCAACTGCGAAACGTGAAAATTGTTGTGAATCTGATTGAGCTTCTCTGGGAGGTCCAGTCTATACGCCACCTTGCCAACCCTGGCAATGATCTTGAATGGCCCTATGTATCGGGGACCCAATTTCCCCCTCTTCCAGAAGCGAATCACACCCTTCCAGGGTGAGACCTTCAGGAGTACCATGTCACCCACCTAGAATTCCAGCTCATACTAGCATCTGTCCGCGTAACTCTTCTGCCGACTCTGAGCGATCTGCAGCCGCTGTCTGATCTGTTGAATCCTCTCGGTAGTCTGCATAACTACCTCTATCCGTCCCATCACCTTGTGACCAATCTCACCCCAACAAACTGGGGTGCGACATCTCCGTCCATACAACAACTCATATAGTGGAGCACCTATGTTGGAATGAAAGTTGTTGTTGTAGGAGAACTCTACAAGGGGTAGGTGGGAGTCCCAGCTCCCACCGAAGTCAATAACGCATGCTCTCATCATATCCTCAAGAGTCTGTATGGTCCGCTCACTCTGGTTGTTTGTCTGCGGATGATAGGTTGTACTAAAATGCAGCCGCATGCCCAGTTCCTCATGGAACTTCTGCAAGAAACGGGAGGTGAACCGAACATCGCAGTCTAAGACAATAGTGACCGACACCCTATGGCGAGCAACAATCTCGCAGATATACAAGTCGGCCAGCTTCTCGGCCGATGAACTCTCCTATATCGCTAGAAAGTGGGCGCTCTTGGTCAATCGATTCACGATGACCCAAAATAATGTCGAAGCCCTTTGCCGTCCTCGACAGCTTGGTGATAAAATCCATCATGATATGCTCCCATTTCCACATGGGAACCTCTAGAGGCTGCAGCTTGCCATGCGACCTCTGGTGCTCGGCCTTGACCATCCTACAGGTCTGGTACCTCTCCACGTACCATGCGATTTCTCGCTTCATGCACGACAACCAATGATAAAAACAGAAAATACCCTCAATACCCGAACAAGTACTATGACTTTCACAAGAAGTTGGGTCACGCGACGGAGGATTGTGGGAGTTTAAAAAGAGAAAAAGAGAAAAAGCGATCGCTAAGAGTTGACGAGTGACAATAAAGAGAGACGATACACCAAAGTATGACGTTGAAATTACCATGGTGCAAGGCGATGAAGATCTTGACGACAAGTTAATACGGAAGAAAAATGTAACTAGCATTGAGTTCGGCCTTCATGATCCAATACCTTTCGATCATAAAGGGACAGAGCTTCTGATAACTAAAGCAACAATAGGAAGAACATTGATTAGAAGGGTTTACGTGGATAACAGAATTGCTATCAATGTAATGTACGAACATTGCTTGAAAGGACTACCTCTGGATATCCAAATATACCTCAAGCCTACCACAGGTGCAGTGGTAGGATTCACGGGCCAATCCATATGGCCGAGAGGGAAAATCTTGCTACCTTTCACATTGTAGGACTATCGAGGCAACATTCGGAAAACCATATTAACGTAATTTGTAGTGGTACAAGCACCCTCTCCCTATAACATACTCTTGGGAAGAACCGGCTTGTGGAAGCTTCAAGCAGTTTCATCCACAGTGCATGGTTTACTCAAATTCCCTACTGAAGAAGGGGTGACGATAGTTCAAAACACCACCCCAGGACCTCCTGAGCATATCCATGTTGTATAACCGGAGCAAGCTGAGCCCATGGAAGAAGAAGGAGTTTCTTCAGTAGACAGTGAGGAGGTAATTGTCAATAAAAGCCACAAGGATCATACAATCAAAGTATGGGTCAAGCTCTATAAGGGGTTGCGAGAAGGATTAATGACAATATTATGAAAATACCAAGATATGTTTGCAAGGACAACCGCAGATATGACAAGTATCCCAAGGTCAATAATAGAGCATCATTTGAATATCGATTCCTCATGCACACCAGTAAAACAAAAGAAGCGTATCATGGCCAAAGAAAGAAACGAAATCATCAACAAGGAAGTAGAAGATTTAGTAAGAGTCGGAGTCATGAGAGCCACACAATTCCCAAAGTGGATCTCCAATCCGGTGCTAGTAAAGAAAGCGAACGAAACGATGAGAATGTGTGTTGATTTCACCGATCTCAATAAAGCTTGCCCAAAAGACAATTACCCCCTTCCAGAAATTGAAAACATATATAATAACAGCATGTCAGGTCCAATCAACCATCGGTTTGGAATACCCCCAGGCCCAATCAACCACCGGGTTGGAATGTCAATATACTATGAGTCCAGTCAACCATCGGGTTGGAATACCAATCTACAACGGGTACTGTCATCCTCAGGATGGAATACCCTCGAGCCCAATCAACCATCATGTTGGTATGCCCCCGGCCTGTTGGTTTACGCACAAAGTAGTAAAGCCTCAACTATTGACCAAATATGTGCACATATAACATATAACATATAATGTAACGTCCCAAAAATATGATCCAAAATTTTCATTTTTAATTCAAAGAAAACAATATACCAAAAATATTATCCATACAACTCAAAAGAAAATAAGTATATCATCATCATAATTGCAACACCCATAAAATTCATGAAAAATTTTAAACTTTTAAAAACAAACCACAACCATCATTGTTTACAAATTGTTTTCAAAATAAGTTTCACATTAGAGAAATCCCAAAATCGTAAATCAAAATATGAGGAGGCGCATGATCACGCTTTCGCCTTTCCGCGATCCTCTGAAGTACCTGAAACATAATCCAAAACTGTAAGCCCAAAGCTTAGCGAGTTCCCCCAAAATACCAATACATAATAAATAGCAAAAATCTAATAACAACATATTATGGGCCCAATAAACCATTGGGTTGGAATACCGCAGGCCCCTCAACCATCGGGTTGGAATGCTCACATAATATGGGTTTAATCAACCATCGGGTTGGAATACCCCAGGCCCCTCAACCATCGGGTTACAATGCCAACATACTATGGGTCCGATCATCCACCCTAGGCCCTCAACCATCGGGTTGGAATGCCCCGGCCCGTTGGCTTATGCACAAAGCGACAAAGCCTCAGCCACCAACCAATCATGTGCACACATAACAGATAATCATATAACAGTCTACAACCAGTCAAACAGATCCAACAGACCACTAAGCATAGCATTATCCTATCTACCATGATGCTGATCTAACAGATCATAACAACATAGCAACATGCATAACATAATATCAATCCACTGGGCCGACATTGGTGCCTTTGACCTGCTAGTATAGTGAGGAAAAATCACCTCACAAACAACACTGACTGATAAGATCCAACTCTCAAATCTCAGCCCCTGACTCAAATGCATACAACCACCATGTGACCATTTCCTTCAAAACTCCGAAATACCCAAAATGCCCTCAAAATTCAAACTTGCTCAACCATGGTCAAAGTCAAAGTCAACAGTCAAGGTCAACATTCCATGTTGACCCAACTCGTCAAGTGCACCTATCAACTCATCAAGTTCCTTTAGTATTCAGAAAGTCAGGAAAAACCCCAGCCAACTCGCCGAGTTGGCTGGAAAACTCGTCGAGTTTAACCCTCTTACTCATTCAGTCCTTTTTCATTAAGTCCAACATTTCAAGATGTAGATCTAGCACCCAAGAGCTGGAAAGTCACGTAAAGTTGCCAACTTTACATTCATGCATGCCCCAAAGAGGCTCTAACTCTCAAGGAAAGCTTAATAAGGGATATTAAGCATGAAAGAGGCCTAAAACTCAATAAAGTTTGCAACTTTAAGCCAAAAGATGCCACCAAACGTCCAAATCTAAGTGATAACTCCATGAAATGCTCAACCCCATGAATAATCCAAAAAAGTGAGTCAAATATGACAATAAACTTCCAAGGAAGATATCTAAGCAAATAGATGATCAAGTTTTCGACTTTTTACCTCAGAAGAGTAGCTAAAATCAAGGAGATTCTGGATTTATAGCTTTCCTTTCAAGCTAGGCACCACCAACTTCAAGATCTTTCAAAAATGAGACCAAAAGAAGCAAATTTTAAGCTCACACACTCAACCTGGGTAAGATGCACGGATTCTAGGGTTTTTGGAAAGAGGAGGCAATTAGGGAGGCCATAAATGGGAATTAATGCCTTTAAATAGGGTGCAACACCCTAAAAATTAGGGTTTCATATTCAGCCACCAACTTATCGAGTGTTCCTCTCCAACTCGTCGAGTTGGTCCAAAAGATCATCGACCCAAAAACTTTCAACAAGTCGAGTTGAGGCCATCAACTCGACGAGTTCCAAGGAAAATTTGCCTTTTTAATAAAAATTCTCATACCTAGGAATGAGGATGTTACAATAACAATCAGAGTAATATCTCAAAAGCGGAATCCATATGGTGTGTGATGTAGTCATCCCGAGCTCTTCTTCTTGGAACCAGAAGTACCTGAAACATAAATTGAAAACAATAGCCACAAAGCTTAGTGAGTTCCCCAAACCACCCCATACCAAACATATTAAAACATATATTGGGCCCCCACCCTACATCGGGCCTCGCCCAACATCGAGCCCCGCCGAGTTTACAGATATGTTATTCTCAGGCCTCGCCTGTCATTGGGCCTCGCCCACTATACACATACAATATATATCACATAATCATGCTAACATATATAATGATCACAAAATAATAACATATGTTCCAATTATCGGGCCTCACCCGACATCGAGCCCCACCTGGTATACATACCAACACATAACACATACAAGGGTCACACAGACTTGTAGCATCCTAGCATAATCAGTAAGGGCCAACATTGGTGCCATAGACCCGCTAAACTCAATGAGGAAACTCACTTTGAATGATGAATCTCACTAAAGATCCCTAGTTGTTGTCTTGACGACTCCCCGAGCTATTAGTAAAAATAACACCCTATTAACACTTGGGTTCCAATCTATGTCCAATAATCCATAGTTGGTGTAAAATGACCATTTTACCCCTAACCTAGTTTGATCCAAGACTAAGGCCAGATCCACGATCTAAAAGGCTCAAAACCAAATAATCATCCAAGGCCCACTTATTTCCAAATTTTCCAAATTGGGCCCAAAGCCATATATGGGCCTTACCCTAAAGCTCAATAATTTTCCTTAGTCCAGACTCTTAGCCCAAAGCTTGATTTCAAAAGGCCCACTAAGTCCCAAAGCAACAAGGTCCAAAGAAATGACCCAACCGAGGCCCAAAAATTGCGAAGTCCATCAGACTGAGTACATAGGGCATACTCAGATGTACGCTAAGCGTACAGGCTAAACGACTTGTACACCATGCGTACCAACTTATACACCCATCGTACTCACCCAATATGTCTATATCCACATCAAGCACTTAATGCTTAAGACCAAAAGCTCAAATCATAGATCTAAGTCCCAAAAAGTGTCAAAAATCATAAAGTCGTTGACTTGATGACTTTGCATGCCCTAAAAGGTCCCAACTTCGAAACTTAGCATTCTACTTCCATAAAATGAACTCAAACTCATTCATAGGGAATTATAACCCCTAAAGGTGTCAACTTTATGAATCTAGGACCATAGAAACACCAACAGTGGCAACTCTAAGTTCTCGGAGTGGTATCAAACCGCTAGATCTCAGCCATGGGACCAAGAAGGGTCCAAAACTTAAACAAGGATGATCTAAGCTTCTAAAGAACAAGATCAAATCTTTATACATTAAACAAGCTAGAAATGGAGCAGATGATCTAGATCCACAAGCTCTTCCTTGATCCACCACCTTGAACTAATCTTCTCCTACTTGAAAATGGATCAAAATACACCAAAATAGACATTATAAGCTCATAATGCAAGAGAGAGGCTTATGGTTTCGATATAGGGCTAGGAAAATAGAGGAGGCTAAGAAATGAGGGTTTCATGGTCCATAATGATGTTTATATAGTGTCCAACCTCGAGAATTAGGGTTTCTAAATCACCCACGTACCCCCCGCGTACATACACGTACGCCCAGCGTACGTGTCCGGAGTCCCGATTTCGCCTCGCATGAGTACGCTAAGTGTACCATGTGGTACACCCTGCATACTCTCTTTACAACTTGTACACCAAGCGTACCATGTGGTACACCCCTCGTACTCTCTTTACAACTTGTACGCCAAGCGTACCATGTGGTACGCCCCGCGTACAACACAAGGACTAAAATGGAGTAATTAAATAATACAAGGGTAAAAGAGAAACTTACTAGGATTCAAGTGTTACATATAATAACAGTCTATAGACAATCAGGCAGATCTACATACGACTAAGCATAATATCATCCTATATACCAGGATACCGATCTAACAGATCACTACAACATGATAACATACATAACATGATATCAAATCCAAAGGGTCGGCCTTGGTGCCTTCGACCTGCAAGTATAGTGAGGAAAATTCACCTTACAAACTGGAAAAAAGCTGGTGAGGTCTCGACTCATAATCGCAACTCTAACTAACACCTATTCCAACCAAGTGACCAATTTCCATCAAAATCCCAAAATACCCTTAAGGTCAAACTTGGTCAGACTCAAGGTCAAACTGGTCAAAATCCATAAATCAACCGAGTCAGCCCAATCAAGTCAACTCAGCCGAGTCAACTTAGCAAGCGTATGTTGGACGTACTCTGGAGGTATGTTGGGCATACTCCTCCTCTTGACCAAAAACGGGTCCGTTGACCGTGTATGCTGGGCGTACACCCAAGTACACACGACGTAACCCCATACTTCCTTTTTCTTCATTAAGTTCTTAATACAACGTCTTAACATGTCCAAATGCAGATCCACGATCAAAATGTCATTAGGAGTCATAAAGTTTCCAACTTTATGACCTTGCATGCTCAATAAGTGCTTAATCCATAAAAACCCAACATCTTAATGCCTTAAGACCCTTCATAGCATGCATGGGACAAAACCAACCATTTGGACTTCATTTTTATGACTTAATACCCCTCCTAGGGTTTAAAAGGACAACTTAATGGTCAAGAACATGCCATGCTCAAGATCTATCATTTTGGGACCAAAAAGCTTCATAAAGACATCCCAATCTAGATCTATATGATAGAGGGGTAAAGTTGCAAGATTTATACCTTAGAAAGGTTGCAAATGATGTAGAAACCCTAGATCCAAAGTGCTTCACTCCAAGATGAGCTTAACTTCCTTCCTTCTTCTTCTAAGCACTAAAACACACACTCTTAGGATTGAAATAGTTTCTCAAGGTGAACTAGGGTTGCAAACTGTATCAAGAGAGATGGAGGCTAATGAGGTGAGGGAAAATGAAGCCATAAGTGTGTTTAAATGCGAGCTAAACCCTAAAAATTAGGGTTTCCAAACCTAAAAAGTACGCCCAACGTACAACATATACGCCCAACGTACACACGTACACATGGCGTACTCCCCTAAGGCGTATTTACTAAAATGCCACTAAGGCTCATTTTGCACACTTTCTTGAACTTAGGGACCAAAATGCAACATAATTAAATTATAGGGTTAAAAATAGAAGTACCTTATCATCGAGATGTTACAATTTTCCCACTTTGGGGTACATGGCAAAATGAATTATTGATAATGAAATGTAATGCTTTGATATATGAAATGTTTTGAAATAAAAGTGTTAAATGTTTTCTAAAAAGAACATTTTGAAAGAATGCCTTGAAAGTAAGAACACTTTGAAAATAAATAATGTTTTGATAATGTGTTTGAAATGAGTATTTTGATACTGAAATATGAAATATGCAAATCATGGAAAGTAATGACAAGAATTGGAAACTAATGAAAAGGAATGGAAAGTAATGTAACGAATTGGAAAGTAATGAAATGAAAATTGTTCGGGCCATGATACCTCATAAAAGGCACTATCGGGGTGGCGCCTTCCCATTGCGATATAGATGTCCTAATGGAAATGATGTATTGGTGGATTGATTTGTTCTTTCCACCTTGGTCTAGACTTGGAAGTGGTTCTTTTATTGGACGTAGACCCTAAGTATAAAAATGACAACCGTTTAATATCAGAATTAGCCCTTAATGATAAAATAAAATGGAATATGGAAAGATGTCTTCTGAAATAATGATAAGATATGAAATGAAGTTAAATGGTATTTATGATGTGTACGAAACGGGTTTTCCTTGAAAATGCTTGAAACTGATTTATGGTATAAAACTATGTTTTGCAAAGGTAAAACATTTTTTATGAAATTGTGATAAATATTTTGGGTCACTAACCCACGTAGCTTATGAGACATTATTGTCTTACGTATCTCTTTTTAATATCATGTATATTAGGTTACACTAAAGGAAAGAGGATGATAGATGGAAGTTAGAAGTCAAGTGATAGATAATGGAGTGGAACTTGTTAAGTTCATTGTTAATTGTCTTGATGTAATTTTTATTTGCTTGCTATGGTTGTATTGATGCTTAATGGTAGCACCCTATGTTTTAAATTTGCAAATGTTTTTGTGGGACCGGTTTTTGTTAAATTTGTTAACACCCGAATGTTCTTAAAACCATAGGATTTAATGATGGATTTTAGCCATAAGAACCTTCCTATGTGCGCATGCAAAACCCTAATGCTTGGATCTAGGTTTTCTAATTAAACATGCTTTGAATCCAAGACTTCTAATGACTAATTAGGTATAGAATAATACAAAATCAGATCTAGAAGTTTACCTTTGAATCTCTTGTTTTGATCTTGTTGTCTTGGAGCTCTAGAGTCACAATTGTCACTCCTCTAATGGCTTACAAACACCAAATAGCAATGAAGATGATTTGAGAGAGAGAAAAGGAGGAGGAAATCGGCCAGGGTTTCTTTCTTCTTAAGAGGTGTCGACTTCCCTTTGCCATAGGGTCTATTTATACTTGTAGACTCCTTAAGGGTTTCACCTTAAACCCTAATTGGATAATCCTTGCCTTAAAGCAATCCAAATCCTTACCATAGATAAGTCATGGACGATTTTGAGCTATCCAAAGCTCTAGAATCCGTCCAATCCCTATCTCTTAAGGATTTACAGTCTAAAGTGTAACTATCAAACAATTGACAGTTTATACCCTCTTATTTAATTAATCTCTTTAAGTCACCAAATTAATACTAATTAATTTATGACTTATATTAATCAAATAACAATATTATTATTCCTTATATTATTCTCATAATATATTAATAATATTTACTCTCTCATAATAAATCATCCTATCAAGTTGCTATGGTGAAGGCAACCCAAAAGGACCATGCACAATCGGGTCAAATACTTGCCTAATATAGTTGCAGCCTTAGACACTATTCCAACAGTCTCCCACTTGGATAAGTCTAGTAACTATATGCACAAGTACAACTCGATCTGCAATCGTAGCTCTCAAAGACGCTGTCAAACTCTGATCTAATCAATCTTGTCCTTTAGATAAGGGATCGTACAGTCCTCTGTTAGATATCATGCTGACAATTCTATGGAATGATTAGTCTAGCATTTTGGTTTCTCGATCTCTGATTTATTTGACATAGAACTTAATTGAACACATCAATTCAGTTCTGACCGGGCCCGACACATAAGTCAAATCAAATCATCGAGCGGCTGAGATATCGCTTTTACCTTCTTAGGATAAAAGTTACAGATAAACTTCGACTCATATGCATTTACTTATTCATTAATCAACTATACACAACAATGCGTTTTATAACACCGAGTTACTGATGTGTTTTCGCATTATCAATGTACAACCAATTAACAAATAACAAACCATATATCTAGGTTTTAAGACTATATGATATTATCGTCTTGCGATCACCCTTTTATATCATATTCCATAAGGTGATTCCAGCAAGCACGGGTTTGTTCCAATGCTCAAAACCAGTTCATAAGCACTCATGAACGTCGCAGCAATCTTTTGCTATGTCTAATACCATTAAGACAATCTACACACCGATTCATGACAATCTTCATTCATATCTACTTCCAACATATGAACGATTGTGGACAATTTGAATAATTCGATTCTTCTTAACAAATTCAATTATTCTGGAAGTCAAAACATGCAAAGTGAAACAATAGTTAAACAATTAACATAAGACAGTAACATTACTCATAAATAATACTCCTTTATTTAATCATCAAATGTTAACTACATTTATCTATTACACATTTCTAATACTATCTAATCGATACTAATATCATCCTTCAAGCCAATACTCCTAACATGCTGCAAGTGCTTAACCCTGCTCAGTCCCTTCGTAAGCGGATCTGCTGGGTTATCTTCTGATGATATCCTCTTAACCACGAGTTGTCCTTCTTCTACTCGATGTCTAATAAAGTGATATTTTCTGTCGATATGTCTTGATCTACCATGATCCCTCGGTTCCTTGGTCAAGGAAACCGCTCTTTCATTATCACAGAAAATTTCCATGGGCTCCTTTATGGCAGGTACAACCCCAAGATCACCGATGAACTTCTTCAACCATATTGCCTCCTTTGACGCTTCGCTCGCTGCAATGTACTCTGATTAGCACGTTGAATCAGCTATGGTTTCTTGCTTGGAACTTTTCCAAGTCACTGCTCCTCCATTCAGGGTAAAGACCCAGCCCGACTGCGAACAGTAGTTGTCCCTGTCGGTCTGAAAGCTGGCGTCACTATACCCTCGCACCTTCAAGTCATCACTCCCTCCGAGGACTAAAAACCATTCCTTCGTCCTCCGAAGGTACTTAAGGATATTCTTGACCGCAATCCAATGGGCTCTGCCAGGGTTCCCTTGATATCTACTAACCATGCTCAAAGCAAAGGCTACATCAGGGCGAGTACAAGTCATAGCGTACATGATTGAGCCAACTATGGAAGCGTATGGAAATCGGCTCATTTCTGCTATTTCAGCTTCGGTACTCGGACTTTGAGTCTTACTCAACTTGGCATTACTTTGTATCGGCAATTCTCCCTTCTTCGAGTTTTCCATACTAAAACGTTTTAGTACTTTATCTAAGTAAGTGTTCTGACTAAGTCCTATTAGTCTCTTACCTCGTTCTCTCACTATCCTTATTCCCAGAATATAGGAAGCCTCTCCGAGGTCCTTCATAGCGAAACAATTCCCGAGCCAGGACTTAACCTCCTGCAGAGTCGGGACGTCGTTTCCTATGAGTAGTATGTCATCGACATACAAAACGAGGAAGCTTACTATACTCCCACTGGCTTTGACATATACACATGATTCATCTTCGCTTCATACAAATCCAAACTCTTTGAATTTCTCATCGAAGCAAAGATTCCATCTGCGAGACGCTTGCTTAAGTCCATAAATGGACTTCTCAAGCTTACACACTCTATTCGGATGCTTCGGATCCACAAACCCCTCTGGCTGAGCCATGTAAACATTCTCAACCAACTTTCCGTTAAGAAAAGCGGTCTTGACATCCATTTGCCAAATCTCATAATCATGAAATGCGGCAATCGCTAGCATCACTCTAATAGATTTTATCTTCGCAACTGGTGAGAAGGTCTCATCATAGTCAACTGTGGGAGTTTGAGTAAAGACCTTCGCGACCAATCGCGCTTTATATGTGTGTACGTTTCCATCCACGTCGGTCTTCTTCTTGAAGATCCATTTGCACCCAACGGTCTTACGTCCGGGCACATAATCAACCAAATTCCAAACTTGGTTATCATACATGGATTGGATCTCGCTATCCATTGCCTCTTTCCATTTCGCAGACTCTGGGCCTGCCATGGCTTCCTTATAGCTATTAGGTTCATCAAGGTTTATTAGTGTACCATCACTAATATACGTGTCCCCTTCGGTAGTAATATGAAAACCATAAACTGCGGTAGAGGTTCCTTCATCTATCGACTCTTGAATCACTTCAAGTTCGATTTGCCTCCCACTGTCTCCTTGGCTTATGAGTTCTCGCTTTCGGAAAACTCCTCTCCTCGCAACGAAGACAACATTGTCCTTCGGTCTATAGAAGAGATATCCAAAGGATTTCTGCGGGTAGCCGATGAAAATACATCGCTCACTATGAGGTTCGAGCTTGTCGTGAGCATCTCGTCTTACGAAAGCCTCGCAACCCCAAACCTTGATATGTGCTAACGAGGGAGCTTTCCCTGTCCATATCTCGTGAGGTGTTTTGGCAACCTTCTTAGTAGGGACTCGGTTAAGGATATGGGCGGCAGTCTCTAAGGCATACCCCCAAAAAGAGATAGATAGTGAAGCACGACTCATCATATAGCGAACCATATCCAATAAGGTTCGATTATGCCTTTCTGCCACACCATTCAGTTGTGGTGTCCTAGGTGGCGTCAATTGTGAAACTATTCCACACTCCTTGAGATAATCATGGAATTCAAGACTTAGGTACTCTCCTCCTCGATCGGATCGAAGCATCTTGATTTTCCTGCCCAATTGATTCTCCACTTCATTCTTGAACTCTTTGAACTTTTCAAAAGTTTCTGACTTTTGCTTGATTAAGTAGATATATCCATATCTACTATAGTCATCGGTAAGAGTCACGTAGAAGCGGTTCCCATCCTTCGTGGTTAATCTAAATGGTCCACATACATCGGTATGTATTAGGTCCAATAGACCCTCACCCCTTTCGCAAGTACTTGTGAAGGGTGACTTAGTCATCTTTCCAAGTAAACAAGACTCGCACGTGTCATCTTCCCTAAGGTCGAATGACTCCAACACTCCATCCTTTTGGAGTTGGGCTATGCGTTTCTTGTTGACATGTCCAAGACGACAATGCCACAAGGATGATCTATCCATACTATTGGAAGAATCTATGTTCAAAACAACATTTCCTAAGTTATCAACAATCATAACAGTTTCATATATTCCATTACATGGTATAGCTTCAAAATAAAAAAACACCATTTAGATAAGCTAAAATAGAACCATTCTCATTATTAAAAGAAAATCTAAAACCTTGTCTAAACAAACCATGAAATAAAATTATGTTGCTAGCCATTTCTGGCGAATAGCAACAATTGTTCAAATCTAAACATAAACTATTCCTAAGCACTAAAGAATACACTTCAATCTTGGTCACAGGCGACGATCTTCTGTTCCCCATGATTAGATTGATCCTTCCTTGCTCCACATCCCTACTTCTTCTTAGTCCTTGCACATTAGAGCAAATGTGGTAACCACAACCGGTATCAAGAACCCAAGAAATAACATGATTAGAATCGTTAGATTTAATTGTGTATATACCTGCGAAAGATGGCTTGATCTTTCCTTCCTTGATGGCTTGCAGGTACTCTGGGCAGCTTCTCTTCCAATGTCCTATCTTGTGGCAGTGGTGGCACTCTGCCTCCTTTGGGTTAGGGCAGGGCTTAGCAGGATCAACTTTGGTCCCACTAGAAGAGGCACCATCTCGGGCTTTAACCTTACGATAGTTCTTAGACGAAGCCTTCCTCTTCTTTCCCTTTCCTTGTCCAATAGCCAAGACAGGAGCAGCGGGCGGATTGGGAGTTGGTGCAACAGACTTGTCCTTGAAGTTGCTCTTAGCGACCCTCAAGAGACCTTGGAGTTTGCTTAGGGTGACCTCCTCTTTGTTCATGTGGTAGGTCATCCTAAATTGATTGTAGCTCGGAGGCAAAGAGTGAAGCACCATGTCGATCGCCAAGTCTTCCCCAAAGTCAACATTTAACTTGCGAAGGCGGTCGACATACCTTTGCATCTTTTGCAGGTGCACGGTAAGAGACTCTCCATGACCCATCTTAGCGGAAATCATGTTAGTGAACATCTCATAACGCTCTTGTCTCGCGTTTTGGTGGTATCTCTCCAATAAGTCTTGATGCATCTCGTACGGGTACATGTCCTCATAGGACTTTTGGAATTCGGAGTTCATAGTGGCTATCATGATGCAATGTACCTTCGTTGCATCTCGCTCGTGAGTTTCAAAAGTGGTCATCTCAACCGGAGTAGCGATTTCAGGGTTGATTTTCTCGAGCTTCTCATCGAGGACATACTCCTTATCCTCATAGCGAGCAATGGTGCGAATGTATCTTATCCATTCGCTAAAGTTCGTCCCATCGAAAGTGACCTTTTGACAAAGGCTCATCAATGTGAAAGAACTAGCAGCAGCGTTGTTTGCATTCGACATCTACAAATAGAAAGGACAAAGATAGATTAGATTATGAATCCCTAATTATCACCCAATAAGAAAAATTAGGGCTAGGATCCAACAACAATATTTACATATTAGAAAAGGGATGCTGTAATCTAACATGCAAATAATATGAAGGTAAGTGAATGACGATTCACTAATTCTCCACCATATAAACATAACTTTAAGTACTAAATGTATTGAGAATTCCTAGGTTCGGATGAGATTCATTGAAACTATTCAATGCCATGTTTAAATCTCATTATGCCCCTCTTGTTTGTGACTGGGATACCGAGGATCACAAAGCGGGTGTGAATTACAATGCAAATTCACATGGTGCCTTCATCGTAACGATCACCTATTCGATGTGCCGGTAAACCGTACACGCTCCATCGAACTATGATAAACAATGAATCACCCTTTTCCACCTTCGCTTAGAACCAATTAGTGTGCCGGTAAACCACACACGCTCCACTAACTTCTTAGCAAGGGTGCAAAGTGTAATTTCATGGGATTGCATCAATTCACTTTTCCTAAAGTAACTAAGATTGGGAAATTTAAAAAAAAATTGTGTAGTTACTTTGTATTTTATATTATACTTTTAATGAGAGGATGAGGTTGCCCTATCCTACCCGTTCGGCTAACGACCCTCCACCGATCAAGCAAGCGGTGGGTGTGAGTGTACACCCATTAAGCGTCATTTTATAGGCCGCAACCTTATACCCACCTCATAGATCGGCTTCGTGAATGAGGCCTACTAACGGTAAGACTACCATTTAGTTATACATATATATATATATATATATATATATATATATATATATATATATATATCTTGTAATATTAGTATAAGGTTGTATTTTAAACTTTTAAAATCTAAGGTTTGAAATTTAAATTGTCTAAATTAAAATTTTTAATCACAAAACATAAATTTAAAAACTTGAGGACAAGTTTTAAACATTTAAAATGTGACAACCCGAAATTTCCATTCTGAACAAACCATATCAATCCAATAGAACTTAGATCAGTTACAGTGAAATTCCAGACTTCGAGTATAAGTTTGGCAGTTTTTCAGGATTTACACTTAAGGAGATATCAAGAGAGTGGATGCACTAGGGTTTAGTGCAACACTATTATTCCAATACTCTAGGATAGTAGAGTTCATTCCAGGAATAAAAATATTTTCTGCCAAAAATATCTCAGGACTATAAATAGAATTCTGAACCAAATTCATTCATTATTCGCATTTCCAACTAGAGAAAAGCCGTTTTCTCTCTCACGGATCTTCGGGTTTTTATCCCAAATCGTGAGTACACTTATCTAGTTGTCTTATAATGCTTATTATGTGCTTAATAACTTAGATTACATATCAAATCTGTGAGATTCGGGAGTTTACCGCCCAAGAACGTTCTTGGAGAGTAAACTCCAAAATGAGGCTTAAATGCTACCTAGTCTTTTCCCCATGATAAGTAACAAACTTAGGCTTATTTATAAATGTATTTAGGACTAGAAAACTATCCAAAACCCCAAGATTTGGGAGTTTACCGCCCAAGAACACTTGGGGAGTAAACTCCATTTTAAGAGCCAAAAGAGTCCCAATGCTTCTCAAAGCCTCAGATCTCAAACTAGAAGCCTACATTACATGTTTAGACCACCAAATCAATCAATATTCAAGGGAGAAAGAGAGTTCACGACCCAAAAGGTTCTAGGGCCGTGAACTCCAATAAATGGTGCCAAATGGTGCCATAATTCCTCCTAAATCCTTGAACAATTGCCTAGAACATATCCTATGTGAGTATGGGACTTGAAAGCATCAAAAACATCATTCCAAGTGAGTTTACGGCCGTAAACTCCAAGGGAATATGGTCCCAGGGCCGTAAACTCCTAAAAGGAGTTATATAATGCCCTAAACTCTTCCATAGACCAAGCCATTAAGTAGAAATGCTTATTAGGGCCTTATAGAGCATCAAACATCAAATAGACACATAGGTATGAGTTCACGGCCGTAAACTCATGAGTTTATGATCGTAAACTCATTTGGTAGTGTCATTAGGGTCGTGAACTTCATGGTGGAGTTTTCCTTGAGCCCTACACACCATAGCTTCCCCCACAAACACTTAGATGCAATCCTAGAGGCTAATAACACTTGATAAAGGTGTTTAGAATGTCCTAGGGTGTCTTGACTTGTTTATTAGTTGTTTATAGACTAATTTGTTACATATATGTGAAATTATATGTTAATTAGGATCATAGAGTGTGTTCAAGACTTCACTTGACACCTAGCTGTCCTACCTCTTCAGTTCATCTGTATCACCCATAACAGGTGAGTTCATACCCCTTAATCAATGTTTTAACTATTTTTAAATGTTTTATGGGGGGATACAAGTAGAATCATTCCACTTATTATATCAATCACATGTGATTAATAAGCAGCATTTAAATGATTTACTACTCATTAGCCGTTTTACCAAACAGTTTCCTTCAAATGTTTTTTCATAGACACTTTATGTGTTTAAAACTCCTTATTAAACTATTCATTTTACTCGGTATATTACATTTCAAACTTATTTACAATTGTGTTTCAAACAAATGTTTCTTTATACTAAACTGTTTTATCAAACCCATGCCTTCAAAACCCTTTTATAGATCGACATCAAGTCGATCTTTTCCTATAAAATATTTATGTTTAAAGGTTTTTACAAAACTTATTTTATGCTTTTATATTATAAATTTCATGCCTATATATGTATAATTATATAAGCAATGTTTAAAGGACTTAGGAAGGCTATCCATCCTATTTCCTTTTTCTCGATTTGGATGTGGTCTGGTGGGATATCGGGTACTCGTCCGAAGGTCGTTTAAATATTAGTTATATATCATGTGTACATATATAGTCATAAAAGGTCTTCCAGTTCATCCCATGCCCTTGGGTAGCAAGGGTATACATCCATGTCCATACGTACCAGTTAGATTACTAGTAAACTACCATATGGGTAGTTTAGGAAGATACTAGAACTATTACTAGAACACAATATCATACTATGAGTTAGTTCATTCATGAGTCAATACTTACTACTATGAGAACATATACAACTATACTAGGAAGAGAACATATACAACGATACTAGAATGAGTACATTACTATACTTGCTAGGTAGAGAGCACGTACATTACAGCTAGAACAGTTCATTACATTACATATACATGAATACGTTAATAATTGTGATCCACTGTATCGGAGCATGCCTTAAATGTCATGGCCCGAGTTGTTGCCGGAGTCTCTTGAAGGGAGAGCGTGAGTTTGTGTATAGATCTATACTGGATTGACTATCCTACACCTTGCTGCTAGCTACAACCGGACCTGCAGGTCTGCGGGTGCCAAACGTCATTCCGTTTTACGACCATTCGTATGTCATTGTTACCAGTCGATAGTATGGTACAATTAATCACATGATGTCTTAATATAAATCCGGTTTAAGGTAGTTAGTACAACAGTAGTTCTTATAGCGCTACATTTTAGTACTACATTAATTTTCCCTGTACATATATTTAGTGATCATTTCACTTAAACATTTAATGTAAAAACTATATTTTGTTAATGATAGTTACACTTGGGAAATTACACACTTTTACATGAAACGAACATTTAGAACAGTTAAGTCTTGGTAGAAGACTACATTGAGAACAGTTAGGTCTTGGTAGAAGACACACTTCATATAATAGTAGGAATCATAGGGATTTCTAGGGTTTTTCAAACGTTTACAATTGTTTTACAAACATTTTTAC
The DNA here is from genome assembly GCF_051521515.1 of Lactuca serriola. NCBI lineage: Eukaryota > Viridiplantae > Streptophyta > Magnoliopsida > Asterales > Asteraceae > Lactuca > Lactuca serriola. The sequence goes on from NC_136408.1 coordinate 14,142,518, forward strand.
ATTTACAGTTCGTATACATTTTTAATACTTACAATTCAATTACATAAAAATTCTTACATACAAATTAAGACGCTAAAATACTTATGATCTCACCAGCTTCAAAGCTGATACTCTCTTTCAAAATAACTTGTATCCTCAGGTCAAACATAGACAGGTACCGATGCAAGGATTAGGGAAGATGGAGCTCGTTGAAGACTCATCTTTCATTTTGATTTATGCTATAGTGTTTATCAAAATTTGACAGAACACAATTGTATAATAATTATATTATTAATGCAATGGATGATGTTGTTGCTTGTTTACTACTTTACATTGTTGTGATACTGTACATGACGTCCTCCGCCCCAGAACGTTTCCACCGTTCTTGGTTTTGGGGTGTGACATAAAACATGAAGGATCAAATAACAAATAATCTCAATTAACAATTAATTCCATAATTATCCATATTTGATTTATTTAATTTATTTCTTGCAAGATAATTACCAATTTAATCAAAATAATTAATTAATTATCACATAAGGAAATTAAATATTTTATTAGTTGATAAATATCTTTAATTAGATCAAGATTATAGTCATATATATCAAAAAATCAGATTTGGGTTGATCTAATATGATTAAGGTAAGTTTCCATAAGATAATCATCAAAAAATCCCGAATCTGGCCTTTCCTGATGCTCGGACTCGCCGAGTGCACCAAGGGACTCGCCGAGTCCACTATGGAACTCGCCGAGTCCATGACTCAGAAACACAAAAATCGAATTTTGAGCACAAGTTTCAAACAAACAAGCAACAATTTAATAGAAACCAATCTAGGCTCTGATACCACTGATGGGTTTTAGCCATAAGAACCTTCCTATGTGCGCATGCAAAACCCTAATGCTTGGATCTAGGTTTTCTAATTAAACATGATTTGAATCCAAGACTTCTAATGACTAATTAGGTATAAAACAATACAAAATCAGATCTAGAAGTTTACCTTTGAATCTCTTGTTTTGATCTTGTTGTCTTGGAGCTCTAGAGTCACAATTGTCACTCCTCTAATGGCTTACAAACACCAAATAGCAATGAAGATGATTTGAGAGAGAGAAGAGGAGGAGGAAATCGGCCAGGGTTTCTTTCTTCTTAAGAGGTGCCGACTTCCCTTTGCCATAGGGTCTATTTATACTTGTAGACTCCTTAAGGGTTTCACCTTAAACCCTAGTTGGATAATCCTTTCCTTAAAGCAATCCAAATCCTTACCATAGATAAGTCATGGACGATTTTGAGCTATCTAAAGCTCTAGAATCCATCCAATCCCTATCTCTTAAGGATTTACAGTCTAAAGTGTAACTATCAAACAATTGACAGTTTATACCCTCTTATTTAATTAATCTCTTTAAGTCACCAAATTAATACTAATTAATTTATGACTTATATTAATCAAATAACAATATTATTATTCCTTATATTATTCTCATAATATATTAATAATATTTACTCTCTCATAATAAATCATCCTATCAAGTTGCTATGGTGAAGGCAACCCAAAAGGACCATGCACAATCGGGTCAAATACTTGCCTAATATAGTTGCAGCCTTAGACACTATTCCAACATTTAAAATCTAAAAAAATGGGGTATTACACTCATAATATGAAAAAAAAAGGACAAAAACACTAGATCTAGAAGCACAAACGAGAAAGCTTGGAACTTGAATACTCACAAGGGTTCGAAATATGCTCAAGATGATGATGAAGAAGTTTGGTTGATGGATCAATGCACCAAAACACCTTCTTATTCTTCCTCTTCTTCTTCTTCTTCTTCTTCTTTAAGGCACCAAGAATACCAAAATGAACTAGAACTCTCTAAGGGAGGCTAGGGTTTTGAGGTAGAGGGTTGGAAGCTAAAGAGGATGCCCTAATCCTCTACAAATATTGCTTAACTATGGAAGGAAACCCTAAAATTATAGGCTTGGGTCAGGATAGCTGCCACATTGTGGCCAACCTATTGTCATGCCATGGCACTCACTAAAACACACGTTCTATTTAATCCATGCCACATTGTGGGCATCTGTGTACTACGTCGTGGCACAAAGTTTTTCCTAAAACTCCATCTTTGGTCCTTGATAAATAGCAAACTTAACCAATCTAGAACACGAGTGTTACATCACTAAAAATTAAAAAGCATAAGGAAATCACTATAAATGTTGTTCAAGTCTTCCAAGCATAGTGAGTATGTTGAAAAGGTTGAAGATGATGCTCAACATTCTATGCCTTGAGTATTCTAGCTGCACACATGTCATCATCCCAACACCTAGTGTCTAACTAGCATCATTGATTCACTTACAACTACTTTCAATCCTATTTAGTCTAATTATTGATACTTATTACCTTTATCTCACTTGGTAGCCCAGTTAGCAGGTTCATAAGTATATTTTGAAATAGTATGAAGCTTGGTTTGAGTATTAGATGATTGTAAGTTTATATTTATCTTCTTTAAAATTGGAAAGTAAATATATGAAGTCGTTAAGAGGAAGATTTAGTTATATTCGATGAATTTCCAAAATGGAAGTACTATATATATATATATATATATATATATATATATATATATATATATATATATATAAAAGTTTATATGAAAAAAGATCATGCATTCATGTATATATCTTGTGTGATAATTACATAACATGACACTTTATAGTCATTATTGCATAAATTATTTGACAAGTAATCATCATGCTTAATTAGACCATGACGTTAGTTATTTAAGAAATACCATAAAAACTACTTGTGTGACCCATGTATTACATGAGTTAATTTAAAAAAAAAAGTTAAATATGAAGGTCTGAATAATTGAGAACTTTGAATTTATAAAAAATAAGAAAAATAATGAATTATTAAAAATGAAATGTTTTTTATCTTTTAAATTTAAACAAACAATTTAAATAAATAAACAAAAGAAACTAATAAATTTTAATTTAAAATTTATGAAATTAGAAGGTAAACTAATTAATGAAATTGATATGCATTTATTACTATATTTATTGCTATTATTACATTAAAATATTATCTAGAATTTAATAAAATACGAGAACCAATAAAATGACATATGAAAAAAAATTAATTCAAAATTACCACAAATTGACATTTGTCAAATTGAAGAAGAGCATGCCATATAACAAAAAAATTCTTTATTTATTTGGGAGAGTGTTTTTAACAAATTAGCAATTTTCTTGTTTGGCCGTGCTATTGCTATATGGAGATATTATAAATTTTATTTTATTTTGTTACATTCAATTAATGTTGATGATCAGTTATGAGATTGATTATGAACTTTACAAAGATTCTGGAAAAACTAACCAAATAACACATTATGTTCAAATATTTAAAGTAAAATATATAATTTTAGCATGAGCTTTTTACACTATATATCAACAAGAAACAAATGAACCACTTAATTTTTATAAAACTAACAAGAAATTAGAGATCAAAAAAAAAAAAAAATACAAGGAAATAAAGTCCAACATTTACTCATTTTTCTAGTTCCCAACATGCCACTCACATTCCAAATATTTTCGTTCCATATCCTTGATAAACCCTCCTGGATGAATCAAGATCTCAAAAATCGTATCACCATTCCAATCATTTGGAAACAACATACTTGGAGGAAGAAGAGAAAAAAAAATGAGCACCTATAGACCTTAAGAAGACTCCTCTACTTGAGATGATAGTTTTTAAATAAATCAATAGGCAAAATTGATTGATTAATATAAGAATCAACCCTTAGATGAATTTAATTTTAATGAGGTGTTGATCATTGACCCAAAATGAGAACTCTAATCTTAGGTACGGCAAGGATAATATTGGTGGTTTACACCAATCATCTCACATGATGACTCGTTTCCTCAACCACTCTTGTAGATTACTTTTTTTTAGCTTCTCATCTATTTATAGAAAGGACTTATCTAAATACGATCATAAAAAGTATGATGCCATGTCATAATCTTTTGCCAGAATTTGACGAATGAGCATCAGTTGGACCAAATTTACGCATGTAATTGATTAATAGTGTGATTGATAGATTATTATAAGTATAGGGAGGTAAATTGACAAAACATAAATCTCAAGGCGTCAAATCGAGAAATTGGTCTACAGTCCAAAGGGGAAATTTTATACAGAGTGATTGATATATAAAAGAGAGAGAAAATGCGAATCCGTCTCTTCATACCCAAGACGCCGAACGGTGAGCTGCAACACCACCAACCACCACCGTCGCTGGAAGCCTCGAGATTTGAACTCGAACTCTTGCCGTTTTTCTCTAGCTCATTTGAAGTAAGTCCATCTTTCTCTCTCCATATCTGTATCCTATCTCTATGCCTCTATGGATATGAAACTAGGGGTGGGATTTTCTTTGAATTGAACTGCTATATACGTATCTACACGTATATACATGGGGCATAAGAAGCGGAACGTTGCCACTCGCTCCAAAGCGGCGACAGCTGCTGTTAATACTCCTCCAGCCCCGCCGTCGTTTCCAATCGGTAACGACAGTAGCGATGGTGTTGAGGCTAGTTCACTCTCTACGGAACATAATTTAGGTGTGCATTCGTCGACTGTTCAAATAGCACAACGAAAAACTGATGTTCCTTTAGCGATTGAATCGGATAGTTACTCTACTGTGAAAGTCGAGTGTGAGAAAGCCTTAACTGCACTCAGACGAGGGAACCATAAAAAAGCCCTACGCTTGATGAAGGAGATGTGTGGAAAACATGAGAGTTCGAATCAGTTGGCGCTGATTCATAGGGTGCAAGGAACCATCTGTGTTAAGGTTGCTTCCATTATTGATGATCCCAATGCAAAGCAGCGGCATTTGAAGAATGCAATTGATTCGGCTAAAAAGGCAGTGATGTTGTCACCAAGTTCAATTGAGTTTGCACATTTTTATGCAAATTTGTTGTATGAATCAGCTAATGAAGGGAAGGATTATGAAGAGGTGGTGCAGGAGTGTGAGCGTGCTTTGGCTGTTGAGAATCCTGTAGATCCAGGAAAGGAGAGTTTACAGGATGAGAGCCAGCAGAAGATCTTGTCTGCTGATGCAAGGATTGGGCATGTACAGAATGAACTCCGGTCATTGGTTCAGAAGTCCAACATTGCTTCAATTTCGTCTTGGATGAAGAATCTAGGAAATGGGGAGGAAAAGTTTAGGCTCATTCCTCTTAGGAGAGTTCCGGATGACCCCATGGATGTAAGGTTAGTGCAAGCCAGAAGGCCAAATGAAATTAAGAAAGCAAATAAGACAGACGAAGAACGCAAGAAAGAGATTGAAGTAAAAGTGGCTGCAGCAAGGCTGTTGCAACAGAAGTTAGAGTCATCCCAATCCCAAACTGATGGAGATAAGAGTTCAGAACTTTCTTCTGGATCTAGCCAACGTGTGGGTGAACGGAGGAAGAGTGCGAAGGTGAAAAAGAATGCAACATCTGCTGAGAGAAAGGATTGTGTTCATCCTTTTTGGAAGTCCATGAACTTGAATTCAAAGAAAGACTTGTTCAAGATTAGTGTATCAGATCTTAAGGCCCATTTTAGATCACTAAAAGATGGATTGGCTTATGAAGTCGTTTCGGAAGCTTTGTCCTTCGGGGAAGCTAATAATAGTTGGAAATTTTGGATGTGCTGCAGATGCAATGAGAAATTTCCAGATCCTGAACTGCACATGCAGCATGTTATAAGTGAGCACATGGGTAGCTTATTGCCCAATTTGCAGGAAATGTTGCCTCCAAGTGTAGACAATGAGTGGACTGAAATGCTTCTAACATTCCCTTGGAAAGCACTTGATGTCAATGCTGCGATCAATATGGTCGAAATGCAATCAGGTTCATTAGCTGCTAGCTTTGATGACAGACCATATTTCCATCCTGACAGCTGGCCACTTGCTGAAGACATTGAGCGGACAAAGCTACTTGAAAAAATTCATTCGTCATTCCAGTTGCTTATTAAACATAAATACCTTGCAGCTAGTCATCTTACTAAGGTTATACAGTTTGCAGTGGATGAGCTACATTCTCGGCTCCTTAATTGCGGTGTGGATCAATCACCCATTTGCATATGCTTTCTGGGAGCAACCGAACTTAGGAAAGTGCTCAAATTCTTGCAAGAGATATCTCATTCTTGTGGACTAAGTAGGTATTCAGAGAAAGGTAATCTTCTGGAAGACTTGAATAGGTCCACCCGTGTGATTGAAATGACTGAAAAGATAGTATTCAATGAAGATAGATCATGTCTCTTGTTAGAGCCGTGTCTTCTTACTAGTGTTGGCTCTGAAAATGGGTTGGTATATGATGATGATTCTTTATTGTCATGGATATTTTCGGGTCCCACAAGTGGGGAACAGTTGAAATTCTGGACGCGGTCTAGAGAGGAGAGGGTGCATCAAGGAATGGAGACTCTACAGATGCTTGAAAAGGAATTTAATCATCTCCATGCGTTATGTGAAAGAAAGTTAGAGCATACAAGCTATGAAGAAGCTTTGCAGCAAGTGGAAGATCTCTGTCTAGAAGAAGGTAAGAAAAGGGAATACTCTACGGAATCTACACGACAAAGTTATGAATTTGTTTTGAGGAAGCGACATGAAGAGCTTATTGTGAGCTGCGATGATGCCATGCCACCTGTCAACAAATTTGAGGTGGATGCCTTGGCAAATGTTTTAAAAGAAGCTGAATCTTTGAATGTTAACCAGTTTGGGTTTGTGAATTCTCATCTATGTGACTTGGAATCTGGTGAAGATGACTATCTGCATCAAGTGGATTCTTGTATAGAAGTTGCAATCCAGAAGCAGAAAGAACAGTTATCGATTGAGGTTAGTTTGATTTATGGAGATGTATATTTTATATTTATGTGTAGTATCTATACTTCATCTTAATTTTTTGAAGATACAGCTCAGTAAAATTGATGCAAGAATCATGCGAACTGTAACTGGAATGCAGCAGTTGGAATCTAAGCTCAGTCCTGCATCTGTCCATGATTTTGGACTCATACTTGTGCCTCTAGTAAAGTCTTTCTTGCGGGTTCGTATATTTTTGAGTTTCTATTGACTGTTACCATGTCCATGCATGAGATCTTATTTTCCCCTATTTTGACTTTTTTTTAGGCACTCCTAGAAGATTTAGCAGAGAAAGATGCCACAGAGAAGTCGGATGCTGCAAGAGAAGCTTTTCTAGCAGAACTTGCTCTAGATTCTAAAAAGGGGACTGTTAATGATAAGCTAAAAGATAAAAGAAAGAACAGGGATTATAGAAAAATAAAGGATTCTAAGGTTCGAAACAAATGAGTGTTACTTATGTTCTAATGTTCTATAAGACAATGGATTGGAATGCTTGCTAATAATCCTGTTATGTGTGCAGGCTATAAACAATAGTGAGCTACATATTTTAGCCCATGAGAATGCAGAAACTGTTGATGAAAATGAAGATGCTTTTAACCAACTGAAAGATGAAGCAATGCGTAGAAAAATTGAGCTTGAAGCTGAGGAAAGAAAGCTTGAAGAAACTTTGGAATATCAAAGACGGATTGAGAATGAGGCAAAACAAAAGCATCTTGCAGAGCAACTTAAAAATAATCATGCAGACAATGAATTAAGATCTTCAAGGCAGGTGAGTATTGAAGTGGGTGCATGTTATTGTTGCCTTTTTCTGATGTTAGATGCAACTATGAGCTGTGATAATTGCATGTGAATGCTCAAGGATAATAAAATTTTGCTTTAATAGGTGACTTACAATTACATACCTTTTCTTCTAGGAACCACTGAAACAGAATAATGAAGGGATTGCAGAAGATGCGGTTTTGCTTTTCGATCAGAAAACAGGAAGAAAAAGTAGGCGCCAAAAAAATGCCACCAAATTAATTGATGGGAAGCAGCAACCTGTGTTGTTGGAGAAGGAAAATGTTGAAGTTGGACAAATTCTGCTCATAAAGGGTGTTGAAGATGATAACAGTAAGTGTCTCTTGTTATTTTAACACCCATTGTTCTTGTCTCAAAGCTGCAACTTTCTCGGTTTAATTAGCATAATAATAGCAATGTACTTCCACTTTCATTTCTTCCTATTATAGCATATTATACTTTGAAAAATCTACGGAACTATATCAATGTCATCTAAATACAAATAAAGTTTCACTGCTTTATGAGGGAGGAAAATTCAAAGTATACCTAATAAGAAAGAACATGCAATGCTATACTTTGTAGATTTTTCAAAGTACAATGCCTTGATTAATAAAAAAACATTGAAAGCACAATGCTTTAATAGAAAGAAATGAAAGTAGGATGATATAATACACATATACTAGGGTTTTCAAAAGTTTTGAACTTTTTGTCATTAAAAATTTAATCTACTACTATCTACTGCAACTTATTATGTGAAGAAATGATCTCATCAAATGGAGTTCATTTTGCCTGAACAACAGATAGTTCTTATTCAGGAGAAACTGGAACAAAGACATTGAGGCAGTTGCAAGCAGAAGAGGACGATGAAGAAAGATTCCAAGCTGACCTTTTAAAAGCTGTACGCCAAAGCCTTGGTATTTTTTTTTCTTATCCCTACTAGAAGAATCTATAATTATCATGTTATTTTGACGTGATTTACCCATAGCATTCTCAATAATTGCAAGACATAGCAACTTACTGTCGTTTGCTGTGTATTACAGCATCCTTTTTTTAAAAAAAATTATTTTTTCTGCATAATACTTTGAATATATATTTTTTCTTATTAAGACACTGCAGTTTTGAAAAATCTAGCCAATTATATGAGTGGAAATTGCTTTCTGTTTCAATAAAATTGCTATAATTGGGTAGATTTTTGAAAGTAAAATGCCGTAACAGGAAGAAATGAACAAATCAATGAAAGTATGTTACTCTTTCTTGCATATAATCTGAAAAATATGTTACATCTTTCTTATGCCTTAACTTAACTTGTGTTTATAGAAGGGGAAGGCTCTCGTGTTACATCTATAGAAGTATTCTCTGACAAGGCAAAGGCAAATGCAAATGCAAGCGATGTATATGGTACAGGCCTGAAGAATGAAGCTGGTGAATACAACTGCTTTTTAAATGTCATTATTCAGGTTGGTATGTGAGGACTTGGTTTACTTTCCTATTTAATTGGGTTAGCATTAACTGCAACATACTTTCATTGATTTGTTTATTATAATAGGCAGCATTCTATTTTGAAAAATCCACAAAAAAAAAAAAAAAAAAAAATCGGATAGATCTTTCAAAGTACAATGCATAATAAGAAAACAATTGGAAGTACAATGATGTACTAATAAAAGATAAATGGGAGTTTGATTCCATAATACACAGCACAAATATGTTGTTATATCTTGCATTTGGGTGTTTTTAATTTTGTCAAGGGAATGAACCTTTTTCTCCTACAATTTAAACTGCAGTCGTTATGGCATTTGAGAAGGTTCAGGGAAGAGTTTTTGAGGAGGTCCACATCAGCTCATCACCATGTTGGCGATCCATGTGTGACTTGTGCTTTGTATGAGATTTTTATAGCTTTGAATACGGCTTCAATGGAGACAAGAGGTGAATCTGTTGCTCCTACTTCTCTGAGGATTGCTCTGAGCAATTTGTATCCAGACAGTAGTTTCTTTCAGGAGGTATATTCTGATATTCATATATGCATAAAAATAAAACTTATTGTTAATAAATTAAAGTTCAGCACCAACAAAACCAATTAAATTTCTGCATATGATATGACAGGCTCAAATGAACGATGCTTCTGAAGTATTGGGAGTGATATTTCATTGCCTTCACGAGTCATTTATATCTGGTGATTCTGATATTATTAAACAAGTGGAAAGCAATGGCAATGTGGCAGGTGGTTGGGAATGTGCAAACAGTGGGTGTACAGCACATTCTCTTTTTGGAATGGACATTTTTGAACAGATGAATTGCTACAATTGTGGGTTGGAATCTAGACGTATGAAATACACCACTTTCTTTCACCAAATCAATGCCAATGCCCTCAGGACCATGAAGGCATGCATGCTTCTATCCATCTCCTTAATTTCAATTTTCATTTAATTAATGATTATCAAGTTTCTGTTGTGAATTCAGGTTATGTGTCCAGAGAGCTCATTTGATGAGCTGTTAAACCTTGTTGAGATGAATCATCAGTTAGCTTGCGATCCTGAGGATGCTGGATGTGGGAAGCTTAACTATATTCATCATATTCTTTCTACCCCACCTCATGTTTTCACAACAGGTAGGTGATGGATGATGAGTCATCAGATGGTCAAACTCAAAGTCAAACCATATATACATATTTTTTTCTAACTAAGGTTTTGTTTTTGTAGTGCTTGGATGGCAGAATACTTGTGAAAGTGTTGAAGATATAAAGGCCACATTGGCAACCCTAGCTACTGAAATTGATATCAGTGTTCTTTATCGTGGCCTTGATCCCATGAACAGGCATTGTCTAGTTTCAGTGGTAAATTACGCTCATTAAATATAATATATATATATATATATATATATATATATATATATATATATATATATATATTTTAAATAATATATATATATATATATATATATATATATATATATATATATATTTTACTTGTTAAGTTTGTTAAACTATTATGTTTTAGGTGTGTTATTACGGGCAGCACTACCATTGCTTTGCCTACAGTCACGATCATCAACAGTGGATGATGTATGATGACAACACAGTCAAGGTATTTATTTATTTGTTCTCTCTGGAATTATTTTTATTTATTTTTCTTGTGTAGTAAAGTAAAGTAATAATGTGTAATTTTGTAGGTGATTGGAAGGTGGGAAGATGTCCTTACAATGTGTGAAAAAGGACATCTGCAACCCCAGGTTCTTTTCTATGAAGCTGTACACTAAATAGCAAACCATTCAGACATTATTACATTTTTTTGATGGCGATAGATGGATATGTGGAGTTACAGAAACACAATCAATGTATGTGCATTTTAGCAAACCAACGGAGACATACATAAAAAAACATGACAGGAAAGAGAGATGATGTTATATGTATTAGTATAAAGAAATTTTGTAGGAGAAATTGAAATTGGCCTTCCCAGCAAAGTTTTGATCTGGAATTTGGAAAACAAGAAAATGTAAATTGTACTAAGATGGATCAATGTAAGTGGCTAAGCAATAGTTATGAATATGTGCCATAGACTCTCTACTTTTTACAATTTTGAAAGAGCTACTGTATAGATCGATCATACTTTTTGATAAGATGATGAAAACTCGGGTTTTGGGTTACCCAACATGTATTCACATTTCAACTCTTGTAATATTGGACTTGTGATTAAAAAATAATAATTAAGTGAAGAAAGCCCGTGTGCTCTTCTTTGCCATTATTCTGTTATTTACAATTTTTTTTTTTATGTTAGACTTAGATATCTGATTTCAGTTCTTGTAAAACAAACCAAATAAGTTGGAAATTGGCAAAACTCTTTGATATGGTTCGTTTTAGAAGCTTATACACCTAGCATGTTACATGCAGTAGCATTTCATCGATGATAAAGATGGATGTCAAGATTTAGGTTTTGTAGTTCAAGAATGCTGTCGTTGGTTGTGGAACACAATGCGTTTATAGTTGGATGTATGATTCTTAAAATCCCAATCTTGATTTTAAGATCTCTCAAGTAAAAAAACAATCTCCATTAGACCAACATCAATTTGAAGTGGGACCAATTTTATCTGATCCTTTCTCTTAACTCTTTATATATCAAGCCTAAAAAAATCTTTCATTCAACTAGAAATAAAGCAACAAAACTTCATCTGTTCATCTCAAATTAACTGTATTTCTTTTTCTGTTTAAGATGTTTTTTTTCCTAACTTTTGTAGTTTGCAACAATAAAAATTATGGTTAATGTTTAAGAAGTTAAACGTGATTCTACTGTTGATTTCTCAGAGGGTGTTTCGCTAAGTTTGTTAAAACAAGTTATTAGCTTATTAGAGATTCAACACCCTATAAGTTAAAAAAAAAATGTATGCTTACTTGATCATATAAAGGTAAATAATATTTTATAAATTGAAGAAAAAAACATTCTTGCCATGTATGCTTACTTGATCATATAAAACTTAAATAATATTTATAATGATTTATCTTATCTCAATCAAATTAATCTCTCTTACAATTACCCCACCCCACCCAAATATATTTTTAGTCACTCTTCGAAATTCGAATACAATATCTACTACAAATCTCCAAATTTTAAGACGTTAAACTATGCTATTTAAATGGAAGCCGTAAATTAAGAAGAAAGTGAAATATGTTTGCAGATTTTTATATAAGAGAGTATTATATATTCAAATTTTTAAACCTCCAAGACCCACAGTGAAGTGAGTCTGACCACATGTCAAAATTGAAAACTCCACATGCAAAGCAAACAAACAAACTCCCACTTAATTCGCATTCTTCGTTTTTTACTTGGTCTCATTAACTCCACCAAATCCTCTCATGCATACAAACAATACATCAGGACTCCTTCCAATTCTCACTTCCTTGCTTTTTTCACCATTTCTTACCCAAATTTGGCTCCCGGCTATGACCCTCAAAGGCGGCACCACCCAAGCATGCGCTGCCTGCAAATACCAACGAAAAAGATGCACCCCTGAGTGCCCACTTGCCCCCCACTTCCGCCCTGAACACACCGAGATCTTCAAAAACGCACACAAACTATTCGGTGTCAAAAACATCCTTAAAGTCCTCGATCAAATCGACCCTTCTCAAAAAACCGAAGCCATGCGTTCCATGATCTACCAAGCCAACATGCGCGACCGCTTCCCCGTTCACGGTTGTTACGGGATCGTCATTCAGCTTCAGATTCAAATTCGCCAGGCCGAGAAAGAGCTCTACGCCGTTTTATCGCAGCTCGAGTTTTATAAAAACCAGAGGCCACAACACGAGATCGTGTTGTCGCCTCTCGACTCCCCCGAGTCGCAACGGTTGCAACTCGGAATGGGAGTCGAACAACCCGGCAGTGCCGCCGCAACCACGGCGGCACTTACCCTTTTCCAACACGAAGGTGTTGGTGGTGGCGAACACCAACACCAGCAACCACAACAACAACCATTTGTTCTGACATCGGGGTTACCGATTCCGTATAGTGGAAACGGAAATGGGCATGATGGGTATAATAATAATTTAGGGATTCATATGGATTTGAAGGAGAATATGAATTTTGTTTGGGGTCAACAAACGTATTGTAATGAGAATGAGAATAAGAATGATGATGGTGGAAAAGATGTAGTGTCTACGTTGCAGTCTGAATTGGTTAATAGCACACAGCAGTTGACTATTCAAGATGAAGTGACTCATGACTATGATGAAATCTATCCGTTTTTTGATACTATTGATGACACTCAATCGTATATGGATTCTAAGGAGGCTAATGAATCAAGGTATAGTATATACTCTTTTCAGTACTAATTAATAACGAATTTTTTATATGTGCGTTTTCATTTTCTAATTACTATTATTTTTTTAAATTATTTACAGTCCGGAATCATCGCCTAAAGAAACCACACAGTCTGTTAAGCATGTTGCAGGGAATAACTTAAGAAGTGCTGAACTCCAAGTAAATAAGTCTTGTCCATTAAAACTGCCTTTGTTACACAGGACAGAAAAAACCTTCTATAGGACTATTTTCTCTGATGAAAATGAGGAGGGTATTCTTGTCTTTCTCACATTCAAGAGATAAAAACATTCCGTCCCACCTTTTTGGGGGGAATAAAAAATTTAATATTTGTCCTACTGGTCTAATGCATGTCAAATGACAACTGCAGTAAAATTTGTTATGTTATGTCCTGTGTAACAAATGGGACCTAACGAGGTTAAACATTCTTGACAACTAAATTTAACATTTTTTTTCTGAATTTAATCTGCAGTTAGGAATCATGAGTCAAGAATACCAGGCAATTGCTTAGATGAGTTGAGAGAACAAAAGTACACAGCTAAAAAGAGTGCCTTCTTTTACTTTGCTATAGCCAGACAGATATACAATCGTAAGGCGATAGATTAGCAGTGGTTCACTACAATTTTTTTCTACATTTTTCCTAGTTTATTATTTCGGGAGTACATCGTACATTGAACAAAGTTGAGAGTTGTTTTTTCAGAATATTATTCTATTCATTTGTTATCTTTCTTCCTTGAGCATCAAAATATTGGTTCCATTTTTGCTAATATAGTACATGTGCACTTAATAGATGGATAAATACTTATTAGTAGTACTAAAATCTGACCCAAAATTCATGTATGTTTAAATATAAGAACAATTAAGTCTTTTTATTTTCATAGTAGTTTAGTTTGGGCATCATATAAAACTAGCCTAAGTTAACTATTCAACTTGCAGGAAGAGAGACAGTTTTACAGTTCATTTAGGAAAGGTAAGATGATTTACAGATGACCTACATCTACCAGACAAAAGGCATCAAATCAATGAACACTGGGCAAAATTGAGGTAAACTTTTAAGTAACCCAAAAAAATATTTTTACTTAAGCGTGGAATGTGGTCCAGATAAGTGCTTGATGAAAAACATGGAGAAATGGAAGGGGAAAAAAAGACATGAGAGCAAATGTGCAAAAGTAGGACTTAATGGGGAAGGCCTCATTTCCCATACTTTTCACATTAAGTCATTCTTTTTGCACCAAGTCAAATGAAAAAATGGCTAGAGACCAAAGTGGGACAAATAAAAAAGTATGTTGTTATACTATGAACTTAATCCACTAATTTAAAACATATAAATGGACTTCTATAGAAAATAGTGTCATTATAATACCTGCAAGTCAGCCCATCATGACTTGCTACATATCCAGCTTAATAGTTGCAGGAAGTGTATTCCTGATGCTGAAAGCATCATCATCATCATCATCATCAAGAGTTAATGAAGTACGTGATATCATATTAAATATGATTTAAAACTTTAGAAAGACAATAATGGCGTTTGTATGACCTTATAGAGTGGATGCTGGTACCAAAAAGAAACCACCGATAAGCAGTCATTGCAATTCTTGTAACGGAAATAATGGATATGCTCGCATGATGAATTTTTTGTTCACATATGAATAACCTGCAATTGAACAAGGAAAATGTCCTTAAGAACTTTAATGACTTTCAAACAAAGGATATCCATATAAAGCATGAGCAAGCCAAAGCTTAATAAAATTACAATATAAGCATATGCAGAGAAATTGAAGATCTTAAACTAAATAAAAGCATAGAATCTGATTTCTAGATTCATATAGTATAGGGAAGGAGTAGTAAGAAAATAAATTTAGGGGAAATGAACAAATTGAAGAAAATTTACATAAATCGCAGTAAGAATGCAAACCTCGTCTTCCCCGGCAGATTGATAGTTCCAGAATCAAATCACGATTGAGTGCTTCGTGGAGCCGGCGATACGAACTTATGGAGGCCATGGGTATGAAGGAGAGGAAGCGTTGGCGCCTCCCTCCCGCCATAATTGGTTTTGTAACAAACTATCCATAGATTAGGCTAACTACGTTAAATTTAAACATAAAGATAACAAAACATTTGTTGAATTATTTTTACATATTCTGTTTATTTTTTTATTAGAATATTTTAATATAAAAATCTATCCGGTTATAATAATTTTTCTGTATATTTAAAAAACAACAACGATTTTTGTTGAATTGTTTTTTACAATAATTTGTTTTTTTATAATATTTTATTTTAATCCAGTTATAATAATATTTTCTATATACATAACATTTTTGTTAGATTAGATATAGAAATTATAATCTTCTAAAAAGAAAAAAAGGTTATAAGTACATTATTATAATTGAGTGTATATCTTTTTAAACATAATGTCTTGGTAAAAAAACCTATACCGTTATAATATAAGAAATGATTTTCTTATAAACGGTTTAATTTCCATGGTAAATTTATTGTATTAATAAAAAAAACGTGTACAAGCGTATGAGTGAGTGAAACTCCCACACTTCGTGTGTATATATATATATATATATATATATATATATATATATATATATATATATATATATATATATATATATGGGAAAATTGAATATACCCTTAAGGGTATATAAGCTTAGGTACCCAAACCCTCCACAATAAGTTGTTTTGTTTGATATATTTATTATATTTTTTTTTAAACTTCAATCTCTAACTTGATTTATTTTCAAGATTTTCAAATTTTCACTATTATCTTTCTCTTACATCACATCTTTTTGTTAAACACCTACTAGACTATATATATTATAGTTGAAAATGAAAATTATATAAAAGGAAGATAAATGTGAAATTTATAAAAATCTTGGAAGTAAATCATGTTAGAAGTTGAATTATAAGCATATTGGACAATTACAATGTATATATAT
This sequence comes from Lactuca serriola, assembly GCF_051521515.1. Taxonomy (NCBI): domain Eukaryota; kingdom Viridiplantae; phylum Streptophyta; class Magnoliopsida; order Asterales; family Asteraceae; genus Lactuca; species Lactuca serriola. The sequence continues at coordinate 14,158,899 of NC_136408.1, forward strand.
GTTACAAAACGACGTAGTATGGTGAATTTGGGTACCTAAACTTATATACCCTTAAGGGTATATTCACTTTTCCATATATATATATATATATATATATATATATATATATATATATATATATATATATATATATATATATATATATAGTTAGGATTAAATATGAACTACAAATATTGTGTGAATGTATAATTGCTTCTTATCCATTGGATTAACCAAATTTAATGGGTGTGATTTGATGGTACATATAATTAACATGGGATAACATCCACTACATAACTACATTTATTTAGTTATAAAGGTATTTTAGTCTATTAAGCTATATTTAAAATGGAAGATTACTTATTTATTGCATAATTTAATGGAGTTTTTATTAAATACATATTTATCTTATTTTACAAAATTAAACATATACAGTCACATCATTTTTTTTAAATACAGGTTCATATGACATTACGATGAGCATATATTGTCTTTCATTCTTAAAGAATATGATTTTAAGGACAATAATTTTTTTAGAATGTCAATCTTAAAGGATACACCCCATATAAGAAATTTTATTAAAAGAGAAAAATAAAAATTACCTATATTTTAGACAACTAATTTATATTAATCAATAAAATAAAATTCAATACACATCATATTATATTATGACTATAAGAATCATACGTTTCCAAGACAATAATTAGACATTTAAAAAAAAATATTCTATGAGAATAAAAGAATAATTCAAATAACTACATTAAATATATAACTGATATTCTTGAAAAATATTACATGAACTACAAATACATAACTCACATTCTTGAAGAATAATACATGAACTAAGAATGCATAATCCGCATTCTTGAAGCATAAATAAAAAATTATTGAAAGAATAAAATACATTATTCAAGAATAATACATGAAAAATAAAATAATGATAAAAATTACAAATACATAAAAAATTCTTGATGTACACATGATCAATTTGCAGCTCCATTCAACAGTCAGTTCCCTTGTTTCGTTCTTATGATTTCCATTCTTCAAGAATCAGTTTTCAAAAGGGCTTTGTGTATCCTTAAAGAATATGCTATTGATAAACCAGTGGTAGTGACAGATTGATGATGACAGTGGACAGATGAAGAAGTTATTTAACTAATAAAAGAAGCCAAACTCACTAACGATTAGCATCTCATTGAATGAATCTGAATCCCCAATCAAAGTGAAAGAATATAAGCTCAAAACAATATAAAATACCAAATTTCCCTAAATATACATCAAGTTAAAATATAAGAACTTCTCTAATCAGCAACCACATACATGACAACAACTATACATGGAAGGTAATAAGAAACAACTATACTAATGACTCATTCCAGTGAAAAACAACAAAACAACATCAAATAACAAGAATACTACACAAATCCTACATTCTAGATATCGTGTAATTAATCTCTAAATTAAGTAGTCTGTTGAGAAACATATGCAGTTAACAAATATAACAACAAGAAAAAGCATGTCAACCCAACTGGTAAAGCTTAGACGAGTCATGTACTAATGCTTTGCCCAACTGATGCAACCCAGTAGACCCCAAAGATCCACCATACAATTGAAAACATTGTATTTGCAATTTCATCCAAAAAAATAACTTCAATGCTGGAACTAAGCCTTAAATCCATAAGACAAAGGCTCAAAAGGAAACCAAAAAGAAACAAAACTTTAGATAGAAACTGAGACCCATCATAAAAAAATGAGAAATCCATATTCAACCACATTCATCATAACGAAATCGAGAAATCAAGAAGGAAATAAGATATATATTACCAGATGAAATCACAGCTGATCAAATCGACAACATCCGAAATTATTAAAAAATATGTTGGATAATTATCAAGAAATATATTACCTGAAGCAAGTTTTGATAAAAAAAAAAGTGATCATAACCCTAAAAAACGCGCATGTAGGGGTTGTTTCAATACCAAAATTGGACCATTAATATTCAGGGGGAGGTGCACATGGTCAACGAATGATCTGATCGTTATGATCATTAGGGATGGAGGAGCAGAGGCAGGGGGCCAATCGACACACACCTATAAACACCATTAGTATTCAAGAGGTGATTTTTCCTTATGGTTTCTTTCTTCCTGGCATCCAGTTGAATATGGCGAATGAGCGATTTCTGGGAAAAAAATAACGGATCCCCTACTTAAGGGAATATCCATAATTTTGGATTTTATTTTGGGTAATAAAATAAATATATGTAAAATTTCGAAATTACCCTTGAATGTTGATTGGTCAGGAATGGTTCACACATTCACACAATAATTAGAGTTTATATATGAACCTAACTCTCTCTCTCTCTCTCTCTCTCTCTCTATATATATATATATATATATATATATATATATATATATATATATATATATATATATAAGAAAGGGTTATTTGGAAAACAAAAAAACCCTAAAAATCATAAAAATGCATAAAAAAATACCAAGACATCACAAAACTTTTTTTTTTGAATTTTTTTATCAAAAAATCGCAGCATTTTTTACAATTTCGCTGAAAAAAAAAGTTCAAAATTTTTTTTCAACGATTTTGACCTAAAAGTTGCGATTTTTTGATAAAAAAAATTCAAAAAAAAGTTTTGTGATCTCTAAGTATTTTTATTTATGCATTTTAATGATTTTTAGGGTTTTTTGTTTTCCATAGAACCTAAACCTATATATATATATATATATATATATATATATATATATATATATATATAGGTCCGAATTAATTCGATTTGGATCGAACAAAGTTGAGGTTTTATCGAAGAAAGTTAACAAAGTTAATGTAACCGAGTTACCCGCTCCCGAAACTGGTTCCAAAAATTTAAAAACCACCTAGAGCGGTTCCGGTTCCGGTTCTAACTTTCTAGAACCGCCGGTTCCGGAGTTCGCCAAATGAAGTGGGTACCCAATGGGTAGCGGTTCCGAAAAAATAAAAATTAGAACCGAAACCGCTTAAGGCGGTTCCATAACTTTAGGAACCGGAACCGCCTAAGGCATTTCCAGTTCCAGAATCGGCAGTTCCGGTTCCAAAAGTGGGTACCCGGTTCCGATACTCATCCCTACTTAAAGCCACACTTCATCTGCATGGATCATTATATAAGTCAAATCTCTCCTCAACTATGCATTCAACCATACCAACTTAGATGTCCTTTGCTAGCAGCCGACTTCATACACATCTACACTGGAATAAGCCCCCTCCATGGTGTTACGAAGAATCTCAAATCTATTGGGAGATCTCCTTGGTGTATGCTTCAATTTTTCCATGACCTTTTTTTTTCTTCTTATCACCCTCCATGCAATGTTGTTGTCGTGGTTTACATTTTATAAATTGGGCAGATGATCCTTGCCTTTATTTTTTGCTCTCGCATGGTCATCGATAGATCTCATGCCCCTTGTTTTCGGTTTTATTGTCTAATTCATTTGTTGAAGCTAGTTCCCTCTATGTTGTCATAACATCTTTAAAATGGTATCAACAACTTTTGTAGGTTTACTTCACTACCAAAAGCTCTAATTTCACATTGTTAACAATACCATTGACAAAATCAAAGCTTTTGACGTTGATGGAAGCTTATAATCACACAAATAACACAAATAACAATTGAGTTTGAGTACGAATCACTTTGATGACATCTCTACTAGCAAGGTTGTAGAACTCGTTACTCGGTACCTGTTCGGCCGACTACCGAGTAGCGAGTACTCGGGGAGTATTCGGATTTGGAAATTTGTGTAGAAATATTTTTAGGGAAATTATATATGTCAAAATCATAAGATAAAATCATAATTTGATTGAAATATATAACAAAATTAGATACATGTGAATACACAAAAAAATGAAAAACACATAATGGTCTCACTTCGTAAATAATTGCTGAAAATTTAAGATATATATATATATATATATATATATATATATATATATAGTAATAATCGACATGTGTGTGTGTTAAATAATAAATCATTAAGTAGATTATATATTAATCACCGAGTTGACCGAATTTCACAACACTACTCAATTTAGTAAGGGGCCAATAGGGGAGTACTCGAGATTATGTAACTCGCCTCAGCAAGGGGGGGGGGGGGAGTAGCGAGTACTCGGAGGAGTAATCGGCCAACTCGGCGAGTTTTACAACACTGTCAGCTAACCTTGGGGATGAGAGTTGCAACTCCTTTGACGTGTTAGACTAAATGGCGGTAAGTAGAGGTGTCAATCCACGACACGAAATGATGCTGAACAAAATTAGGACAAAATTGAGATTCGAATTGATATTCGTATTATGTTTGTGTCTAGTGTAAAAAACAACTTGACATCGTATTGTGTCATGTTCGTGTTTAAAATTTGACATGATTTTAACATGAGCTTGTCGTGTTTTGTATGCTTAAGTATGAATTTAATAACTAATGGATATTTTATGTAATCTTTTATCGTGTTTTAACTATACCGTTTTCCTATTATTTAAAAGAAACACAACATATCTCTTTGAACACCTTCCCTCCCATCTAATTTTGTGTCTATCTTCTTTCCTATACGTCATATTGTATTGTGTTTGTGTTACATAAAAAATTGTTTTGTTATGTCACACAAATAAAAAGACAAAACGATTGTCCAATTTGACACACCAGCGGTAAGAGAACAACCACATAATCGATTCTTATAATTTTCTCTTATGTATTTGATAACTAGTAAGCATTTTTTTTTCAAAATTGGTGTTATTTATATTTCTAACATCGTAACATTACATTGATTATTAGGATTTGATACAAAAATAAATATTATATACTATTCAACAGGTTTATCATAAATGATTATGATCATTTCAGCTAATAAGCAACCAATTTCGAATTCATTTTTTATGACGTATATTTGACCATAAAACTTTGAAGAAGCACAAATTCTTTATACAAAGTCGGATTTAAGCTTTCCTTATGTGTATGAAATCCTTGCCATATCTACTATAACTTTGGTTGAGATTATTATTAATAAATAATTTTCTATCAAAATCAACTATTTATCACTCGATTGACAAATAATTATTACTTATTATATCCTAAATTTCTAGCATGAATTTGTGGGTGTTATAATAAAAATGAATATAAATCATTTGTTTATAAAAATAATAAAGAAACAAAAGAATTTATAAAAATAAGAAGGAACAAACGAATTTCTAAAGGGAAACTAAGTAACCTTACCATTATAAATGAGTTTTTTCAAAAAAAATTATCATAATTTTTTAGTTTATGAAAAATAATTGTTTACTTCTGAATGCTTCATTCCAAATTATTATTCATACTCAAAATTTTTTTTTTCCAATTGTTTTTCAAAGAAATCTCTTTATTTATATGCAGAATGTTTATTTAGAGTCCAAATAAGCACTTACTCCCGAATGCTCTATTTCGATTTTGATCTTCAAATTTTGATGTTATTTTTGTTTTTTTCCTACTTATTTTTTGAAAGAAATATAAATATTTATATCCGAAATATCTCTTTCAGAGTGTTTAATCATTTTCAATAAAATATCTAACTTTATACACTAATATAATATATAATTCATATTTACTATGTTTATTTAATTTTTATTAAGTTTAAGTAAAAAAATATTTTTTTTTCTTGAAAATTTGAAATTATTCATCATATTGTTGAAATGCTAGAGTTTTTTTTCTTGGAAATCCAAAATTTTGGTCTGGAATTCCTGAAATATATTTTTTGTCTGAAATGCTAGGCAATGATTACTTTTTTAAAAATAACTCTTCTTAGTTATTTATTTAAATACACAAGTTAGATTACTTAAGGTAAGTACAGTTAAAAGTAAATACAATAAAATGTAATTTTCTGTTTATCGAAGTCTCTTTGGTCAATCGGTAAATAGTGACTTTTTTAATTAAGAAGTCACAGATTTAAGAAGTGTTTGACTTAGCTTTTCAAAGTCCAAAAGTTTTTTTTGGAAAAGTTATAAAAAGTCAGGATTTCCTGACTTTTCCAAAAAGTTCATTTTTCTTATGTAAAAACTTCAAAAATGGTTTTTAAAACTAGTATCTTTTGTTTTCTTCTCTTTTCCAAAATGAACTTTTGGCTGTGAAAAACTAAGCCAAACACCACTTAAAGTCTTGGAAAACCTAGTAATTTAAAGTAGATTAGTTTGCTTTAGAAAAGAATAAATAAATAAAGGCAAAAAACGAACCAAGGAGGCAACCCGGTTTTAAATTAGAGAGGGCGGCCTCAAAAGATTAATAAACTTTATACGACGGTTTTATTAAGCCACAGACGCAGCCATGAAATACTGCAGGGGATGATGTCCAAGGGTTTCTCCTTGCTAACCTTCAATTCATCGCATGAAATGAAAGACTTGATTCAATTGGATTTTGGAAGTTTTGGCTTTATGCATTCGACTCTTTTAATTTTATAGATTTGAGGTTTAAGGATGTTAATGGAAATTAGGGTTTTAGTTAACCATGTGGAAGTCTGCGTTTCTTCTTCGTCAAAATGTTACGGTGCGTTTCAACATTCTTTCTTATAATATGATCACGGCTACTTTTCATTCTCAAACTCGTTTTTCATCCCCACAAATGAACTATGAGCTAACAGATTCCGTTCTTTCTTTTAAAGGAATGATTGAGACCATACCTGTACCCCCTGTTCGTCAGTTCAATCATATCTTGATTAAAATTGCTAAGATGAAGCAATACCCTACTGCCATCTCTCTCATTCTGGACCATGACTTGTTAGGCTTCAACTCTTCTGTTAAACCTAATTTATATACATTTAGCATTGCCATAAACTGCTTCTGCCATACGGGTAGAGTGGATTTAGGTTTCTCAGTGTATGGAAAAGTGGTTAAGCTTGGTTACAAGCCCGATTCTGCTATCATTAATACTCTGATAAGGGGGCTTTGTGATAATGATAACATTCGTGAGGCGCTGAAGTTTTCTGAAATGAATATGAATGATGGATTACAACCAACAGTAGTTACTTTTGGTACAATAATAAACGGCATTTGCAAAAAAGATGGCCCACAAGCTGCTCATCGTTTTCTTCAGCTTGTGGAGGAAACTAAGGGCTTTCATCTAGGCACAACTGAGTATAATACAATCATCAATGGCCTTTGCAAAGATAGACATCTTACTGAAGCTCGAGAAATCTATTTCGAAATGGAAAAGAAAGGTATTCTTCCAGATGTTATAACATTCAATAGTTTGATTCAAGGTTACTGTAATTTGGGTCTATGGGAAAAGGTGAATGGATTGTCTACTGAAATGAAAGATCAAGGAATTTCATATGATGTAGTCACGTTTAGCATTTTAGTTCATTATTGGTTTAAACAAGGTCGGACTGAAGAAGCACATAAAATTATTAAATTGATGTTGGAAAGTGGAATGAAGCCCGACACTTATATGTATACTTCAGTAATACATGGCTACTGTTTGCTTCGTAAAGTAAATTATGCTAGAAAGATTTTCACTTTTATGATTGCACAAGGGTGTGTGCCTAGTGCTTTCACTTACACTACACTAATCAATGGATATTGTTTGGTTGGAAAAGTGGATGAAGCTAGAGAGATCTTTGAGGTTATGATTCAAGAAGGGTATGCACCTTGTGTTGTTAGCTATAGCATCTTGATTGAAGGGTACTGCAAGAGCAAAAAGAAAGAAAAGATAGAAAAAGCTTGGGATCTCTTTAGTGAAATGTATGGAAATGGAATTGTTCCTAATGTAGTCACCTGCACCTCTCTTATAAATGGTCTTTGTCATGTGGGAAGACTCAAAGAGGCATTAGTGTCTCTTAAATATATTCTGAATCAGGGTATTTATCCAAATATATTTACTTACTCTACTTTGATAGATTCTTATTTAAAAAATGAGAAAATGGATGAGGCCCTTAAGTTATTTAAAACTATGGAATGTATTGGCATTAAACCTGACATTGTTGTTTGCACTAGCCTCATTGATGGTATGTGTAGGGCTGGGAAAGTCGATGGTGGCTATCAGGTTTTTCTTAGACTTGCTGCAAGTGGTTTGCAACCTAATTGTCATACTTATAATGTCTTGATGGGTGGATTTTTTAAGCATGGTTATCTTAAAGATGTGAATGATCTGATTCAAGAAATGGAGGTTGAAGGTTGCATGATGGATGGTGTTACTTATAATTTAGTTATTCAGGGATTTCTCCGACATAATGAGACAAAAAGGGCACTTTTATATCTTGAAAGCATGCTTGATGTTGGTTTCTCTGCAAATCCAAGTACAACAACCAAACTAGTGTACTTGTTGGCCACAAAACATTTGAATAGGGCATCAAAGAAATTGCTTAAGAAGTTTTTTAGTCAACAGAAAAAAAAAGGTTAGATGTTGTGGGATTTTGGACAGAAGGGGAATTCGATTCCGTTCCAATCTGTGTTTTGCTGCAAAAAAGTATGGAATTAAATTACTTAAGAAATCACAAAGGGTTCTTTGACCAATGTCTTTTCACATTCCATCTTAAAACACATGGAATCCAACCTGCAGCATTTTTCCTCCCTGCACGAAGTACTCAATACCCTTTTAACCCTACAAGTTTTGCTAATCCTTCAAACATGTGGCTGAATGGAATCCAAATCCTTCAAATTCCAATTCCTTCCAAAACATTCTGCTAACCAAACGCCCCCTTAGATTCCAATTCCAATAAAGGAAATGACTGAAAGCACAGGCATAGAGGGTGTGAAACACAAGCCAGTTGACAATGCTGACCAAAAAGACATCTGAAAGCCAAATTTGGTAGAAAAGGATCAGCTACATTCCGTAGATTCATTCTTGGATAAAGTGATTGGAATACTGGTACTGGATTTGTGTGATTCAAATTCAATTAGGGTTCCAAAGAACAAAATTGGGTGTGATCCGAATCTGCATTATGCCAGTTATGTCCACCAGGTTCTAAACCGAACTTTACCCTACGCTCTTAGATTTTGTAATATTTCATATTTGAATTTAGTTTAGGGAAAAATGATATAAAAAGCAATTGTACTTTCACAATTTTATACGTTAGTCACATGACTTTTTTCTGTGGTGATTGAACCGTTATACGTTAGTCACAATTTTAATTTGTTTTTCTATTTTCTTAAACATTTTCCCCTTTTATTTAATTTTTTTAAAATAAAAACAAATAAAGAAAAGGCCTATACCACAAGGACCATTTTTGTAGTTTTCTCTTTTCATTTTCTTAAATTTAAAATCCATGTTCTAGTGAGGGTTTATCTATGTAAGTTGGATCGTTCTATTAAATCTCAAAATATATGTTCTGTAACCGTTTCTTTACTTCATGTTTTCAAATCTCCTAGAATATATTAAATTACTTACTCTATTCATTATATTGTTTGTATTTATGTAAAACTATTACTTTAAAAATACATAATGCTTACAACTTTATATTAAAAACTTTATTTTTAATAAACTTGTGTAGTACACAGGTCTCACACCTAATAACTATATAAGTGTATATTAAACATGGAAGTACTAGTTTACAAACTTATTTTTAGACACCAGTCAAGTCAAATAGCATTGAAATAGTAGAAGGTGAGTGGCAATTTTGTAGAAGGCAATTGACAAATAAAAAGGTCCAGTCAGTGGCTAATGTGATTGCAGCTAGTGTTTCCATTATCGTGTTCACCCATAAAACCTGAACAGCAGTTAGAGGTGCACTTCCTGTAAAAGATGACTAATCAAGAAATGAAGGAATGGAAATAATTGGAAAATTATAGCATCTAACTTTCATTTCTGATTTTATTTTAATTTTTTCTTTCTTTTCTTGTTTAAGCATTGTACTTTGAAAGTATGATGTTATATTAGACAAACAAATGGAAGTGCTTAGCTATATCTTGCATTTAGCCCCTGATTGGGATAAATGAATGTACTTTCTTTTATTTGTCTAATTATGGCATCTAACTTTCATTGTTAAATATTAACTTTTTTTATTTAATTGTTGTACTTTGAAAGTACAATGGTTTAATAAGAAAAAACATTAAGATAAAATTTTAAAAAATTAAGAATTAGAAATGAAAGTAATCAAAGTATGATGCTGTTTTGTTTGCTTTGTAAACTTATAGATTTCTCTGTATGCTATTTTATGTTGTTAGAATTTCTGATTGAGTTGACATTTCACTACATTGAAATACCCGACCAAAATGACATTTCCCTAAAAATAGATCATCTTTAAATTCCTATTTGTATTTAAATACTTTTTGTTTCTTGTAAACACACACACACACACACACACACACACATATATATATATATATATATATATATATATATATATATATATATATATATATATATATATATATACTAGCCGTTTTCCCGCGCCAAGCGACGGGTACATTTTTTTTTCTCATAAATTAGTTTCTTGAGGCAATTCATGCTATTGAACAATTCAATATAGTTAAAAAATACAAGTACAAATCTAAAAAAACATGACTTTGATTCTAATGTCCCCACTTTGTAACGGGAGCAAATGCAAATCCTTTCAAAGAAAATAGTGCATATATTTTAAGCATTTAAAGTGTATGAACCCATCAAATACGATGACACGCATCAAGGTCTAAAATGAAGGTCTAAAGATAATACACACTCCAATTCACGATGTTTGAGTTTACATTTTAACCTTGCAAATACAATTATACATGTGCAAACACTAAACATGTCCATAACATAATGAGATCTCCAAGTCCAGGGTGGGGGTGATATGTAACCAAATCTAGACTTTGAGCCCAATGCTGACCTTGTTGGACATCATCACATTAAAAGTGATACCTATATAATAATCCCATCATAACCACTATATGCTAATTAGAATATACATGTTTAAGATATAGGAAAACAACAACGTTAAAATAGTCAACATACATATCAAATTATAGTTACAGCACCATTGTAACCTGGAGAAATAACACTAATCATTAAAAAACCATCAATTATGCAATATGAAAACATAATATAAAATAGCGACACAAATTATTATATATATTTTTTTAAATTGTCGACAGTTTATTTCATGAACCATAGTAAAAAAACCCACACTTTCCAATGCCACATCTTGAATTGATCACAGGGTATGTATTAAACAAAATGAACAACAGAGGAGAGCCATGTCTTTGTACATATTTTCCCTATTTATCTCTAAATTTTGTTGAAACCAAAATCCTGTAGATTTCTTATCTATCTTCTTTGAATTTAAAAGATCCCCTCCTGATATATGTGTATCTTCAGAGCATAAATCCCTTGACATATTTTACAATAACTGCAAATTCAATTAAAACTTTTATTAGTAAATTTGATTATGAACCCAATGTTCATATCTCATAGATGCACACAGATATACACACCCTAGAGAAGGACTGATACAACTTTTCTCGCTTGTTATTATCTCAAAGATACACATACAGATACACGAACCTGCTTACTATATATGTAGATATTCACAATTTTATTGAAAAAAAATATGCAAAACAAAAAAAGAAATAAAAAGATAAGAATTGTCAACGATAAAGCAAGAAAAGCTTGTACTGAAATATTCTCACATCTACCATAGTGTTAATAATTTGATATTTTATTATTGAATTTAATTGAAGAAATATTATATTAAAAAGAACTATAAATAATTAGACTAAACAAATGACATAACTTTTTTTTTCGTTATCATCCGATTCACAAGGCCCCACATATCGAGTCTTGAAATATGAGGAATAATGAGCATATTATTCAACTTAAAACATTAACGACAAAAGTAATCACCGCTTTTATCCATTACTCTGATCAATTCAAAACATTATCGTATGAATTTGTTGCTAAAGAAACAACAATTATGCTTTAAGACCTCAATAACTATTCAAACTGATTTGACTCACAATTAAAAAACATCACCAAAAAATCACCATTCAAAGATAAAAGAATTATTCTTTACAGAGGTAATAAGATATTAGATAATAGATAAGAATATGAATTACTTCAAGTTACAATAAAATGACGACACGAACAAAACTTCGACATTACTAATCCACCAATAAAGATGATATATCAAACCAACATACCTTCTCAAACGATAATGGTGAATGTTGTTGACATTGTATCCACTTGAGAAAAAACCTGTAAACCTAAGGTTCCATTGACCATACAATCAAATTGAGAAAGAATTCAAAAGAAATTGATATTTGAGCCAAACATCGTTTTTCTTACTTGGAGATAAAGAGAAGAGATAGACAAACCAACTTTACTATATCTTCTGCTGAAAACACATAGACTGAAAAAAGCCTCATGGATTGTCTACTATTTCTGGATCGACACAATAAGCAACATAATCTAATCATTAGTATCACCCTTCAACAATAATCAAAGAAAAATCCAAGTTGTACTCATTCTTGACCTGGAGCCAACATGAGTATACATGTATGAGATCGAAAATCAACAAATACGTAATTAAAAATACATGGTCAGATAAATTAAATGAATGGAAAATTAGTACACGTGAAACACAATAATAGTGAAACACAATAATAGTAATACGAAGCTAAGCTGATTGAAAAAAAAGCAATTACAGTGACAATAAAGCACCTTATGCAAATTAATTTTTAGATGCATCAGATTATAGAATGGAGTTTATCCTCTGGAATCGCAAGAAAAAAATAGAAAAGTATGGGAAAGAAGCCCGTTACCATTGTTCCTGACTAAGAATTGATGCAAGCAAGCAAAACGGTGAGTAATCAACATAAAATGCAGGCCCTATGCGAGGACGCTGAAATTAGTACATGTAAAAATCCTAAACTTCACAGTCGAAATAAAAAAAAATCAAGAAAACCTTACCTTGATATGCATATGATTTCACAAAAAACAACAGATATGAGCCGAAGGCGGTGGCGGTTGTGACATTTAGGGTAATTAGAGTGAGGATGAAGGTCAATCATGGTGAAGAAGGTGATAGATTTTAGAACCATCAACTCCAGGGTAGTGATGGTGGTGGACATAATGATTAGTGGGATGTAGATCAAGGTGGTGGTTGCCGAATTCTATGACATTGGCGGTGAGTGGTGGTAGCAGAGGCTAAGTATTGGGTAGCGTATTTTAGGGTTTTTGAAAACGGGTGGTTGAGAGAGAGTGGAAATGCTTTATAACGTGTACATGATATTTGACTTATTCAATTGGATATGAAGAATACTTGGTATTTGACCGGTTCAATTGGATATGATGAATACTTGGTCAAACTTTGACATATTCAAAATCTTATTATCTTTTGACTTTTTTATAAATATTGACTGGATAAAATTCAGTATTTTTAATGCATAAAGTGATTGTACATATTGTATTATTGTTTGGACGACTTAAAATTCAGCATTTGACCAAAGATGCTTTATAAGGTAATATATATATATCTATATATATATATATATATATATATATATATATATATATATATATATATATATATATATATATATATATATATATATATAATATTCACGTATAAACCTAATGTTTATGAACTTATGATAACACCCGTATAAACCTAATGTTTATGAACTTATGGTGAATTCGGGTTTTTATCCAAAAAGGCAAAAACGCGGAACCTGGTTTTAAATTAGAGAGGGCGGCCTTTTGGACTTGCCCAAATTAGTCGCATTATTTTCAAAAGATATAAATACACATTTACGACCATTTTATTAGGCATAGGCGCAGCCATTGAAATGCTGCAGGGGATGATGGTTGAGCAGGGTTTCTCATAGTTAATCTTCAAATCATCACATCAAGACTTGATTAAATTGAACTTTGGAAGTCAAAAATCATCCCTTTTGATTTTATGCTTTCGACTCTTCTAGTTTTATAGAATTGAGGTTTAAGGATGTTAATGGAACTTAGGGTTTTAGTTAATCATGTGGAAGCCTGCGTTTCTTCTTCCTCAAAATGCTATGGTGCGTACCAACATTCTTTCTTATAATACGATTACTGCTACTTATCATTCTCAAATTCGTTTTTCTTCCCCACAAATGAACTATGAGCTAACAGGTTCGGTGCTTTCTTTTAATCGAATGATTGAGACCATACCTGTACCTCCTGTTCGTCAATTCAATCATATCTTGATTAAAATTGCTAAAATGAAGCAATACCCTACTGCCATCTCTCTCATTCTGGACCATGACTTATTAGGCTCCAACTCTTTTGTTAAACCCAATTTATATACGTTTAGCATTGCCATAAACTGTTTTTGCCATATGGATAGGGTTGATTTCGGTTTCTCAGTGTATGGAAAAGTGGTTAAGCTTGGTTACAAGCCCGATTCTGCTATCATTAATACTCTGATAAGGGGGCTTTGTGATTATGGTAACATTTGTGAGGCAGAAAAGCTTGCTCATGGCATTATGAATAATGGATTACAACCAACTGTTGTAACCATTGGTACCATAGTAAATGGGTTTTGCAAAAGAGGCGACTCACAAGCTGCTCTTCTTTTTTTCCGAGATGCTGAGAAAACTATGGGCTGTCAACCAAGCACAACTGAGTATAATATACTCATCAATGGTCTTTGCAAAGATGGCCATGTTACTCAAGCTTGTGAGATTTATATAGAAATGATCAACAAAGGTATTTTGCCAGATGTTGTAACATTCAATACTTTGATTCAAGGTGTTCGTAATTCAGGTCAATGGGAAGATGCGGATGTATTATTGATTGAAATGGAAACTCAAGGCATTTCATATGATGTAGTCACATGTAGCATTATAGTTGATTATCTATGTAAAAAAGGTGAGATTGAAGGAGCACATAAAATGATTAAATCCATGTTGGAAAGAGGAATGAAGCCTGATACTTATACATACACTTCACTAATGCATGGCTACTGTTTGCCTGGTAAAAGAAATGATGTTAGAATGATATTCAAGATTATGATTGCACAAGGGTGTGTGCCTAGTGCTTTCACCTTCACTACACTAATTCATGGATATTGTTTGCTTGGCAAAGTGGATGTTGCTAGAAAGATCTTTGAGTTTATGATTGGAGAAGGGTATGCGCCATGTGTATATAGCTATAGTATCTTGATTGAAGGATACTGCAAGAGCAAAAAGAAAGAAAAGATAGAAAAAGCTTGGGATCTCTTTAGTGAAATGTATGGAAATGGAGTTGTTCCTAATGTAGTCACCTGCACCTCTCTTATAAATGGTTTATGTCATGTGGGAAGACTCAAAGAGGCATTTCAGCTTCTTAAAGATATTCCGAATTGGGGTATTTATCCAAATATATTTACTTACTCTACTTTGATAGATTCTTATCTAAAAAATGAGAAAATGGATGAGGCCCTTAAGTTATTTAAAACTATGGAATGTATTGGCATTAAACCTGACATTGTTGTTTGCACTAGCCTCATTGATGGTATGTGTAGGGCTGGGAAAGTCGATGGTGGCTATCAGGTTTTTCTTAGACTTGCTGCAAGTGGTTTGCAACCTAATTGTCATACTTATAATGTCTTGATGGGTGGATTTTTTAAGACTGGTTATCTTAAGGGCGTGAATGATCTGCTTAAAAAAATGGAGGTTGAAGGTTGCATGATGGATGGTGTTACTTATAATTTAGTTATTCAGGGATTTCTTCGATATCGCGAGACAAAAAGGGCGCTTTTATGTCTTGAAAGCATGCTTGATGCTGGTTTCTCTGCAAATTCAGGCACATTAAATGACCTAGTGAAGTTATTGCACACAGAAGAGTTGGATAAGGCATCAAAACAAGTAATTAAGAAGTCTTTCAGCTAAGCACACGAAAAGGTTATAAGTTTTTGGTCAGATTTGAAATTCAAATCCATCCGATCTGCCTTTTGTTGCAAATGAGTAAGGAATTGAATTCTGTTAGATTTCACAAACAAAGTTCTTTCATTGATGTCTTCTGACATTCCATCCTAAAGCCCATGGGAATCCTCCCTGTTAAAACTATTTAAATACCATTTTAACCCTAGATTGCCACATGTAAACATCTCTCACCTCTCCATCTGCTTCTCCACTTCTTGCATTCCCTTTCTTGCATAATGGAGGTGTCTAAAGTAGTGGAAGAAATTTGTAGTTGATTTTGCATGGAGCCACTTACAGGAAATGATTGAAAGCACAGTGCAGAGTGTGTAAAGCTCAATGCAGTTGATGATTCTGACTAAAAAGAAAAGATATGTGGAGAGCCAAATTTGGTGGAAAAGGAACCAACCAAAGAACCAAATTGGATCTGATAATCTGGTCTGAATCTGCATTTTTTTTTCATCCAAATTACATCCAAGAGGTAATTTCACCAAATTTGAACTTCACTCTATGCTTTTACATTTCAAACATTTCATATTTTAGTTTGATTTAGGGTAAAACAGAGAAAATCATTTCTAGTTTCACCATTCTATGGTTAAAGAGTTATACTTTTTTTGATCTTTCAAAAGAACCATTTTTTTTGTCTGTTACCTGGTTTTGATTAAAGAGTTATAGTTTATTTGTTTTGTATTTGGTAAATTAAAGAGTTGCAATTTGCAATCTTGATGCTGCTCTGTGGCTCCTTGCACTAAAGAGTAAAGAGTTGAAGGGGTTGAATTGCTATGGACCAAAGAAATGACAACTGAATGCTATTTACCCGAAAACATTGGTGTTTGCTAAAAGCAATTGAATTGAAGCTTGATTGTGTAGATATATGGGAAATAAATAGTTTCCTGACCTAAAAAGTTCCATGAAAAAGCTAAACTAGATTGGCTGTCCTTTAGATTGAGGGTATAATACTTTAGCTACACTTGGTACATAGAAGATATAGGCCCTGTCTCTCTATGAAGTGTTGTATGGTTTTTTTTTTTTGGATAAATAATGTTAACAAACGACTGAACACTTGGAGAAATTAAAGTAAAAAAATAAATGAAGGCCAATTTATGAAAAGTTAGGACTTAATGAAAAGCATAATAATAATTTCCCCGTCTCTATTAATTTGTTTTTGTCCCTGTTAAGTTGAAACAATACCTATGAAAATGGGATTAGTATTAGTTGAAAAGAAGTTACATTTGCAATTATAAGTTAATGTCTAAATTGTATGTTTTAAAGCTATAAAAAGCTACTGACTGATATTGGCCCTCTATTCTATAATACCCTGCAGGCTATTTTGCTATGAAGTGAGGTGTGTGCATATTTTGTCTTCTTCACCCACCACAAAGATGTCAGTTTATAGGCTTGTCCTGTAAGTTGTCTGGTATAATAATATGTATGCTATTACAATGCGAACATAAGGATGAAGTTACATACAAAAAGGGTTAAATGCAAGAAAAAAACAACCTTCTTTCATCTATTTTGTTTATTATAGCATCCTACTTTCATTCTTCATGTTGTAGCATTATATTTATATGATGAAAAAATCTACCTAGTTATAGTGATGTTATCCATATACAAAGCAACTTCCACTGCCATAATTGGTGGAAGCGTATTAAGATGCATAGACCTCCATAGAAGAGAAACGTAAAAAAAAATTTTAAATTTTTTTGAGAACAGCAAAGATTTAAAATAAAAATCAGGCCAGCTAGTAACTGGCGAAGGAGTACAAGAGTAAAACTTTATGCTAGATACATGTAGATAAAAGGTGAAAAAAAGACGGAGCAAAATTGAAACAACACCAGGAAGGGTAAATTTGGAAATATTGTAATTTAAAGCATTCTCGATCAGCAGCAAATCATGTCAGATGATTGTGTTAAGTGAACACGAACAGGGACGATGAAAGGACAACTTATAGCAGATCACTTGCTCAAATTACAGGGAGCTATTAGCAAAAAACCAATAATAGCCACACACTTTTAAGAAGCCCTCCTAATGACGAACCCTAGTAATAACAAACATTTCACTCATTCATAGGAGACCAACAAAAGGCAACCCGCTTTCACCCATTCATAGCCATAGGAGACCTCTAAAAGCAACCGACTTTCAGCATTCAACCATTAATAACAACACACTTTTTGATACAATAAAACAGCAACAATGATTTCCATACGCAAATTCACAACCACAGTCCAACACCAAGCATGACCACGTTAAAAGAGGCCACTAATGGAATTTTGTTTTTATATAAACATGTATATCTTTATGTAACACGGACCAGGAAAAACTCATGCCAATAATATATAGAAGACAAAATTGCAAAAATGGTCCCTGTGGTATTCATTTTTTTGGGATTTTAGTCCAAACCATGACTTTTTTGGATTGATGGTCATTTTGAGGTAGTTTTGTTGCATTTTTGGTTCCTCAGTAAACTGAAATGACTTTAATACCCTTGAGGTATTTATTTTCTATTTTTAAAATCAATTTTTAATTGTTTAATAATTATTTATTCATTTTAATAATTAAAAATTGAAAGGACCCATCTCTCTCTCTCTCTCTCTCTCTAGAAAAAGAAACACACCCAATTCCCCTAACCCCCATCTTCTTTCTTCTTCCACCTTCATCGTTTTCTATTTTTCTTTTAACATACCTTGTTTCAACAAAAAGAAATTCAAGATTGATGATTGTTTATCAGACTCATTCCAACCTCTCTATTAATTTCTGGGTTTTAATTTCTTGGTGGGTGTTTGGCTTCGGAGAAATATTGGTTGTGTTTTTCTGAATGTTTTTGTATGTACCTACATCTGTGTATTTGTTCTTCGATTGGCCCTCCCATCCTCAATTTTGTTCCAGGTACATTGGATGGACTTTAATTTGTTGGTTTGAAGTTGTTTTTGTATATAATGTTGTTTATTGGAAAATCTGTTGGTGATTTTAGTGTCACCATGTCATTTTAAGTAACTGGAACTAACATGTGAGCTAAAGGGCTTCATGATTTGTACTCTAATACATGTACGTGGTTGTGTGGAGTGCACGCATGTATAAGATCGAGTCAGAAGCCGGTTCGACGACTAGTCGGGGGTCCGGGGGCATCGCCCCCGGGTCCGAGGTTTCCAAAGGGGTAATGCCCCTTTGGCGGGGTCTAGGGGCAGCACCCCTAGCGGGGTCCAAGGGGCAGAGCCCCTGGCTGGGGTCTCGCTTGGATTATCCAAGGGACAGCGCCCCAAAACCTCAACGAATTTTACATGTGGGAACATAATGGAAAACTCAATTTCTTGAGGGTGATTATGGTAAAACTAACGAAACTCGTTAGTTTTTGGTAACCCTAATCCGGATTAATATTACTTGCTTCCAAAGCAACTAATGACGGTCCAAGCCTAATGAAACCTTAATCGTGTTTAGTATATAAACAACTCTTCCTTTCCAGAAGGGATACATTCTTTAGCTCTCGTTTTTCATCACACATTCACAAAACCCTTTAGCATAATAACTTACGTTTTCCGTGCCTAGAAACGTAGGTGTCCGCTTGGATTATCCTAAGTTGGATTTTTTGTAACCCAGACATAGGGTAGAAATATCAGTTCGGAAAGTGATATCACGATCCAAGCTAGTATCCAGATATCCACCACAAACCCTAATATTACCAACAAAATCTTGGTAGTGGTTCCAACAACTGTCAAATGGTGGAGCTTGTGAAATACCTAAAAGCCGACACAAAAGAAGGAGGTGGCGGCTACTGTGATTTACCTAAGTGGAAAGAAGGAAGGCGGTCGAAGCATTTGGTCATGATAGGGGGTAGGCGGAGTGGGCTGAGAACAACAGTGGCAGCCGGTGATGCTTGCTCTGACGATTCTCGTTGCTTCTGTTTATTTCTCTCGGCGAGGTTGACGTGTGAGAGACGAGGGGAGGAAGGAGTAAGGATCGGGGATGTTTGGGGCTACTGTACTTGAAAAAATAAACACGGTGGTGGTGGGTTTTTACCATGGCAGCAAGGAGTAGCGGAGGGAGCTGCTCCGGTGGTTATGAAGCACAAGGGGGAGGGTAGTCGATAGTTTAGCACAATGACTAAGGTCTCATCAGATCTCGACATCACAAACCCTCCGCAACTAGTATCATTATGAAGCTTAAAGAACGAATGGAAGCAAAGGAGTGCCAATGACATTGCAGATGGGTGAATCCATTATTGTTGATTTCCAGATCAACTCCAAGGAGTATATTTAAGTATGTATGTGTTTGTATGTGGAGTTTTTGAGCAAAAACAAACCCCAAAATGTTTCAAGGGCGTGGTTTTGATTTTTGAAGAAGATGAAGTGTTAACGAAGATGATGATGGTGTTTTGATGGATTATCTTCATAAGAGAGAGAGAGGGGGGGGGGGGAGAGAGAGAGAGAGAGAGAGAGAGAGAGAGAGAGAGAAGGTGGGGCTCTTCTTATTTTTTTAATTATTAAAATAAATTAATTAATATTAGATTTAAAAAGAAATGAAAGAAAAATAAAAAATAAATACCCCAAGGGTATTACAATTATTTTACTATTCGGAGGGACAAAAAACACAACAAAACTAGTTCAAAAGGACCACCGATCCAAAAAATTCATGGTTTAGACTAAAACCCCCAAAAAATACATACAATAAGACCATTTTTACAATTTTGTCTATATAGAACCCAAAACCATCAGATCACCACACCAATGAAAACACTTTGGAGGAAAAACCAACTTTCACCATCAACGTTGACACCTACTGGATTACTACCCTTGGAACAGGACACACGCCAAAACACACACAAATCTTCAATTGCATTCAAAATTTATTGAGATATTCTGTGAGCCGAATCTGTAAGATTTTTACACAGAAAAAATAAAACTCAAGCAAATGTAGTACCCAAACCTGTTTGTACACCACAAGAAACAAACACGAGTCGATTTTCCTAGAGTCTGTTAATTTTTAGGTTATTCACAATTTGACCACTTGATAAGTTTTAAATTATAATGAAAAATTACCCATCATCTAACTAGCTTTTTTTTTCATCCATCGAATCTAAATCTAAATATCTAATTATATATATAAAAAATGATTTATGGTGGGTTACGGTGTCTCTTGTTGGGAATTATAGAAAATGATGCTATGAGAATTGAGATGGTGTTGACCGGAGATAAGAAATAAAAATTTATAATAAATTAAAGTACATATTAGTAAATAAAGTTGAAAAGTAAATAAAAAAAAAGAGACTCATGGATTATAAGATAAATACCGATCAAAATAATAAATTTTAAACAACTAGAATGAATTTAAAAATATTAATATACAAAAATATATTTAATAACATATGATGAAAATGAGATATTTTATTATTCGCATTGACTTTAATCCTTTAACGGAATGATTTAAATTAATCTGTGTCTAGTCATGTTATTTGTTCTTTTTATCCAAATTGGGCTCAAAACTAGCCCACATAATCAATCTAACTCAAGCCCAGATTTTTAACCCTAGAAATTAGAAAACATATCGAATTTCGAATCCAAAAACCCTTTGAACCTACATTTGCTCCACACACGATAACAACAGCGGCATCCTCTGCTGAGCATCAGCGAAGAGATTGTTAAGGTAATCTCTGGTGGAATTCATATTTGATTCAACGTGAGGTTTTTTAATTGCGTTTTTTTTTTCATGTTTATTATCAGTAAGAATCACTCAAATCGCAAACTTGGTCCCTGAGTGAATAATGCAGTTAACACTCTAAACTGTTATTTTATCCTGAGTGTGCTATACGTAGTTTAGCTAGGTACATTGATTGCATCTAGTGTCTTTTTCATTTTTTGGATACAACTAGTGTGAAATTAAGCGTAAATTTCTAAATATCTAGAAGAACCAGGGATACGTAATCTATGGAGGTGCTCGTTTTTTTTCTTCTGATTAACATTTAGTGTTTGGTTAACTGTGTTGTCTCACAATTTATGAACTTCCTTTCGCTGGTAATTTGTTTTCTTATGAATGACTGTTTTCTCTGAACTCTTGCTATTGACAAACAGATATTTGAAGATGTATACCTCAATGAAGAAGATCTCTAAGGATAAGGATGTTGAACCTACTGAATTTGAGCAGAGTGTTGCCCAGGTGATTTTCTGAATATCAAAGATCATTGCTTAATTGTTTTTGACTGTTATAATTTTGATACGAATGATCTCTTAACATGTCAATGCAGGCGTTGTTTGACTTGGAGAACACACACCAAGAGCTCAAAAGTGACTTGAAGGATCTGTACATCAACTCAGCAAGGTGAAGCATATATTATTTAGAAGTTAGTGTGGACTTTCTCGTTTCTTGTTACATCATTGAGGACTAATATGCTCTTGGTTATCTGCTTTCAGCCAAATTGATGTTGCCAACAACAAAAAGGCAGTTGTGATCCATGTGCCATATAGATTGACCAAACAATTCCGCAAGATTCACCCTAAACTTGTGAGAGAACTTGAGAAGAAGTTCAGTGGAAAGGTACATGTGTGCTGTTGTTGTTGACTATCATATGTGAACTAAAAAAAAAAAGAGAATCAATTTAAGCTGACTGAAGTTGTATGTGGTGACTTAATGGTGGTAGGATGTAGTTTTCATTGCCACCAGAAGGATTGTGAGGCCACCAAAGAAAGGCTCTGCTGCTCAGAGACCTCGCTCGCGGACACTCACTGCTGTTCATGAAGCCATGCTTGAAGATATTGTCCATCCTGCTGAAATTGTTGGGAAACGCATCAGACACAGGCTTGATGGATCTAAAATCATCAAGGTAAGTAAACACTCTTTAATAATCTTCTCTGTTTTTGAAAGTGAATTAAATCTTTTTTGCATTGTTTAGATTTATTTGGACCCAAAGGCTCGCAATGACACTGAATACAAATTGGAGACATTTGCTGGAGTATACAGGAAGCTTTCTGGGAAAGATGTTGTCTTCGAATACCCGATCACAGAAGCTTAGATTTTTTTTTTCTTAAGTATCATGATTTCATAGTTTCATTACTGGAATTTGTTGAAATTTTGACTATTTATGTGAAGCAAGCAACACACTTTTTCCATTTTACTTGCTTTTAAAGAAGTTTGAGACTGGCCTGCATTTGGACAAAGTGTTAGTAGTTGCAGTTCTGGTATTTGTTTTTCAAATCTTCGTGTTTTTATTGCTATTATTAGCTATTTATGATATTTATTTTAATTGTATAGCTACATGGGTAGTTGTAATTTGAGAGAATGGTTTAATTATTAGTGTTTGTTTTTTATGATGGCTACCTGCCAGTTAAAATAATTGAAAAACTAGCTGATAAAAAAATGATGTGTGATAAAAACTAGCTAATAAACTAGTTGGAAGATATAAAATAACATAATATAAGTATTTATTACGTTGATATTTGATAAAAACTAGCTAATAAATTAGTTCGAAGATATAAAATGATATAAAAAACATTACCACAATGATTTTTTTTATAATTAATTATGTGTATATTTAGAATAATTTAAAAAGTAGTTTAAATCTTTTAAAAAAAAACTAGCTTATAAGTTATTGTTTTTGTTTGCGTAACATAACAACTTAAAAATGCTCGAAAAATAAGTTATTTGTGTACTAGGCACGATCATAATCTTATAAAAAAACAAATTTTAATTAGATTAGTTTAAAATTTTTTATATAAACTTTCTTTTTTATATAATTAAAAGATGGTTGTAATTCTAATATATTATTCAATTTTATCAAAAAATAAAGCATAAACGTATGTATCCTCGAATGAAAATTGCTAAAAAGAGGGACTTGTTAGAAACGTTTCATTCCATTGCTATAGCCTATAAGGCAACAACAAATGAACTTTTTTCTTATTTTTTTTATTGTTAAAAAGAGGGAATTGTTAGAAATGTGTCATTCCATTGAGCTTATGGCAACCACATATGATTTTTTTAATTGTTTTAGAGCGTGTTCGGCAAAACTAACGGGTATCGAGTAGTTAATAGTTGATAGTGTTTGGTTAAACATTACATGAAATTCTAAACATTTGAGAAGTTTGAATTGATAAGAAAAAAAATATTGAATTATTAAAATTAAATTGTTTGTTTTTATTTTAAAGTAATCAAATAATTTAGATAAATAAACAAAGAAAACTAATGGAACTTTAATATATAAAATTTGAAATTAAAAGGATGTCAATTAATGAAATTGATATGCATTTATTATTACATTTATTACAATTATTACATTTAAATATTATGTGGGAATTAATAAAATGAAAAAAGTCACAAAATACTATATGGAAAAAAATTAATTGAAAATAACCACAAAATGACATGTGGCAAAAAATTCTTTATTTATTAGAGAGGATTTCGATTCCCTTTTTTTTTATTAGTGTATGAGGATGCTATCATACACAAATTTTGAATACTAAAAAATGAAATAGAAATTAAAAAATGAACAAGCAATTATCTTAATTTTGTTGCATTTTATTACCAAAACAAAAATCACCGCTGTTTGAATTATTTTATTTCAATATTGATTTATTTTACTTCAATAGAGTATTATTTATAAAAGTATACAAAGTAATATTTTGTGAGAATATTACAACGTGTAAAATTTTAAAATCTTTAACTTTCACATAGAATACTACATGGAGTATATTTTATGACTTATGAACAAGGCCTACCCAAGTCAAGTTTAAGAGGTGTTTATGAACAGGGCCATCCTCTAACAGGGCCTAATCTGTATAGCCTTAATACCTATGTCCATTAGGGCCCAATTTCTCATTTAGGGTTAATACCCAACTTTGTGTTTTTGCCTAAAACAGAACACGTTTTCTTTCAAATCAAAGCACGCAAAATCAAAATTGAAAGCGATAATATGATTGAAATTGATTTTGCTACTACCTCGTTTTTGATATATACGTGAAGGAAAACAATTAATGGAGTACAACAATTCAGTTCTTATTAACAATCTCATAATCTCGGATATAAGTTGACGTCCTTCAAGGCTTCAAAAAGAAAACAATTTCTTCCATTTGGTTCTTCTGTTCTTAAATAATCACAACATTCAACATCTTTCTTGTTCGCGAATCGCAACCTTCAACCACAAAAACACCCTCATCTTCAATAATCGTGGCCTGAACTTCTTTTTCTTCTTGAATCTGACATCTTTTTTAAGATGTAAGTAACTAAGTATCTTTTGTATCTTCGAACGATATTTTACTTTTTAGAGTATGCTTCACATTCAGATTTTAACAGATTCTTTGAGTAATACATTTGGTTTCTCAAGAGTCAAGATTTCTAATTTCATTCTTTCTACATAATCAGAGGTATCATACGTTTTCTATTTTTGAGCCTTCATTTTTTTTAAATATCTTAGTTATAATCTTCGTTTGATCCTTCATTCTTTTTTATTTTTAGTTTTTACTTTTTAAGAGATAAATGTTGTATATACAATTATGATTTTGACATCTTTTCTGATTTTGAAAATTTCAAGAGGTAACCTATACAAATAAAGTTAGTAGTTCTAGATTTTACAGATTTTGAAAAGGTAAATAACAATTCTGATTATATCATATTATCAATTTTGAATTTTAAATTAAAGTCATCCATTTTTTTTTTCTGATTTAGATTTATGCATTTTATTTTTCAAATTGATTTATCAAAAGCATGAAAGGAGAAAATTGAAATGAGGTGTTTTCCTAATTCATATGAAAGAGATAAGTTGGGTTTGTATATTAAAAGGATGATATAATTTAATTGGAAATGAGTTTATGTTTTCATGTATTGTTTTGAAAGGAGTTTTGTTTTGTAATATTACATATACGGTCAGATTAGATGAAAAATTGTAATTTAATTGTTGATATTTTTAGAATTTATTGCTTTAAGGCCCTTTATTACTAAATTGCACATGACATCTAAATTCTCGAGGCCGGCCCTGCTTATAAGTAATATTCTATTAGATTATTTTATTAAAACTGTGATTTTTCTTAGAATATATATTATTAATATGATTTTATTTTTTGGAAAAAAAGACGAAATTACCAAATATTTATATAAAGGTACATACATACTATGATACGTACACATACATATGTAATAAATTGTCAAAATATGATATATTAAGACTGTTTTTATATTTGATTAAATACCGGTTAAATGTCTGTAATTACTAATTACGTTTTTCATCATTTTTATATTTGGTTAGAGCAAATTTTAAAAAATGTAATTTATGAACACCGTTAAGTCTAGATCTACTATTATATTAATTTGAACATGATTTAGTTAATTGTTTAAGAATAACAGGTGTAGCATACTAGCATGGTCTACTACAATAGATGATAACATACTTGTTCTTTACTTTAAGTGTTTTATTGTTGATCGTTGCAAATTACTTAAGAGAACCTCGATCGTTATCTGAATACATAAATTGTAACAATAATAAACAAAAGTGTCTACACAGAATTGATTGAACATGTGATATTATAACACTAAATATGTATTACAAAGCTAAGCACGTATTTCTTATGTATTTATACAAAGATTAGTAAATTAAAAAACTGTATAATACTTATATATATGGACTATAGAGATAAAGAATAACATGGAACTATGAGAAATCACACCAATAAAAAAGATTTTAATGTGGATAGATCAGGATAATCGTCCACATAAATACAACAATATCCAAGATTACAATAATCTAGCTATGCAATTATGATCTTTATTCGACGCCCTTGATTTCGTGATCATTTTCACTACTAGAATTATTGATTGAGTAATAGAGGTTTCTCAAACAGGTGGAGACATTAACCTCTAGAAATAACATCTGGGGGTCCAGGATTCTGAACAGGAGGACCCTGAGCGTCTGCACGGAGAATGAAAATGGTATGAATTTGGAAACTCAATTAATAATATGTTGGAATTTCTCTTTAATGATAACGAATGGCACTAGCATGCCATTAAGCCATATATGGAAAACAGAGGAAACGGGAGTAGCATTAACACCAAAGCAGATGCTTAATTTGCTGCTATTAATACCAAGAAGTTATATTAACGGAATTAACTGTATGAGCATAATGCATATATAAGGTTTACCTAGAGCACGGGCAGTCGCAGAACCCAAAAAAGTACTAAAGATGAATAAGATACAAGAAGCAAGAGCAAGAGCAATCCACATCCTAGACTCCATAGACAATTTCATTGTCTACTAGTTTGGCGCTATTGCTTAATTAATTCTCGATCTTTTTTGTGGCTCTATATACACACATATTCAAGTCTTATGCAATGCCACATGAACTTCCAGGTAATTCCTCATGAAGTACTGTATCAAAACATATTTATTTATGGAGAAAATTCGATCAATATTCTTTGTTTTTTCAATCATACGGCTTTAAACCAATGTTTTAAAAATCAGATCGAACCAATTGAATTAGGAACCAAATAAGTGAGCGGTTTAACTAGTACCCGTTTTATGTCTGTTTCTGAACTGGAACGAACGAACCGGTTGATTTAAAAAAAAATATCAATTGAATCGGTTAAATTGAATAAAAATACTAAAAAATAAAACGTTTTGAATAACAAACTTTGGTGGTCTTTTTACATATATTTAGACTTCTCTTAAATTGAATAAATGCACATGGTAATATTATGAAACTTTTTGAAGCGTGTATATTCTTCTAAAACTATATTTTATTTTGGTATTATACTTTAGTTTTTTTTTGATGTATATGGATTGATATAAAAGTTATGATTATTTGTTTTTTTAAATATATTTTGGAGTGATCTACAACTTGGTTTTATGTATATTTTTAATGGGATAATGACTTAGGAGGGTAATAACGTTTCCTGTTTGTCCATTTTAGGTCTCTAACGTATTTTCTGTGCGTATTATACCATTAAGGTTATTATAACCGTTTACAAATAGTCTTTTTAACAGGAAGAAACCGGTAAAATGGATTATTTCTAAACAGTTATAACAACCTTAACGGTGTAATACACACAAAAATACGTTAGGGACCTAATATGGACAAACGGGAAACGTTATTACCTTCCTAAGTCATTATCCCCGTATGAAACTATAAACCCCTATAGTAAATTTTTACTTTTTAAATAAGAAACTTATAGGTCTTGGGGTTGGTAGTTTGGATGCTTTTAACCTCGGTCTTCTTTATAAATGGAAGTGGCGGTTTCTTAATGATAAGGGAGCTTTTTGGGTTAAAATTGTCAAGTTTTGTCATGGGGAAGGTGGTGGTTTTTCGGACGATTCGAGAATAGGATCTGGAGGGGGTGTTTGACAAAAGATTGTAAGATCCATTAATCATCTCCATGAGAATGGTTGTATTCCTTCTAATTCCATGTATAGAGTGGTGGGGGTGGGACTCAAACGAGGTTCTAGAAGGATGTTTGGTGCTTGGATATTTCTCTTAGGGAGCGGTTCGGGAGGCTCTTTGCTTTGGCATTTAATCAAGATGCTCGAGTAAGTGAATAATGGGATTCGGGGGGATGGAATTTTCATTGGCATCCGGGGATTAGAGGAGGGGCTGAATCGACCCAATTTGATTATCTTGTGGAGATATTAAATCCTATTCGCATAGGGAAATGTAGGATAAATGGTCTTGGTAGCTTGAATCGTCAGGTATCGTTACTATTAAATCAGCACGGAATTGGGTTAATGATATGACGTTTCCTATGGGTAGTATGCCTACTAGGTGGAACCGTTTTGTCCCTATTAAAATTAACATTATTTATGATGTGTGTTTTGGATCGCATTCCGGTAAAAGCTAAACTAGTGGAAAAGGGGGGGGGGGGGGGTGGTAGTGATAGATTCCTTATTGTGTCATGTGTGTCATACTTCTCAAGAAAGTGTGAAGCATTTGTTGCTGTAGTTTTTAGTTGCTGATCAGGTTTGGAGTCGGGTTGGGCATTGACTTCATTTGGACTTTCCTGTGTTTTCATCTATCCGTGACGTGGTTACAAAATCCAATCCGGCCTTAATTTGTTCTTCTCTCTAGCTCCTTGCTAGAGGTTAACTTGATGATGTAGTTACAAAATCCAATCCAAACATTTCTACTTTTTATTCTTTTTAATTTCAACAACTTTATATGAAATACACATATAAAAATAAACATTCAAAATCTTAAAAATATATATTCAAAATAATAAATACTAAAAATCTTAGGAGGGTAATAACGTTTCCTGTTTGTGTATTTTAGGTCCCTACGTATTTTTTGTGCGTATTGCATCATTAAGGTTATTCTAACCGTTTACAAATAGTCATTTTAACAGAAAGAAACCGGTAAAAAGGGATTATTTCTGAACGGTTATAATAACCTTAATGATATAATACACAAAAAAAAAAAAAAAAAACGTTAAGGACCTAATATGGACAAACGGGAAACGTTATTACCCTCCTAAGTCATTATCTCTATTTTTAATATTTAAACTTATGTATTTGTATGTGCATGAAAAAAAACATAAAAGTTATAGAAACCAGTTGAATCGATAATCGAACCGGTTAAACACGGAACCAATCACCATATCGTTTCAATAAACCAGTTTTTAAAAATGGCTTCATAATCGTTATTACATCTTTTACAATATTTATGACTTTCATAAAAAGTCGCGAGCTTTGCTCATTTTCCGGGATAACTGTTGAATTATTTTTTTTTTCCAATTAAGCAATCCAACTTTAATAAATACGTTTTTTTTTAAAATACAGTTATTTTGACCTATAATCATATACTAGGTGTGAAACCCGTGTATTACACGGGTTGATTTAAAAAAAATGACATATTAAACTAAAGTGTAAACTGAAAATATTTTTTAATATGCAACTTTAAAATAAGAAAGGAATTAACGTATTTAATACTTTACATATATATAATTTTAATTTTAAAAATTGAAACAAATCAAAAATTGACAAGTGGATAATATATATTTCAAAAATACTACAAAATGACAAGTGTCAAAACTCATGAGAGATTGACATGTGGCAAAAAAATTTTCATTTATTAAGGAGGATTTACTTTTCAGTGATGTGGCTGTTATATAAAAAATTACATAGCAATATTAATATTATTATTATTATCAAAAAAATTCAAATAAAAAGTCCCACCACCTCAACCCAAAGCTCCACTCCTTTCCCTTTCTTTCACCTACCTTTTGCACCCTGGCGGAAATTTGGATCCAAGAAAATCAGTGATGGGACCTATGTTGAATATTGTTTTGAACGGGTGAATTATCTTTAGGATTCCTCATCAATCTACAAACCAATTCAAACTATAATTCTGGAGTTTGAAAAAAAATCAAACGAATCACTTTCAATCAAAACAATTAATGAATTTGTTTGTTGAAGCAGTGAAATGATGGAAAGGAAATAAAGTAGAATTCGATGAATGACCCGATCCAAATCTATAAGAATGATACGGATTTGGATCCTAAATTTTGAGACCAATACCTATAAACTTTTTATTAAATAGGTTGGATATGGATATCATTATTGTATAACCAATCTCATTCAATATTATAAAATTTTGATTTCCCATAATTTTAAGCCTTAACTACATGCAAGGAGGATCCTCTAAAGGGCTAGGGGTTGTTTTATTATCTTTCATCCTCGTTTTAATATGCCTATATGTATATTATTGTGAAACCTATGTATTATATGAGTTAATTTAAAAAAAAAGTTAAATATAAAAGTCAAAATATTTGAGAATTTTGAATTTATAAGAAAATAAAAAAATAATGATTTATTATAATGGAAATGGTTTTTATATTTTAAATTTAAATAAATAATTTAAATAAAGAAAAGAAACTAATGAGTTTTAATTTTGGAAATTTTAAAATTAAAATGTAAGTTTATTAGTGAAATTAATATTCATTTATTACTACATTTATTGTAATTAGTACATTAAAATATTATGTGGAATTTAATAAAATAGAAAAACTCATAAAATAACATGTGGAAAAAAAATTAATTCAAAATAACCACAAAATGACATTTAGCAAATTGAATAAGAGTGTGACAAGTGGAAAAAATAACTTTCATTTATTTGAGATGACTAGGTGTGAGACCCATGTATTACATGAGTTTATTTAAAAAAAAAACTAAATACAAAATTCTAAATATTTGAAAAGTATGAATTTATAAGAAAAGTAAGAAAACATTGAATTATAAAAGTTAAAGTGTTTTTTTTTTCTTTTAAATTTAAACAAATAATTTAGATTTAGATAAAAAAATAAAAAAATTAATGAATCTAATTTTGAAATTAGAAGGAAAGTTCATTAATAAAATTGATATGTATTTATTATTGAATATAACTATTATCTATAATTTAATAAAATGAAAAAAACCATAAAATGACACGTGGAATAAAAATTAATTTGAAATAACCACAAAATTACATGTAGCAAAATAAATAAGAATGTGACATGTGGCAAAAGGATCATTATTTATTAGAGAGGATATGCGTTAATTCAATAAAAATATTTAGATCACCTTTTAACTTAAAAAACAGCTATAAATTAGGAAGCCAAATGGTAACCAACCAAAAATCAAGAAATTTTTTGAAAAAAAAAATACCAATATTAGTTAGGATAACAATAGAGTAAGGAAAATAGAACTCTATAAAAAAAATTAAAAAAACTACTCTAATGTAAAATTTATAGAGAAAATACAAAACTCTAAACTAAAATGATATCAATGTTATCAAAAATAAAAAAAAGAGAGAACTGTTCACTAGGAAATACCACCACCCTTTTCAAAGTATTAGCGACTCCTTTTTGTTCGCCCTTTCTTTCCTTTGTTTAAACATTCGGTTTTTGTCTCTCACCAGTCCTCTCAATCTCTTGACAACTGTTATTCTGACCTAAAACATATGTGACCACCGACATCGCTTCCTCTTCGACGAACTTATGCTGACCTCTATGTTCCATGACTTCCTTTACGACTCAATGATGTTGTAACGTCCCAAAAATACTGAGTGAAAATTTCATTTTTAAATAAATCAAAACCATTCATTCATTTGTTCCAAAAGACAATCAGAGTAACATTATTTTCCAAAACATAAGAAGAAAATCAAAATGAAACAATACAGAATAAAACTCCAGGGGATGAAGTGGTATCAAGCCAGACCCTTCCTTTTGGAACTAGAAGTACCTGAAAACATTTTAAACATAAACCGTAAGCACAAAGCTTAGCGAGTTCCCCAAAATACCACATACCATACATAAGATAGTGAATGTTATGGACCGAAGCATAGTCTTACAATCACTTTTTGCAATTAGGAAAATCATGGTCTGGCCAAATCCCGATCTTACATACAAGTGCTAGGGGTCAAATCCTGGTCTTCCATGCAAGTATCACGAAGACAAAAAGCATCCTACACACAATGACATGGGCCGGATCCTGGTCTTACATACAATTATCAGGGGTCAGATCCTAGTCTTTCATACATATGTCATGGGCCACATCCTGGTCTTCCATGTAATTATCACAAAGACAACCAACATCCTACATAGTATAGTAAGAAGACTCACCCCACTCTCGTAGTTGAACAATCACAGCTTGAAAAGTCTAGAAACTGTTGCTACTACCCACCTATTGAAATATACAAGGTCAAACTTTCATCCGCACTTAAAGAAATTTCCCCATAATTCAACCAAGTAAAAAAAAGTCAACGGTCAAAGTTAACATCAACGCCATGTCTTGACCATTCCTTGGTCACGTCGTGGGGATGCAAAGACAAAACAGTCGCGAATCCAGACTTTGCCACGTTGTGGTCATCATGTGGTCACATCGTAGTAATTGGCAGTTTCCTTCAAATCTTCATTAAGAGCTTAATTCTTGCAGATCAAGGCTCAAAACTTGAGATCTACTCTTTCATAATGACTTAATGGATAAAGTTTCCAACATTATCTATTAGGAACTTACCACAAGACAAGATCCTAAACCCTAAGTCCATAATAGCATAAAACCTTCCCAAAATATGCATGGATTTAAGAACAAGATCAAGATACAAACTTTCCCAGTCCAACTGGATTATATAGTGATAAAATAAGCTCAATAGGTGTTGGAGTTCTCTCAACTCTAAAGCACAAGCTCACAAGGACCAAAAGGGACATATATGATCAAACTACAAGATCTAGCAAACTAAAGGTCAAGATGGAAGCTTTTTACTTACAATGGTCCAGAAATGAAGTTCCTTTGCTAGATTTAAACTTGAGTTCTTCACAAAAACACTTTGCAAGAAACTTGGCCTTCAAGCTTTACACCAAAATATGGGAAATAAGCCTTCCAATAGCCAAGAACACCAAGAGCACTCAAAGGGGCCAGGGTTTTTGAAATTGAGAGGTTGGAGGCTGAAAAGGATTCCATAACTTGAGGTTAAGGTGCTTAAATATGGAGAAAACCCTAAAAATTCATGGGCTTGGGCTGTAGCATTCACCACGTCGTGACACCCTTCATGTCACGTCGCGGTGACCATCCGAAATACGCGTTCTTCATTTGGGTATGCCACATTATGACACCCTTCATGTCAAGTCGTGGTATATGGTTTTCCTCAAAAACCATGCCTTTGACTCCTTTATACCCTCCACTAATCCATTCAGGGAAACGAGTGTTACAAATGTCTCATACCCTTTGCAACTTTGTAAGTCTTTCTTTATTTCTCTTTTTCTCAATCTAAAATCTTTTTTTTCTCTGTCTCTCTCTTTCTCTAAGTGAGATGTGATGAAAAGATGCAACGCCTACTTTCTGTGTATGTTTTAATCTTAAATTTTATTAAGTTTAAGTAAAATAATAAAGACGGGTTTAGGAGGGAAGAAACTCTGTAACACATTCTTGTGTTGGTTGTAGCATATGCTAGCGCGTTAAGTCGTGATGCGACCTTAAGTGGTTCGCGGTGTGTCACTGCTAACAACCCAAAACCCCATGCCTTGGGTTTTGAACACTATTTAAAGGCACTAACTCCTAGGTTTTTCTCTCTTATCAACCTCCAACCTCTAGAAACCCTAGTACCTTGAAAACCTAGCCTCTTTTCCTTGATTCTTGTGTTTGGTAAATTTGGAGTGAAGCTTGAAGAAGAACTGAGTTGTTTTTGGTGCAAATGAAGATAGATCCAGAGAGTTTCAACCTTTTTATCGTCTCATATTTCTCTATAAAAATTAAATTTAGATCTAGATATTTAGTCATTTTGGCCAGTTTTGATATGATATTCTTGGAGTTTGGAAAACTCCAGGTTTGTGGGTTGTTTTTGTTGGATTAGTGTCTAATCCCGTAACTATATTTGGTAAGTACTTGACCCGATTGTGCATGGTCCTTTTGGGTTGCCTTCACAAAAGCAACATGATAGGATGATTTATTAAGAAAGAGGTTACTATGATTTATTAATATGTTATATGAATAATATATTAATGGAGAAATCATATAATTAAATTAACATTAAACAAGAATTAATTAAGAAAATTAATTCTATGGCTAAAAGAGATTAATTTAATATCAAGGAATTAAACTGTCAAATGTGTGATAGTTGAGTATTGGGCTGAGGAGCCTCTTGGACTAGGCATGGACGGAATTAGGATATGTCCATCCTTAATTTCGACCCTAAGGCCTTATTCCAGAAGCTTCCTTGGATAGCTTAAGGCCTAAGCAGTCCATTAATGTTTTTAACTGAAACCCTAACAGCTCCATTATAAATAGGACCCTAAGGATCAAGAATTCGGCTACCGTATTCCTAAGAGCTATAGAGCCGAATTCAAGAAGCCTCCAACCTCTCTCCAAGATCATTCTTTTGCTATTGGTGTTTGTAAGCCATTAGAGGAGTGACACTTGTGACTCTAAGCTTCAAAGACAAGAAGATTCAAGCAAGCAGCAACATGTAATGATCTAGATCTGATTTGTATCTTTAATTTCGAATTCTTCTCATTAGATCTAGGGTTTGAAATTCTTGGATGAATGCATGTACAATTAGAGAAACCTAGATCCAAGCATTAGGGTTTGCATGAGCACATAGGATGTTCTTTTGGCTCAAACCCATCAGTGGTATCAGAGCTTTGTTTGGTTTCTATTGTATTGATGCCTTGTTTATTCAAGCAAGCTTTAAAATTGATTTTTGTGCTAACTGTCTGATGAACTCGACGAGTTGGATGAACTCGATGAGTTCCAATGTGGACTCGACGAGTTTAGCTGTCAGACAGAAAGATTTTCGGTATTTCTTGCTGTTTTGCTTAAGGATACTTACCTAAATCGTTTTAGTTTAATAAAATCTGAATTTTATTACCTTTTTGTTAATATCCTTAACAAAACAAAAGATAATTACCAATTATTTCAATAATAAATTCCTTATTTGATATTATTTGATTATTGGAATTTATTTGGTGAATTATCTTGTAAATAATCTTGATTAGGTCAATTTATATAATCATTAAATTAATTGTTTAATTTAAAATTATTTGCTATTTGATCCTTTGTGTTTTGAAAAGTTCAAAAATTGTCCTCAAGTTTTGAAATTTAAATCTTATGATTAAAATGTTTAATTTGAACTATTTAAATTTCAAACCCTAGAATTTTACAAGTTTAAAATTCGACGTTATACTTTATAATATTAGAAGATTAATATATATATATATATATATATATATATATATATATATATATATAACCTAAAATGCTAGTCTTACCGTTAGTAGGCCTCATTCACGAAGCCAATCTCTAAGGGGGGGGGGTATAAGGTTATGGCCTATAAAATGGCCATATAATGGGTGTCCACTCTCACCCATCGCTTCCTTGATTGGTGGAGGGTCGTTAGCCGAACGGGTAAGATAGGGCAACCTCTTCTCATTAATAAGTATAATGAATTATAAAAGTAACTAAATGTTTTTACAAAATCCTCAATCTTAGTTACTTTAGGAAAAGTGAATTGATGCAATTTCATGAAATTACACTTTGTACCCTTGCTAAGACGTTAGTGGAGCGTGTTTGGTTAACCGGCACA
Source organism: Lactuca serriola (assembly GCF_051521515.1). Classification (NCBI taxonomy): domain Eukaryota; kingdom Viridiplantae; phylum Streptophyta; class Magnoliopsida; order Asterales; family Asteraceae; genus Lactuca; species Lactuca serriola. Next base: position 14,194,731 of record NC_136408.1, read on the forward strand.
CTAACTAACTCATTGTTTGTCATAGTTCGATGGAGCGTGTGTGGTTAACCGGCACATCGAATAGGCGACTGTAACAATGAGGGCACCATGTACATTTGCATGGTTATTCACACCCGCTTTGTGATCCTCGACATCCCAATCATAAACTTGAGAGGCATATTGAGATTTAAACATGCCATTGAAAAGTTCAATGAATCTCAAAAGGATCTAGGAGTTTTCAATACATTTAAAACTTAATATTCTTTTCGTTTTTCATGGTGGAGAATTAGTGAATCGTCATTCACTTACCTTCAAGTTATTTGCATGTTAGATTATGGCATCCCTCTTCTAATATGTAAATAATGTTGTTGGATCCTAGCCCTAGTTTCTCATTTGGGTGTTTAATTAGGGATTCATTTCTAATCAAACTTTGTTCTTTTCCTTTTCAGATGTCGAACATGAACAACAACGCTTCTGGATCGAGTTCCTTCAGCTCATTCTTACTCATGAACTTGTGTGGGAGGGTGATATTTGACAGAAACAATTTCAATGATTGGATCTGTAACATAAGAATGGTCACCCATTATGAGGACAAAGAGTATGTACTTGATAAGGAGTTGAAGGAGATCGACATGACCACTGCCACTCCTGAAGAGATCGTTGCCTTTGAGGCCCACGAGCGTGATGCTATGAAATTCCATTGCATCATGCTAGCGAAAATGACTTCCGAACTCCAAAAGTCCTATGAGGACATGTATCCTTATGAGATGCATCAAGACTTGCTGGACCGGTACCACCAAAGTGCGAGGCAAGAGAGGTATGAGATCATCACTTCGATGATCACTACCCTAATGGGTAATGGAGAGCCTCTTACATCTCATCTGCAAAAGATGCAGAGATATGTTGATCGTCTGCTAAAGTTGAATGTTAACTTTGATGAAGAGTTGGAGATTGACATCATCCTTCACTCCTTGCTTCCCTGCTACAACCAGTTCTGCATGACCTACCATATTAATAAGGAAGAGGTACCCTTGAGCAAGCTTCAAGGCTTGCGAAGGACTGCTGAGAGCAATCTCAAGGATAAGTCTGTTGCATCAAATCCCGCTCCAACTGGTGCCCCTATTTTGGCTATTGGGCAAGGGAAGGGTAAGAAGAGGAAGGCTCCCTCAAAGAGCCACCATAAAGGAAAATCCCAAGATGGTACCTCTTCTAGTGGAACCAAAGTTGGTTATGCTAAACCCAACTCTAACCCAAAGGAGGTAGAGTGCCACTACTGCCACAAAATAGGGCATTGGAAGAGAAGTTGCCCAGAATATCTGCAGGCCATCAAGGATGGAAAGATCAAGCCATCCTATGAAAGTATTTACACTATTAAATCTAATGATTCATCACATTCCATTTCTTGGGTACTTGATAAAGGATGTGGTTTTCACATTTGTTCTGATTTTCAGGTCCTAAGAAGAGATATGGATGTGGAGCATGGGAAGATAAATTTGATCATGGGGAACATAAGATCATCGCCTGATACCAAGATCGGAGTTTACTCTTTAATGCTCATTAGTGGATTAGGATTAGATTTAAACAATTGTTGCTATTCGCCAGATATGGCAAGAAACATCATTTCATTTCATGGTTTATATAGACAAGGTTTTAGATATTCATTTGATAATGAAAAGGGTTCTATTAATGCTTATCTTAATGGTGTCTTTTATTTTGAAGCATTGCCTTGTAATGGAATATATGAAACTGTGATGGTTGTAGATAACTTAGGAAATGATGTGTTGTGTATTGATTCATCCAATGATTTGGATAAAGCATGCTTGTGGCATTGTCGTCTTGGACATGTCAACAAGAAACGTATAGCCCAACTCCAAAAGGATTGAGTGTTGGAGTCATTCGACCTTAGGGACGATGAAGTGTGCGAGTCTTGTTTACTTGAAAAGATGACCAAGTCACCCTTCATTGACACTTGTGATAGGGGTGAGGGTCTATTGAATCTCATACACACTGATGCGTGTGGGCCCTTTAGATTAACCACAAGGGATGCGAGCCGCTTCTACGTGACTTTTACCGATGATTATAGCAGATATGGGTATATCTACTTAATTAAGCACAAGTCAGGAACCTTTGAAAAGTTCAAAGAGTTTAAACAAGAAGTAGAGAATCAGTTGGGCAGGAAAATCAAGATGCTTTGATCCGATCGAGGAGGAGAGTACCTAAGTCTTGAATTCTACGACTATCTCATGGAATGCGGAATTGTTTCGCAATTGACGCCCCCTAGGACACCGCAGTTGAACAGTGTGGCTGAGAGGCGTAATCGAACCTTGTTGGACATGGTTCATTCCATGATGAGTCGTGCTTCACTACCTATCACTTTCTGGGGGTATGCCTTAGAGACTGCTGCCCATATCCTTAACTTAGTCCCTACGAAGAAGGTTGCCAAAACACCTCACGAGATGTGGACAGGGAAGGCTCCCTCGTTGGCACATATCAAGGTTTGGGGTTGCGAGGATTCCGTAAGACGAGAGACTCACGACAAACTCGAACCTCGTAGTGAGCGGTGTATTTTCATCGGCTACCTACAGAAGTCCTTTGGATTTCTCTTCTATAGACCGAGTGACAAGGTTGTCTTCCTTGCGAGGAGAGGGGTTTTCTGAGAGTGAGAAATCATAAGCCAAATGGACAGTGGGAGGCAAATCGATCTTGAAGAGATTCAAGAGTCAAGCGATGAAGGAACCTCTAACGCTGGCGCTCAACCCGAGGAGGAAACTCTGGTTGAACCGATTGACAAGTCCTAACCTCTTAGACATTCCGAAAGATTTAGGGTTCAACCCCAGTTTTATGGTTTTCATATTACTACCGAAGGGGATACGTTCATTAGTGATAGTACACTAGTTAATTTGGATGAACCTAACAGCTATAAGGAAGCCATGGCAGGCCCGAAGTCTGCAAAGTGGAAAGAGGCGATGGACAACGAGATTTAGTCCATGTATGACAACCAAGTTTGGAATTTGGTTGACCATGTGCTCGGACGTAAGACGGTCGGGTGCAAGTGGATCTTCAAGAAGAAGACCGACATGGATGGGAATGTGCACACATATAAGGCACGATTGGTCACGAAGGGTTTCACTCAAACTCCCAGAGTTAACTATGATGAAACCTTCTCACCGGTTGCCAAGATAAAGTCTATTAGGGTGATGTTGGCCATTGCTGCATTTCATGACTATGAAATATGGCAGATGGATGTCAAAACCACTTTCCTTAATGGAAAGTTGGTTGAGGATGTTTACATGGATCAGCCGTAGGGTTTTTTCAATGCGAAGCATCCCAATAGAGTGTGCAAGCTTGAGAAGTCCATTTATGGACTTATGCAAGCGTCTCGCAGATGGAATCTTTGTTTCGACAAAAAAGTCAAAGAGTTTGGTTTTCTACGAAGAGAGGATGAATCATGTGTATATGTCAAAGCTAGTGGGAGTATAGTTAGCTTCCTCGTATTGTATGTCGATGACATACTACTCATAGGAAATGACATCCCGACACTGCAGGAGGTTAAGTCCTGGCTCGGGAAGTGCTTCTCTATGAAGGACCTCAGAGAGGCTTCCTATATTTTAGGAATAAGGATAGTAAGAGACAGATGTAAGAGACTAATAGGACTTAGTTAGAATACTTACTTGGACAAGGTACTAAAATGTTTTAGTATGGAGAATTCCAAGAAGGGTGAGTTACCGATCCAAAGTAATGCTAAGTTGAGTAAGACTCAAAATCCGAGTACCGAAATTGAGATAGCAGAAATGAGCCAAGTACCATATGCTTCCACAGTTGGCTCGATTATGTATGCTATGACTTGTACTCGCCCTGATGTGGCCTTCGTTCTGAGCATGGTCAACAAATATCAAGGGAACCCTGGCAAAGTGCATTGGACCGCAGTCAAGAACATTCTTAAGTACCTTCGGAGGACCAAGGAATGGTTTCTAGTCCTCGGTGGGAGTGATGACTTAAAGGTGCGAGGGTACAGTGACGCCAATTTTCTGACCGACAGGGACAATTACCATTCGCAGTCGGGCTGGGTCTTTACCCTTAATGGAGGAGTAGTGACTTGGAAAAGTTCCAAGCAAGAGACCGTAGCTGATTCAACGTGCGAATCAGAGTACATTGCAGCAAACAAAGCGTCAAAGGAGGCAATATGGTTGAAGAACTTCATTGGAGACCTTGGAGTTGTGCCAGCAATAAAGGAGCCCATGGAAATTTTCTGTGATAATGAAGGAGCGGTTGCCTTGACCAAGGAACCAAGGGATAATGGCAGATCTCGACATATCGAAAGAAAATATCATTTTATTCGCCATCGGGTGGAAGAAGGACTCCTCATAGTAAAGAGGGTATCGTTAGAGGATAACCCAACATATCCGCTTACGAAGGGACTGAGCAGGGTTAAGCACTTGCAGCGCGCTAGGAGCATCGGGCTGAAGGACGATATTAGTTTATATTAGATAGTTTAGAAACGTGTAATAGATAAATTGTAATTAACATTTGTTGATTAAGTAAAAAAGTATTATTTATTAGTAATGTTACTGTCTTGTGTTAATTGTTTACCTATTGTTTCACTTTACATGTTTTGACTTCCTGAATAATGAGATTATTCGAACCGTCCACAGTCGTTCATATGTTGGAAGTAGGTATGAATGAAGATTGTCATGAATTGGTGTGTAGATTGTCTAAAGTGTATTAGACATAGCAAAAGTTTGCTACAACGTTCATGAGTGCTTATGAGTTTGGTTTGAGCATTGGAATAAACCTACGCTTGTTGGAATCACTTCATGGAATTTATCTCGAGTGATCGCAAGACGATAATATCATATGGTCTTAAAACCTAGATATATGGTTTATTATTTGCTGATTGGTTGTGCATTGATAATGCGTAAACGCATCAGTAACTTGATGTTATAAAACGCATTATTGTGTATGATTTGATTAGTAAATAGTAAATGCATATAAGTCGAAGTTTATCTGTTCCTTTTATCCTAAGAGGGTAAAAGCGATATCAGGGCCCATCGATGATTTGGTTTGACTTATGTGTCGAGACCGGTCAGGACTGAATTGATGTGTTCAATTAAGTTCTATGTCTAACGAATCAGAGATCGACAAACGAATTGCTGGACAATAAGTATGTGTGACATCCCCATTTTCACGGCCAGAAAAGATCGATTTGGTTTATGCTTTATAAAAATCAGAGTACCACTTTTAATAAAAATGTTGCGGAATTTGTTCCTAGTAAAACATGATAAATACGTTATCAAAGCATTTCGAAGAAAAGTATTTTTATTCATTTTAAAACATTTGGGATGTCATCGTCAATACAGAAACATAAGCATAAACATAACTTACATTCATTATCACTAGTGATTTATATCTCCTTAATATCTCAGTGTAATGTGACATCATATTAACACTTGTGATATAAATAAGCTGAGTGGGTCAGGTTGGGAAACCTGGTGAGTACATAGGGTTTTCAACCCACAATAATATAATTATTATGTTTAAACAATCAAACAATCAACCTAATTACCCATCCCCATTATCTTCTTTACTCTTAAGGATCTATCCTAAGAGTCATCTATCCTGTATTCGTTTATTCCAAAGTCCCTTGCTTCCAGGGTTATAGGACTGGCACTAAATCCATAGCTGCCAATGCTCGTTCGTAAAGCACTTATTCCATAGCTGCTATAGTTTATTCATTGGGTACTAAATCCATAGCTACCAATGTTTATATAATAGGTACTAAGTCCATAGCTACCAATTCCTAACAGGTACTAAGTCCATAGATACCAGTGTTTATCTAGTAGGTACTAAGTCCATAGCTACCAATTCCTAACAGGTACTAAGTCCATAGTACCAGTGTTTGTCCAATAGGCACTAAGTCCATAGCCGCCGATGTTATTTATTAGGCACTACGTCTATAACTGCCTATGTTTACTCACATCATCTTTTATCTCTCATCATTCATCTACCCGTGTCATACCCAACATATTTGTATATATAAAATATGTATACATTTTAAATCATTTAAAACATGTATAAAAATGTTCATCCAACATAGACAACAAGTATTCAGATAATATGCACACATAACACGTAGTTTATATAAACTAGTTCATATCTATGTGTAAGATGAAAGTAACTATGCACTCACTTGTTAAGGTGGTGACTCGACACTCAGACAACACTTCGTTACTTCTTAAAACAATTTCCTTCGACAAAACCTAGTATCATTACCAACAGGGTTTAGTTTAATATTCACCGAGACTAATTAATAGTCTAGCTATTATTACTATTATATAAGCGTTAAACAATACTTATATAACCCGTAATAATAACCCAAGTATTTATTATAAGGTCCTAATAACATTACTATATTGAATCATAAGCTATACTAAAGTTAGGGTAGGTGCAGCTCACTTACAACAGGTTTTTTCTCAAAACCGGGCTCCGCTGGAGGAGCGTTCCCAAGCCGAAAGGCTCTTCTTCTCAGAGCCGTTGGGCGCTCCGGGGCTTCCGCCTCGTGCTACGGAGGTTCCCTAAGCTTTTCGGGGGGTTTCGGGGCTAGAGAGAAGTTCTGGAGAGAGAGGGAAGTTATGGGAGGTGTGAGGAATGAATGGAGGCCTCACCACTTATTTATAGGGGCTGGAGGAAGGTTCACGTCGTGAATTTTTGATATTCACATCGTGAGCCAGGTTGGCTACATCCATACGCAACCTGGTGCTGACACGTGACATCGCACATAGGGTGGAAATCAGCCGATTTTCAAAAAATCATAACTTTCGCATACGAGCTCCATTTTCAACGTTCTTTATATCCACGCGTAGGTAAAAACAAGATCTACAACTTTCATTTAGACGTTGTCGGCTAATTCTCGACCAATCTTAAATTTAACAGTAGGAAGAGATTAGACTATTAAATGACCGTGAAGAATTCGTAACTCCTTCATACGGACTCCGTTTTCGTCTATCTTTTTACCGTTGAGTTCCTATTAATGAGATCTTCAATTCCCATTAAGGTTGCGTAAGCCAAAAACCGCTCAATCTAAAATTCGAGTTTCGGGCCGTGCACTGCTATGCCAAATCTTAGAAAAATCATAACTTCCTTATACGAAATCAGATTTGGACGTTCTTTTTTTTGTATGTTCTCGGTTTAACGTATACTACAACTTTTGTTTAGATCACTAAGGATAAAAAGTCCTCTATCTTAAATTCACTATTTACATCTCCCGGTGCCGTGTCAGTTTTGCCGAAAAACTTCGACGGGCCATAACTTTTTCGTTATAACTCGGATTTCGGCGTTCTTTATATGTATGGAAACCTTTAGACATATTCTACAACTTGGCTAAGATTATTTATTCTAAATAATATTTTTTCGAAAAGTCATTTTCGACCCCTATTATCGCTAAATTGACTAGCCCGGATCTACAGGTGTTACAATTATCTCCCCCTTAGGATGATTACGTCCCGGAATCATCAACGAAACAGGGCTCATATGATGACTCCATACTTTATCTCTTCATCCTAAGTAATAACTGTAACTTTGATGTTTCTTCGAACGAGTATCTAACTCTAAGACTTCCTGAGTGCAGGCGGTGCCCGATCTTGGACCGACTCTCTATCTCATGTTAGACTTTCAGTCATGATCTTCATGTCACGATCTCGATCTTTATTGGAGACTCCTTCTTTAACAAACTTGAGATAAGTTTCTTCCTTCGATTATCATAATAGACCAATGAGTCATGTTCTAATGACCTCTCATCGTATGATGCATTAGTTGGACTCAGGTCTCTTAGAGTCAAGTTCCAGAACAAACTATACCTTCCTTTATGTTCTAATGTGATACAATCACATTTCGATATGTAGCATTTCTAGCTACCAACTTCTTTAACATTCATCGTGATACTTCTACTGATCGCCTTAGTTAGCTTTCATTTAAATCTTCTAGTTTAAGTCAGATGCTACATCGAACTTGGTTCTCTGAACCACGTATCATACTCATCGTAGTCGGACTCAATTTGATATGACCGCTAGGGTTGGAATAACAACAATCTTCTTAGTCATTACCGAAACGATGATAACGACATGCTTGAATAAATCGAAATCAATTATTTGCTTATTGGTAATCTTCTGACTTTCCCTGATCCAAGCGTGAGTCCTGTGCTTCCGGTAGTATATGCATCTACTACCTTTCACACCTACTCATACTCGTCCCAAGTATTGTCTCGCAGTCCCCAAGTCCTAAAATCACAAAACAATTTAACACATACAAGTGTGTCCAAATAATCATAAAAATTTCCCTAAACTCTACTAGGACTTCTTCCATGCGTATCTTCAATCATCAATTTCGCTTCAACTCGGTTGGTGATGGAAATTCCAGATGATAGGAAAACTTTAGGAATTACACCAATCGTTCTATCATCCCGCCAATCAAATGTGTACATTCAGATGTACCGTACTTCTCTAGACGTACTGCTATTTTATCAGACGTATTCTAAAGGCAAGATACCTCTCTTATGATATCTTCCGATAGGTATCATTCACTATCATAGGCCATCTCATTTCCTCTATTTTCTAAGTCTATCATGGTTCGCATCACTTCCTGAACTTCTGCCATTGTGATAGGTTCGGGTGCAGGCACAACGACTGATGCATGACCCATCACATTCTTAGGCTCAGGTTGTCATCTTCCTCGGATATTTCCTAGTTTGTCTTCTGTGACATCCCCAAAATCTCGGCCAAAAAAGACCGATTTTCATTTATGCTTTTAAATATTTTCAGAGTAAATCCTTTTGATTTGAAAGAGTTGCGGAATTTGTTCCCAAAAACAAAACATGATAAAACAATGTTTACCGAAGCATTTCATAAAAGAAATGTATTTTCATTATAATCAAAACTCGGGGTGTCATGTTCCGATACAGACCAATAAGCATAAACGAATACATTACAAGTCATTTAACAAATATAAACATATGCAGACTTGTAAACAAAACAACTTGATGGTTCATCCATCTCATGCCCTTCCGCCACTTCCTGTAATACAATTTAAAAGTGAGTGGGTCAGGCTTGGGAGCCTGGTGAGCATATAGGGTTTTCAACCCACAATAAATAATCATATTTAATTTTCACCAACCAACAATAACCCGATTACCCATTCCCGTTATTCTCACTTTAATGTCCCCAAAACAACTAACATAAGGGACCTAGTCTAAGAATATTTAATCGGGGCGACAACACATGCTTCGGGGGTACCTCAGCAATATAAGTCAAATAAGGCAACCATGAGGGGGATGGAGTGCAGCGAATGAACACCCAAGTTCATTAACACCTACAGGTGGCGAACCTGCTAATGTTTCCACAAGACTATCTAGAAAAGTATGTGGTCGTCATCTAAACTCCGCTAGATGACTAGATCAAACAACGACGAGGCCTCTCATCTGTTTATTACACACCAACTATCTACCCATGTTCTACCCAACATATTAGTAGATAAAAATATACATTTGTATTCATAGTTTAAAAACCTGTATAGCATGCTTTAATCAACACATATTTCACATAACAGATGAGGCACACACACACATAACACATATCTCATAGAGAATAAATCATATCTATGAGTTAGAAGAAAGTGAATACACATTCACACATATAAACACAAAATTATACACATAATACGTATTCCGTATAAAATACTTCATAATTATGCGTTTAGAAGAAAGTAACTACACACTCACCTGATCAGAAGATGATCGGACAACACTACGACTTGCAGAAGTAGTAATCCTCAGCAGATCTGGAAGATCTCTTCAAAAATCGAACTTCTCGCGGGCAGAGCTTCGGCTCGGGAACCGCACTTCTCGGGATCTTCGGGATCTCGGGACTTGCCTCGGGGCTAGAGTATGATACCAGGGCTTCGGGATATTTCTGGCACGCAAAACAAAGCAAAACAGGAGAGAGAAGAGAGAAAATGAACAAAAGACTCGGCTGCCTTCGGATCCTATTTATAGGAGGCTGGAGCCTCGGAGTACGCGAGGCGTACTGGTCCGAGAAACGTCACTGCTTACGTATCCGAAGCCACTTGCTGCGATGTCGACACCTTCGGAGTACGCGGGGTGTACTTCGGATCAGACCGGTGACTACTCTTCGGATAAGGCTTCCAAATTTCCATTTAAAAATAAATACAAATTATGTAATAAACTTCGGAAATTCATATCTTCTTCATACGAACTCCGTTTTCGACGTTCTTTATATCAACGGAAAGGTGAGACTACGCTCTACAACTTTCGTTCAGACTTCGTCGGCAAATTTTGACTTTATTTTTATTATTTATTTTTAATAGGCCGCGACAGAAAAACTTCGTTATAAATTCATAACTTCTTCGTTTGACGTCCGTTCTCGCCTAACTTTTTATCGCTTCGATACCAACAATGAGATCTTCGATTCTCATTTAGATTGCCTCGGCTGAAAACCCCTCGATCTCAAATCGAGTAAAACAGGCTGCATACCGCTAAGCCGAAACTTCGATAAATCATAACTTCCTCATACGAAGTCAGATTTGGGCGTTCTATATATATTCGGAAACCGCGTTTCAACTACTACAACATAAATCAAAGATATTAAGTTTATTTTACACTTAAATTTTGACGCTTATTTTTATTCTTAATTAATCAAACCACATAATTAAGCAATTAAGCACAAAACACATAATACTCAAATAATACAATCTTATTATTTCAAAATGGGTTACAAAGGTTAACCTAGACTATTACATTGCTAAAAGTGGCAAGCCCGGAAACACAGGCGTTACAATTCTCTCCACCTTAGAATGATTCCGTCCCCGGAATCACACATCGACAAACAAATGCGGATAGCGACTCAACATGTCACTCTCCGTCTCCCAGGTGAGATTCGGCCCATTCGTGTGTTTCCATCGGACAAGCACTAATCCAACCATTTTGCGTCGCAACTTCTTAGTCTTTCGGTCAACAATTGCCTCTGGTTCTTCAATCAACCTTTTGTTCTCATCAATTCTCAATTCGGAAATTGGAATTATATCGGGAACTTCTCCCGTGAACTTCCTCAAATAACACACATGAAAAGTGTTGTGAATTCCATTCAGTTCTTCGGGTAATTCGAGCTTGTAAGCTTGGTTCCCAACCCTATGAAGAACTTTAAACGGTCCAATAAACCTTGGACTCAACTTTCCCCTTTTACCAAATCTTATAAGTCCCTTCCACGGCGAGACTTTAAGCAAAACCGAATCTCCAACCTCAAAAGTCATCGGTCTTTGCTTCTTGTCAGCATAGCTCTTTTGACGATCCTGAGCTGCTAACATTCTTTCCCTAATTATTTTCAACTTTTCAGCAGTTTGATGAACCATCTCCGGTCCCATAAACTGCTTTTCCCCAGCCTCAAGCCAACAAGACGGCGTACGACACTTTTGTCCATACAAAGCTTGGTAAGGTGCCATCTTAATGCTCGAGTGAAAACTATTATTATAGGAAAATTCTACCAACGGTAAATGTTCATCCCAATTACCTAGGAATTCCAAGGTACATGCTCTCAGCATATCTTCTAGTGTTTGTATTGTTCTTTCACTCTGACCATCAGTCTGCGGATGGTAAGCTGTACTTAAACACAACTTGGTACCCATTTCCTCTTGTAGACATTTCCAAAACCTTGAGGTGAAACGGCTATCACGATCCGATACAATCGTTAACGGAACACCGTGAAGCCTCACAATTTCCTTCACATAAGAATTCGCAAGCTTTTCCATAGACCATTTCTCCTTGGCTGCTATGAAATGCGCACTCTTAGTGAATCGATCAACGACCACCCAAATCATGTCGTGACCATTATTTGTTCTGGGCAGTTTAGTGACAAAATCCATAGCGATGTCTTCCCACCTACCCATAGGCACAGGCAATGGTTTAAACTCCCGTAAGGTTTCTGATGTTGTGTCTTGTCTCTCGCACAAGTCACACACTCGGCCACATGCTTTGCAACATCATGCTTCATCGTCGGCCACCAGTAGTAGGGTTTCAGGTCCCTATACATTTTAGTGCTACCAGGATGAATCGAGTACATGGTTTTGTGAGCTTCTTCCATCAGAAGATCTCTAACTCCTCCTGACTTAGGTACCCAAATACGATCTTGGAATACCTTCAGTCCATGACCGTTAGTACCAAACACCAACGTTTTACCCAAACGTTCCTCCTTTCGGTCATTTTTCTCAGAAGCTTCCTCTTGAGCTTTCTTTATACTTTCCACAATGGTCGAGACAACTTCAATTCTCAACGCTCTTGGCCTTTTCCTTTCAAGATTGACTTTCCGACTGAGAGCATCAGCAACAACATTAGCTTTACCGGGATGGTAAAGTATCTCGCAGTCATAGTCTTTAAGTAATTCTAGCCAGCGTCGTTGCCTCATATTCAATTCTTTCTGATTAAAGAGATATTGGAGACTCTTATGATCAGTAAAAAGTTTGCACTTCGTGCCATAGAGGTAACGCCTCCATATTTTCAGAGCGAAAACTACCGCTGCCAACTCCAAATCATGAGTCGGGTAAGTCTTTTCATGCTCCTTCAGCTGTCGAGACGCATATGCTATCACCTTTTCTCTTTGGGTCAAAACACAACCCAATCCAACACCAGACGCATCGCTATAAACAGCGAAGTCTTCAACTCCATCGGGTAGAGAAAGTATCGGTGCCTCGCATAGCTTCTTCTTTAGATTCTCGAATGCTTCTTTATGCTTATCACTCCAAGCATAAGTAGCTCCTTTGTGGGTCAAAGCTGTTAATGTATTAGCAATCGAAGAAAAGCCTTGGATAAACCTGCGGTAATATCCGACTAATCCCAAAAAGCTTCGAATCTCCGTGGGACTTTTCGGTTGTTCCCACTTCATCACAACTTCAATCTTCGCTGGATCAACCATTATCCCTTCTTGGTTGACCACGTGACCCAAGAATTGGACTTCACGAATCCAAAAATCACATTTGGAGAACTTTGCATAAAGCTTCTCCTTCTTCAAAACTTCTAACACTTCTCGCAAGTGTCTGCCATGCTCCTCCTGGCTTTTCGAGTAAATCAGAATGTCGTCTATGAACACTATCACAGATTTATCAAGGAAAGGATTACAAACCCTATTCATCAAATCCATGAACGCTGCCGGAGCATTGGTTAGTCCAAACGACATAACCAAGAACTCGTAGTGTCCATATCTAGTTCTGAATGCAGTCTTCTCGATATCTTGCTCTCTTACTTTTAGCTGATGATATCCTGACCTAAGATCGATCTTTGAGAAATAGCTCGAACCTTGCAATTGATCAAACAGGTCATCAATCCTAGGCAACGGATATCTATTCTTTATTGTTGCCTTGTTCAACTCTCTGTAATCGATGCACATTCTCATACTTCCATCTTTCTTCTTTACAAATAACACCGGAGCTCCCCAGGGCGATGAACTAGGTCTAATGAAACCTTTGTCCAATAACTCCTGAAGTTGCATCATCAGCTCCTTCATCTCCGTCGGTGCTAATCGATAAGGTGCTTTTGCTATTGGCGTGGTTCCTGGTAACAAGTCTATTCTGAACTCCACTTGTCGATCAGGTGGTAATCCAGGAAGATCCTCGGGAAATACTTCCGGATAATCACACACCACTGGAATGCTCTGCATCACCTTCTTTTCTTTCTTAGCATCAATCACAAATGCTAAATATGATGTACATCCCTTGGTCAAACACTTTCTGGCTTTCATTAGAGAAATGATCCCAAAATTCACTCGCCGTTTGTCCCTATACACCATAAACGAATCTTTTCCAGGCGGGTTTACTTTAACTATCTTTTTTTTTTTGCATAAAATTTTGGCATCATTGGCGCTAAGCCAATCCATTCCCAAGACGATGTCGAAACCGTTAAGTTCGATAGGCAATAACGCCTCATGAAACTTATTCCCATTAAGGTCGATTAAGATGTTTTTCATACGATGTCTAACAGGTCCAAACTTGCCACTAGCTACTTCGACTAATAAAACATTATCTAGTTTATCAACAGGCAAAGCTAGCTTTCTACCAAACTCATGCGAAATAAAGGAGTAGTTGGCTCCAGAATCAAACAAAATTTGAGCAGGTAATTCGTTTACGAGAAAGGTACCTGAAGCGACATCAGCTTCATCTTTCGCAGCCTCAAGTGTCATCTGGAAGGCTCTCGCCTTCGGTTTTGGTGGAATGTTGGGCTTTGCTGCCTCCTTCTTCTTCGGACAGTCTTTCAAAATATGCCCCTCTTCATTACAACCAAAGCACATCCTTTTGTTGTTCGGACATTCATTGGAAAAATGTCCAACCTTTCCACACTTGTAGCAGGTCACATCCTCGCTACATTTTCCAAAGTGCTTTTTCTTACACTTATCACACCACTTTGCTTCGCCTCCTTTTCCTCCAAACTTTTTCGAATCAGATTTCGAAAATTTTCCTTTCTTACCGGAACCAGATGTTCCCTCAAACTTTCTTTTCTCACCAACATCAACCTTGTCGGTGGTTCTCCCCTTGATCATGTTCTCCACAGACTTGGCAGCCCAGATAGCTGCCTCTAGAGTAAGTGCCTGGCGTACTGGCACCTTGTACTCCCATGGAAGTCCCTTCGCATACCGATCCACCTTTGTCAGCTCGTCTGGAATGATACGCAAGGAAAACTCCATCTTATCAGTGAAGTTATTGTTGTATTCATCAACTGACATGCTGCCCTTCGTCAATGTCAAGAACTTGTTCTCCAATTCCAACAGATTTTGAGCCGAGCAGAACTTGCGCTTAAACTGCACCAAGAACTCTGCCCATGACAATTGCAGTGGCTCGTTAGGGCTCAAAGTCTTCCCTAGAGTGTTCCACCAACGAACGGCTCCACCTCGGAATTGACGCACGTCATAGATAGTCTGCAATTTACCTCTGCAGCCACAAGTCATGAAGGCTAGCTCCATTTCGGAGATCCGATCCATAACCCCAATCGGATCCTCCTTTCCATTGAAGGTCGATGGTTTGCAAGTCAAAAAGTCCTTGTACTTGCATCCCATTCCATCATTCCTTCCTTCACGGTTATCTTGCCTAACTATCGGTGGGTTGGCTGGACCAACAGACCCACTAAAGTTTCCACCTTCCGAGTGCCCTTCATTTAATTCAGGCTCTTCCACACGAATCGACAGTTCTTCACGATTCTGTTGAAGTAACCGTCTAGTTTCATCCATCTGACGATCCAACATCGTCTGAATCATCAATTGCACACCAGCCATGGTTATTGGCTCAGGTGCTGCTGCTACGACAGGTATTGGCTCAATCACTGGTGGTTGATTCCTGTTTTCGTCAGCATTTCCAACTCCACTTCTTGTTCTCACCATTTTGATCTACACACCGAATAAGGTGAAATTAGATCCTCAATCATGATAGGTAATCAAATCATCCTTATCACTCTGAAACGTTTACATGCTAGTTCTAATATCGTAGACGTACGCTAAGAATCCTACACACATAAGGTTTCTAGATCCGGTCGGCAACAGACCATAGATCCGAACAAATAATATCATATATGGCAACATATAACATTTAGCACATAAAAGCATTCTAGGCAACTTTCCTAAAATAAACTAGTGCTCGTGTCTAAATCACAACAGACACACATCTCAAAATTTCACTTAGCATTCTAAGTTTAAGTCTAGAAATCCTACAAATTCCTAGTTCGCTTAAACTAATGCTCTGATACCAACTGTGACATCCCCAAAATCTCGGCCAGAAAAGACCGATTTTCATTTATGCTTTTAAATATTTTCAGAGTAAATCCTTTTGATTTGAAAGAGTTGCGGAATTTGTTCCCAAAAACAAAACATGATAAAACAATGTTTACCGAAGCATTTCATAAAAGAAATGTATTTTCATTATAATCAAAACTCGGGGTGTCATGTTCCGATACAGACCAATAAGCATAAACGAATACATTACAAGTCATTTAACAAATATAAACATATGCAGACTTGTAAACAAAACAACTTGATGGTTCATCCATCTCATGCCCTTCCGCCACTTCCTGTAATACAATTTAAAAGTGAGTGGGTCAGGCTTGGGAGCCTGGTGAGCATATAGGGTTTTCAACCCACAATAAATAATCATATTTAATTTTCACCAACCAACAATAACCCGATTACCCATTCCCGTTATTCTCACTTTAATGTCCCTAAAACAACTAACATAAAGGACCTAGTCTAAGAATATTTTATCGGGGCGACAACACATGCTTCGGGGGCACCTCAGCAATATAAGTCAAATAAGGCAACCATGAGGGGGATGGAGTGCAGCTAATGAACACCCAAGTTCATTAACACCTACAGGTGGCGAACCTGCTAATGTTTCCACAAGACTATCTAGAAAAGTATGTGGTCTTCATCTAAACTCCGCTAGATGACTAGATCAAACAACAATGAGGCCTCTCATCTGTTTATTACACACCAACTATCTACCCATGTTCTACCCAACATATTAGTAGATAAAAATATACATTTGTATACATAGTTTAAAAACATGTATAGCATGCTTTAATCAACACATATTTCACATAACAGATGAGGCACACACACACATAACACATATCTCATAGAGAATAAATCATATCTATGAGTTAGAAGAAAGTGAATACACATTCACACATATAAACAAAAAATTATACACATAATACGTATTCCGTATAAAATACTTCATAATTATGCATTTAGAAGAAAGTAACTACACACTCACCTGATCAGAAGATGATCGGACAACACTACGACTTGCAGAAGTAGTAATCCTCAGCAGATCTGGAAGATCTCTTCAAAAATCGAACTTCTCGCGGGCAGAGCTTCGGCTCGGGAACCGCACTTCTCGGGATCTTCGGGATCTCGGGACTTGCCTCGGGGCTAGAGTATGATACCAGGGCTTCGGGATATTTCTGGCACGCAAAACAAAGCAAAACAGGAGAGAGAAGAGAGAAAATGAACAAAAGACTCGGCTGCCTTCGGATCCTATTTATAGGAGGCTGGAGCCTCGGAGTACGCGAGGCGTACTGGTCCGAGAAACGTCACTGCTTACGTATCCGAAGCCACTTGCTGCGATGTCGACACCTTCGGAGTACGCGGGGCGTACTTCGGATCAGACCGATGACTACTCTTCGGATAAGGCTTCCAAATTTCCATTTAAAAATAAATACAAATTATGTAATAAACTTCGGAAATTCATATCTTCTTCATACGAACTCCGTTTTCGACGTTCTTTATATCCACGGAAAGGTGAGACTACGCTCTACAACTTTCGTTCAGACTTCGTCGGCTAATTTTGACTTTATTTTTATTATTTATTTTTAATAGGCCGCGACAGAAAAACTTCGTTATAAATTCATAACTTCTTCGTTTGACGTCCGTTCTCGCCTAACTTTTTATCGCTTCGATACCAACAATGAGATCTTCGATTCTCATTTAGATTGCCTCGGCTGAAAACCCCTCGATCTCAAATCAAGTAAAACAGGCTGCATACCGCTAAGCCGAAACTTCGATAAATCATAACTTCCTCATACGAAGTCAGATTTGGGCGTTCTATATATATTCGGAAACCGCGTTTCAACTACTACAACATAAATCAAAGATATTAAGTTTATTTTACACTTAAATTTTGACGCTTATTTTTATTCTTAATTAATCAAACCACATAATTAAGCAATTAAGCACAAAACACATAATACTCAAATAATACAATCTTATTATTTCAAAATGGGTTACAAAGGTTAACCTAGACTATTACATTGCTAAAAGTGGCAAGCCCGGAAACACAGGCGTTAAATCTTCACCATAACATTTTGTATAGCCAAGCAGACATTCGGTGTACCGAGGTAAGAATTTTAAGATAAGAAAGATTTTATTTACGATAGACGTATAAATCTCCTTGTCTCTCCGAAAAGTTATATGCCAGTTCTAATACCGTAATTAAACGTTTAGAAACCTGAACACATAAAGTTTCCAGATCCGGTCGGCAGTAGACCATAGATCCGACCATATATTGCATATAGGGCATTAAGCATTTAGCACATAAAGCATATTAGGCATACTTCCTAAATAAGCTAGTGCTCACATCTCACAATCATCGCTTAGCATTCTAAGTTTAAGTCTAGAAATAAATCCTTATTCCTAGTTCGCTTAAACTAATGCTCTGATACCAACTGTGACATCCCCGTTTTCAAGGCCAGAAAAGATCGATTTTTTTATGCTTTATAAAAATCAGAGTACCTCTTTTAATAAAAATGTTGCGGAATTTGTTTCCAGTAAAACATGATAAATACGTTATCAAAGCATTTCCGAAGAAAAGTATTTTTATTCATTTTAAAACATTTGGGATGTCATCGTCAATACAGAAACATAAGCATAAACATAACTTACGTTCATTATCACTAGTGATTTATATCTCCTTAATATCTCAGTGTAATGTGACATCATATCAACACCTGTGATATAGATAAGCTGAGTGGGTCAGGTTGGGAAACCTGGTAAGTACATAGGGTTTTCAACCCACAATAATATAATTATTATGTTTAAACAATCAAACAATCAACCCAATTACCCATCCCCATTATCTTCTTTACTCTTAAGAATCTATCCTAAGAGTCATCTATCCTGCATTCGTTTATTCCGAAGTCCCTTGCTTCCAGGGTTTTAGGACTGACACTAAATCCATATCTGCCAATGCTCGTTCGTAAAGCACTAATTCCATAGCTGCTATAGTTTATTCATTGGGTACTAAATCCATAGCTACCAATGTTTATCTAATAGGTACTAAGTCCATAGCTACCAATTCCTAACAGGTACTAAGTCCATAGCTACTAATTCCTAACAGGTACTAAGTCCATAGTACCAGTGTTTGTCCAATAGGCACTAAGTCCATAGCCGCCGATGTTATTTATTAGGCACTAAGTCTATAGCTGCCTATGTTTACTCACATCATCTTTTATCTCTCATCATTCATCTACCCGTGTCATACCCAACATATTTGTATATATAAAATACGTATACATTTTAAATCATTTAAAACATGTATAAAAATGTTCATCCAACATAGACAACAAGTATTCAGATAATATGCACACATAACACGTAGTTTATATAAACTAGTTCATATCTATGTGTAAGATGAAAGTAACTATGCACTCACTTGTTAAGGTGGTGACTCGACACTCAGACAACACTTCGTTACTTCTTAAAACAATTTCATTCGACAAAACCTAGTATCATTACCAACAGGGTTTAGTTTAATATTCACCGAGACTAATTAATAGTCTAGCTATTATTACTATTATATAAGCGTTAAAAAATACTTATATAACCCGTAATAATAGCCCAAGTATTTATTATAAGGTCCTAATAACATTACTATATTGAATAATAAGCTATACTGAAGTTAGGGTAGGCGCATCTCACTTACAGCGGGTTTTTCTCAAAACCAGTCTCCACTGGAGCAGCGTTCCTGAGCCGAAAGGCTCTTCTTCTCGGAGCCGTCGGGCGCTCCAGGGCTTCCGCCTCGTTCTAGGGAGGTTCCCTAGGCTTTTCGGGGTGTTTCGGGGCTAGAGAGAAGTTCTAGAGAGAAGGGGAAGTTATGGGAGGTGTGAGTAATGAATGGAGGCCTCACCACTTATTTATAGGGGCAGGGGGAAGGTTCACGTCGTGAGCCAGGCTGGCTACATCCAGGCGCAGCCTGGTGCTGACACGTGGCATCTTACATAGGGTAGAAATCAGCCGATTTTCAAAAATTCATAACTTTCGCATACGAGCTCCGTTTTCAATGTTCTTTATATCCACATGTAGGTAAAAACAATATCTACAACTATCGTTTAGACTCCATTGGCTCATTCTCGACCGATCTTAAATTTAATAGTAGGAAGAGATTAGATTGTTAAATGACCGTGAAGAATTCGTAACTCCTTCATACGGACTCCATTTTCGTCTATCTTTTTACCGTTGAGTTCCTATTAATGAGATATTCAACTCTCATTAAGGTTGCATAAGCCAAAAACCGCTCGAACGAAAATTCGAGTTTCGGGCCGTGCACTGCTATGCCAAATCTTAGAAAAATCATAACTTCCTCATACGAAATCAGATTTGGACGTTCTTTTTTTTTTGTATGTTCTCGGCTTAACGTATACTAAAACTTTTGATTAGATCACTAAGGATAAAAATTCCTTTATCTTAAATTCACTATTTACATCTCCCGGTGCCGTGTCGGTTTTGCCAAAAAACTTCGACGGACCATAACTTCTTCGTTATAACTCGGATTTCAGCGTTCTTTATATATATGGAAACCTTGAGACATGTTCTACAACTTGGCTAAGATTATTTATTCTAAATAAGATTTTGTTAAAAATTCATTTTCGACCCCTATTATCTCTAAATTGACTAGCCCGGATCTACGGGTGTTACAATATGACTATGTTCCATGTAATTGTCCGCACGATATCTAGAATGGAGGACTGTACGATCGGGTTAATGATTGTTGAAAATAAAAAAATTATTTATTGTGGGTTGAAAACCCTATATGCTCACCAGGCTCCCAGCCTGACCCACTCAGTTTCTTGTATTACAGGTAGTGGCAAAAGCATAGTTGGATGACTTGACGAGTGATTATGGATTTGATTCCTATTTATGTTTTGTGACCTAAGATGTTTATTTCTTTTTGGTTTATGCTTATGGTATGTATCGATGATTGACATCCCGAGTTTTTGTAATGTAACGAAAATACATTTCTTTAAGAAATGCTTTGATAAATTTATATCATATTTTGTTTTGGGAG
The DNA here is from genome assembly GCF_051521515.1 of Lactuca serriola. Classification (NCBI taxonomy): domain Eukaryota; kingdom Viridiplantae; phylum Streptophyta; class Magnoliopsida; order Asterales; family Asteraceae; genus Lactuca; species Lactuca serriola. Next base: position 14,215,587 of record NC_136408.1, read on the forward strand.
CAAATTCCGCAACATTTTTTTAAAAAGTTACTTTTATTTTTAAGCATACACGAAATCGGTCTTTTCTGACCGTAAAAATTAGGATGTCACAACAGGTTACTGATAAGATTAGAGTTTGACAGCGTCTTTGAGAGCTATGATTGCTAATCAGATTGTGCTTACATTTATAGTTACTAGACTTATCCAAGTTGGAGACTGTTGGATTAGTGTCTAAGCCCGTAACTATATTTGGTAAGTACTTGACCCGGTTGTGCATGGTCCTTTTGGGTTGCCTTCACCAAAGGAACATGATAGGATGATTTATTAAGAAAGAGGTTACTATGATTTATTAATATGTTATATGAATAATATATTAATGGAGAAATCATATAATTAAATTAACATTAGACAACAATTAATTAAGAAAATTAATTCTATGGCTAAAAGAGATTAATTTAATATCAAGGAATTAAACTGTCAAATGTGTGATAGTTGAGTATTGGGCTGAGGAGCCTCTTGGACTAGGCATGGACAGAATTATGATGTGTCCATCCTTAATTTAGGCCCTAAGGCCTTATTCCAGAAGCTTCCTTGGATAGATTAAGGCCTGAGCAGTTCGTTAATGTTTTTGACTAAAACCCTAACAACTCCATTATAAATAGGACCCTAAGGATCAAGAATTCGGCTACCATATTCCTAAGAGCTATAAAGCCGAATTCAAGAAGCCTCCAACCTATCTCAAAGATCATTCTTTTGCTATTGGTGTTTGTAAGCCATTAGAGGAGTGAAACTTGTGACTCTAAGCTTCAAAGACAAGAAGATTCAAGCAAGCAACAAGAGGTAATGATCTAGATCTGATTTGTATCTTTAATTTCGAATTCTTCTCATTAGATCTATGGTTTGAATGTCTTGGATGAATTCATGTACAATTAGAGAAACCTAGATCCAAGCATTAGGGTTTGCATGAGCATATAGGATGTTGTTTTGGCTCAAACCCATCAGTTTTGGATGGCTTTTCTGGACTTAATGTGGTGGAAAGAGTGCATGTTAAGCTCTCTTTGAACCATGCAAGAAAGCCTTAGCCTTTTGGCCTTGTTTTGGATCTATGGTTAGTGTTTGACATGTTAGGGGCTTGCATGTCAGTAAAGTTTGGATTTTTGTCCACTAGACACCTCATAAGACGGTGTTTGGAAAGTTATAGCCCCAACTTAACGGATTAAGAACTTAATAAGAGTGATTGTTTTGCCCAGGAAGTGCGACGCGACCAACCCTTGATCGTGACGCAAAGAGAGGCTTGATTCATGACTATTTTGGAAAATTGTGGCTGTGACACGACTAGAGGCTGGTCGTGACACATTGACTATTGACTTTTTGACCTGTTTTACATATGGTCAAACTTTTACGGACATGGAGTTTTGGACAGAGGTTTGACCTCTAATTGGTAATAATTAATAATATATGTCTAAGGGTGAAATTAGGTGGTTCGTGCAAGTCAATTCCTTTGCGGATACTTACGTGAGAGATTTGGATTGCTAGCTTCAAGTGAGTTTTCTTACTATACTGTGTATGACATTATATGTCCTTTGTATGATAGGATTTTATAGTGATTGGAAGGTATGACGGGCTTAGATGTATTCCTATGGAATGATAGCGGTAAAATGTTAGGTCATGAGCTTACAGGCCCAGTAAAAGGATGGTGGAATGGTGTTTGTAATATCCCAATTTCCGAAATAAAATTTTTTATTTTTAAAAGATAATAAACACCTGCTTTGATGAAGTTACTTTCAAGTCAAACCATTTGTTCAAAAATCATAATTCAAATCAGAGTTATAAGGAAAACATTGCGGAATCTCGAATCATAAAATGGCTAATGTGCATGTTTACAGTCCCCACTTCACCATCTGATAAGTACCTAGAAAACATTTAATCCACAACTGTAAGACAAAGCTTAACGAGCTCCCAAAAATATCCCATTCAACAATACACATATAATGCATGCATACGTGAGCCTACAGTGTGACTGGACCGCCTTGAAAGGCCTGCAGTACACCTAGACCGCTCTAGCGAGCCTACAGTCTAACCGGACCGCCTCGCAAGGCTTAAAGTATAGATGTATCGCTTCCTTAGGCCTACAGTCTGACTGGACCGCCTTGAAAGGCCTACAGTACACCAGGACCGCCTGTGTATCTTGGCCTACAACACAAAGCAAGACCGCCTCAACCTAACCACAATATGTCGACATAGGAAAACAAACAAACCAACAATACAGGTAATCATAACAAATCACTACCGCATACCAACATCCTACACATAAGGATACATACTACAGTACAAAGTATAGTGAGTAAAATCATCTGAACCAAACAGAAGAAGCTCAATAATATCCTTAACAACAAAACATCTAACACGGGCTACCTAAAGCGTAACCAAGACTTTTCCTTAGCTAAATACTCCGTCCTACCCAATTTTGTGTATAACTTTCATGAATAAGGCAACCAACGGTGTTGATTGAGGTTCTTGGTATTGCGAGCGGTAGGAGTTTAGGATTCCTAGGAGAGCCTAGGATATATATGTTGTTTAGCATATGATTGGTATATATTCCTAGTGTGGAAACTTGGAGGAATCAGGATGATTCTTGCGGAAGGTACATATAGGTGTGGAAGGTAGTATTGGGCATGTACTACTGGAAGCACATGATATGTACTTAAGACAAGGATAGACCTAGAAACTATAATGAGACCTATATAATGAGAATCCCCTCGAGTCTTGTGTTGATTGTTTGTATATTGTGTTTCAGTTTGAGGATGGTGGTGATTACTAGAGGAAGAGGTTTCAGTTCAGGTTCTGGCTCAGGCACAGAGCCGATTGACGAGAGGCTGCGTGAGCTCATCGCGGCCGATGTTACCCTATGATGTCCAGTACCATTAAGGAGGGTATCATGGAGCTTATGAAGGAACGGACCATGGATTTTTGGTTCGAGGTCACTACGGGTCAGGCAGGAGCATGGACTCCCTTATTTCGGGAGTTTAAGGCGTGTGGAGCTCCTACGTCCTTTGGGGATAAGGGCTCCATTGCTAGTCGACGATGGGTCGCTGACATGGAGAATGCTGAATGGACGAGCTTTTCCCTGAGTAGGAAAATGTGGGGTTTTCATCCTTCCTGTTAAGGGACCGGACACGTGACTGGTGGGATGAGGTTGGTTGAGCTGTAGGGACTGCGGTTGTGGCAGTCATGACGTGGGAGGATTTTTTTTCGAGGTTCCAGAGGGAGTTTGCACAAGCTATCGATGTGTAATAGCCGGCAAGGGAGTTCTAGGACCTTCTCCAGACTACTGAGACCGTGGCATAGATCACATCTAAGTTTAAAGAGAGAGCTTTGTTGGTCCAGTAGTACGCTGCAAATGATGAGATGAAGAAGACGAGGTATCATTACATGTTGAGGGATGACATCAGGGAGTTTATCAGATTTTTGGGGTGCAAGACCCTAAATGATATGATCGAGAGAGCCCGTGAGCGGGAGATTGAGCTGGAGCTTTGGTCGAAGCAAAATCCGGAGCAGGTACATACATCAGTGGGCTAGGCTAAGAGGCCCAAGACATATGAGTCGCACACCATGGGCCAACAGGATCGTAGCCGATGTGGCAAGTGAAGAAATCCGCGCATTAGGATATATCGGACGTTAGGTTCTGTGTGTTTTTGTTGTGGTCAGTCGGGTCACATTTGTAGGGACTGCCTCCAGAGTGCTCGGATTTGCTTTCATTACAATCAAACTGACCATAAAAGGTTGATTGTCCGAGATTGACAGGAAGGAAAGTGGCGACACCTACATCAGTCACCTTGCAAATTACTGATGGTTGTCAGGGCAAGGCGGAAGCACCTGTAGTGAGGAGCAGGGCTTTTTACCTGACCATAGGTGAGGACCGCACAACATGGGATGTGTTTACTGGTATGTGTGTTATTCATATCTTTTATTACTTTCCTTATTTATGCACATGATTATATATGATCTTATATAGGGACCTTTTTGGTCAATGGTATGACTGCTCATGTTCTGTTTGATTTGGGTGCTACCTGATCCTTTGTATCTCTTGCGCTTAGCAAGAAGTTCCGCAATGCTCCCAGGATTTTGGATTACCCGTTGGAGGTCGAGATTGATAAGGATCATTCTTTGAGTGCTTCGAAGGTTCATTGTGGGTTTGTTTTGAACCTGTTCAGCGAGAGATACTCTATTGATTTGTGTCGATTCCTATACAAGGATCGAAGGTTATTATCGGAATGGATTGGTCGGGCCCCAATAGGGCCATTGTAAAAGCCCGGATTCCCAGGTATTATTTATTCTTATTATTTTGGTGATTTGTGAGGGGACTCGGTGAGTTGGAGCTCAAACTCGCCGAGTATGATCGCGGTTTGGGAACGGGTTCGCGTCCGGACTCGGCGAGTCCACGCTGTTTAATGAAACCCTAATTTCCAGGGTATGAGACCTATTTAAGGGGGCTTATGGCCGTCATTTGCGGCCACCAACCCCAGAGAGAACCCTAAAGAGTCTTTGAGCGTTTTGTGAGAGAGAAGAGGAAGATCCTTGACTATTTGTGGGTGTTTTGCACATAGAAGAGGATCAAGGCAAGAGGAGACTAAAGAAGGTGCGAATCCAGTGATTTTTGAGCTTAGAGATTTCATTTGAGGTAACCATTCGTTCCTTTCTCAGTCCTTGGTGTAAATCTTAGAGTTAGGGTTTCTTTGTGGAATGATCCATGGAGTAATTGGCCTCTTCTTGTGTTGGTGCTTTAGATCTAGACCCAAAGAGGTCCAGAGACCCTTTTCCCTCAAGCTTTATGAGTGTTAACGGAGGCCATGAGCTTAGAATAGCATTCTAGAGACCATATCATCAAATAAGGCCTTTGGACCTTTACATGAGCACCAAGATTGTAACTTTACGTGATGTATGTGCTTGGAAGGACTGGATCTAGGAGTTATTGGAACGGATCTGACCTCAGGAGTGAGTTTGAGTTTATGCATGGCATAGACTCGCCGAGTCCGAAGAACAGACTCGGCGAGTAGCATGAAGATTGTCCATAACCACTCAGCGAGTGGTCTTGCCGAGTTAAGGGGTTGACTCAGTGAGTCAGGGAGAGTCAGAGAGGGTTGACGGGTGGACTGAGTCAAGCTGGAACTCGCCGAGTTGCTCTTGAGACTCGGCGAGTTGAGTCGTGGTGGCCCCGCGATTCATGCCAGGTGGAACTCGTCGACTCAGGGAAGTACTCGACGTTTCAAGAGAGGATCCTAGGGAGTCAGTGAGCACGTATAGACTCGCCGAGTCGCTCTAATGCACTCGCTGAGTCCGGTCAAAGTTGACCGTTGACCAGAGTTGACCAGTGTTGACTTGATAGGGGTAGTCAACCTTAGTTATGAAGTGTTAATTAGAGATATATTGTGTTATAGAAGGATTATAGCTCGGGGAATCGAGCGCAAGTGATTTCCGGGATTTGCAAGTTAGCGAGATACGCGAGGTGAGTCTTCTCACTATACTTTACCTTGAGTAGGTAATCAGAGTTATGTGACAGAGTATTTGTATGGTATATGTATGTTATGTGTTGTACTGCTTTATTTCTATGTGATTTATGCTGTGCATGTTTATAGAGTTGGAACCGGAAGGTTCACAGAGTTAGAACCAGAGGGTTCACAGAGTAGGGTCCACGGACCCATAGAGTTATAGCCTCGAGTGGCTAATATGTGTTATGTGTGGTATTTTGGGGAACTCACTAAGCTTTGTGCTTATAGTGTTGGTGTTATTTGTTTCAGGTACTAGTGATGACCGTGGGAAGGCGCCGGCTTGATCAGTACACACACGAGATTTTTATGTTATTAGATCTTGGGAATTTTATATAGCATGGATTGAGTTTCAAACATTAATGTTTTTATGAATGTTAAATGATTTGTGTTTTTATAAAATGCGAAAAGTTGTTTTGAAATTTACGGTGTTACAAGTTGGTATCAGAGCCTTGGTTTGAGGGATTCGAGTACACCTTCGGGCGTATTTGAACTCAAACTGAGGATTTAAGATGTATTTTCAAAAAGAGTAAAAGATTTTTGGAAAAACGCAGAGCAGAGTTGTGTGTAAGATTGGTCCGCGCCCGAACAGTGATTTCCCAAAATACCCTCATGTTATGTGATATTGATATTGATATGATGTATTCTCATGATAGAGTAGGCTAGGTACTCCTATTAGGACTAGAGTGGCCTGATTTGTGATGCCTTAGCCTAGGAAGAGGTGAGCTGCTATGAGATGCTTGAGAGTGAGTAGGTAGCAGCGAGGGGCTTATGAGAGATCTGTTAGAGAGTGGATTATGCATGATAGAGTACTTGGAATTTGGGATCCGAAGAGGAGGACTTGGGGTGTATTCTGATACGGTGCAGACATTAGTATTGGGCCCGTACTACTGAAAGCACCGGGGCGGAGTACAGCCCAAGTAAGAATCTTTGGAATACCAAGAATCAAGGAGGAATGAGTTGTTGAGTGTGAGTATGCTCGAATGGATTCTAATTTATCGTATGTTGTATTTCAGAGGTAGATCATGGTGAGGACACGTCTTATGCCTGAGAGCAGTGGGGCCAGTGATAAGGAGATCCGCCGGATCATCCATTAGGAGGTGGCTGCGGCCATCAGGGCAGAGATACCAGAGATGTTCGGGTCTATTAAGACCACGTTGATTGAGACTTTCGACGAGCGTTATGCTGCTCTTTCTGAGGCTGCTATTGCAGCGGCCACCGCAACTATTGCTGCCGCGAGGCCACAGGGTGGTGATGCGTTGCTGTTCCCAGAGTTCAGCAAAACAAAACCGCCGGAGTTTGATGGGACCCAGGACCCGGTGGCGGCTATGAGATGGATTTATGACATAGAGGGGTGTTTCTTCACTTGCTCATCTCCTGAGCATTTGAGAGTTCGGTTCGCGCTGAACCAGCTTCACTTGGGAGCGAAGGACTGGTGGAAGTTTGTGACGACGCACTTTACGCCTGCTGAGCTTGCGGCGGTGACCTAGGAGAGGTTCACTGCCATGTTCCGAGATGAGTACGTTCCCCAGGTGGAGAGGGAGCGTTTGGCCCAGGAGTTTCTGACCCTCAAGCAGGGTACTGAGTCTGTTACGGTGATTACCAGGATGTTCCACGAGAGGGCGATGTTCTGCCCTGAGCAAGTGTCCACTGAGCAGGCACGTATGAGCCGATATTTGACTATTTTGAGGCGGGACATTCGGGAGTTCGTGGCGAACTCCTCGTACCGGACATTTTCCGAGCTTCAGGCAAATGCCCGGAAGAGGGAGATTGAGTTAGAGACTCAGGCCAGGGAGGAGGCGGAGTCTCAGGGGAGGGATCGGCGACCGGTGCAGTCTCAGCCGGTAGCCAAGCGGGCCAAGCCCGCTGATCCCAAATCAGGGAGCCAGAAGGGCCGCACTTGTGGGAAGTGCGACAAGGGTCGTGATGGAGTCTGTAGAGCGGGATCTTGCTACAAGTGTGGCAAGGAGGGGCATATGGCCAAGGACTGCCCCAAGGGGTTTGCAGTGTGTTTCCACTGCAACCAGACCGGACACCGGAAGGCAGAGTGTTCGCAATTGCGAGGATCATCTCAGGGAGCACCTCAGGGATCTGCCCCTGCCGCCATCAGAGTTACCGAGAGTCGGCCAGTGAAGGCCGAGGCGCCGAGGGCACGAGGGAGAGCCTTTCAGTTGACCGCGGAGGAGGTCCGCACAGCGCCCGATGTCGTGGCTGGTATGTATTCTTTCGTGTATTTATTTTGATGTTGAGATATTATGCTTATATTATGTTATGCGTAGGTACTTTCCTTGTGAATTCTGTACCTGCATTAGTGTTATTTGACTCGGGTGCGAGTCGGTCTTTTGTGTCTTTGGCCTTTAGTCAGCATATCAGTGTTAGTCGTGAGGCATTGAGTCGGCCTCTGAGAGTTTCCATAGTTGACGAGAGGGTGATATATGCCACGGAGGTTCTCCGGGGATGCGTGTTAGAGATTTTCGGTATTGAGTTCCCGATTGATTTGATTCCTATATCGATGGGTGATGTCTGTGTCATTGTGGGCATGGACTGGTTGAGCCGATTCGGTGCGGTTATTGACTGCGAGCGACAGCTGGTGACCATACGAGACCCTAGTGGGGGAGTTCTTACGGTGTACGGCGAGGGTACACGTTCTGGATCAGCGTTTTATTCGGCCGCTTGGGTGAGGCAGTGTCTACAGCAGGGCTGTAAGGGTTTTGTAGCGTATGTGATGGATACACGGGTGGATCCCGAGAGGCCGAGGTCAGTTGAGGAGGTTCCGATAGTGCGTGAGTTCCCGGATGTATTTTCAGAGGAGTTGCCGGGTGTGCCTCCTGTGAGGCTAGTGGAGTTCAGTATCGATTTGGTTCCAGGGGCCTCGCCTATCGCTAAAGTGCCTTATCGCCTTGCACCTCCAGAGATGCAAGAGTTATCCTCGCAGCTTCAGGAGCTGCTGGGGAAGGGGTTTATGTTGGGTTTTAGCCATAAGAACTTTCCTATGTGCGCATGCAAAACCCTATTGCTTGGATCTAGGCTTTCTATCAAACATGCTTTTGAATCCAAGACTTCTAATGGCTAATTAGGTTAAACAATAACATTAATACAGATCTAGAATCATACCTTTGAGTTCCTTGTTGATCTTCTTGTCTTGGAGCTTCTAGAGTCACAATTGTCACTCCTCTGATGGTTCACAAACACCAATAGCAAGCAAGATGATTTAGGAGAGAGGAGAGGGGATGGAATTCGGCCAGAGGTTCCTTTCTTTAGGTTCTGAAAGCTTGTCCACGAATTCCACACCCCAAGGGCCTATTTATACCTTTAGACTCCTTAAGGGTTTCACCCTAAACCCTAATTGGATAATCTTCACTTAAGGCTATCCAAATCCACTCCATAGATATCCTTATGGACTATTTTGAGCTATCCTAAAGCTCTTAGAAACCGTCCAAAGTCCATCCTAATGGATTTATAGTCTAAAGTCTAACTATCAAACAATTGACAGTTTATACCCTCTTATTTAATTAATCTCTTTAAGTCACCAAATTAATACCAATTAATCTATGACTTATATTAATCAAATAGCTAAATATTATTCCTTATAATATTTACTCTCTCTTAACAAATCATCCTTCAAGTTGCTATGGTGAAGGCAACCCAAAAGGACCATGCACCACCGAATATAGTTATAGCCTTAGACACTATTCCAACAGTCTCCCACTTGGATAAGTCTAGTAACTATACAAGTATAATACGGTTTGCAATCGTAGCTCTCAAAGACGCTGTCAACTCTGATCTAATCAATCTTGTCCTTTAGATAAGGGATCGTACAATCCTCTGTTAGATATCATGCTGACAATCCTATGGAATGGTTAGTCTAGCATTTAGATTTCTCGATCTTCGATTTATTTGACATAGAACTTAATCGAACACATCAATTCAGTTCTGACCGGGCCCGGCACATAAGTCAAATCAAATCATCGAGTGGCCAAGATATCTCTTCTACCCTCTTAGGATAAAATTTACAGATAAACTTCGACTTATATGCATTTACTTATTCATTAACCAACTATACACAACAATGCGTTTTATAACATCAAGTTACTGATGCGTTTTCGCATTATCAATGCACAATCAAATAACAAATAATAAACCATATATCTAGGTTTTAAGACCATATGATATTATCGTCTTGCGATCACCTTTTATATCGTATTCCATAAAGTGATTCCAGCAAGCGCGGGTTTATTCCAATGCTCAAAACCAGTTCGTAAGCACTCATGAACGTTGCAGCAACTCTTGCTATGTCTAACACTATTTAGACACTCTACACACCAATTCACGACAATCTTCATTCATATCTACTCCCAACATATGAACGATTGTGGACCATTTGAATAATTCGATTATTCCTAATAAACTCAATTATTCTGGAAGTCAAAACATGCAAAGTGAAACAATAGTTAAACAACTAACATGTGATAGTAACTTTACTCATAAATAAAACTTCTTTATTTAATCATCAAATGTTAATTACATTTATCTATTATACGTTTCTAATACAATCTAATCTATGCTAATATCATCCTTCAGCCCAATACTCCTAGCATGCTGTAAGTGCTTAACCCTACTCAGTCCCTTCGTAAGCGGATCTGCTGGGTTATCTTCTGATGATATCCTCTTCACTACGAGTTGTCCTTCTTCTACACGATGTCTAATGAAGTGATATTTTCTGTCGATATGTCGAGATCTACCATGATCCCTCGGTTCCTTGGTCAAGGCAACCGCACCTTCGTTATCACAGAAAATCTCCATGGGCTCCTTTATGGCCGGTACAACTCCAAGATCACCGATGAAGTTCTTCAGCCATATCGCCTCCTTCGACGCTTCGCTCGCTGCGATGTACTCTGATTCGCACGTTGAATCAGCTATGGTTTCCTGCTTGGAACTTTTCCATGTCACTGCTCCTCCATTTAGGGTAAAGACCCAGCCCGACTGCGAACGGTAGTTGTCCCTGTCGGTTTGAAAGCTGGCGTCACTATACCCTCGCACCTTCAAGTCATCACTCCCTCCAAGGACTAAGAACCATTCTTTCGTTCTCCGAAGGTACTTAAGGATGTTCTTCACCGCAATCCAATGTGCTTTGCCAGGGTTCCCTTGATATCTGCTAACCATGCTCAAAGCGAAGGCTACATCAGGGCGAGTACAAGTCATAGCGTACATGATTGAGCCAACTGCGGAAGCGTATGGTACTCGGCTCATTTCTGCTATCTCGGCTTCGGTACTCGAACTTTGAGTCTTACTCAACTTGGCATTTCCTTGTATCGGTAGTTCTCCCTTCTTTGAGTTTTCCATACTAAAACGTTTTAGTACCTTCTCCAAGTAAGTATTCTGACTAAGTCCAATTAGTCTCTTACTTCTTTCTCTTACTATCCTTATTCCCAATATGTAAGAAGCCTCTCCGAGGTCCTTCATAGCGAAGCACTTCCCGAGCCAGGACTTAACCTCCTGCAGAGTCGGGATGTCGTTTCCTATGAGTAATATGTCATCGAAATACAGAACGAGGAAGCTTACTATACTCCCACTGGCTTTGACATACACACAAGATTCGTCTTCGCTTCGTACAAATCCAAACTCTTTGACTTTCTCATCGAAGCAAAGATTCCATCTGCGAGACGCTTGCTTAAGTCCATAAATGGACTTCTCAAGCTTACACACTCTATTCGGATGCTTCGGATCCACAAACCCCTCTGGCTGAGCCATGTAAACATCCTCAGCCAACTTTCCGTTAAGGAAAGCGGTCTTGACATCCATTTGCCAAATCTCATAATCATGAAATGCGGCAATTGCTAGCATCACTCTAATAGATTTAATCTTCGCAACTGGCGAGAAGGTCTCATCATAGTCAACTCCGGGAGTTTGAGTAAAGCCCTTCGCAACCAATCGCGCTTTGTATGTGTGTACGTTCCCATCCACGTCGGTCTTCTTCTTGAAGATCCACTTGCACCCTACGGTCTTACGTTCGGGCACGTAATCAACCAAATTCCAAACTTGGTTATCGTACATGGATTGGATCTCGCTATCCATCGCCTCTTTCCATTTCGCAGACTCCGGGCCTGCCATGGCTTCCTTATAGCTATTAGGTTCATCAAGATTTATTAGTGTACCATCACTAATATACGTGTCCCCTTCGGTAGTAATATGAAAACCATAAAACTGGGGTTGAACTCTAAATCTATCGGAACGTCTAAGAGGTAAGGATTCGTCAATCGGTTCAACCGGAGTTTCCTCCTCGGGTTGAACGCCAGCGGTAGAGGTTCCTTCATCTATCGATTCTTGAATCTCTTCAAGTTCGATTTGCCTCCCACTGTCTCCTTGGCTTATGAGTTCTCGCTCTCGGAAAACTCCTCGCCTCGCAACAAAGATAACATTATCTTTCGGTCTATAGAAGAGATATCCAAAGGAAGTTTGCGGGTAGCCGATGAAAATACATCGCTCACTTCGAGGTTCAAGCTTGTCGTGAGTATCTCGTCTTACGAAAGCCTCGCAACCCCAAACCTTGATATGTGCCAACGAGGGAACTTTCCCCGTCCACATCTCGTGAGGAGTTTTGGCAACCTTCTTGGTAGGGACTCGGTTAAGGATATGGGCGGCAGTCTCTAAGGCATACCCCCAAAAGAAGATAGGTAGTGAAGCACGACTCATCATAGAGCGAACCATATCCAATAAGGTTCGATTACGCCTTTCTGCCACACCATTCAATTGCGGTGTCCTAGGAGGCGTCAATTGCGAAACTATTCCACACTCCTTGAGATAATTGTGGAATTCAAGACTTAGGTACTCTCCTCCTCGATCGGATCGAAGCATCTTGATTTTCCTGCCCAATTGATTCTCCACTTCATTTTTGAACTCTTTGAACTTTTCAAAGGTTTCTGACTTTTGCTTGATTAAGTAGATATACCCATATCTACTATAATCATCGGTAAAGGTCACATAGAAGTGGTTCCCATCCTTCGTGGTTGATCTAAAAGGTCCACATACATCGGTATGTATTAGGTCTAATAGTCCCTCACCCCTTTCACAAGTGCTCGTGAAGGGTGACTTAGTCATCTTTCCAAGTAAACAAGATTCGCATGTGTCATCTTTCCTAAGGTCGAATGACTCCAACACTCCATCCTTTTGGAGTTGGGCTATGCGTTTCTTGTTGACATGTCCAAGACGACAATGCCACAAAGATGCTTTATCCATACTAGTGGAAGAATCAATATTCAAAACATCATTTCCTAAGTTATCAACAATCATAACAGTTTCATATATTCCATTACATGGTATAGCTTCAAAGTAAAAGACACCATTTAGATAAGCCAAAATAGAACCATTCTCATTATTAAAGGAAAATCTAAAACCTTGTCTATACAAACCATGAAATGAAATGATGTTTCTAGCCATTTCTGGCGAATAGCAACAATTGTTCAAATTTAAAACTAAACTATTCTTAAGCACCAAAGAATACACTCCAATCTTGGTCACAGGCGACGATCTTCTGTTCCCCATGATTAGATTGATCCTTCCTTGCTCCACATCCCTACTTCCTTTTAGTCCCTGCACATTAGAACAAATGTGATAACCACAACCGGTGTCAAGAACCCAAGAAATAGCATGATTAGAATCGTTAGATTTTATTGCATATATACCTGCGAAAGATGGCTTGATCTTTCCTTCCTTGATGGCTTGCAGGTAGTCCGGGCAGCTTCGCTTCCAATGTCCTATCTTGTGGCAGTGGTGGCACTCTGCCTCCTTCGGGTTAGAGCAGGGCTTAGAGGGATCAACTTTTGTTCCACTAGAAGAGGAACCATCTCGGGCTTTCGCCTTTCGATAGTTATTTGAAGAAGCTTTCCTCTTCTTTCCCTTCCCTTGACCAATTGCCAAGACAGGAGTAGCAGACGGATTGGGAGTTGGTGCAACAGACTTGTCCTTGAAATTGCTCTCAGCAACCCTCAAGAGACCTTGGAGCTTACTTAGAGTGACCTCCTCTTTGTTCATGTGGTAGGTCATCCTAAATTGATTGTACATCGGAGGCAAAGAGTGAAGCACCATGTCGATCGCCAAGTCTTCGCCGAAGTCAACGTTTAACTTGCGAAGGCGGTCGACATACCTTTGCATCTTTTGCAAGTGCACGGTAAGAGATTCTCCATGACCCATCTTTGCGGAAATCATGTTGGTGAAGATCTCGTAACGCTCTTGTCTCGCGTTTTGGTGGTACCTCTCCAGCAAGTCTTGATGCATCTCGTATGGATACATGTCCTCGTAGGACTTTTGGAATTCTGAGTTCATGGTGGCGATCATGATGCAATGTACTTTCGTCGCATCTCGCTCATGGGTTTCAAAGGCGGTGATCTCAGCGGGAGTAGCAATTTCGGGGTTGATTTTCTCGAGCTTCTCGTCGAGGACATACTCTTTATCCTCATAGCGAGCAATGGTGCGAATGTATCTTATCCATTCGCCAAAGTTCGTTCCATCGAAGGTGACCTTTTGGCAAAGGCTCATCAACGTGAAAGAACCAGCAGCAGCGTTGTTTGCGTTTGACATCTATAGAAAGGACAAAGATAGATTAGAACAAGAATCCCTAATTATCACCCAATAAGAAAAATTAGGGCTAGGATCCAACAATAACATTTACATACTAGAAAAGGGATGCCGTAATCCAACATGCAAATAAATTGAAGGTAAGTGAATGACGATTCACTAATTCTCCATCACAAAACTTAAACTTTTAGTCCTAAGTGTTTTTGAGAATTCCTAGGTTCGGATGAGATTCATTGAACTATTCAATGGCATGTTTAAATCTCGATATGCCCCTCTTGTTTGTGACTGGGATGCCGAGGATCACAAAGCGGGTGTGAATTACCATGCAAATTTACATGGTGCCTTCATTGTTACGATCACCTATTCGATGTGCCGGTAAACCACACACGCTCCACCGAACTATGATAAACAATGAATCACCCTCCGCCACCTTCGCTTAGAACCAATTAGTGTGCCGGTAAACCACACACGCTCCACTAACATCTTAGCAAGGTGCAAAGTGTAATTTCATGGAATTGCATCAATTCACTTTTCCTAAAGTAACTAAGATTGGGAAATTTGAAAAAGATTTAGTTACTTCGTATTTCTTATTATACTTTTAATGAGAGGATGAGGCTGCCCTATCCTACCCGTTCGGCTAAAGACCCTCCACCAATCAAGCAAGCGGTGGGTGTGAGTGTACACCCATTAAGCGCCATTTTATAGGCCGCAACCTTATACCCACCTTATAGATCGGCTTCGTGAATGAGGCCTACTAGCGGTAAGACTAGCATTTAGTTATACATATATATATTATTCTAATAATGTCATATAAGTATAGGGTTGTATTTAAACTTTTCAAAATCTAGGGTTTGAAATTTAAGTTGTCTAAATTAAAGCTTTTAATCACAAATTTAAATTTCAAAACTATAGGGTAGGTTTTAAACATTTAAAAACATGGAGGATCAAATAATAAATAATTTCAATTAACAATTAATATCTTAATTATCTTTATTTGATTTATCTTTGATTTCTTTGAAGATAATTACCAAAAATAATTAAAACAATTAATTAATTATCATATAAAGAAACTAAATATTTAATTAGTTGATAATTACCTTTAACTAGATCAATATAACACTTATATTTATCAAAAAAACGGATTCATATTGATCTAATTAGTTTATGGTAAGTATGGATAAGATAAACACAAAGAAATCCCGAATCTGGCCTTTCCTGACGCTTGGACTCGCCGAGTACACAAATGGACTCGCCGAGTCAGGCCTACTCGCCGAGTCCACTTTGGAACTCGACGAGTCAGTGACTCAAAAACCAAAAAATCGAATTTTGCAGGTTTGTTTCAGTTATACAAGCAACAATATGTAGAAAACCAATCTAGGCTCTGATACCACTGTTGGGTTTTAGCCATAAGAACTTTCCTATGTGCGCATGCAAAACCCTATTGCTTGGATCTAGGCTTTCTATCAAACATGCTTTTGAATCCAAGACTTCTAATGGCTAATTAGGTTAAACAATAACATTAATACAGATCTAGAATCATACCTTTGAGTTCCTTGTTGATCTTCTTGTCTTGGAGCTTCTAGAGTCACAATTGTCACTCCTCTGATGGTTCACAAACACCAATAGCAAGCAAGATGATTTAGGAGAGAGGAGAGGGGATGGAATTCGGCCAGAGGTTCCTTTCTTTAGGTTCTGAAAGCTTGTCCACGAATTCCACACCCCAAGGGCCTATTTATACCTTTAGACTCCTTAAGGGTTTCACCCTAAACCCTAATTGGATAATCTTCACTTAAGGCTATCCAAATCCACTCCATAGATATCCTTATGGACTATTTTGAGCTATCCTAAAGCTCTTAGAAACCGTCCAAAGTCCATCCTAATGGATTTATAGTCTAAAGTCTAACTATCAAACAATTGACAGTTTATACCCTCTTATTTAATTAATCTCTTTAAGTCACCAAATTAATACCAATTAATCTATGACTTATATTAATCAAATAGCTAAATATTATTCCTTATAATATTTACTCTCTCTTAACAAATCATCCTTCAAGTTGCTATGGTGAAGGCAACCCAAAAGGACCATGCACCACCGAATATAGTTATAGCCTTAGACACTATTCCAACAGTTTATTCGGTCGAGCAGCTCGCCGTAGGGAGCGCCTATTCTGTTTGTCAAGAAGAAGGATGGTTCACACCGGATGTGCATTGATTACCGGGAGTTGAACAAGCTGACGGTCAAGAACCGTTACCCATTGCCGAGGATCGACGATTTGTTCGATCAGTTACAGGGAGCATCTTGGTTCTCCAAGATCGATTTGAGGTCTGGATATCATCAGGTGAGGGTGCGAGATGAGGACATCCAGAAGACAGCTTTCAGGACGCGTTATGGGTATTACGAGTTTGTGGTGATGCCTTTCGGGCTCACCAGTGCCCCGGCAGTGTTCATGGATCTCATGAACCGAGTGTGTAGGCCAATGCTGGATCGGTCAGTGATTGTATTCATAGATGAAATTTTGGTATATTCGAGATCTAGAGAGCAGCATGAGGAGCATTTGAGGGAGATCCTCGGAGTTCTGAGGTCGGAGAGGCTTTATTTTAAATTCTCCAAGTGTGATTTCTGGTTGCGAGAGGTCCAGTTCTTGGGTCATCTCGTTAACCAGAAATGGATATTGGTCGACCCGGCCAAAGTTGAGGCGGTGATGAGTTGGGAGGTGACGAGGTCACCCTCCGAGATTAGGAGTTTCCTAGGGTTGGTAGGTTATTATCGGAGATTTATCAGGGACTTCTCCAAGATCGCGGTGCCACTCACCAGGTTGACCCGGAAGGGTATCGCTTTTTCATGGGGCCCCGAGCAGCAGGCCTCCTTTGAGACGCTTCGCCAAAGGTTATGCAAAGCCCCGGTGTTAGCCCTCCCGGAAGGGATGGAGGACTTTGTGGTATACTGTGATGCATCGATCTTGGGGTTGGGAGCGGTGCTGATGCAGAGAGGGCATGTGATAGCATATGCATCAAGGTAGCTGAAGCCTCATGAGACGAGATATCCCACCCATGATCTAGAGTTGGGGGCAGTGGTGTTCGCCCTCAAGATTTGGCGTCACTACCTGTATGGGGTTCGGTGTACGATATACATGGACCATAAGAGTTTGAATTATTTGATGGATCAACCCAACCTAAATATGCGTCAGAGAAGATGGTTGGATGTGGTCAAGGATTATGATTGTGAGATCCTGTACCACCCAGACAAGGCTAATGTTGTAGCCGATGCACTGAGCCGCAGGGCGGAGAGCACCCCGCTGCGGGATGTATGTTTGAGATTGACTGTGATAGCTCCAGTGTTGGACGCCATTCGTGGGGCACAGGCCGAGGCTGTGCAACCTGAGATGCAGAAGAAAGAGCGAGTTATTGGATTGATTTCAGAGTTCGTTACTGATGGTCGGGGGCTTATGACATTCCAGGGGCGTATCTGGGTGCCGTTTGTGGGAGGAACGCGTACCATTTTGATGGAAGAGGCTCATCGGTCGAAATTTTTGATCCATCTGGGGGCCACTAAGATGTATTTGGACCTGAGGAAAGAGTATTAGTGGCCCTGTATGAAGAGGGATGTTGCGTGGTTTGTGGAGAGGTGCTTGACCTGCCGTAGGGTTAAGGTCGAGCACCAGAGACCGCATGGTAAGTTGCAGCCGTTGGAGGTTCCCGAATGGAAGTGGGAACATATCGCCATGGATTTTATCACCAAATTGCCAAGGACTGCTAGGGGAGTTGATGCAATTTGGGTGATTGTGGACAGGTTGACGAAGAGCGCTCACTTCCTTGCTATCAGCGAGAGTTCTTTCGCAGAGAAGTTAGCAGAGATGTACTTGAGGGAAGTGGTATCTCGGCATGGGGTGCCGATCTCGATTGTCTCAGACCGGGATGTACGTTTCACTTCTAGATTCTGGAAGAAGTTTCATGAGGAGTTGGGTACTAGGCTGCATTTTAGTACCGCATATCACCCCCAGACGGACGGGCAGAGTGAGCGGACGATTCAAACGCTCGAGGACATGCTTTGGGCATGTATGTTGGATTTCGAGGGAAGTTGGGATACGTACTTACCCTTGGCAGAGTTTTCCTACAACAACAGCCATCATTCGAGCATTGGTATGCCGACCTTTGAGCTGTTGTATGGGAGGAGGTGTCGGACCCCCATTTGCTGGGGAGAGGTCGGACAGCGTGTGATGGGCAGTACAGAGATCGTGCTTCAAACGACAGAGCAGATCCAGCAGGTTAGACAGAGGTTGTTGACCGCTCAGAGTCATCAGAAGAGTTATGCAGACAGACGCCAGTCCGAGCTTGAGTTTCAGGTCGGCGACCTTGTACTCATGAAGGTCTCTCCTTGGAAAGGAGTGATTCGATTCAGGAAGAGGGGAAAATTGGGGCCCCGATATATTGGTCCATTCCGAGTAATCGCGAGGGTAGGCCGGGTAGCCTATCGTTTGGATTTGCCAGCAGAGTTGGGGCAGATTCACGACACTTTCCATGTGTCGCAACTGCGGAAGTGTATAGCCGATGAGTCGGCAGTGGTTCCATTAGAGGATATTCAGGTGGATGCGAGCCTGAATTATGCTGAGAGACCAGTGGCAAAATCAAGGTTCTGAGGAACAAGGAAGTACCCTTGGTTTTGGTTTAGTGGCAACATCAGAAGCGGTCCGAGATGACTTGGGAGCCAGAGCGTGAGATGCGTGAGCAGCATCCGGAGTTATTTGCAGAGCGAGACTTCGAGGGAGAAGTCTAGTTCTAGTGGGGGAGAATTGTAACAGCCCGGATTCCCAGGTATTTTTTATTCTTATAATTTTGGTGATTTGTGAGGGGACTCGGCGAGTTGGAGCTCAAACTCGCCGAGTATGATCGCAGTTTGGGCACGGGTTCGCGTCCGGATTCGGCGAGTCCAAAAGGTGGACTCGGCGAGTCCACGTTGTTTAATGAAACCCTAATTTCCAGGGTATGAGACCTATTTAAGGGGGCTTATGGCCGTCATTTGCGGCCACCAACCCCAGAGAGAACCCTAAAGAGTCTTTGAGTGTTTTGCGAGAGAGAAGAGGAAGATCCTTGACTATTTGTGGGTGTTTTTGCACATAGAAGAGGATCAAGGCAAGAGGAGACTAAAGAAGGTGCTAATCCAGTGATTTCTGAGCTCAAAGATTTCATTTGAGGTAACCATTCGTTCCTTTCTCAGACCTTGGTGTAAATCTTAGAGTTAGGGTTTCTTTGTGGAATGATCCATGGAGTAATTGGCCTCTTCTTGTGTTGGTGCTTTAGATCTAGACCCAAAGAGGTCCAGAGACCTTTTTCCCTCAAGCTTTATGAGTGTTAATGGAGGCCATGAGCTTAGAATAGCATTCTAGAGACCATATCATCAAATAAGGCCTTTGGACCTTTGCATGAGCACCAAGATTGTAACTTTACGTGATGTATGTGCTTGGAAGGACTGGATCTAGGAGTTATTGGAACGGATCTGACCTCAGGAGTGAGTTTGAGTTTATGCATGGCATAGACTCGCCGAGTCCGAAGAACAGAATCGGCGAGTAGCATGAAGATTTTCCATAACCACTCAGCGAGTGGTCTTGCCGAGTTAAGGGGTTGAATCAGTGAGTCAAGGAGAGTCAGAGAGGGTTGACGGGTGGACTGAGTCAAGCTGGAACTCGCCGAGTTGTTCTTGAGACTCGGCGAGTTGAGTCGTGGTGGCCCCGCGATTCATGCCAGGTGGAACTCGTCGAGTCAGGGAAGTACTCGACGTGTCAAGAGAGGATCCTAGGGAGTCAGTGAGCACGTATAGACTCGCCGAGTCGCTCTAATGCACTCGCCGAGTCCGGTCAAAGTTGACCGTTGACCATTGACCAGAGTTGACCAGTGTTGACTTGATAGGGGTAGTCAACCTTAGTTGTGAAGTGTTAATTAGAGATATATTGCATTATAGGAGGATTATAGCTCGGGGAATCGAGCGCGAGTGATTTCCGGGATTTGCAAGTTAGCGAGATATGCGAGGTGAGTCTTCTCACTATACTTTACCTTGAGTAGGTAATCAGAGTTATGTGACAGAGTATTTGTATGGTATATGTATGTTATGTGTTGTACTGCTTTATTTCTATGTGATTTATGCTATGCATGTTTATAGAGTTGGAACCGAAAGGTTTACAGAGTTAGAACTAGAGGGTTCACAGAGTAGGGTCCACGAACCCACAGAGTTATAGCCTCGAGTGGCTAATATGTGTTATGTGTGGTATTTTGGGGAACTCACTAAGCTTTGTGCTTACAGTGTTGGTGTTATTTGTTTCAGGTACTAGTGATGACCGTGGGAAGGCGCCGACTTGATCAGTACACACACACGGGAGTTTTATGTTATTAGATCTTGGGAATTTTATATAGCATGGATTGAGTTTCAAACATTAATGTTTTTATGAATGTTAAATGATTTGTGTTTTTATAAAATGCGAAAAATTGTTTTGAAATTTACGGTGTTACAGCCATGATTGATTGTGAGAGCCAGCTAGTGAGAGTTCGAACCCCAAGTGGGGGAGAACTGGTTATTCCTGGCGAGGGTTCTTTGCATGGGCCAACTCTCTATTCAGCTACGAGAGCCAAGAGGTATCTTCAGCAGGGTTGTTATGGGTTTCTAGTATATGTGGAAGATACTCGGGTCAAGGGCACAACAGTGTTTAGTGGCGTACCCATTGTTCGGGATTTCCCCGATGTGTTTCCTGAGGATTTTCCAAGAGTGCCTCCCAAGCGGAAGGTCGAGTTCCATATTGATCTAGTTCCTGGCGCGACCCCGATAGCCAAAGCACCATATCATTTGGAACCACCAGAGATGCAAAAGTTATCTACGCAGCTTCAGGAGTTACTAGACAATGGATTCATTCGACCGAGCAACTCATCTTGGGGAGCACTTATTTTGTTTGTGAAAAAGAAGGATGGTTCATACAGGATGTAAATTGACTACTGGGATTTGAATAAGCTAACGTGAAGAACTGTTACTCATTTCCGAGGATCGACCATTTATTTTACCAGCTTTAGGATGCATCTTGGTTTTCCAAGATTGATTTACGATCTAGTTACCATTAGATGAGGGTCAAGGACGATGATGTGAAGAAGACAGCCTTCAGAATTTGTTATGGTCATTACGAGTTTGTGGTGATGTCATTTGGGATCAATAATGCGCCGACATCGTTCATGGATCTCATGAACCGGGTTTGCATGCCGATGTTGGAGCGGTCAGTGATAGTATTCGTAAATGATATCCTGGTCTGATCCAAGACCAATGAGCAGCATGAGGAGCATTCGTGAGAGGTGTTAAAGACCCTGAGGAGGGAGAAGTTGTATGCCAAATTCTCCAAATGTGAGTTCTGGTTACGCGAGGTGCAGTTTTTGGGGCACATCATCAACCAGAGGTGTATATTGGTCAATCCGGCCAAGATCGAGGTCGTGATGCGATGGGAGGTCCCGAGGACCCCATATGAGATTCAAATTTTCTTAGGTCTCGTAGGGTTTTATCATATATTTACCCAAGATTTCTCCAAGATTGCAGTGTCATTGACCCACTTGACGAAGAAGAATGTTACTTTTTGGTGGGGGCCTGATCAACATTTGGCTTTTGAGACTCTAAGGCAGAGATTATGAGAGCACCCGATTCTCATACTCCCCAAGGGCATGGATAATTTTTTGGTATATTTTGACGTGTCTATCTCGGGTCTAGGAGACTCCCTTATGCAGAGAGGACATGTGATTGCATATGCTTCGAGGCAGCTGAAGCCTCATGAATCGAATTATCCTACTCATGATTTGGAGTTGGGGGATGTGGCTTTTGCCCTCAATATTTCGAGGCACTATCTGTATGGATTTAGGTGTACTATCTACACTAACCACAAAAGTTTGAGGTACTTGATGGATCATCCAAATTTAAATATGCGGCAACGGAGATGTTTCGATGTGGTAAAGGATTATGATTGCAAGATCCAGTACCACCCTGGGAAGGCCAAGGTAGTGGTCGATGCTTTGAGCCGCAAGGTAATGGGTGGGCCTATCAGGGTTATTTTTCTGAGGATGGTTATTACTTCTCCTTTGTTGGATTTGATAAAAAAGGCTCAACTAGAGGGACTAAAAAGGAGAATTGGAAGGTAGAGCGTATCAGGGGCAGATTCCTTTATTTGTTAGAGACAGTCATGGGTTGTTGACTTAGTGTGGCAGAGTTTGAGTTCTGAGTATTGATGGGGTGAAGCATACAGTTCTATAAGAGGCTCATAAGTCCAAGCTTTATATTCATCCAGGGGCCACGAAGACGTATCAAGATCTAAAGTTGAGTTATTGGTGACCCTATATGATGAGGAAGATAGCATGGTTCGTGGAGCGGTGCTTGACTTGTAGGAAATTCGAGCCTGAACATCAGACACCCCATGACAAGATGCAGCCATTACCCATTCCCATATGGAAGTGGGAAGAGATTTCTATGGATTTCATCACAAATCTGCCAAGGACGACACATGGAGTTGATTCTATTTGGGTCATAATTGATAAATTGACCAAGATCGCACATTTGATACCTATTGACGAGAGTATATCCGCTGAGAAGCTACCTGACATTTATATTCGAGAGGTGGTGGTTCGGCACGGGGTGCCGGTTTTAGTGGTTTTAGACCGTGATGTTCGTTTCACTTCCAGGTTTTGGAAGAAGTTTCTCATGGAGTTGGGTGCTCAATTGTACTTAAGTACAACAAACCACCCCCAGACCGATGGACAGAGTGAGCAGACATTCGGATGCTCTAAGATATGCTCCAGGCGTGTGTGTTAAATTTTAGAGGGATTTGGGATACTTATCTTCCACTGGCCGAGTTCTCATACAAATACAGTTAACATGCCAATGTTTATCGAACACCTTTTAAGATGTTGTATGAGAGGAGGTGCAGGAACCTGGTGTATTGGGGCGAAGTTGGGCATTGAGTCATGGGAAGTACCGAAATGGTTCTTAAGACCACAAAGTTGATTCAACAGGTGCGCGACAGGTTGCGATTCGCACAAAGCCGACATAAGAGTTATGCAGATCGATGATGCTCGGACCTCGAGTTTCAGGTGGGGGACTTAGTGCTTCTGAAGGTGTCACCTTGGAAAGGTGTTATCCGATTCCGAAAGTGGGGCATGTTAGGCCCCCGGTTTATTGGTCCATTTAAGATTTCT
The DNA here is from genome assembly GCF_051521515.1 of Lactuca serriola. Lineage (NCBI taxonomy): Eukaryota > Viridiplantae > Streptophyta > Magnoliopsida > Asterales > Asteraceae > Lactuca > Lactuca serriola. The sequence goes on from NC_136408.1 coordinate 14,238,893, forward strand.
GCCCGGGTGAGCAGAGTTGCATACCAGCTGGATTTGTGCAATGAGCTCAGTCAAATCTACAACACCTTCCATGTTTCTTAGCTTCGGAAGTGTGTGATCGATAAGTCCGCGGTTATTTATTTGGATAACATTAAGGTTGATGAATGCTTGAACTATGTGGAGAGACCGATCGTGATCCCTGACAGGAAGACCAAGACTCTACGAAATAAGGTGGTGAATCTAGTGAAGGTGCAATGTAAACACCGAAAGGGACCTAAGTGGACATGGGAGTCGGATGTTGAGATGAGGGAGCACTACCCAGACTTGTTTATAGCAGTGGGCTTTGAGGACGAAGTCTGATTCAAGTAGGGGAGATTTATAATGCCAGTTTCTACGTATTCTCATTTTTCCTTGTTTTTAATAATGTTGCATTTTTGGTCCCAAACGCCAGGCATTTGGGAGGGAATGTCAAGCGTTGGTATGTGGACGTTCGATGTTCGCACGTAGAAGACAAACCCTAAATTTTAGGAATTGCACCTTATTTAAAGGTCATTATAGCCTCAAGACCCTTCTTAACTCTAGCCTCCATCTCTCTTAGCCCTTATTTCGAAACCCTAAGTGTGTATGAGTGTTTTGAAGCCTTGGATTATCGTTTTAGTGTTCTTGGTGAAGAAGGAAGACCATTGGAGTGGTGGTGTTACTCTCTAGCTTTTGGATTTGGACTTCTTACATCCCGATGATGAGGTATTTTCAATTTTAACCCATATGCATAAGAAAGATTGTATACATGGCCCATAGTGGCATTTTGGTGATTTTGGTCAAAGACTTAGTAGGTTGGGCGTATGTTATGTATGTTGGGCGTACTTGGGCGGACCTTAGTATCATGGGCATACACCGTGTACGCAGGGCGTACGTAAAGGATCCTCAAACCCTAATTTTTAGGGTTTGGTCCATATATAAACATCAATAACCCTTCATTTCTCATCCACTCTTCAGCCTCCACTTTCCATTTCGTACATCTAGAACCCTAATCCTCCTTGAGAGTGTTCTTGAGATTTTGTGGGTACTTTTGGTGATTTAGAAGGAAGGAATAGAAGAGAGGACCACCTTGGAAGAGTGAGGTACCTTATATCCAAAATCTCATCACCATTTGGCATCGTTTTAAGGTAAAAAGCTATGAACTTGGTGATGAGTTGTTTAAGATCTTGTTAGACTTGAAGTTGTGAACATTTTGGTCCCATTAGCTTGGCATTCTGAGTATGGGTTACTCTAAGTCATTTGAGCCGTCCTTTTAGACATTTCAGAGTGTTGTGATTCATAAAAATATGATCTTGAGTGTTATATGTAACCCATACATGTGTTAAATGGTCTTATTGGGTTAAGAACTTATGGTTTTGGACATTTAGCACTTTATAGCCATGCAAATTCATAAAGTTGGAAACTTTATGACTTAGGACATCATTTTAGGCTTGGATCTGAGTTTTGGACGTAAGGGCTTAATGGAATAAGCTCTTAATGGAGTTTTGGGATTAGGCTGCGTATGTTGGGCGTACTTGGGTGATATGTTGCACGTACACGGTCAGCACCTCGTTTTTGGTCAACATCAGAGTATGTTAGGCGTAATCTCTTGGTACATAGGGCGTACTCTGTTGGGAAGAAATATTTACTTTCGGACCTTGACCGTTGACTTTGACTTTGACCAGGGTTGACCAAGTTTGACTTAAGGGTATTTTGGATATGTTGAGCTATAGTTAAGCCTTGGTCTCTATCTGTTGAATAGGTGACCTGTAGAGCTAGTATTCGGAGTGGTGTATTGTTTAGCTATTCGCCAAACTATAAGGTGAGTTTAGCCTCACTGTACCGTGGGTTGAAGGAACCAATGCAATCCCACTAGTTTTGGTTATATGTTAGTAGAGGGATGCCTTAGGGACTGTATATAATCATGTAGGATATAATGAGGACTCTTGATCTAGGCTCTTTTACATGTTCCTTGTTTGGTTGTGGTTCTAGAGTAGGATCACCTGTCCGGGTGACTATCTCACCTTTGTGTATATACGGTTATGCATTCCTTGGATTGGTGGTAATTAGGATGTTGTTATGCTATAGTGATCTGTTAGATTTTATCCGGGTAGTTGGTATGTTGCTATGCTGTAGGGATATGTTATATTTGTATCCTGGTAGTTGGTATGTTTCTATGCTGTAGTGATCTGCTAGATGTGTATCCTGGTATTTAGGATGTTGCTATACGGTAGTGATCTGTAGATCTGTATGCCTATCTGTACTTGTTGGTTATCATCTGGTGGAGTGCCCTATGGATTGTCTGTGGTGATGTAGGATAGCCTGATAATTCTTGATCTAGGCTTTCTTGCATGTTCCTTGTTTGGTTGTGGCTCTAAAATAGGATCATCCGTTCAAATGACTATCTCACCGCTGGTCACTTATGGTTATGCATTTTATGGAGGTTAGCAGGTAGCAGGAATGCATGTTGTAGGAGGACAAGTAGGCGGTAATGAGTTGTATGCATGATGTCCGCCTGTATTATGTGCCTGCTTGATCCTTGATTGTTTTATGTCGGTATATGGTAGTAGTGGGTAGAGGCGGCCCTGCTCTGTGATGTAGGCCAAGATACCCGGTGCGGGCCGGCTGTAAGTCGTAGGCACAGAGGCTCTGGTAAAGCGGTGGGCTTGAGGCGGTAGGCCAACAAACCCTGGGTATTACAGCCCGATGGCTGAGTGGACCCGATGCATGCTTGTATGTTTATCATAAGGGGTATTTTGGGGGAAACTCACTAAGCGTTGTGCTTACCCAGTTGTTTATTGTTTCAGGTATCATCGGTCATCATGGGTAGGTGTAGGCATGACTGTACACATTCATCAACAACACTGAAGATTCCTACACTTTAATATCACTTTGATTTTTATAAATGTATTTGGAATAAATGATTTTCTCCATAACAGAGTTATAATTGGGAAGATTTACTTAAATAAAAATGAAAATTTTTGGTTGTGAAAATTGGGACGTTACAATGCAACTAGATTTCAAGAAGTAATGTTAAAGTATACAAATGTAGCTCATGTTCTTCGTTTTTTTATTAATCTTAAATCTTGTCAAAATGTATTCTTTTTTGTTGTTAGCATTTCTCCATTCTACCGAGAATCTTAGAATTATGCTTATAAACTTTGGTTTTTCTCTTCTAATTTTTGTATTCATCCAACAATGTAGTGGTTTTTAATTTGCATATTCAAAAAATGCACTATATTCTATTGAGAAAATGGTTAGAAATTAGTATATTTTTCATCATGTTTGATGTAATTTCTTTTAAAATATTAGAAATTTTTAATGATGATATGTATTCTTTCAAGAATAATTTTTTTAATTTATATTCATTCTCATGAAAATTTTAAAATATTTCACATACTTCTCAAAGAATAAAGCATATTCTTTCGATTTATTCAATGTTTCAGTATAAATTCTTAAAGAATCAAGAGTATTGATTATAACATTCATAAAGAATTCAAGTATGACAAAGTATTATTCATTTAAGAATGTCGGGTTTTTAAATGAACTTCAAGAATGTTCATCAATTTTAAAATTTGATTTTAAAGGAATTAATAGCAAGAAAATATTGCAAAAATATAGTAATTTGCAAATTTGAATTTATATAAATTGTCTATTATACCCTTACAAAGATATTAATGTTATTATATGATACATGTTACTCCATTTTAATAATATATAGGCAAAGATCATAATTTTTCATTCTTTTCATCCATTAGACACAATTTTGTTACACATCAACACAATAGTTATCATTTATATTTGAACCTAACCCATATATATATATATATATATATATATATATATATATATGTGTGTGTGTGTGTGTGTGTGTGTGTGCGTGTGTGTATGTTGGGGTTTTATTCAAAAATTAGTTTTAGAAACTCAAGATTTAGCAAAAGAAGACTTTGTAATTTTAGAATAACATAAACTAGTTTAAACCTCACCAAAGATCTTCTTGCAAAGTTTGAAAAGAAAAACATCAACCACAGAATAAATAAAAAAAGATGGCAACCTTTGTAGTCATTTGAATCCTCATGGGGATGCTTGAATGTTGATATAGAATGTGGAGTAGAACTCTTACTTAGATGGAAACACCAACAAGAACTCAACTTGATGAAGATCTTAGTCAAAACTCTTAAGCTTTAAGTTCATATCAAAATATGACTTAAAGAGAGCAAATGCATGCATGCAGCTTCTAACTCTTGTTTGAGAGAGAGAGAGAGAGAGAGAGAGAGAGAGATAAATTGATGGAAGTTTTCATAAAAGAAAAGAGCTAGTAAGGCATAAAACATTATTCGTTTATCCAATAGGTGTTAAACTGTCACACCCCCAAACCAAGGATGGCAGAAACGTCCGGGGGTGGCAGATTTCATGTATAGTATCACAACAACGAGTATAATAGTGCTCAAAGTAAATACAACCATCATAAATATAATTGAAAAAGTTACACCAAAGTATATGTTTACATGTTTCAAATCAATTACATTATGATGATAAAATGAACTGTTTGACGATTTAACGTCCTATCCTCAAAATGCTGTTAGTTTTCCTGTTTCACTGATTTCCTGAGAATACAAGTAGTCTTGAAAAAGTGTCAACAATTAAGTTGGTGAGTTCATAAGCTTTTGAAAGTAAGAGTTTAAAAGCCGATCTTTGTAATGAGTTGTATGTTACCAAGAAAATCCAATATTTTCCTTATAAAAACGATATGTAGTCATAAAACCCAAGACTGGATGTGCATGTGAGTTTTGTGTTATATGGTCTCAAATACCAAGACCGAAAGTGTACAAGAAAAATCTATATTTATTGTTATTAAAAGTGGTTTTAAAACAACATAAAAACCCTTTTTGATTTATAAAATCCCGTATACTTTAAGTTTTGTTAACTCCCCACGTGAGTCATTATAACTATACTAAGATTAACCGGTACTTTGTAATGTACCCCTTTTTATATAAACCCGGTACTTTGTATTCGTACCCCATTTATAAGAATATCCGGTACTTTGTAATGTACCCCTTTTGTATAAACCCGATACTTTGTATTCGTACCCCATTTATAAGAATATCCGGTACTTTGTAATGTACCTCTTTTTGTATAAACCTGGTACTTTGTATTCGTACCCCGTTTATAAGAATATCCGATACTTTGTAATGTACCCCTTTTTGTATAAACCCGGTACTTTGTATTCGTACCCTGTTTATAAGAATATCCAGTACTTTATAATGTACCCCTTTTTGTATAAACCCGATACTTTGTATTCGTACCCCGTTTATAAGAATATCTGGTACTTTGTAATGTACCACTTTTTGTGTAAACCTGGTACTTTGTATTCGTACCCCGTTTATAAGGATATCCGGTACTTTGTAATGTACCCCTTTTGGTTTAAGACCGGTACTTTGTATTTGTACCCATTTTCGTATGAAAACCTTTTGTAATGAGTTCGTAACGTAAATGAACATAAACTATACCTATTATAGTCTATCATAATGTTTGTAATGTATATGCAACCTAACTATACCTATTATAGTTTAGTATGTTTGTTTGTGGTGTATAAGAACCCTTTTCTATGTAAGTCGAATGTATGGCAAAATATAACTATGTCATTCTTGTTTTGTACTAATGGTAATGGAGGAGGATTCTTACACTTCGGTAAGTATTTATCTGTTATGTAGTTATACCACATCAAGAAACACATGTAAAATATGAAATCTTCAATACTAACACTTTGCTCAACAAGTTACAAAGTGCGATGAAAGTTATAAACTGTTATCTAGATTTTTACTTTCCTACACTGTTTTAGAAAAATCCTAGAAAAATCATATGAAGTCGAAAACTGATTCCGTAAATGCTGGGAGTTCACAAAATGTGTCTAGTTTATTCATAATTTTTCTCATGATTTTTAGTGGCCTCCAACATGTGTGAATACGTCCATAATCACAGACTGGTCCGGATTGCTTCTTGAAATGATAGACAGTTTTGTAAAAATCACCATAAATCGTAGAAAAATCGTGTGGAGATGTGCAAGTAGTCATTTTAAAGCTAAGAACTGGAACTACTTGCACCTAAAACATGTTTGAAAACTAGAATCCTTGGAAATTAGCCTCTTAGGGCTGAAGCCTCTCTATAGGGGCTAAAACCCTCTTGGAACCGAGGCCACATAAACCAAGTCCGAGGTCCTTGAGTAGCCGCAGCCAGCGAGCCGAAGCAAGCTAGCCGCAGCCACCGACCGCAGCCAGCGAGTCGCAACCACCGACCGCAGCAACCTCGCCTTCGGTTCCCTGCTGATGAAGCCACCGCGGTAGCTGCTCGGAGCGCAACCCCTTTTTCCCTTCGGACCCACTTCAGCAGCCAAGCCCCACTTCGGATCTAATGCTGTTAAGGCCGGAGTCACCCTCATGACTTCGGATTTGGCATTTTTCACCCGGTTTTCGAGTGGTTTTTCACCAAGTCAAGTGTCGGGATGCCCTAAATGATCAAAATATATTCAAAAGAGGTTTTGAGAGAGATTTGGGAGAGATTTCACATTCTTGGAGAGATTTGGGAGATATTCCACATTCTTGGAGAGATTTCTCATACAAAGAGAGATTTGGGAGAGATTTCACATATGGAGAGAGATCCGGGAGAGATTTCACATTCTTGGAGAGATTTCTCATACAAAGAGAGATTTGGGAGAGATTTCACATATGGAGAGAGATTTGGGAGAGATCCCACATTCTTGGAGAGATTTCACATATGGAGAGAGATTTGGCAAAATATAACTATGTTTATCATTCTTGTTTTGTACTAATGGTAATGGAGGAGGATTCTTACACTTCAGTAAGTATTTATCTGTTATGTAATTATACCACATCAAGAAACACATGTAAAATATGAAATCTTCAATATTAACACTTTGCTCAACAAGTTACAAAGTGCGATGAAAGTTATAAACTGTTATCTAGATTTTTACTTTCCTACACTGTTTTAGAAAAATCCTAGAAAAATCATATGAAGTCGAAAACTGATTCCGTAAATGCTGGGAGTTCACAAAATGTGTCTAGTTTATTCATAATTTTTCTCATGATTTTTAGTGGCCTCCAACATGTGTGAATACGTCCATAATCACAGATTGGTCCGGATTGCTTCTTGAAATGATAGACAGTTTTGTAAAAATCACCATAAATCGTAGAAAAATCGTGTAGAGATGTGCAAGTCGTCATTTAAAGCTAAGAACTGGAACTAGTTGCACCTAAAACAGTTTTGAAAACTAAAATGTTTAAGTTGTCCAAAACAGTCCGTGAATGGAGTTGAACTTTTCTGATGAAGGCTGTTAAATGAGTTTAGTTGTGTTCTTGGTGTTTTAGCTTGTATCCCCCCCCCCCCCCCTTAAAACTTAAGAAAAACATGAAAAGATAGGGGTATGAACTCACCTTATATGATTTCAGTGGGTGAATGTTGAAGATGAGAAGTGTACAAATCAAGAACACTTGAAGGATTACTTGAAGATTCGAAGATCTAACATGAATGTGATGATGTTTGTGTAAAATATTTATGATTTGAGTAAGAAGGAATGTAATAACCGTAAGGAGGGTGATGAAACTTACCAAAAATGAGAGAAAACTTGATGATCAGCCCTTAAATCTCGAATTTGAGTGAGAGGATTTGAGAGAAAAGTGGTGTTTGATACTTGGTGGAAATGAGGAAAATGAGTGAAGTGAAGAGTGAGAGAGAGGGTTTTCTAGCTCTTTTGGACGTGGGTTTGCTGAGAAATGAGTGGGGTAGTACCATGAGGTGACTAGGAGTGGTGGGGAGTATAATAGCTGGGCAAAGGAATGGGCATGGGGTGGTTGTTTGTGTCAAATATAATGGTAAGATCCACACTCCACCTCAAGATCTCACTTAATATATTTTATTCTTAAATAAATATTTCCATAAAAATATATTTATATTATGAATATATAGGGTCTTATGTGTTAAAATATGATTTTTGGAGAAAATCCCGCGTTAAAATGATGAAAAACGGGCTTAAAACGGAGTCGTGGTCGAAAACCGTGTGAAAAATGGCAAATCCGAAGTCAGGAGGGTGACTCCGGCCTTAACAGCATTAGATCCGAAGTGGGGCTTGGCTGCTGAAGTGGGTCCGAAGGGAAAAAGGGGTTGCGGTCCGAGCAACTACCGCGGTGGCTTCATCAGCAGGGAACCGAAGGCGAGGTTGCTGCGGTCGGTGCCTGCGGCTAGCTTGCTTCGGCTCGCTGGCTGCGGCTACTCAAGGACCTCGGACTCGGTTTATGTGGCCTCGGTTCCAAGAGGGTTTTGGCCCCTATTGAGAGGCTTCGGCCCTAAGAGGCTAATTTCCAAGGATTCTTCCCGTATCGAGTGGTTTTTCACCAAGTCAAGTGTCGGGATGCCCCAAATGATCAAAATAAATTCAAAAGAGGTTTTGAAAGAGATTTGGGAGAGATTTCACATTCTTGGAGAGATTTGGGAAAGATTCCACATTCTTGGAGAGATTTCTCATACAAAGAGAGATTTGGGAGAGATTTCACATATGGAGAGAGATTTGGGAGAGATTTCACATTCTTGGAGCGATTTCTCATACAAAGAGAGATTTGGGAGAGATTTCACATACGGAGAGAGATTTGGGAGAGATTTCACATATAGAGAGAAATTTGGGAGAGATTTCACATTCTTGGAGAGATTTGGGAGAGATTCCACATTCTTGGAGAGATTTCTCATACAAAGAGAGATTTGGGAGAGATTTCACATATGGAGAGAGATTTCACATTCTTGGAGAAATTTCTCATACAAAGAGAGATTTCACATATGGAGAGAGATTTGGGAGAGATTTCACATATGGAGAGAGATTTAGGAGAGATTTCCCATTCTTGGAGAGATTTCTCATACAAAGAGAGATTTGCGAGAGATTTCACAATTGGAGAGATATTTGGGAGAGATTTCACATATGGAGAGATATTTGGGAGAGATTCCACATTCTTGGAGAGATTTCTCATACAAAGAGAGATTTGTGAGAGATTTCACATATGGAGAGAGATTTAGGAGAGATTTCACATTCTTGGAGAGATTTCTCATACAAAGAGAGATTTGGGTGAAAGAGGTTGAGAGAGACTTATTTTGATACCTTTTTGAGTGTTTGGCTCTGTAATTCAAGGTTCGTAAACCTCGTTAAGTCTTGTTATCACTGTCATGTGCCCCCGGGGGTTAAGGTATAACATTTTATCGAGTAGTTTCATCACTTGCCTGATTAGGGTTTAGAGTTTCCGAACACAAGAAAACTCTAAGTGATACTTTGCATTAAGAGTGTGAGTTCTTTAATAAGGAACATAATGAAAACCCTAGTACACAAGGGTTAGATGAGTTGACCAGTTTGACTTGTTGACTTTAGTTGACTTTGACTTGACCGAAAATTGACGGTTGTCACATCATCCCCCCGTTAGAGGGAATTTCGTCCCGAAATTATCACTTTGACCGGGACTTCAAGAATTTGGAGAAAAGATGGGGGAAACTTTTCCTAGAACAAGAAATTGGTATGGCGGGGACCAATCCGCCTGATGTTAAATGAAGACCTTGGAATTTCTTATTGTAACTTGACATAAGTCAATTCAAAGGATTTATTGTTTTGAAATGATAATGTATTCTATGTGTGCCTTTATGTTCTCCGCTACAAAGTGGAAACTCTCGTTTGTTTCGATTTCGCCAAGTGGTAAGTGGGCATTCCCACGCTTTACCGAAGTTAATTACCCAAGATATTAACATGTCTCCCGAGGTTTGTACAGTCCCTTTTGGTTCAGCCCGTTGGTTTGCTGTTAGTAGGCCATACTCAAGTCTAACCTCGTTCCCTGTAAGGGTTGCTAGGGTCGCGGAATGAATCTAGTATCTCTGTTAGAGATAACAGATATTAACAGACCCTGTGGTCGCATAATATCTTTGATGAACGTTCTAGTCGATTCCTCCATCCTGTTGGTTTCTTTGATTAGTAGGGGTGTGCGGATTCGACCTGTCTGTCGATGGTTACCCAAATGGTATCGAGAACATCCATTGTCTTGGGTAGCTTAGTTATAAAGCCCACGGTTAGCCGCTCCCACTTCCCTTCAGGTATCACTGGTTGTTGTAGGAAATGCGAAGGCTTCCTTTATTCTACCTTGACATTGGCACAAGTCCGATACTTGCCCACATGTGTAGCGATGTCAGCTTTCCTATTCGTCCACTGATGTTACATTTTGATGTCCATACACATCTTGTCCGAGCCTGGATGAAGGGAGTAGCAAGTTCTCGTGTGCTTCGTTTGTGACATTATTTCTGAATCCATCAACCTCGGTGTCCCGATCCGGTTCATGGGATAACATGCCCCGCCGTCCGTGCCCTCTAGGTTCTTATGATCGGTGAATATTGTATGCTTCGTGTCGTAAAGATGGTGCCTCTAGACCTCTAGGGTGAACACTACCGCTCCTAGTTCGAGGTCATGTGTTACCTAGCCGACCTCGTACGTCTTTAGCTGTCTTAAGTCATAAGTAATAACTTCTCATCGGAGCACTGCATAGGGCCTGCTGTAGCGTCTATCGTTTGATTAGATCGGTTGGGCACTTATGGGTTCGGATTACACGACTAGACTTATTCGGATGATAGGGTGTTCACTTGAACTTCTGGGTAACCTGGTCCTGAAGTTCATGGCAGGACTCGCACCTGGTCCATCTGTCATTAACTTGCGCATATAGGTCGTATGTACTTAAGGTTGACAAGATAGTTGGAAGGGTGACTCTGCCCCAGGTCCACAACCAGACAAGGAACAGAAAATAGGGCAGAATCACACATCCAACGTCTGTAGAATCTTAGTTATACATTATCCTCGCGTATATACTTAGTAGTGATAAACTAGCCGTATTCGTCCCAAGCTTCTGTGCTTGAACTTTATCTGCTGCTTGAAGGGTCTCCTGGGAACACTTGTGGTAAGATTTCGGAAGGTATAATACTCCTCTGGTGAGTGTTCTGGGGTTTCACAGTGAGAGATCACCCGAAGGTCCGTGCTGGATGTGTTTATGGGAGACAAAGGTTTCGATATTCGGTGGGTTGGGTGAAGGGTCCTTTCGTAGCCATTAAATCGGGAAGATGAGGACTATACCAATCGAAATTTAATGGTGACAATAGTGTCTTTTTAGATAAAACATGTGTTAAGTTGTATTCATAAGAAGTGCTCATTAGAGTGATAGAGTATCTTGTGTTTCTTTTCAGTGTGTTCCGTTTTGTTTGATGTTATTATTACTGTAGATGATTCATACCACAGTGTCTAGCACTGGTAGTGGGTGTGTTTCAATAGCTAGTAATGATACTTGATATCATGATCGCTGACAGGTCACTCTATGAACGAGCGGTATATGTACGTCGTATGTAGTTTGATATTGGTGAAATCGTTGAGTGGGTGCCTTCACCCTAATCCTACTACTAGACATGGAACAGGAGTCGGGATGGAATTATTTGTTTCAAGTCTTTAGTATTTTGATTATAATTAGCCCTGATGTAAGTACAAGGTCATCACAGCTTACAGGTAATGATCCTAAAGTCATATATGAGTGTTCTTGGTTTGATTTGAACGAGAGAGTATTTTAACTACTTTTTAGAAAGACGGTGATTTTAGCAACTATACCAAATTCATTACAAACATATGGTAATTAAATGTTTTTGTCGTTGGAAACATTACAAAAGTCCTAATATGGTCCCATTGTTGCTCCTGCTGGTGTGTTCATCACACTCCTCCTGCTCCCCCGTCATTCTTCTCAGTTGGACATTCTCTCTTGAAGTGTCCCGTTTCACCGCATAGGTAGCATACTGGGCCTACCTTGGTACTGGTGATTGAAGGGAGGTGCTGGGTTTGGTTTCTGCAGAAGCGAGCAGTATGCCCGTTCTGGTCGTAGTTTTTACAGTGCATCACCCGACAAACCCTATTGTGATGGAAGCCACACTTGTTAAACTTTAGGAGTGATCCCTCATATGGTCTGGCCGGCGCTTGGGTGACAGACCTCGTGGCTAGTGTCGAGGCATGTGTCGTGACTGCTGTTGTAATGACAGGTGCAGCCATGGATTTCTTTCTTCCAGCGAACTTTTGAGGTAGGTTACACTTCTTTTCGTCCCAAAACTTTCGCTTCTAGTTCGTAGGTTTGTGGCCTGAGGCGCCTTCGTTGGCAGACACCCGCTGGTGTTCTTGATTGTTAATGCGGATAGTATTTCTGACACCATCTCCGTGCCTGTTGGCATGGTTAGCATTGAGTTGCGCCATGATGGCTGCCACGGCTGCCATGACTGCAGCTTGAAAAGTAGCAAAGTCTATCTGCAGGGTTGGCGCCTAGCTAGTTGGTTGGTTGCCTCTTGGTGAAGACATATCTCTATTTCACGATGAAAATGACTTCGTGAGTGGGGATAATTATATCAAGTGCATTCTTACGATTTATATTCACATATATAATTTTTTTTGCACATCACTATACTATTCTTAGTGTTTCTGCTAACGTTCCTGAGACGGAGTTATGGTAGTGGTTAGAAGTAGGTTTCATACGGGCGTTTTAAGATTTACTCATCTTGGGATCATGCTTGTCCAAACACACTTGGCTGAGGAGTTTTGATGGAATCCGGTGCATTAGTGCTGGAATGATCGCACCTTATGGGTCTACGAAGAAGGAACCTCTCAACCAAAATGTTTAAAGGTGAGACGGAAATGAGTCTTTAGAATGGCTATATGCCGCGAGTTTGCTAACTAAGTTTATCTTATATCAATTCGTAACATAATTCGGTTGTTAAGGGTGTTCTGTAAACAGTTCATAACGAGAGTCTTTATATGATAAGCTCATGTGTTTTAGTAGTTCTGTATCCAAGTGAAACCTTGTAAATTGATCCTAGCTAGGTCCTTATTATAACCAATTGATGTATGCTTAGTTACATAATTAAAACTGAATAGACATTTGAGTCTGTTAGGTATGTCCTAAGCCCATCTTGTTAATATGATTCTAGTAATTATGGTTTCAGCGAAATTTTTTGACCTCGATGCAGGTCTGTCTCACATCCACGCAAGGAAAACTTTTGATAGCAACTAGATCTCTCGATTAGTATGACTACTTAAATTGCAGTGTCGTGCTTTCACCTAGAATATTGTAGCACCAACGCATACTCATGAACCTATTTTACGAGGTCTTGTGAGCGGTATGAACTCTACTCACGACGATCCGTCCCTTGCGATGCCTGAGGCAAAGTCGATGCACCTTGCAGTTCTGCCAATCGATGCTTCGCTGCAATCATCCTTTCTTTGAATGTCGTGTGTCTACCCTGTTACTCTCTTGCCTCTGCCCGAGCGGCGATAAGGTCCTAAAAAGAGAGTTGATCTCGGAAATAGTGGTCTAATTCCGAGTCTCGGGTATGTGTGACGGTGGGGTCCGAAGTAGCGCGCAGTTCTCGAACTCGATTTGCAGTCTTCCTGTTTTAATCCCCAATGTTCGCGATATGCCGGGTCTTCGCCGGGAGGGCTCTGTCAGTCGCTCCCCCGTGGTTGAGGTCATAGCACCCTCGTTGGTCTCCACAAGGTGGTTGCTGTCATTGCTGTCGAGTTCAACCCTCGATCACGGTTGCCCAACAGGGCACAAGTTCGATGCAGTCGAAACGGTTCGCGGGAACCCTGGCTATGCATGGAGGATTGATTACCTACGGTTCCGCTTCTGATTCTTCTCATAACCATTCACCATTTCTCGGGTTGGGAAAGTAGGGGTCGCCTGGTAAGTAGGATCTTGCTATGTTATACGTGCAAGAATAGGAGTGGAAGAGATAATTACTAGGCGTCTAACTCTATAATTAATTACTTATTGGGGTGATCCTTATCAGTCACGTCTATAATCACTTAGTGCATACCAGTTACACATAATCTGAGATAGAATAGACCTTCGAATAAATGACTCTACTCTAAATCCACAACCCAACAAGGAACAAGAAGTAGAGCAATAGTCATAGATTCTGAGTCTATAATATCTTCAATTATGTATAACCTTAGCATATGCACTCAATCGTTAAGGACCTACTAATAGGGGTCATTAGTTTTCACATAAGTTGGTTATAGTATTACAAAATACTCCTATAGTATTTTAATGTTTGACTTATGCTTTTCAATGCTTGTTTGTAGATAGAGTTGGTAAGGTTTTAGAATTGTTGTAATGCCACAACCATTCTCGGGCATATGCTAATCACTTCTGGGTTAGACATAGTTGATCAGGCTATGTCCTTTCCAGACCTGACTATACATCCCTAAGCCTACTTGTGCCATTCAACAATCATTACTTTTGTTTTGTTCTAGGATGATGCTGACCTTAGTATGTATGCATGCATGTATACTTTTAATAAGAAACTATTTCATTTCTAAAAGTATAATTGTTTTGAAAACTTTAAATCAGAGACCTTAGTCCCAATGCATTTATAGTTTGTATATCTTATGTGGTTCGATATACTTAGTTTACTATAAACAATGCTCTGATACCAATCTGTCACACCCCCAAACCAAGGATGGCGGAAACGTCCGGGGGTGGCAGACTTCATGTATAGTATCACAACAACGAGTATAATAGTGCTCAAAGTAAATACAACCATCATAAATATAATCGAAAAAGTTACACCAAAGTATATGTTTACATGTTTCAAATCAATTACATTATGATGATAAAATGAACTGTTTGACAATTTAACGTCCCATCCTCAAAATGCTGTTGGTTTTCCTGTTTCACTGATTTCCTGAGAATACAAGTAGTTTTGAAAAAGTGTCAACAATTAAGTTGGTGAGTTCATAAGCTTTTGAAAGTAAGAGTTTAAAAGCCGATCTTTGTAATGAGTTGTATGTTACCAAGAAAATCCAATATTTTCCTTATAAAAACGATATGTAGTCTTAAAACCCAAGACTGGATGTGCGTGTGAGTTTTGTGTTATGTGGTCTCAAATACCGAGACCGAAAGTGTACAAGAAAAATCTATATTTATTGTTATTAAAAGTGGTTTTAAAACAACATAAAAACCCTTTTTGATTTATAAAATCCCGTATACTTTAAGTTTTGTTAACTCCCCACGTGAGTCATTATAACTATACTAAGATTAACCGGTACTTTGTAATGTACCCCTTTTTGTATAAACCCGATACATTGTATTCGTACCCCATTTATAAGAATATCCGGTACTTTGTAATGTACCCCTTTTTATATAAACCTGATACTTTGTATTCGTACCCCTTTTTGTATAAACCCGGTACTTTGTATTCGTACCCCGTTTATAAGAATATCCGATACTTTGTAATGTATCCCTTTTTGTATAAACCCGGTACTTTGTATTCGTACCCCGTTTATAAGAATATCCGGTACTTTGTAATGTACCCCTTTTTGTATAAACCCGGTACTTTGTATTCGTACTCCGTTTATAAGAATATCCGGTACTTTGTAATGTACCACTTTTTGTATAAACCTGGTACTTTGTATTCGTACCCCGTTTATAAGGATATCCGGTACTTTGTAATGTACCCCTTTTGGTTTAAGACCGGTACTTTGTATTTGTACCCTTTTCGTATGAAAACCTTTTGTAATGAGTTCGTAACGTAAATGAACCTAAACTATACCTATTACAGTCTATCATAATGTTTGTAATGTATATGCAACCTAACTATACCTATTATAGTTTAGTATGTTTGTTTGTGGTGTATAAGAACCCTTTTCTATGTAAGTCGAATGTATGGCAAAATATAACTATGTTTATCATTCTTGTTTTGTACTAATGGTAATGGAGGAGGATTCTTACACTTCAGTAAGTATTTATCTGTTATGTAGTTATACCACATCAAGAAACACATGTAAAATATGAAATCTTCAATACTAACACTTTGCTCAACAAGTTACAAAGTGCGATGAAAGTTATAAACTGTTATCTAGATTTTTACTTTCCTACACTGTTTTAGAAAAATCCTAGAAAAATCATATGAAGTCGAAAACTGATTCCGTAAATGCTGGGAGTTCACAAAATGTGTCTAGTTTATTCATAATTTTTCTCATGATTTTTAGTGGCCTCCAACATGTGTGAATACGTCCATAATCACAGACTGGTCCGGATTGCTTCTTGAAATGATAGACAGTTTTGTAAAAATCACCATAAATCGTAGAAAAATCGTGTGGAGATGTGCAAGTAGTCATTTTAAAGCTAAGAACTGGAACTACTTGCACCTAAAACATGTTTGAAAACTAGAATCCTTGGAAATTAGCCTCTTAGGGCTGAAGCCTCTCTATAGGGGCTAAAACCCTCTTGGAACCGAGGCCACATAAACCAAGTCCGAGGTCCTTGAGTAGCCGCAGCCAGCGAGCCGAAGCAAGCTAGCCGCAGCCACCGACCGCAGCCAGCGAGTCGCAACCACCGACCGCAGCAACCTCGCCTTCGGTTCCCTGCTGATGAAGCCACCGCGGTAGCTGCTCGGAGCGCAACCCCTTTTTCCCTTCGGACCCACTTCAGCAGCCAAGCCCCACTTCGGATCTAATGCTGTTAAGGCCGGAGTCACCCTCATGACTTCGGATTTGGCATTTTTCACCCGGTTTTCGAGTGGTTTTTCACCAAGTCAAGTGTCGGGATGCCCTAAATGATCAAAATATATTCAAAAGAGGTTTTGAGAGAGATTTGGGAGAGATTTCACATTCTTGGAGAGATTTGGGAGATATTCCACATTCTTGGAGAGATTTCTCATACAAAGAGAGATTTGGGAGAGATTTCACATATGGAGAGAGATCCGGGAGAGATTTCACATTCTTGGAGAGATTTCTCATACAAAGAGAGATTTGGGAGAGATTTCACATATGGAGAGAGATTTGGGAGAGATCCCACATTCTTGGAGAGATTTCACATATGGAGAGAGATTTGGCAAAATATAACTATGTTTATCATTCTTGTTTTGTACTAATGGTAATGGAGGAGGATTCTTACACTTCAGTAAGTATTTATCTGTTATGTAATTATACCACATCAAGAAACACATGTAAAATATGAAATCTTCAATATTAACACTTTGCTCAACAAGTTACAAAGTGCGATGAAAGTTATAAACTGTTATCTAGATTTTTACTTTCCTACACTGTTTTAGAAAAATCCTAGAAAAATCATATGAAGTCGAAAACTGATTCCGTAAATGCTGGGAGTTCACAAAATGTGTCTAGTTTATTCATAATTTTTCTCATGATTTTTAGTGGCCTCCAACATGTGTGAATACGTCCATAATCACAGATTGGTCCGGATTGCTTCTTGAAATGATAGACAGTTTTGTAAAAATCACCATAAATCGTAGAAAAATCGTGTAGAGATGTGCAAGTCGTCATTTAAAGCTAAGAACTGGAACTAGTTGCACCTAAAACAGTTTTGAAAACTAAAATGTTTAAGTTGTCCAAAACAGTCCGTGAATGGAGTTGAACTTTTCTGATGAAGGCTGTTAAATGAGTTTAGTTGTGTTCTTGGTGTTTTAGCTTGTATCCCCCCCCCCCCCTTAAAACTTAAGAAAAACATGAAAAGATAGGGGTATGAACTCACCTTATATGATTTCAGTGGGTGAATGTTGAAGATGAGAAGTGTACAAATCAAGAACACTTGAAGGATTACTTGAAGATTCGAAGATCTAACATGAATGTGATGATGTTTGTGTAAAATATTTATGATTTGAGTAAGAAGGAATGTAATAACCGTAAGGAGGGTGATGAAACTTACCAAAAATGAGAGAAAACTTGATGATCAGCCCTTAAATCTCGAATTTGAGTGAGAGGATTTGAGAGAAAAGTGGTGTTTGATACTTGGTGGAAATGAGGAAAATGAGTGAAGTGAAGAGTGAGAGAGAGGGTTTTCTAGCTCTTTTGGACGTGGGTTTGCTGAGAAATGAGTGGGGTAGTACCATGAGGTGACTAGGAGTGGTGGGGAGTATAATAGCTGGGCAAAGGAATGGGCATGGGGTGGTTGTTTGTGTCAAATATAATGGTAAGATCCACACTCCACCTCAAGATCTCACTTAATATATTTTATTCTTAAATAAATATTTCCATAAAAATATATTTATATTATGAATATATAGGGTCTTATGTGTTAAAATATGATTTTTGGAGAAAATCCCGCGTTAAAATGATGAAAAACGGGCTTAAAACGGAGTCGTGGTCGAAAACCGTGTGAAAAATGGCAAATCCGAAGTCAGGAGGGTGACTCCGGCCTTAACAGCATTAGATCCGAAGTGGGGCTTGGCTGCTGAAGTGGGTCCGAAGGGAAAAAGGGGTTGCGGTCCGAGCAACTACCGCGGTGGCTTCATCAGCAGGGAACCGAAGGCGAGGTTGCTGCGGTCGGTGCCTGCGGCTAGCTTGCTTCGGCTCGCTGGCTGCGGCTACTCAAGGACCTCGGACTCGGTTTATGTGGCCTCGGTTCCAAGAGGGTTTTGGCCCCTATTGAGAGGCTTCGGCCCTAAGAGGCTAATTTCCAAGGATTCTTCCCGTATCGAGTGGTTTTTCACCAAGTCAAGTGTCGGGATGCCCCAAATGATCAAAATAAATTCAAAAGAGGTTTTGAAAGAGATTTGGGAGAGATTTCACATTCTTGGAGAGATTTGGGAAAGATTCCACATTCTTGGAGAGATTTCTCATACAAAGAGAGATTTGGGAGAGATTTCACATATGGAGAGAGATTTGGGAGAGATTTCACATTCTTGGAGCGATTTCTCATACAAAGAGAGATTTGGGAGAGATTTCACATACGGAGAGAGATTTGGGAGAGATTTCACATATAGAGAGAAATTTGGGAGAGATTTCACATTCTTGGAGAGATTTGGGAGAGATTCCACATTCTTGGAGAGATTTCTCATACAAAGAGAGATTTGGGAGAGATTTCACATATGGAGAGAGATTTCACATTCTTGGAGAAATTTCTCATACAAAGAGAGATTTCACATATGGAGAGAGATTTGGGAGAGATTTCACATATGGAGAGAGATTTAGGAGAGATTTCCCATTCTTGGAGAGATTTCTCATACAAAGAGAGATTTGCGAGAGATTTCACAATTGGAGAGATATTTGGGAGAGATTTCACATATGGAGAGATATTTGGGAGAGATTCCACATTCTTGGAGAGATTTCTCATACAAAGAGAGATTTGTGAGAGATTTCACATATGGAGAGAGATTTAGGAGAGATTTCACATTCTTGGAGAGATTTCTCATACAAAGAGAGATTTGGGTGAAAGAGGTTGAGAGAGACTTATTTTGATACCTTTTTGAGTGTTTGGCTCTGTAATTCAAGGTTCGTAAACCTCGTTAAGTCTTGTTATCACTGTCATGTGCCCCCGGGGGTTAAGGTATAACATTTTATCGAGTAGTTTCATCACTTGCCTGATTAGGGTTTAGAGTTTCCGAACACAAGAAAACTCTAAGTGATACTTTGCATTAAGAGTGTGAGTTCTTTAATAAGGAACATAATGAAAACCCTAGTACACAAGGGTTAGATGAGTTGACCAGTTTGACTTGTTGACTTTAGTTGACTTTGACTTGACCGAAAATTGACGGTTGTCACATCATCCCCCCGTTAGAGGGAATTTCGTCCCGAAATTATCACTTTGACCAGGACTTCAAGAATTTGGAGAAAAGATGGGGGAAACTTTTCCTAGAACAAGAAATTGGTATGGCGGGGACCAATCCGCCTGATGTTAAATGAAGACCTTGGAATTTCTTATTGTAACTTGACATAAGTCAATTCAAAGGATTTATTGTTTTGAAATGATAATGTATTCTATGTGTGCCTTTATGTTCTCCGCTACAAAGTGGAAACTCTCGTTTGTTTCGATTTCGCCAAGTGGTAAGTGGGCATTCCCACGCTTTACCGAAGTTAATTACCCAAGATATTAACATGTCTCCCGAGGTTTGTACAGTCCCTTTTGGTTCAGCCCGTTGGTTTGCTGTTAGTAGGCCATACTCAAGTCTAACCTCGTTCCCTGTAAGGGTTGCTAGGGTCGCGGAATGAATCTAGTATCTCTGTTAGAGATAACAGATATTAACAGACCCTGTGGTCGCATAATATCTTTGATGAACGTTCTAGTCGATTCCTCCATCCTGTTGGTTTCTTTGATTAGTAGGGGTGTGCGGATTCGACCTGTCTGTCGATGGTTACCCAAATGGTATCGAGAACATCCATTGTCTTGGGTAGCTTAGTTATAAAGCCCACGGTTAGCCGCTCCCACTTCCCTTCAGGTATCACTGGTTGTTGTAGGAAATGCGAAGGCTTCCTTTATTCTACCTTGACATTGGCACAAGTCCGATACTTGCCCACATGTGTAGCGATGTCAGCTTTCCTATTCGTCCACTGATGTTACATTTTGATGTCCATACACATCTTGTCCGAGCCTGGATGAAGGGAGTAGCAAGTTCTCGTGTGCTTCGTTTGTGACATTATTTCTGAATCCATCAACCTCGGTGTCCCGATCCGGTTCATGGGATAACATGCCCCGCCGTCCGTGCCCTCTAGGTTCTTATGATCGGTGAATATTGTATGCTTCGTGTCGTAAAGATGGTGCCTCTAGACCTCTAGGGTGAACACTACCGCTCCTAGTTCGAGGTCATGTGTTACCTAGCCGACCTCGTACGTCTTTAGCTGTCTTAAGTCATAAGTAATAACTTCTCATCGGAGCACTGCATAGGGCCTGCTGTAGCGTCTATCGTTTGATTAGATCGGTTGGGCACTTATGGGTTCGGATTACACGACTAGACTTATTCGGATGATAGGGTGTTCACTTGAACTTCTGGGTAACCTGGTCCTGAAGTTCATGGCAGGACTCGCACCTGGTCCATCTGTCATTAACTTGCGCATATAGGTCGTATGTACTTAAGGTTGACAAGATAGTTGGAAGGGTGACTCTGCCCCAGGTCCACAACCAGACAAGGAACAGAAAATAGGGCAGAATCACACATCCAACGTCTGTAGAATCTTAGTTATACATTATCCTCGCGTATATACTTAGTAGTGATAAACTAGCCGTATTCGTCCCAAGCTTCTGTGCTTGAACTTTATCTGCTGCTTGAAGGGTCTCCTGGGAACACTTGTGGTAAGATTTCGGAAGGTATAATACTCCTCTGGTGAGTGTTCTGGGGTTTCACAGTGAGAGATCACCCGAAGGTCCGTGCTGGATGTGTTTATGGGAGACAAAGGTTTCGATATTCGGTGGGTTGGGTGAAGGGTCCTTTCGTAGCCATTAAATCGGGAAGATGAGGACTATACCAATCGAAATTTAATGGTGACAATAGTGTCTTTTTAGATAAAACATGTGTTAAGTTGTATTCATAAGAAGTGCTCATTAGAGTGATAGAGTATCTTGTGTTTCTTTTCAGTGTGTTCCGTTTTGTTTGATGTTATTATTACTGTAGATGATTCATACCACAGTGTCTAGCACTGGTAGTGGGTGTGTTTCAATAGCTAGTAATGATACTTGATATCATGATCGCTGACAGGTCACTCTATGAACGAGCGGTATATGTACGTCGTATGTAGTTTGATATTGGTGAAATCGTTGAGTGGGTGCCTTCACCCTAATCCTACTACTAGACATGGAACAGGAGTCGGGATGGAATTATTTGTTTCAAGTCTTTAGTATTTTGATTATAATTAGCCCTGATGTAAGTACAAGGTCATCACAGCTTACAGGTAATGATCCTAAAGTCATATATGAGTGTTCTTGGTTTGATTTGAACGAGAGAGTATTTTAACTACTTTTTAGAAAGACGGTGATTTTAGCAACTATACCAAATTCATTACAAACATATGGTAATTAAATGTTTTTGTCGTTGGAAACATTACAAAAGTCCTAATATGGTCCCATTGTTGCTCCTGCTGGTGTGTTCATCACACTCCTCCTGCTCCCCCGTCATTCTTCTCAGTTGGACATTCTCTCTTGAAGTGTCCCGTTTCACCGCATAGGTAGCATACTGGGCCTACCTTGGTACTGGTGATTGAAGGGAGGTGCTGGGTTTGGTTTCTGCAGAAGCGAGCAGTATGCCCGTTCTGGTCGTAGTTTTTACAGTGCATCACCCGACAAACCCTATTGTGATGGAAGCCACACTTGTTAAACTTTAGGAGTGATCCCTCATATGGTCTGGCCGGCGCTTGGGTGACAGACCTCGTGGCTAGTGTCGAGGCATGTGTCGTGACTGCTGTTGTAATGACAGGTGCAGCCATGGATTTCTTTCTTCCAGCGAACTTTTGAGGTAGGTTACACTTCTTTTCGTCCCAAAACTTTCGCTTCTAGTTCGTAGGTTTGTGGCCTGAGGCGCCTTCGTTGGCAGACACCCGCTGGTGTTCTTGATTGTTAATGCGGATAGTATTTCTGACACCATCTCCGTGCCTGTTGGCATGGTTAGCATTGAGTTGCGCCATGATGGCTGCCACGGCTGCCATGACTGCAGCTTGAAAAGTAGCAAAGTCTATCTGCAGGGTTGGCGCCTAGCTAGTTGGTTGGTTGCCTCTTGGTGAAGACATATCTCTATTTCACGATGAAAATGACTTCGTGAGTGGGGATAATTATATCAAGTGCATTCTTACGATTTATATTCACATATATAATTTTTTTTGCACATCACTATACTATTCTTAGTGTTTCTGCTAACGTTCCTGAGACGGAGTTATGGTAGTGGTTAGAAGTAGGTTTCATACGGGCGTTTTAAGATTTACTCATCTTGGGATCATGCTTGTCCAAACACACTTGGCTGAGGAGTTTTGATGGAATCCGGTGCATTAGTGCTGGAATGATCGCACCTTATGGGTCTACGAAGAAGGAACCTCTCAACCAAAATGTTTAAAGGTGAGACGGAAATGAGTCTTTAGAATGGCTATATGCCGCGAGTTTGCTAACTAAGTTTATCTTATATCAATTCGTAACATAATTCGGTTGTTAAGGGTGTTCTGTAAACAGTTCATAACGAGAGTCTTTATATGATAAGCTCATGTGTTTTAGTAGTTCTGTATCCAAGTGAAACCTTGTAAATTGATCCTAGCTAGGTCCTTATTATAACCAATTGATGTATGCTTAGTTACATAATTAAAACTGAATAGACATTTGAGTCTGTTAGGTATGTCCTAAGCCCATCTTGTTAATATGATTCTAGTAATTATGGTTTCAGCGAAATTTTTTGACCTCGATGCAGGTCTGTCTCACATCCACGCAAGGAAAACTTTTGATAGCAACTAGATCTCTCGATTAGTATGACTACTTAAATTGCAGTGTCGTGCTTTCACCTAGAATATTGTAGCACCAACGCATACTCATGAACCTATTTTACGAGGTCTTGTGAGCGGTATGAACTCTACTCACGACGATCCGTCCCTTGCGATGCCTGAGGCAAAGTCGATGCACCTTGCAGTTCTGCCAATCGATGCTTCGCTGCAATCATCCTTTCTTTGAATGTCGTGTGTCTACCCTGTTACTCTCTTGCCTCTGCCCGAGCGGCGATAAGGTCCTAAAAAGAGAGTTGATCTCGGAAATAGTGGTCTAATTCCGAGTCTCGGGTATGTGTGACGGTGGGGTCCGAAGTAGCGCGCAGTTCTCGAACTCGATTTGCAGTCTTCCTGTTTTAATCCCCAATGTTCGCGATATGCCGGGTCTTCGCCGGGAGGGCTCTGTCAGTCGCTCCCCCGTGGTTGAGGTCATAGCACCCTCGTTGGTCTCCACAAGGTGGTTGCTGTCATTGCTGTCGAGTTCAACCCTCGATCACGGTTGCCCAACAGGGCACAAGTTCGATGCAGTCGAAACGGTTCGCGGGAACCCTGGCTATGCATGGAGGATTGATTACCTACGGTTCCGCTTCTGATTCTTCTCATAACCATTCACCATTTCTCGGGTTGGGAAAGTAGGGGTCGCCTGGTAAGTAGGATCTTGCTATGTTATACGTGCAAGAATAGGAGTGGAAGAGATAATTACTAGGCGTCTAACTCTATAATTAATTACTTATTGGGGTGATCCTTATCAGTCACGTCTATAATCACTTAGTGCATACCAGTTACACATAATCTGAGATAGAATAGACCTTCGAATAAATGACTCTACTCTAAATCCACAACCCAACAAGGAACAAGAAGTAGAGCAATAGTCATAGATTCTGAGTCTATAATATCTTCAATTATGTATAACCTTAGCATATGCACTCAATCGTTAAGGACCTACTAATAGGGGTCATTAGTTTTCACATAAGTTGGTTATAGTATTACAAAATACTCCTATAGTATTTTAATGTTTGACTTATGCTTTTCAATGCTTGTTTGTAGATAGAGTTGGTAAGGTTTTAGAATTGTTGTAATGCCACAACCATTCTCGGGCATATGCTAATCACTTCTGGGTTAGACATAGTTGATCAGGCTATGTCCTTTCCAGACCTGACTATACATCCCTAAGCCTACTTGTGCCATTCAACAATCATTACTTTTGTTTTGTTCTAGGATGATGCTGACCTTAGTATGTATGCATGCATGTATACTTTTAATAAGAAACTATTTCATTTCTAAAAGTATAATTGTTTTGAAAACTTTAAATCAGAGACCTTAGTCCCAATGCATTTATAGTTTGTATATCTTATGTGGTTCGATATACTTAGTTTACTATAAACAATGCTCTGATACCAATCTGTCACACCCCCAAACCAAGGATGGCGGAAACGTCCGGGGGTGGCAGACTTCATGTATAGTATCACAACAACGAGTATAATAGTGCTCAAAGTAAATACAACCATCATAAATATAATCGAAAAAGTTACACCAAAGTATATGTTTACATGTTTCAAATCAATTACATTATGATGATAAAATGAACTGTTTGACAATTTAACGTCCCATCCTCAAAATGCTGTTGGTTTTCCTGTTTCACTGATTTCCTGAGAATACAAGTAGTTTTGAAAAAGTGTCAACAATTAAGTTGGTGAGTTCATAAGCTTTTGAAAGTAAGAGTTTAAAAGCCGATCTTTGTAATGAGTTGTATGTTACCAAGAAAATCCAATATTTTCCTTATAAAAACGATATGTAGTCTTAAAACCCAAGACTGGATGTGCGTGTGAGTTTTGTGTTATGTGGTCTCAAATACCGAGACCGAAAGTGTACAAGAAAAATCTATATTTATTGTTATTAAAAGTGGTTTTAAAACAACATAAAAACCCTTTTTGATTTATAAAATCCCGTATACTTTAAGTTTTGTTAACTCCCCACGTGAGTCATTATAACTATACTAAGATTAACCGGTACTTTGTAATGTACCCCTTTTTGTATAAACCCGATACATTGTATTCGTACCCCATTTATAAGAATATCCGGTACTTTGTAATGTACCCCTTTTTATATAAACCTGATACTTTGTATTCGTACCCCTTTTTGTATAAACCCGGTACTTTGTATTCGTACCCCGTTTATAAGAATATCCGATACTTTGTAATGTATCCCTTTTTGTATAAACCCGGTACTTTGTATTCGTACCCCGTTTATAAGAATATCCGGTACTTTGTAATGTACCCCTTTTTGTATAAACCCGGTACTTTGTATTCGTACTCCGTTTATAAGAATATCCGGTACTTTGTAATGTACCACTTTTTGTATAAACCTGGTACTTTGTATTCGTACCCCGTTTATAAGGATATCCGGTACTTTGTAATGTACCCCTTTTGGTTTAAGACCGGTACTTTGTATTTGTACCCTTTTCGTATGAAAACCTTTTGTAATGAGTTCGTAACGTAAATGAACCTAAACTATACCTATTACAGTCTATCATAATGTTTGTAATGTATATGCAACCTAACTATACCTATTATAGTTTAGTATGTTTGTTTGTGGTGTATAAGAACCCTTTTCTATGTAAGTCGAATGTATGGCAAAATATAACTATGTTTATCATTCTTGTTTTGTACTAATGGTAATGGAGGAGGATTCTTACACTTCAGTAAGTATTTATCTGTTATGTAGTTATACCACATCAAGAAACACATGTAAAATATGAAATCTTCAATACTAACACTTTGCTCAACAAGTTACAAAGTGCGATGAAAGTTATAAACTGTTATCTAGATTTTTACTTTCCTACACTGTTTTAGAAAAATCCTAGAAAAATCATATGAAGTCGAAAACTGATTCCGTAAATGCTGGGAGTTCACAAAATGTGTCTAGTTTATTCATAATTTTTCTCATGATTTTTAGTGGCCTCCAACATGTGTGAATACGTCCATAATCACAGACTGGTCCGGATTGCTTCTTGAAATGATAGACAGTTTTGTAAAAATCACCATAAATCGTAGAAAAATCGTGTGGAGATGTGCAAGTAGTCATTTTAAAGCTAAGAACTGGAACTACTTGCACCTAAAACATGTTTGAAAACTAGAATCCTTGGAAATTAGCCTCTTAGGGCTGAAGCCTCTCTATAGGGGCTAAAACCCTCTTGGAACCGAGGCCACATAAACCAAGTCCGAGGTCCTTGAGTAGCCGCAGCCAGCGAGCCGAAGCAAGCTAGCCGCAGCCACCGACCGCAGCCAGCGAGTCGCAACCACCGACCGCAGCAACCTCGCCTTCGGTTCCCTGCTGATGAAGCCACCGCGGTAGCTGCTCGGAGCGCAACCCCTTTTTCCCTTCGGACCCACTTCAGCAGCCAAGCCCCACTTCGGATCTAATGCTGTTAAGGCCGGAGTCACCCTCATGACTTCGGATTTGGCATTTTTCACCCGGTTTTCGAGTGGTTTTTCACCAAGTCAAGTGTCGGGATGCCCTAAATGATCAAAATATATTCAAAAGAGGTTTTGAGAGAGATTTGGGAGAGATTTCACATTCTTGGAGAGATTTGGGAGATATTCCACATTCTTGGAGAGATTTCTCATACAAAGAGAGATTTGGGAGAGATTTCACATATGGAGAGAGATCCGGGAGAGATTTCACATTCTTGGAGAGATTTCTCATACAAAGAGAGATTTGGGAGAGATTTCACATATGGAGAGAGATTTGGGAGAGATCCCACATTCTTGGAGAGATTTCACATATGGAGAGAGATTTGGCAAAATATAACTATGTTTATCATTCTTGTTTTGTACTAATGGTAATGGAGGAGGATTCTTACACTTCAGTAAGTATTTATCTGTTATGTAATTATACCACATCAAGAAACACATGTAAAATATGAAATCTTCAATATTAACACTTTGCTCAACAAGTTACAAAGTGCGATGAAAGTTATAAACTGTTATCTAGATTTTTACTTTCCTACACTGTTTTAGAAAAATCCTAGAAAAATCATATGAAGTCGAAAACTGATTCCGTAAATGCTGGGAGTTCACAAAATGTGTCTAGTTTATTCATAATTTTTCTCATGATTTTTAGTGGCCTCCAACATGTGTGAATACGTCCATAATCACAGATTGGTCCGGATTGCTTCTTGAAATGATAGACAGTTTTGTAAAAATCACCATAAATCGTAGAAAAATCGTGTAGAGATGTGCAAGTCGTCATTTAAAGCTAAGAACTGGAACTAGTTGCACCTAAAACAGTTTTGAAAACTAAAATGTTTAAGTTGTCCAAAACAGTCCGTGAATGGAGTTGAACTTTTCTGATGAAGGCTGTTAAATGAGTTTAGTTGTGTTCTTGGTGTTTTAGCTTGTATCCCCCCCCCCCCCCTTAAAACTTAAGAAAAACATGAAAAGATAGGGGTATGAACTCACCTTATATGATTTCAGTGGGTGAATGTTGAAGATGAGAAGTGTACAAATCAAGAACACTTGAAGGATTACTTGAAGATTCGAAGATCTAACATGAATGTGATGATGTTTGTGTAAAATATTTATGATTTGAGTAAGAAGGAATGTAATAACCGTAAGGAGGGTGATGAAACTTACCAAAAATGAGAGAAAACTTGATGATCAGCCCTTAAATCTCGAATTTGAGTGAGAGGATTTGAGAGAAAAGTGGTGTTTGATACTTGGTGGAAATGAGGAAAATGAGTGAAGTGAAGAGTGAGAGAGAGGGTTTTCTAGCTCTTTTGGACGTGGGTTTGCTGAGAAATGAGTGGGGTAGTACCATGAGGTGACTAGGAGTGGTGGGGAGTATAATAGCTGGGCAAAGGAATGGGCATGGGGTGGTTGTTTGTGTCAAATATAATGGTAAGATCCACACTCCACCTCAAGATCTCACTTAATATATTTTATTCTTAAATAAATATTTCCATAAAAATATATTTATATTATGAATATATAGGGTCTTATGTGTTAAAATATGATTTTTGGAGAAAATCCCGCGTTAAAATGATGAAAAACGGGCTTAAAACGGAGTCGTGGTCGAAAACCGTGTGAAAAATGGCAAATCCGAAGTCAGGAGGGTGACTCCGGCCTTAACAGCATTAGATCCGAAGTGGGGCTTGGCTGCTGAAGTGGGTCCGAAGGGAAAAAGGGGTTGCGGTCCGAGCAACTACCGCGGTGGCTTCATCAGCAGGGAACCGAAGGCGAGGTTGCTGCGGTCGGTGCCTGCGGCTAGCTTGCTTCGGCTCGCTGGCTGCGGCTACTCAAGGACCTCGGACTCGGTTTATGTGGCCTCGGTTCCAAGAGGGTTTTGGCCCCTATTGAGAGGCTTCGGCCCTAAGAGGCTAATTTCCAAGGATTCTTCCCGTATCGAGTGGTTTTTCACCAAGTCAAGTGTCGGGATGCCCCAAATGATCAAAATAAATTCAAAAGAGGTTTTGAAAGAGATTTGGGAGAGATTTCACATTCTTGGAGAGATTTGGGAAAGATTCCACATTCTTGGAGAGATTTCTCATACAAAGAGAGATTTGGGAGAGATTTCACATATGGAGAGAGATTTGGGAGAGATTTCACATTCTTGGAGCGATTTCTCATACAAAGAGAGATTTGGGAGAGATTTCACATACGGAGAGAGATTTGGGAGAGATTTCACATATAGAGAGAAATTTGGGAGAGATTTCACATTCTTGGAGAGATTTGGGAGAGATTCCACATTCTTGGAGAGATTTCTCATACAAAGAGAGATTTGGGAGAGATTTCACATATGGAGAGAGATTTCACATTCTTGGAGAAATTTCTCATACAAAGAGAGATTTCACATATGGAGAGAGATTTGGGAGAGATTTCACATATGGAGAGAGATTTAGGAGAGATTTCCCATTCTTGGAGAGATTTCTCATACAAAGAGAGATTTGCGAGAGATTTCACAATTGGAGAGATATTTGGGAGAGATTTCACATATGGAGAGATATTTGGGAGAGATTCCACATTCTTGGAGAGATTTCTCATACAAAGAGAGATTTGTGAGAGATTTCACATATGGAGAGAGATTTAGGAGAGATTTCACATTCTTGGAGAGATTTCTCATACAAAGAGAGATTTGGGTGAAAGAGGTTGAGAGAGACTTATTTTGATACCTTTTTGAGTGTTTGGCTCTGTAATTCAAGGTTCGTAAACCTCGTTAAGTCTTGTTATCACTGTCATGTGCCCCCGGGGGTTAAGGTATAACATTTTATCGAGTAGTTTCATCACTTGCCTGATTAGGGTTTAGAGTTTCCGAACACAAGAAAACTCTAAGTGATACTTTGCATTAAGAGTGTGAGTTCTTTAATAAGGAACATAATGAAAACCCTAGTACACAAGGGTTAGATGAGTTGACCAGTTTGACTTGTTGACTTTAGTTGACTTTGACTTGACCGAAAATTGACGGTTGTCACATCATCCCCCCGTTAGAGGGAATTTCGTCCCGAAATTATCACTTTGACCGGGACTTCAAGAATTTGGAGAAAAGATGGGGGAAACTTTTCCTAGAACAAGAAATTGGTATGGCGGGGACCAATCCGCCTGATGTTAAATGAAGACCTTGGAATTTCTTATTGTAACTTGACATAAGTCAATTCAAAGGATTTATTGTTTTGAAATGATAATGTATTCTATGTGTGCCTTTATGTTCTCCGCTACAAAGTGGAAACTCTCGTTTGTTTCGATTTCGCCAAGTGGTAAGTGGGCATTCCCACGCTTTACCGAAGTTAATTACCCAAGATATTAACATGTCTCCCGAGGTTTGTACAGTCCCTTTTGGTTCAGCCCGTTGGTTTGCTGTTAGTAGGCCATACTCAAGTCTAACCTCGTTCCCTGTAAGGGTTGCTAGGGTCGCGGAATGAATCTAGTATCTCTGTTAGAGATAACAGATATTAACAGACCCTGTGGTCGCATAATATCTTTGATGAACGTTCTAGTCGATTCCTCCATCCTGTTGGTTTCTTTGATTAGTAGGGGTGTGCGGATTCGACCTGTCTGTCGATGGTTACCCAAATGGTATCGAGAACATCCATTGTCTTGGGTAGCTTAGTTATAAAGCCCACGGTTAGCCGCTCCCACTTCCCTTCAGGTATCACTGGTTGTTGTAGGAAATGCGAAGGCTTCCTTTATTCTACCTTGACATTGGCACAAGTCCGATACTTGCCCACATGTGTAGCGATGTCAGCTTTCCTATTCGTCCACTGATGTTACATTTTGATGTCCATACACATCTTGTCCGAGCCTGGATGAAGGGAGTAGCAAGTTCTCGTGTGCTTCGTTTGTGACATTATTTCTGAATCCATCAACCTCGGTGTCCCGATCCGGTTCATGGGATAACATGCCCCGCCGTCCGTGCCCTCTAGGTTCTTATGATCGGTGAATATTGTATGCTTCGTGTCGTAAAGATGGTGCCTCTAGACCTCTAGGGTGAACACTACCGCTCCTAGTTCGAGGTCATGTGTTACCTAGCCGACCTCGTACGTCTTTAGCTGTCTTAAGTCATAAGTAATAACTTCTCATCGGAGCACTGCATAGGGCCTGCTGTAGCGTCTATCGTTTGATTAGATCGGTTGGGCACTTATGGGTTCGGATTACACGACTAGACTTATTCGGATGATAGGGTGTTCACTTGAACTTCTGGGTAACCTGGTCCTGAAGTTCATGGCAGGACTCGCACCTGGTCCATCTGTCATTAACTTGCGCATATAGGTCGTATGTACTTAAGGTTGACAAGATAGTTGGAAGGGTGACTCTGCCCCAGGTCCACAACCAGACAAGGAACAGAAAATAGGGCAGAATCACACATCCAACGTCTGTAGAATCTTAGTTATACATTATCCTCGCGTATATACTTAGTAGTGATAAACTAGCCGTATTCGTCCCAAGCTTCTGTGCTTGAACTTTATCTGCTGCTTGAAGGGTCTCCTGGGAACACTTGTGGTAAGATTTCGGAAGGTATAATACTCCTCTGGTGAGTGTTCTGGGGTTTCACAGTGAGAGATCACCCGAAGGTCCGTGCTGGATGTGTTTATGGGAGACAAAGGTTTCGATATTCGGTGGGTTGGGTGAAGGGTCCTTTCGTAGCCATTAAATCGGGAAGATGAGGACTATACCAATCGAAATTTAATGGTGACAATAGTGTCTTTTTAGATAAAACATGTGTTAAGTTGTATTCATAAGAAGTGCTCATTAGAGTGATAGAGTATCTTGTGTTTCTTTTCAGTGTGTTCCGTTTTGTTTGATGTTATTATTACTGTAGATGATTCATACCACAGTGTCTAGCACTGGTAGTGGGTGTGTTTCAATAGCTAGTAATGATACTTGATATCATGATCGCTGACAGGTCACTCTATGAACGAGCGGTATATGTACGTCGTATGTAGTTTGATATTGGTGAAATCGTTGAGTGGGTGCCTTCACCCTAATCCTACTACTAGACATGGAACAGGAGTCGGGATGGAATTATTTGTTTCAAGTCTTTAGTATTTTGATTATAATTAGCCCTGATGTAAGTACAAGGTCATCACAGCTTACAGGTAATGATCCTAAAGTCATATATGAGTGTTCTTGGTTTGATTTGAACGAGAGAGTATTTTAACTACTTTTTAGAAAGACGGTGATTTTAGCAACTATACCAAATTCATTACAAACATATGGTAATTAAATGTTTTTGTCGTTGGAAACATTACAAAAGTCCTAATATGGTCCCATTGTTGCTCCTGCTGGTGTGTTCATCACACTCCTCCTGCTCCCCCGTCATTCTTCTCAGTTGGACATTCTCTCTTGAAGTGTCCCGTTTCACCGCATAGGTAGCATACTGGGCCTACCTTGGTACTGGTGATTGAAGGGAGGTGCTGGGTTTGGTTTCTGCAGAAGCGAGCAGTATGCCCGTTCTGGTCGTAGTTTTTACAGTGCATCACCCGACAAACCCTATTGTGATGGAAGCCACACTTGTTAAACTTTAGGAGTGATCCCTCATATGGTCTGGCCGGCGCTTGGGTGACAGACCTCGTGGCTAGTGTCGAGGCATGTGTCGTGACTGCTGTTGTAATGACAGGTGCAGCCATGGATTTCTTTCTTCCAGCGAACTTTTGAGGTAGGTTACACTTCTTTTCGTCCCAAAACTTTCGCTTCTAGTTCGTAGGTTTGTGGCCTGAGGCGCCTTCGTTGGCAGACACCCGCTGGTGTTCTTGATTGTTAATGCGGATAGTATTTCTGACACCATCTCCGTGCCTGTTGGCATGGTTAGCATTGAGTTGCGCCATGATGGCTGCCACGGCTGCCATGACTGCAGCTTGAAAAGTAGCAAAGTCTATCTGCAGGGTTGGCGCCTAGCTAGTTGGTTGGTTGCCTCTTGGTGAAGACATATCTCTATTTCACGATGAAAATGACTTCGTGAGTGGGGATAATTATATCAAGTGCATTCTTACGATTTATATTCACATATATAATTTTTTTTGCACATCACTATACTATTCTTAGTGTTTCTGCTAACGTTCCTGAGACGGAGTTATGGTAGTGGTTAGAAGTAGGTTTCATACGGGCGTTTTAAGATTTACTCATCTTGGGATCATGCTTGTCCAAACACACTTGGCTGAGGAGTTTTGATGGAATCCGGTGCATTAGTGCTGGAATGATCGCACCTTATGGGTCTACGAAGAAGGAACCTCTCAACCAAAATGTTTAAAGGTGAGACGGAAATGAGTCTTTAGAATGGCTATATGCCGCGAGTTTGCTAACTAAGTTTATCTTATATCAATTCGTAACATAATTCGGTTGTTAAGGGTGTTCTGTAAACAGTTCATAACGAGAGTCTTTATATGATAAGCTCATGTGTTTTAGTAGTTCTGTATCCAAGTGAAACCTTGTAAATTGATCCTAGCTAGGTCCTTATTATAACCAATTGATGTATGCTTAGTTACATAATTAAAACTGAATAGACATTTGAGTCTGTTAGGTATGTCCTAAGCCCATCTTGTTAATATGATTCTAGTAATTATGGTTTCAGCGAAATTTTTTGACCTCGATGCAGGTCTGTCTCACATCCACGCAAGGAAAACTTTTGATAGCAACTAGATCTCTCGATTAGTATGACTACTTAAATTGCAGTGTCGTGCTTTCACCTAGAATATTGTAGCACCAACGCATACTCATGAACCTATTTTACGAGGTCTTGTGAGCGGTATGAACTCTACTCACGACGATCCGTCCCTTGCGATGCCTGAGGCAAAGTCGATGCACCTTGCAGTTCTGCCAATCGATGCTTCGCTGCAATCATCCTTTCTTTGAATGTCGTGTGTCTACCCTGTTACTCTCTTGCCTCTGCCCGAGCGGCGATAAGGTCCTAAAAAGAGAGTTGATCTCGGAAATAGTGGTCTAATTCCGAGTCTCGGGTATGTGTGACGGTGGGGTCCGAAGTAGCGCGCAGTTCTCGAACTCGATTTGCAGTCTTCCTGTTTTAATCCCCAATGTTCGCGATATGCCGGGTCTTCGCCGGGAGGGCTCTGTCAGTCGCTCCCCCGTGGTTGAGGTCATAGCACCCTCGTTGGTCTCCACAAGGTGGTTGCTGTCATTGCTGTCGAGTTCAACCCTCGATCACGGTTGCCCAACAGGGCACAAGTTCGATGCAGTCGAAACGGTTCGCGGGAACCCTGGCTATGCATGGAGGATTGATTACCTACGGTTCCGCTTCTGATTCTTCTCATAACCATTCACCATTTCTCGGGTTGGGAAAGTAGGGGTCGCCTGGTAAGTAGGATCTTGCTATGTTATACGTGCAAGAATAGGAGTGGAAGAGATAATTACTAGGCGTCTAACTCTATAATTAATTACTTATTGGGGTGATCCTTATCAGTCACGTCTATAATCACTTAGTGCATACCAGTTACACATAATCTGAGATAGAATAGACCTTCGAATAAATGACTCTACTCTAAATCCACAACCCAACAAGGAACAAGAAGTAGAGCAATAGTCATAGATTCTGAGTCTATAATATCTTCAATTATGTATAACCTTAGCATATGCACTCAATCGTTAAGGACCTACTAATAGGGGTCATTAGTTTTCACATAAGTTGGTTATAGTATTACAAAATACTCCTATAGTATTTTAATGTTTGACTTATGCTTTTCAATGCTTGTTTGTAGATAGAGTTGGTAAGGTTTTAGAATTGTTGTAATGCCACAACCATTCTCGGGCATATGCTAATCACTTCTGGGTTAGACATAGTTGATCAGGCTATGTCCTTTCCAGACCTGACTATACATCCCTAAGCCTACTTGTGCCATTCAACAATCATTACTTTTGTTTTGTTCTAGGATGATGCTGACCTTAGTATGTATGCATGCATGTATACTTTTAATAAGAAACTATTTCATTTCTAAAAGTATAATTGTTTTGAAAACTTTAAATCAGAGACCTTAGTCCCAATGCATTTATAGTTTGTATATCTTATGTGGTTCGATATACTTAGTTTACTATAAACAATGCTCTGATACCAATCTGTCACACCCCCAAACCAAGGATGGCGGAAATGTCCGGGGGTGGCAGACTTCATGTATAGTATCACAACAACGAGTATAATAGTGCTCAAAGTAAATACAACCATCATAAATATAATCGAAAAAGTTACACCAAAGTATATGTTTACATGTTTCAAATCAATTACATTATGATGATAAAATGAACTGTTTGACAATTTAACGTCCCATCCTCAAAATGCTGTTGGTTTTCCTGTTTCACTGATTTCCTGAGAATACAAGTAGTTTTGAAAAAGTGTCAACAATTAAGTTGGTGAGTTCATAAGCTTTTGAAAGTAAGAGTTTAAAAGCCGATCTTTGTAATGAGTTGTATGTTACCAAGAAAATCCAATATTTTCCTTATAAAAACGATATGTAGTCTTAAAACCCAAGACTGGATGTGCGTGTGAGTTTTGTGTTATGTGGTCTCAAATACCGAGACCGAAAGTGTACAAGAAAAATCTATATTTATTGTTATTAAAAGTGGTTTTAAAACAACATAAAAACCCTTTTTGATTTATAAAATCCCGTATACTTTAAGTTTTGTTAACTCCCCACGTGAGTCATTATAACTATACTAAGATTAACCGGTACTTTGTAATGTACCCCTTTTTGTATAAACCCGATACATTGTATTCGTACCCCATTTATAAGAATATCCGGTACTTTGTAATGTACCCCTTTTTATATAAACCTGATACTTTGTATTCGTACCCCTTTTTGTATAAACCCGGTACTTTGTATTCGTACCCCGTTTATAAGAATATCCGATACTTTGTAATGTATCCCTTTTTGTATAAACCCGGTACTTTGTATTCGTACCCCGTTTATAAGAATATCCGGTACTTTGTAATGTACCCCTTTTTGTATAAACCCGGTACTTTGTATTCGTACTCCGTTTATAAGAATATCCGGTACTTTGTAATGTACCACTTTTTGTATAAACCTGGTACTTTGTATTCGTACCCCGTTTATAAGGATATCCGGTACTTTGTAATGTACCCCTTTTGGTTTAAGACCGGTACTTTGTATTTGTACCCTTTTCGTATGAAAACCTTTTGTAATGAGTTCGTAACGTAAATGAACCTAAACTATACCTATTACAGTCTATCATAATGTTTGTAATGTATATGCAACCTAACTATACCTATTATAGTTTAGTATGTTTGTTTGTGGTGTATAAGAACCCTTTTCTATGTAAGTCGAATGTATGGCAAAATATAACTATGTTTATCATTCTTGTTTTGTACTAATGGTAATGGAGGAGGATTCTTACACTTCAGTAAGTATTTATTTGTTATGTAGTTATACCACATCAAGAAACACATGTAAAATATGAAATCTTCAATACTAACACTTTGCTCAACAAGTTACAAAGTGCGATGAAAGTTATAAACTGTTATCTAGATTTTTACTTTCCTACACTGTTTTAGAAAAATCCTAGAAAAATCATATGAAGTCGAAAACTGATTCCGTAAATGCTGGGAGTTCACAAAATGTGTCTAGTTTATTCATAATTTTTCTCATGATTTTTAGTGGCCTCCAACATGTGTGAATACGTCCATAATCACAGACTGGTCCGGATTGCTTCTTGAAATGATAGACAGTTTTGTAAAAATCACCATAAATCGTAGAAAAATCGTGTGGAGATGTGCAAGTAGTCATTTTAAAGCTAAGAACTGGAACTACTTGCACCTAAAACATGTTTGAAAACTAGAATCCTTGGAAATTAGCCTCTTAGGGCTGAAGCCTCTCTATAGGGGCTAAAACCCTCTTGGAACCGAGGCCACATAAACCAAGTCCGAGGTCCTTGAGTAGCCGCAGCCAGCGAGCTGAAGCAAGCTAGCCGCAGCCACCGACCGCAGCCAGCGAGTCGCAACCACCGACCGCAGCAACCTCGCCTCCGGTTCCCTGCTGATGAAGCCACCGCGGTAGCTGCTCGGAGCGCAACCCCTTTTTCCCTTCGGACCCACTTCAGCAGCCAAGCCCCACTTCGGATCTAATGCTGTTAAGGCCGGAGTCACCCTCCTGACTTCGGATTTGGCATTTTTCACCCGGTTTTCGAGTGGTTTTTCACCAAGTCAAGTGTCGGGATACCCTAAATGATCAAAATATATTCAAAAGAGGTTTTGAGAGAGATTTGGGAGAGATTTCACATTCTTGGAGAGATTTGGGAGATATTCCACATTCTTGGAGAGATTTCTCATACAAAGAGAGATTTGGGAGAGATTTCACATATGGAGAGAGATTTGGGAGAGATTTCACATTCTTGGAGAGATTTCTCATATAAAGAGAGATTTGGGAGAGATTTCACATATGGAGAGAGATTTGGGAGAGATTCCACATTCTTGGAGAGATTTCACATATGGAGAGGAGATTTGGGAGAGATTTCACATATGGAGAGAGATTTGGGAGAGATTTCACATTCTCGGAGAGATTTCTCATACAAAGAGAGATTTGGGTGAAAGAGGTTGAGAGAGACTTCTTTTGAGACCTTTTGAGTGTTTGGCTCTATAATTCAAGGTTCGTAAACCTCGTTAAGTCTTGTTATGACTGTCATGTGCCCCCGGGGGTTAAGGTATAACGTTTTATCGAGTAGTTTCATCACTTGCCCTGATTAGGGTTTAGAGTTTCCAAACACAAGAAAACTCTAAGTGATACTTTGCATTAAGAGTGTGAGTTCTTTAATAAGGAACATAATGAAAACCCTAGTACACAAGGGTTAGATGAGTTGACTGGTTTGACTTGTTGACTTTGACATGACCGAAAATTGACAGTTGTCACATAAACCCTTAAGACATCCCATACCTCTTTAACACATTTTAATGTCATTATTTTAAAATATGCCCCATAGATTAAAATAAGAAAAATATCATCCTTCCTTTGTCTCTTCCTAGCCACGACTTTCAGTGTAAAAAAGAATAGGATTTTTTTTTATAAAATCATTTCCATTCTTTATAACTTATGAAACCTTTTCCAATTACCTAAAAATTAAAAATATTTTTAGTCCAAAAAGATGTAAACGACTTAAAAAATTATGCATTATGATATATTATGCTATTTGCTAATGAAAATTATTATTACCAAGAAATAAATAATTTACAATTAATTATAAGAGTTTATGAATGTTTATTAAAATTAATTTCTAATAAATAATCAATTGTATCAAGTTGTTAGCGTGACCCTTTAGGATCATATATATATATATATATATATATATATATATATATATATATATATATATATATATATATATATATATATTGTAACATCCATAAAATTCGAGCCAATTTAAAACTTTTTAAATCATTTAAAACCATTCAGTCATTGCAATTTGTTTTCAAAATAGTTTAAACATCTAGAGTTCCAAGAAATAAGAATCATCAATCTAGGAAGTGTACGGTCACGCCTTCGCCTTCTCGTGGCCATCCGCTGAACCTGAAACAATAAAAAGAAACTGTAAGCACGAAATCTTAGTGAGTTACCCTCCAAAAAACCAACGCCATATGGATATAACCATATCATATAAACATATAAACAAACAACATGTATAATGAGCCTTCAGACTGACTGGACCGCCTCGCAGGCCTTCAGCCTATCTGGACCGCCCTCCGAGCCTTCGGCACTGGTGCCTTAGACCCATTAGATATAGTAAGGATAACTCACCTCACAACTAACACGCTGAAGAGATAAGCTCAACTCTTGGATCACTGTCACAAACTCCACCACCTATATTCGTCATAGAACCATATCCATAAATTTCCAATTTCCCAAAATGCCCCCAAAAGTCAACTAGTCAACCCTTGGTCAAAGTCAAAGTCAGCGGTGAAGGTCAACAGTCCATGCTGACCTCTACTCACCGAGTACAACCAGCTACTCGCCGAGTTCCATGCATAACTCGTCAACTCATCGAGTCACTCTACTGACTCATCGAGGTCACGACAATCTTCATCGGACTCGCCGAGCCCACGAAAATCTTCATCGGACTCACCGAGTTGACCATGCAACTCGTCGAGTCCCTTCAGTCCTTCATCCAATCAGATGCTTTTTAAGCCATGATAAGGTTCCATATTGCAGATCCAATTCCCCAAGGCATGTTTATCATGTAAAGTTGCAAACTTTACGTGCATGCAAGGCTCTAAAGACTCTAAATGACAAATCCAAGCTTGAAATGGAGTCTTACACCTAAGGAGAGTCTCATACTTGCAAAAGTTGGAAGCTTTATGGACTTAGAGACCCATGGGAGCTCTGATCTGAAGTTGCAACTTCAGATCTTAGCTCATACACAAGAAAAGCTTCCTAATATGCTAGAAAAGCCCTAAAATTCACCCAAATGAGATCTAGAAGGAAAAGAGGTCAAGATAACGACTTGATACCTTCCAAGAGATGCAAACTGAGGTAGATATCAGATCCCCACACGTTCTTTGCTCCTAGCCACTTGCTCTCCAAGTTCTTTTCACCAAGAATCCTCTTCCAAAGCTTAAAATACACAAATGGAGCACTCTCACACAAATTACGGTTTATGGACTCTCAAGAGGCTGTAAGGGGAAGCTGAGGAGGCCAATGATCCTTTAAATACGATGCAAAACCCCGAAAATTAGGGTTTCATCCTCTAGCTCCTCAAACACGTGGACCAACCCACTGCTACTCAACGAGTCAGGCAACCAACTCGTCGAGTAGACCTTGAAATCGTGAGAATTTATAACCATAAATCAATACTTGAGAATCGGGGCGTTACAATTCTCCTCCACTTGAACTAGACTTCGTCCTCGAAGTCTGCTGCGGTGCACCAATTCGAATAACGCCCTCACAATGCAACCTCCGGCTTCCCAGTCAACTCAAATTTCTCCAGGCGCTGACTTTGCCGAGGTAATTCTCCTTTGTGTAGGACTCTTTTCTTCCCTTTCCAAGACGACCACTTACCTCTGTAACACCCCAATTGTCAGGTATCATTATTGTTCAATATAAATTTCATGTTTTATGGCTTACTCAACGAGTTGATGCTATGAATCGTCGAGTAGAAGCCGGTTGGGACACGTCATTTAATGAGTTGACTCGACGAGTCGGGAAGGGGACTCGACGAGTAGGAGCTGGATGAGGAAACCCTAAATTTCAGGCTTTTTGCACCCTATATATTGGACCATTAGCGCCTCCCACTGTCCCTTATCACCTTTGAGAGCCATAAACCCTAAATTTCGTGTGTGTGAGCTTTGTGAGTGTTTTGGAGCTTTGGGAGGTGATTTAGTAAAGGAAACTTGTAGATAAGAGGCTAGCATCAAGGAAATTCGTGTAGATCTTGAATCCTTCTCATTTTGGGCACGTTTTGGAGGTAACCAACTGTTACTTTGATCTGTTTCTTCTTAGAACCTCTCATGGATGGAGTTAGGGTTTTCTTTAGCATATTCATGAAAGGAGGGTGGTGTATGAGCTAGATCTAAAGCTGAAACTTCAGATCTGAACCTCCCTTGGGTCCTAAGTTCATAAAGTTCCTTGTATGGCCATGAAAGAACCCTCCCTTATGAGTAGAGATTCATTTCAAGCTTGGATTCGGACTTTGAGGCATGCAAATACGTAAAGGTAGCAACTTTACGTTGCTAATGCACTCCAGGGACCTAGATCTACTATTTGGAACAAAAGAATAGTTCTGTATCGCTTGATCATGGGAATAATCGTATGGACTCGACAAGTCGAGTAGGGTTTTTGTCCAAATTGGTCGCGTGTGGACTCAGCGGGTCTGGGAGATGACTCGATGAGTTAGTTTGGATTTTCAAGCATTGGGTTGCGTATTGACTCGACAAGTCTGTTAGAGACTTGACGAGTCGAGTCGGGTAATTCT
This sequence comes from Lactuca serriola, assembly GCF_051521515.1. Taxonomy (NCBI): domain Eukaryota; kingdom Viridiplantae; phylum Streptophyta; class Magnoliopsida; order Asterales; family Asteraceae; genus Lactuca; species Lactuca serriola. The sequence continues at coordinate 14,279,603 of NC_136408.1, forward strand.
CGAATTAGTAGGGACTCGATGAGGGGAAAGTTGCACTCAGCAATAGGACTACATGGTTTGTTGACCATTGACCAGAGACTTTGAATTTGACTGGGGATTGTCTTGTGCCTTCCAAGGGCATTTTGGTAATTGAGTATTTATTGAGTGGGTCACTCATGGGTACAAGCGAGGTGGTTGGAGCTATATCTGGAGGAGTGGACAATATTATCCCAAGCTACTAGTAAGGTGAGTTATTCTCACTATATCAATAGGGTCTAAAGCACCAAGGCTGGCCCTTTAGGTTGATATTCTGATTATAGTATAATGTATATGATTATGATCTGTTAGTTCGGTATCAGGATAGGCAGGATGTTGCTATGCTATGATGATTCGATAGATTGGTATGTTAGTGACCTGTTCGCATTCTCTTTTACTTATTTTGAAAACCATTTAAAAATCATTTTGAAAATCTTTCCTTCCGGCACGTATCACAATATTTTCCCCTTTGGGCCACTCGACACGAGGACTTCCCAGGGGGTCACCCATCTCGGTACTACTCCCCCCCGGAGCACGCTTATCTGTAGAGTTCTTATGGGATCTGCTGCCCTCACAGCCTTAAAGCGCGTTATGACAAGGAAGGTATCCACACCCCTTATAAGGAAATGTTTCGTTCTCCTTCCAAGCCGATGTGGGATCAGGTGCAACCCACCTTCACCCTCCATTATAGGATTCGACGTCCCCGACGAACACATCGAACCGTGCCCTAGCTCTAATACCAACTTGTAACATCCATAAAATTCGAACCAATTTAAAATTTTTTAAATCATTTAAAACCATTCAGTCATTGCAATTTGTTTTTAAAATAGTTTAAACATCAGAGTTCCTAGAAATCAAGATCATCAATCGAGGAAGTGTACGGTAACGTCTTCGCCTTCCCGTGGCCATCCGCTGAACCTGAAACAATAAACTGAAACTGTAAGCCCGAAAGCTTAGTGAGTTACCCCCTAAAATACCAACGTCATACGGATATAACCATATCATATAAAAATATAAACAAACAACATGCATAATGAGCCTTTATCCTGACTGGACCACCTCGCAGGCCTTTAGCTTATCTGGACCGCCCTCCGAGCCTTCGGCACGTCTGGACCGTCTCGCAGGGCCTACAGCCTATCCAGACCTCTCGCTGGGCCTTCAACCTAACTGAACCCTTTTGCAGGGCCTTCAGTTTATCCGAACCGCCCTAGGTATGTTGGCCTTCAGCACAAAGCAGGACTGCCTCAACCCAACCTCCGATCAACAAACATGTGCACATACATATCATACGCTAGCATATATAACAGCCAAGACGATCTAACAGATCATTAATCATAGCACCATCTTATTACCAGGGTACAGACCTAACCAGGTCATTAAGCATATCACCATCCTAACTACCAGGATGTAAACCAATATGCATATTATACAATAAACCCGAATACAAATCCGACAAGGGCCGGAATTGGTGCCTTAGACCCATTAGATATAGTGAGGATAAATCACCTCACAACTGACGCGCTGAAGAGATAAGCTCAAATCTCGGATCACCGTCACAAACTCCACCACCTATATTCGTCATAGAACCATATCCATAAATTTCCAATTTCCCAAAATGCCCCCAGAAGTCAACTAGTCAACCCTTGGTCGAAGTCAAAGTCAACGGTCGAGGTCAACAGTCCATGCTGACCTCAACTCGTCGAGTACAACCGGATACTTACCGATTTCCTTGCATAACTCGTCGAGTCACTCTACTGACTCGCCGAGCCCACGAAAATCGTCATCGGACTCGCCGAGTTGACCATGCAACTCGCTGAGTCCCTTCAGTCCTTCATCAAATCAGATGCTTTTTAAGTCATGATAAGGTTCCATATTGCAGATCCAATTCCCCAAGGCATGTTTATCACGTAAAGTTGCAAACTTTACGTGCATGCAAGGCTCTAAAAACTCTAAATGACAAATCCAAGCTTGAAATGGAGTCTTACACCTAAGGAGAGTCCCATACTTGCAAAAGTTGGAAGCTTTATGGACTTAGAGACCCAAGAGAGCTCAGCTCTGAAGTTGCAACTTCAGATCTTAGCTCATACACAAGAAAAGCTTCCTAATATGCTAGAAAAACCCTAAAATTCACCCAAATGAGATCTAGAAGGAAATGAGGTCAAGATAACGACTTGATACCTTCCAAGAGATGCAAACTAAGGTAGATATTAGATCCCCACACGTTCTTTGCTCATAGCCACTTGCTCTCCAAGTTCTTTTCACCAAGAATCCTCTTCCAAAGCTTAAAATACACAAATGGAGCACTCTCACACAAATTACGGTTTATGGACTCTCAAGAGGCTGTAAGGGGAGGCTGAGGAGGCCAATGATCCTTTAAATAGGGTGCAAAACCCCCGAAAATTAGGGTTTCATCCTCTAGCTCCTACTTGTCGAGTCCCTTCTTGAACTCGGCGAGTAGGTCACTTAAACACGTGGACCAACCCGCTGCTACTCAACGAGTCAGGCAACCAACTCGTCGAGTAGACAGTGAAATCATGAGAATTTATAACCATAAATCAATACCTGAGAATCGGGGTGTTATATATATATATATATATATATATATATATATATATATATATATATATATATATATATATATATATATATATATATATATAGGGATTAAGGATACTGGGAGCAGCTCGACAACACCCTTAACATGGCTAAGGTGGCTTGACACACACCGCCATGCCTTATCGGCATACCAAGCTCAAAAACGGACTCAACAATTGCTTAAAGATAAGAGAGGAAGACTCACTTCTCCCACCATGCCTCTCTCACTCCTTTCTCTCTCTTCTCCCTCATTGCTTTAGTAAAAATGGTCTAACACCATCATCGTCATAATTGGAGCTAAGGTTGAGCTCGGCATGGTCAACACCTCTCTCTCTCTCTCTCTCTCTCTCTCTCTCTCTCTCTCTCTCTCTCATTTTGTATGTTTGTGAAAATCTTGAACAATTTAGTGTTTATTTATTTCAATATTTGGTCACCTTTTGCCATATACATTTTAAAGAATTACACGTCTTATGGTACTCTTAAATATTTCACAAAAAAGCATTACAATCTGTTGAAATCTTTTTGGAAATATAATACATTGTCGGCCTCATAGCTGGATTATTATTCAAGCATCTTATTGCCAAAATTATAATGTTAGTCAGCACCTTCTTTATTTCTATCGACACGGTTGGAAGGCGTTCATCTACCATATCTTGTAGCTTCATCTTCCCATCTGAGAGAGAGGCAATAATACTACCTGGATGCTCTCCTTTGATCACTTCTAGTGCTAGAACTCCAAAACTATACACATCACACTTTTCAGTTACCTTCATTGTATAAGCAAGTTCTGAAAAACAAATGGAAAAACAATACATAGTGAATATATGAGTTGTGACTTCTCGAATTTATGTCTAAAAAGAGTAGGAAAAATTCATAACCTGGTGCAAGGTATCCAAATGTTCCAGCAAGAGCACTCTCATTAGAAGAATTTGGATTCAAAATCTTGGAGGTGCCAAAATCTGATACACAAGCTTCACCCTCTAAGTCCAACATAATATTTTTGCTTGAGATGTCTCGGTGAACTATTGGGGGTGAGCAGTCATGGTGCATATATGACAAAGCATAGGCGATGCCTTTGATTATATTCACTCTCTTGGTCCATCCCAAAGTTTGAGTAACTTCTTTCCTCAACATTTCATACAAGTTACCTCCTTCCAGGTACTCATAAATCAAAAATGAGTGTTTTGTATGTAAACAATACCCATATAGCTTCACAATATTCCTGTGCCTTATTTCAGTTAATGCCTTAACCTCACGTAAAAAGCTATTACGATCAACCATATCCAAAGATGAATGAATTCGCTTAACAGCGACTATCTCATTTGATGTCAACTTTGCTCTGTACACTGCTCCACATCTTCCCTTTCCAATACAATATGCTTCATTAAACTCCTGTGTTACCTTCAAGATTTCATCATATGTTTCCTTTCCGCTAAAACTTGATATGGAAAAGAAGTCCAGGACGTGATCCTCTATCACCTGTCTTGTTGATGACAGCTTCTTTCTTCGGTAATAGAAGATCACCATTCCAATGAATATACTAAGAAGTAGAAGTGCTCCGAGAAGAGGGAGTGAAACAATAAGTGCAAGCTTTTGGCGTCTGTTCTTATCATGCTTTTCCACTATCAAATCGTTGTCGCACTGTTGTAATCCAGTGATGTTACCACACAAACCTTTATTCCCTTGTAAACCTTTTAGAGAAGTATTCAGAAAGCCTTTGCTGTTGGGAATGGGACCTTCCAACTCATTGTAGGATACATCAATGCTCCACAAAGCATTCATTGCTTCCATGGAGTTAGGGATATTGCCAGAGAGTTTATTGTGAGAAAGATTCAGCTTCTCCAAACTACTTAAACTTGCAATTTGTGATGGTATTTCTGAAGTGAGTGAATTCTGACTCATATCAAGAATTGACAAGTGCGACAATTTCCCTAATTGTACTGGAATTTCATTTGTAAAGTTGTTGTTTGACAAGTTGATATGAAAGAGATTTAAGCAACTCCCCAAAGTAAAAGGGATGGACCCTGTAAAATTATTCATAGATAGGTCCAAGAGAGAGAGTGCACTCAGTGATCCTATTTCTGCGGGTAGTGAACCCGAAAGCTGGTTACTGCTTAAAACCAGATTCAATAAACGATTCATCCGCACAAATTCTTTTGGGATCTCCCCAACCAAATGATTAAATGAAAGATTAAGCATTTCTATTTGAGTAGAATTACCAAGAGATGGAGGTATGCTACCACCGATATCATTTCCTCCAAGTTGCATCGTGGTCAAATTTTTGCACTTACTCCAATTGTCAGAAAGTTCCCCATAAACCTTGTTGTCATTGAGACTGATGAATCGGAGGTGAGGGTAAACACCAAATATTTCGGATATATTTCCAGAGACCTGGTTCCCATCAAGTCGTACTCTAACTAGACTTGTACAGTTATACAAACTCTTGGGCATTGTGCCCATCAATTTATTTTGACGTACAAGCAACAACTCTAATTTTCCTCCATTACATATATTATCTGGTAAAGAACCTGAAAATTTATTTTCGGAAAGTTCTAGTGCAACAAACTTGAGATTTCCCAACTCTTGTGGAAGATGACCAGAAAATTGGTTACTGTTGAGATACAAATTCTCTAACTGCAGGAGGTTGCCAAACGACGTAGGAATGGAACCATTGAGTAGATTCTTACCTGCGGACAGAGTAACAAGTGATGTCATGTTTCCAAACTCTTCTGGAATAGGACCAGAAAGGCTGTTCGAGTAGAGACGCAGAAGGGTAAGGGATTGAAGACGACCCAACGAACTGGGGATTGAACCTGTGAGACTATTATTGAGAAGGATTAGCCATTTAAGCGAACTCAAACTTCCTATTTCAGGTGGAATGGGGCCATGTATCCTATTGGAAAACAGATTCAATATAGTCAGCTTACTCAGATTTCCAAGCGAGTTTGGGATAGCCCCGGTTAGAAAATTGTTGTGCAAATGCAGCTGACTTAAATTTGAGAGGTTTCCTAATACATAAGGAATGGAACCAACGAGTTTATTTTCATTAAGAAATAGGTCACGGAGGTAGGTCATGTTACCTAGACACAACGGAATGGTACCAGTAAGAGCATTAGCATACAAAGAAAGCTCAGACAGAAACTTCAAATCACATATCTCATGCGGGATCGAACCATTTAACTGATTTTCAAACAAACGAAGTGTTTCAAGATTTGACAACTGCCCAATTTCTGGAGGTATTACGCTGGAAAAATGGTTATAATCAAAATCAAGCAAAACAAGTTTTGACAGGTTGCTGATCTCTGCTGGGATGACCCCCGAAAAATTGTTTTCACTCAGATCAAAATCTGTAAGGTTGGGAAATGATGAAAACGTGAAGCCATTTAGTGTACCCGATAAGCTCGAGGATGATAGGTTCAGTCTGGTTACGCTTCCATCAGAATTGCACGAAACGCCATACCAAGTGCACCAAAACATAGTTGGCATCGTTTGAGCCATAGAACCATTTTGACTGTTGGGAAGAATAGATATCCATGAAGATAATACAGAAATATTATTTTGTTGTTGCAGGCTAGCTTTCCATTTAAGAAGAGCAGCGGCTTCATCAGTAGAACCATAAGCAACAACAGGGAAAAAGGAAATTGTGGAAAGTATTAGCTTTAATATATGGACGATAAGGCACTTCTCCATTAGTAAAGAATTTATTCTTTGTGTTGGTGTTTAATTAAGAGAAAATTTTCATATAGTTCCAACTATATACTTTCCAAGTGAAGAATGCTTTACATGGAAAAATAAAAGTCATAATTACTTTTGGTGATTTGCTACGTATAGTCTTCTTCAAATTTCAAACCTATGACTTTGTGATTGTTGAATATCATAAATGATATTTATTGCTCATTTTGAATCAAAAACTCTGATTTGATGCTAAATAATTGCTTATTTCATTTTCAAATTATTTACACTTTATTTACATGAGAAAACCAAAAGTCCAAAACAGTCCCCATTCCCAAGGACCCCAACCCCAACTTGTTTAAAGCCCACTCAATAACATAAACATAAGTTATCCAAAAAAAAAAAAAAAAAAAAAAGATTATAGTTTATTTTAACATTTTTTTATGTTTTAAAATTCATTTTTTTATCTGTTATCGTAGTCTTTCAGGTTATTATAAAATAAAATTCATAAAAAGACTCTTAAATTTACAAATCTTTTACGATTTACTATAAATATGTTTTTCTTTGTCATATTATACGTATTCATGCAGGAAAAAACATATTTATATAGAAAAAAATGTTTTGATTAAACATCACATTTACGTTATAATAAATGTTATTTATTTGTAAACCAGGTTTTTTCCTAATTGTATGTTCTAAAACGTAAAAACATATGTTTTTATAAGTATAAATACATATTTTACGTATTTAGAAGTATAGAAAAAAGATAAGAGGATTCAAAAATTGCGAGACAACTATTTGATATAAGATTGAAAAATTAAATAGTCCAGATTCGATTTTATTTATTGTCAAAATCTCTTGAAATGATATGGTGTTTAAGTAGTTATTTGTAAGATTTTGGTCATTTCCGACGGAAATTAAATGTTTGTAGGGTTAAAATGTAAAAACAAAACAAAAAAAAAATCAAAATTCAACCCTCACTCACCATCGCCATTTCTTTACTCTCACTCACCATCGCCACGTGTTAGCCTCTTATTGGTTAGTTTTTTCCCACCAACTTTATTTTTCGATCATAATTTTTTTTATTTGGAAAAAAATCTTAAAAATCAAAGTTTTAGTGAGTTTTTAAAAGAAAATTTTAAAAATATTGTTGTTTTTTAAAGGAATCCAAGCTTTTATTAAGAGAAGACATGAAATCATTTTAAAGGTTTATGTATCCTCCTATTACGTACTCCATTCACCTATATAATTAACTTTTAATTAATAAAAATTATTTCCATTTGCAAAGAGCATCCATTTAAAATATTGCATCCATTTAAAATATAACAGATTTAACGATTTTTTTTTTAAATTTATAGAATTCTTTATATTTTGGAAAAAATTTAATAAAGTCCTAATCTTTTTTATTTGAACAAAAATGTAACGTCCTATTTCGAATCGTTGCCATTGCGGGGTGGTGAGCAAGGAGTGGGTATTAGCTGACTTAGAGCCCTTGAAGAATCAAGTTTGGGCTCATTCAGAGGTGGATGATGTAGTTTGGATGATCCGAGTATTCGGTTTGTGTTTTGGAGCCCAAGAGTATCGGTAAAGGCGTTGGTTCGGGCCTTTTATGAATTTTGGTTGGTTTTTAGGCTACATAAAGTTTGATAGAAGTGTAGGGCTTCTCGTTACCTTTCCGTGGATATAAAGAACACTAAAAACGGATAAATGACCCAAAAGTTATGGCCATTTGAAGTTACAGAGGTTTTGGGTCAACCGGGTACGCATGGCGTACCAAGTGGGAACGCATGACGTTCAAAAGGAAAATGGATGTGGGATAGATTGGGAACGCAGGGCGTTCGCCGGGCATATTCAAAAGCTCATTTTTAGGGTTTGGTCCCTTTATAAGCATCATTATGGACCCAAACCTCTTCCATTCTTCAGCCTCCATCCTATCTAACCCTAAGAACAAAACCCTAAGCCTCTTGCATGCATTTTAAGCTTACCTTGAGCATTTTGGTGTTGTTTGGGTGATTTTGAAAAAGAAGGTGTTTAGAGAAGAAGCAAGGGATTGAGGAGAGCTAGTAGATCCAGGGGTTTTGCATCATTTCCAGTCTATTGAAGGTATAAAGCTCTAACCTTGCTCATGTTTAACAACCCAATTTTCACGTCCAAAAATTTCATTTTTGATTAAGTGATTTGCAAAACATTTGTAACAAAATATCAACCGATCATATCATTTCATAAAAACATGTCTCGTGTCTGAAAACCGAATTGTAAAAACATAATAATGTCAGAGTACAAATCCCAGAATAACTCATGGTGCAGAAAACAATGTGTGTGTCTGATGTGCCGCTACCGCGCCAGCTCCTTCCCCTTCGCTGAAGAGGTACCTGAAACCAAAAATGTAACTGTAAGCACAAAGCTTAGTGAGTTCCCCCATCGTACCACATACCCTACAATCACATAGCATACATACTGTCGGGCAATTCTGGGGTGCCCGACCTACCCGGTACGGCCATTCTGGGGTGCGACCTAACCGTACGACCATTCTGGGGTGCTGACCTACCCGTCAGTCCTAACAACCGACCCTCGGGGACTATTCCACCCCCTACTGCTACTATCACATATATCATAACATAAACATACTATCAGACATATCTTGGGTGTCCGAACTACCCTTCGGTCCTAACAACCGAACTTGGGGACTATTCCCCTCCTACTACCGCTATCACATTTAACATATCATGTCAGCATATAAACATATAATCACATACTGTCAGACATATATGGGGTGCCTGACCTACCCTTCGGTCCTAACAACCGAACTCTACCACTATCACATATATCAAATCATGCCAACATATAACATATCAGGTAGTAGCAAACCTAGATGATATCACGAAGACAATCATCTAACATACAACTCCTACTGGTGGGCCGGCATTGTGGCCATAGACTCACCGCTACTGGAAGGTAACTCACCTCGTAGTAGCTGCTGATCTGTACGGGAATCCTTTGACTGCTGTCGCTGCTGCCCCGAAAATCCTCCGGCTATAATTCCCACAAAACACTTAATACACTGCTAACTGTTCTTAGGGTAAAATGACCATTTTACCCCTGACCAAGTCAAAGTCAACTTCTAGTTGACCTGACTCGCCGAGTTGGTTCGCCAACTCGCCGAGTCCCTATCCTTCCATTTGTCCTTATACATGTCTCTACTCGTCGAGTTAGGCGATGACTCGACAAGTTTTCCTTCTAATTGAACATCAACTTAATCTTCATCCGACTCGCCGAGTTGTATGAACAACACGTCGAGTTCATCTTCAACTGATACACAGGTCCTGTCCTTGGCTCGCCGAGTTGTATGAACAACTCGTCGAGTTCATCTTCATCCTTAAGAAGATTACCTTGGACTCGTCGAGTCTGTTCATGCACTCGCCGAGTCCCATGAATTTCCAGAACAATGGCTTAGTCCAGAACGTTGGGTCACTCCTCGGGACTCCCTAAAACCTTTCCACACTCAACTGGGTCCTTTTGACCCTCAACGAATATGGGACAGAAACCTTGGACTCGCCGAGTCCAAGAATGGACTCGTCGAGTCGGTTACATCCTCTCACTAAATCTTCGATTTGTGATGTACAACCCTTGATCAAAAGATAGACCTATGCTTCTACAATCGATCTAGCACGTAAAGTTAGAACCTTTACATGCTTGCATGGGACTTTGAGCTCAAAAGGTCCTAAAACAAGCTCTTACAATGCATGGGGCCTTCTTTGAGTGCAAAAGCCACTCCTTTCTGCCTTGTAACCCCTCTAAGGACCTAAATCTGAAACATCAACCCCTAACCATGCTTGCAATCATGGTTGGTGACCAAAATGGCTTAGAAAAGCCCTAAAACTTCACAAAAATGGGATCTATCAAAAGAACAAACAAGGTATAGACTTTATACCTTCTGTAGACTGCAAATGATGCTCAAAATTGGATCCCTCTAGCCTCCTCTTGATCCTTCAAGCTTTTCCTTCCTTCCTTGGATCACAAAAGCACCAAAATCACTCCAAATGCCTTAGATTGCTTCAATAACGGCTAAGGTTTGCTATGGGGGTCTTCTGGGAGAAAATGGGACGAAGGAGGCCGAGTTAAGGTGTTTAAATAGGGTGTAAACCCTCGGGTTAGGGTTTTTTTCCAGGCAAGGCCTACTCGCTGAGTCCGGGACCCGACTCGTCGAGTCCACTGCTTAAACCCCGCGTCTCATCCCGCTTATACTCGGCGAGTTGGTCCTTCAACTCGCCGAGTCCAAGGCCAAAATGCAAAATATTTGAAAGAATTAATAAAAGAATACGTACCAAGAACCAGGTGCTACATCATTTAAGCTTTAGATCTAAGTTTGTGTGGATTTTAGTTCCTGTTTGGTCTCATGGTTGAGATCTCGTGGTTATAATCACTCTAGAAGTTTGAGTTGCTTCTTTTGGATGTTAATGATGTCTTAGACTCATAAAGTTTGCACCTTTAGAGTTGTAGAAGCCCATGCATGATATTAAGCCCCTTTTTATGGAAGTTGATTGCTATATCTTGAAGTTGGGACTTTTGGAGGCATGCAAAGCCACCAAGTCAGGACTTTATGGTTCTAGAGGTTTTAAAGGACTTGGATCTATGTTTTGGTGGTAATGGCTTAATCATTAAGTGCTTAATGGCCACTTTTTGGAGTTTAGGCACGAACACGCTGCGTAAGGTCCGGGAACACCCTGCGTTCCGGATGGGACTCGCGATCTGGACCGGTAAGGAACGCCCTGGGTTCGATTCGGCAGTGGGCTTCCTTGGGCCATTTTCTTGGACGGGTACTTTAGGCCTTTTGGGCCATTTGAGAGATGGACTTCTGGACTGAGGGATTGTTTTTGGAATTGGACTCCGTCTTGGACTAGGTTATGGGGTTTCTTTATTAGGCCTTGTGAGCCAAATGGATTTAGGCCTTTATGGGCCCAACAGGCTTATGCCTTGTGGTATCCTTAGGTTTTCTGGGATTTGTTATTGACTAAGGAATTATTAGGCTTTAGGATAATGCCCATATGGGGTTGGTCCCAATTTGGAAAATTGGGCCATTAAGGGGCTTTTATGGATTCTATAGTTTTGGGCCTTTTTATTTTGGGCGTGGCCCTCGGTCTTTGGTTCATGTTGGGTTGGGGGTAAAAGAAGTTTTCAAACCATAGGGACCAATAGACGAAAAGACAAAATTACCCTCACATGGAGGGCACGTGCTACACTAAACGGAAATAAATAGACGGGAGTTAAGTCCAGGGACCAAAACCACAAGAAGTTTCATGTTTTGGACGAACCATGCAACTTGAAAACATTTTGGACCTTATCCACAATTTTTGGATAACCACACATGGAAGGCATGTGCTACACTAAACGAAAACAAATAGACGGGAGTCCAGGGACCAAAACTACAAGAAGTTTCATGTTTTGAACCAACCATGCAACTTGAAAACATTTTGAACCAACCATGCAACTTGAAAACATTTTGGACCTTATCCACAATTTTTGGATAACCACTAGGACCAAAAATGCAGTTTTGTTTTTGTTTTATTAAGCTGAGAATATAACCAGAAAATGTCATTAAATTTACTATTAGTCCAACAATGGTCCGATGGCGGTCCGACGGGGGTCCGACGGCTGTCCAACAATGAGTGACAATTAGTTCTAAATTAGAGAATATAAAATTTGTTTAATATAATATTAATATTTGATAAGTCAAAAATGCTCTTAACGAAACGTTTAAAAAGATGGTTCTTAAGGTTTGTTAACATTTTTGTATTATCATTTGAACCACTCAATATATATATATATATATATATATATATATATATATATATATATATATATATATATATATATATATATATATATATATATATATATATATATATATATATATATATCGTACAATGGCGCCATGGAAAATATATATACATATAAGTTTCTTTCAATTTTTATGGTAACGACAGAAGTGAAAAAAAAAAGGTTTTTTGTTTGGTTACATTTTTAAAAAACATATTTACAAATTTATAAACGTACTTATTTGTTTAAATATATAAATACAACTTCGACCCTTGTTAGGTCCTCTTCATTTTGTTCTACCCAATCAACGCAACCGTGGCAGCCTCCTCAAATATTCGTCTGATTTGACGTCGACGTGGCACATGGCCCATGGAGGTGACCGGCTCTTGACCTTCTAACCGGATAAAATGGCAAAAGTGCAAAAGTTTAACAAAATATTCGATTTTATTGAACGTAAAAAACCTCAAAGAATAAAATTGGACATTTCTTGAAAATTTAAGGTTTTATGTAGGAATATAAGTGAGCCGAGTTACTCGGGATTGATTCGTCAAAAGCTCGACTCGAGATCGAATTAAACGAGTCTGAGCCGAGCTCGAGACTAAACATGAGGCTCGTTTATTAAACGAGCTCGAGCCAAGCTTTAATTAACGGGCTCGCAAGCCTAAACGAGCCTACACACACAGATATATATATATATATATATATATATATATATATATATATATATATATATATATATATATATATATATATATATATAGAGAGAGAGAGAGAGAGAGAGAGAGAGAGAGACTCATTTAGACTCGATTAGGCTCGCGAGCCCATTAAATTGTTCATGAGCCGAGTCCGAGCTTAATTTTAAGGCTCGAATCGAGCTCGACAAAATTAAACGAGCTGAGCTCGAGCTTGGTCAGGCTCGGGCTCGACTCGGCTAGTTTACACCCCTAGTTTTATGTCATTAGCCCTTGTTTTAAATTATTTTTTTTCTACATGTAGTTTTATGGGTTTTTTTTCATTTTATTAAATTCTAAATAATATTTTAATATAATAATAGATACATATCTAAATTAAATTAAAGTTTCATTAGTTTCTTTTGTTTATTTATCTAAACTATTTTTTTTTAATTTAAAAGAGAAAAAAACCATTTTAATTTTAATATTTCAATATTTTTTCATTTTTATTATAAATTTGAACTTCTCAAATATCTAGAATATATATATATATATATATATATATATATATATATATATATATATATATATATATATATATATACTAGTTTATAACCCGTGTAAACCACGGTTATAAAATTAATTAAACTTTAATAGTGAGAACTCAAAATTATTAATCAATTATTTTAAATAAATTATTAATTAAAAGATATTTTGTTAGTTATATAAAATTATAATCATTAATTTAAATAAATATATGAAATTATATCACCTTATAATTTGTATTAATTTTATTTTAATTTTTATTCTAGTGTTATTAAATTAATGTAATCATAATGAGAAATTTAAAATTTAAAATTTAAAATTTAAAATTTAAAATTTAAAATTAATAGGTTGACAAGTGGCATGCATTAATTAAGAGGCCTAATAAGGTGACACATGACAAAAAAAGAATAAAATATGCATTAATTAGGATGTCTAATAGGATGACACATGTCAAAAGTAGATTAAAACTATTCTTTTATTATATATATATATATATATATATATATATATATATATATATATATATATATATATATATATATATATATATATCACAACTAATAGAACAATATCTAATAATACAATAATCTAGCTATTGCAATTATGATCTTTATTCAACCCCCCTGATATCATGAGCCATCTTCACTACTAGAAATATTGAGTAACACAGTCACAGGTTTTTCAAACAGGCGCAAACATTAACCTCCTAGAATGAGGATCTCCGGGTCCAGGATTCTGAACAGGAGGACCCTTAGCGCTACCTGCATGGGAGAAAACAAAATGGTATTAAAAGGGCACAATCAATAATATCTTGGAATTTCTCTTTAACGAATCATGCCACTAAGCCATGGAAGACAGAGGAAGCGAGAGTAGCATCAACCCACCAAACCAGATGCTTAATTAGCTGACTGCAATTAATTAATGCCAAGAAATTATATTAACGGAATTGTATGATTATATTAATGCATATACGTTTACCTGCACCTTGGGCAGAAACCAAAATAGTACTAAAGACGAATAAGATACAAGAAACAAGAACAATCAACAGCCTAGACTCCATATACAAATTTCTTTGTGTAATAGTTTGGTGGTATTGCGCGCTTAATTCTTAATCTTTTTGTAGCTCTATATACACACACTTTCAAATCTTATGCAATGCCACATGAACTTCCAGGTAATTCCTCACAAAATATCAACCATTAAATTTCTTGGAATATATATATATTTTTTTCTTGGAAAATATTTGAAGTCACAAAACCCTTTTGCTATCTTATGCAATGCTACACCTGTCACAACCCAATTTTTATATTAAAATATTATTTTATTATACATCCCAAACCTATCATTTATCAACGATTTTGTTATTTATTATATTCGATTTGTATAGTATAGACTCAAAAGTTAAAATTTTTAATATATATTTTTATAATAAACTTAATGTGCATATATATATATATATATATATATATATATATATATATATATATATATATATATATATATATATGTTTAAGTTATTCTATTCAAAGTAATTATTGTATTATTGTATACATAAATGTGAACTAATCATTTTACTTATTTTAAAAAAGTGATTAATACATATTATTTAATTAAATATAATTGAAAAATACCATCTAATTTAACTAGAAGGGTATTTTAGTCAGTTAATATAGATTTAATAAAGGAAATTTGCATATTTTAAGGAATCAAAGATTCTATTAATTTTAAAAATCCAATCTTACAAATTATACGGTTTTTAGTTCGGACATTCTGACATAATATGTTTGAGTATGTTCAAAAATAACAAATTTTTTTGTAGAATAACAAAATTCTCGAACCATCAATTGAAGAATTAAAACGAAAATTACATTAATTCTTATAGAACACATGTAACAATTGCTAAGAATTACATTTATTTTTAAAGAATAAAACTAAAAAAAATTTCAAATCTGAAAAAAAAAACATCAAAATTCAACAAAAACACTAATACATTCTAAAAGAATAATGTTGCTAAGAGGTGTTGTTCAAATTTCGTGGTCCGTTCTTCAAGCATCAGCTTCTATAGAAAATACAATAAATAAATTAGTGAGAAAATATCCATACTCCATTCCAACATAATTGGAATTCGTGATTCCATTATGATACAATTGGAATTCATTTACCAATAATTATATTAATTCGGGGGATTCTAACAGAATATGTTAATGATTATCATAAAAAACATTCTTTTCTGATAGAATGCTATAAATGAAGAAATATCATTCAGTTGAAGCATTTTAGCGAGCACTTGGTGTGCATGAAAACAACTTTCAATTCAGTTGAAGCATTCATCTGTCAAATAAGCAACCAAAACAACCATGATTTGTGTTCAACCAATCAAACCCAAAAACCCATCTAAACCTATCGATTAAACTTCATTGATTTACAGTAAATCAATCACATTAGACAACCAATTCACATTAGGTATTCTGATACAAAAATTTAACATGAATCACAAAGTAGTCTTGGAAAAAATATAGTTCTTACAATAGAGAGAACGATAAAAACACCTAATTTAACCATACTAAGAATCGGTTTGGGTTGAAGTATAGCCCTAATTAATCAGAATGTGATAAAATTTAAAGCAACTAAGAACGATACCTTTATGAAGACTTCTGGTGGGTTCTTCATTAGTCAAAAAAGAGGCATCGCCAATATTTATGGGACAACATCGTTCGTGACATCAATCCACTAAAAGAGCAAAGGAGATGAGATAGAGGGATATCAGATGCACTTACTCGAGGATTTCTGATCGCTCATGACCACGCAGTTGCGAACCAAGTCCATTCATTAGCCCCGATGGTCGTCCCGATTGCTCCCAGCATCACCGGGGAAGGAAGAAGCGGCGATGACCGCGAACTCATCAATCCTTGCAGTCACATGCGACAACATCGTACAAGATTCAGCTCCAGGCTTCCAGCTTCGTCAGCAGTAGCGTCGCAAAAGAATGCTCAACTATTTAGGGCGTCATCGACAGCAGCTGAGGCGGTCAATCTCGGCTGGGCGGCGGCAGTTGAAGAGGTTGCCGCTGGAGCATCCAATCTAGGGTTCAGGTTAATGTATGCGACAAGGGGTGAAGGAAAGATGGTGACAGGTTTATTTTTGGAAGTTATTAAACAAATGACTAAATTAACCTTATTTATTTATTTAATTATTTAATTTTGATTGGCCCACAATTATACATACAATAATACAATACTTACTTTAAACACCTGAACCTATCTCTCTCTCTCTCTCTCTCTCTCTATATATATATATATATATATATATATATATATATATATATATATATATATATATATATATATATATAAGAAAAGTGAATATGGCTATCATGTACCTAATCTTAGGTATAGAACCTTTTAAACTATGTAGGTTTAAACAAAACAAATCCAATTTCATTTTCTCTTAATTATATATATATATATATATATATATATATATATATATATATATTAAAAACATCTCAAGTTAGGAACAGTAAAGTTCCTAGACATTTGTCGAAACTGGTCCTCGGTTTATAATCATGATCTTGGTCTTAGAAGGTAATTTGATGTTTAATATAGTAGGAATAAGAATAACAAGTGTTACGAAGATGTTTCGGAGTTTTAAGTGGAAATAATTAGAGTTATGATGAGAATGACAACCTTTACAAGTTAAATAGATCAGTTTATGGACAAAATTCGATCAATATTCCAAGGGGTCGTTTGATTTGCTTTTAACTCGGTCCAAAGTTTGGACCCAATCCTCAATCCCCAGTTAGGTTGTTTGTTTTGCCTTCTGCATCCTTGGACTCGGTCTAAATTAGAGATTGGGTCCTTAATTTTGTATTGATTCGTTCCTCCAATAAAATCTAGCTAACTCAGTCTTTTTTAACTCTCACATATTTACCCATCACCTCTATTCACGCCTTTTTCAATCGACCACCCTCGTTCCTCGCATCGCCTCCGCATCAGAACTTCTACAATCGCTGGCAAAACTCCTTAAACACATTGAAATCGTCGATATGTTGCATATGTATTTCTTCGTCTTTTTTTTTCTTTTCTGAAATCGATTTTCTGATGTTGGTGGTGATTAACTCTATGCCACATTCATCAATTAATCAATTAGAAGATAGGATCTGTACAAGTTTAATATAATTGAATGATTGAAGGGGTATCTACAAGTTTAATTTCCTACCACATTCATCAATTCATATGTCCCTTGATTTGGGAATTCTTTGTGATTAAAGATTCCAATTTAGTATAAGGAGTTGGTTAACTCCTGAGAAGAAACTGTAAGGAGTTTGTTAGCTCAGTCACTATAATGGTAGCTATCGGAGGTCTATTGAGGTCAAAACTACAATTAAACGGATGAATGGTTGTGTTTATATTTGTGAGTATGCAAAAAAATGTGTGTATGTTTGTGTAAAAACAGAAAACAAAAACGGGGAAGAACGATTTTTATATCTTATGAAGGTTTTTATAAAAAAAATACTGTTTGACAGCAATATAGTCATTTTGCACAGTCGGTCAAATGTAAAATCAAATAACAAGTTTCAATCAGAAGTTAACTTAGTCAGAACTTTTAACTCAGTCAGCTTCTAACCCAAACAACAACTATCAAACGAACCCCAAGTCCTTTTAATTCGACACTCTAGTGCTCTACCATCGATCTCACTTTTATATAATATTTATCACTCAAATATGATCATATATGGTATAGCCCTGCTAATGGTACATAATAATTTTTTTAAAGGGATGTTAAAAAACTATCTTGCAATTTTAAGACGAGATGGTATGGGTCTCAACGATAATTGACGAGGCTGAGGTGGATGGCAGAAACGTCGTCATAATGGGGGAACACCGTCCCCTTACCCATTGCATCTCGTCGAGGCGAATCTCGTGGCCATTGCGACGTATTGAAACAAGAAAAAATAGAACGTTAGCTAATGCAAACGGTCAATATTCAAAAAATTTACCTTTTAACCTATATATATATATATATATATATATATATATATATATATATATATATATATATACGCACACACACACACTCATTTTAATTCAACTTTTATGTCTTTCTATCATTATCTTTATATTTTATACACTTTCTTTTATTAAAAAATGGATCAACACCCAAACACCCATCCTCCATCATCACACCCAAACACACAACCAAACACAACCTCGCTTCTCGGATTTGCAGGTTATGAAAATTATTTCAACATTTTATCATCTCAAGGATCACCACAAATCACATATTAAGGTGCTGCTTTCAATCCCGCTTCATCACCACTACAATTTCCCAACTCACCTTACGTTCAACAAATTTTTTCCCTACTTTTGCTGCGATGCAACAAACAACTACCCAACCACCACTTACAACACGACCATCAGTTGAAGTGGAAGCGGGAGGTAGTTGGAGAGGGAAAGGAAAAGGAAAATCAAAAGGGAAATTGATAGCGGTTGAAACAGAAAATGCAGACGTTCCACAACGGTGGAGACCAGAGGAGGAATATGCTTTGACAGCAGTTTGGTGTGCTACTTCAAAAGACGAACTCCGCGGAAATGGAATGAAGAAATGAGCTTATTAGAGGGTGGTGTGCGAAAAGTTTCACACTATTTTGAAGAAAAATATGTATCGCAACCATGACATGTTGAGCAACAAATGGGGTCAAATAACTAAGCGGTGCAACAAATTCAACGGGATTTACAACCTACTTGAGGCGCAACAGCAAAGCGGAACCAACGACTTCGATTTGTTCAAATCTACTAAGGAACAATATCGGGTCAAAATGGGACATGTTTTCGACTTTGAAAAATCATGGGAGTTGTTGTGAGCGGATCCAAGGTGGAATAAAACGCCTACATCGTCGAAGGTCCAATCCAAAAGGTCTCGCAATTCAAGCTCGGTCGACGTGTCGGACGCACGGACTTACATCGACCTAAACACCAACAACGATGAGATCCCGGATGATATCGAGGAGATATCCCCACCACGACGATCGCCAGACGCGACAAAGCGATGTGTGCTGCAAGGCATACGGAGGACGTTGAGGCGAAAGCAAAAGAGGCGGCAGAAATGGGAGCGAAATTTGACGATCACTATTTATTAATAAAAGAAAAAAAAATGACTTGAACGTCGTTATTTGGAGTTCCTAGAAAGGCAGGCACGGAAGAAGCAGGAGCAAAAAAAGAGTGAACTAATGACACATCAGTTGTCAATTCTCCGGACGAGCGAGGAGGGTTTAACGCCTGAGGATCTAGTGGTGCTACAAACAATGAAGGAACAAATTATGAAGAAGTATTTGGATTAATTAGGATTGTTGTGTGGTTTTATAAGTAATTTGAATGGTATTTTAGTTATGATTTTAGGTTTAAGATTATGTTTTTTTTTTAATTATAATCGTAATTTTAGATTTTAAATATTATGTCTTTTTGTTTTTAAAATTATAAAAATATATTCATTTTAGTGATTAAAAAAACATAAAAAGGAAAAAAAATCCGAAAAAAAAACTCAATTCGAAAAAAAATCAAAAATAAAACATTTATTGTCAAAAAAGTTGGTGTTGCATTTTGTTGTCAATTTCCCCACTTGGTGTTGTAACACCATTTGCTTATGTGACATGTGAGGTGGTGCATCTTGTGGCCACACCTAATGCTCTGACGAGATAAAGTATGTTCATTAGTTGACATAATTAATCAGACAAATTACATAAAAAGTCACCATCTCTATAGCTGTTTTAATTATTATCTCTAAATATTATTAAAAGAGAAACCTTATGACATCATCTAAAACAATCTGGGCTGTTCATTGTGTTTTTTTATAGGTTTTACACCCTTAGATCAATTTGCTTATGTCACCTTGATCAAATAAGAAGTCAACCCGTTATATTAGGAAATTAAATGTAGAAATTGAATGAAAATGATACTTGAATTTTTTCCAAACTTACAACTATAAAATTGGTTCCTTATTAATGTAAACCTTAAATTTAGGCTCTATTTCCATTCAAAATTGCTTTTGAAATATATTATATGTTGAAATATTGGAAAATATTAATTTCAAATTTCAAAAGTTTCGGATATTATTATGAACCAATACACTTTCAAGCATGATATTGATTACCTGCTAATTTTTATCATATTGACTTGTATATATATATATATATTCAAACCTTTTTAATAATCGATTTACACAAACATTATGTCATAATTCCTCCGCAGAAAACAAATGCAAAAAAACTTCAACCTTCCCATCAGTCTGATTAGTCGAATAAATGTATGTACTTCTTCCTTAAATCCTTTTAATCTATAAGTTTGATATTGTTTTCGAATTTATATGTTTTTACTCATTCGTATGGTTCTTTGTTGAATACTTATAATTTGGATGTATAATGTTTTTTTTGATTTTTTTTGATGTTGTGTTTGGTTCTTGGTTCCATCTTTTTAATCGGTAACTATGATCCTATTTTCGAAAACAGTAAACTCAATGTTAAAATTGGATGTTATATATAATGAAATTATGATGTTATATGTGTGTATACGTTTTAAAAAATCAATAGATAAGACAAGATATGACATGACATAATATAACAGACAGGTTATACAAAAGACATGAACGCCCTCATTAGAAAGCTTTCTTATGTCTCCGGTGGTAACAGAATTAAAAATAAGAAATATACATTCTCAACAATAGATGTGAGCTTTAAAGTTAAATATAAGCATGTTGTGAAAGATGAAAATAGGCTCCTGTATTCTTTGTTCAAAAAGAATCGGTACCATACATGGGCAGGTAAGAATGCACGATATAATAGAAGTGTGTACTCAACTAGAGTCAACATTTGACCCTGAAATACTAAAAACACCCCTCAGAACCTTCTGAAAAAAAATCAGGTATACTCAAGGACCAAAAATGTAATCTACTCTAAACTTCTCTAAATATTATTAAAAGAGAAACCTTATGACATCATCTAAAACAATTTTTACACTTTTTAAAATCAAATCAGAGAAATCTTTACAAAAGATGTTGCGGAATTGGTCCCCAAAACAAAATATGATAAAAGTTTATCAAAACCTTGTTTTAAGAAATATATATTTTTATTTCATAACAAAACCTCGGGATGTCATGTTTCGATACAAATCAAAAGCATAAACAAGACATTATAAGCCTTACAACAGTTATTTATAACTAATGGCCTATAATCCAAAATCACTCATCATCATCATCCGACTATGCTCGGGGTCCACTACCTGTAATCATAAAAAGCTGAGTGCGTCAGGCTTGGAAGCCTGGTGAGCATATAGGGTTTTCAACCCACAATACATAAATTTATTATGTTTAAACATCAATCAATCAACCGAATTACCCCAAACCCCATTATTTTATTTATTTCTTAAGGGTTTACCCTAAGAATCAACTATCACTCCTTCCTAAGAATTCATCCTAAGGAATAGACACAAAGTCACCTCGTGACCGGGGTTTATACAACGGGCACTAATTCAATAGCTGCCAAGGTTTATTCAACATGTGCTAAGTCCATAGCTCTCATTTATCGACACTTTTATTTACATGTGTTCTCTCCTGCAATACATGTCAATGGGTTTTTAGAGTACGGCAAATGAACATATAGTTCATTACACCTACAAGTTGCGGGCCTGCTAGTGTTCCATAGACCGTCTAGAATAGTCCATGGTTGTCATCCATACTCTGCTGAATGATGGGGGCCAACATTTTGGGTAAGTGATTCTCTCAAATTTCACCACTCACCCTCAACTCATGATCAATATTATTGATCATCTCCTTTATCCAACTCACCTTTCATCATACCCACTATTTCATCTACCCATGTTTTACCCAACATTTTTCGTAGATAAAAATACATATATAGTTTAAATTATTTAAAAACATGTATAAATCATTCCTTCAACACCAATCTCAAATAAACAAACAATATATATTCACAGAACACGTATTTTATGTAAAATACTTCATATCTATGTGTAAGGTGAAAGTAACTACACACTCACATGATTTAATGAAAACCGGGCAACAATTTGTTTCCTAAAACGATCGTTTCTAATAAAACCGGGAGTTTTATTGAGAAACCGGGCTCTGCGAGGGTCGGGCTTCGAAACCGAAAAGATAAATTTTCCGAGCTTCACGGGCACTTCGTGGCGTATTCCGGGGCTTATAATCGATACCGGGGCTTTGGGGGATTCTAAGATGAAGAAAATATGAAGAGAGGGGCTAAATATGGCAAAACTCCAAAAGTAGCTGAGAGCCTTCGCAGGTACCCTTCTATTTATAGGGTCCGAAGTCCCGATCCACCGGCTGAGAAGCTTCTGATCCGACGGCTGAGAGGCTTCGCAGGGGGGTGGCTCGCACGAGGGTGGCATGTGCGAAGGGTTGCTGGCTTCTTGTGATTGGTCCGAGGCGTGTGTCCGATGCCCAGGTGGTCAGCATGTGCGAGGGTCTCGGTGGCACTCGCTGATTGGACCGCGGAGTCGTATAACACATGCGAGGCTTGGAGCTAGGTGCGAGGTTCGGTCCATATGCGAGCCTCGGATTGGACCTCCCTTCGGTCAAATCAGAATCTGACACGTGGCTTCGCATGACTCAGCAGCTTCAGTGACTCAGCAGCTTGGTGACTCAGCAGGACACGTGGAACTTTTTCAGCGAGGGTGACGTGGCAACTCGTGACTATGCGAATTTTCTCGATTTTCGCGCCAAAACTTCTAAAATCCATAACTTTCGCATACGAGCTCTGTCTTTGACGTTCTTTATATGCACGCGTAGCTAAAATTACGCTCTACAACTTCCGTTTAGACTTCATTGGCTAATTTTGACTTTAAATTTTATATTATTATTTTTAACAGACCGGGACAGGAAATCCGTTAAAAATTCATAACTTCTTCATCCGATGTCCGTTTTCGTCAGACTTTTTACCGTTGTGCTCCTAATGACGAGACCTTCAATTCTCGTTTAGGTTGTGTCGGCTAAAAATCGCTCGATCTAAAATTCGAGTTTTTAGCTGTCTACTGCTAAGCTGAAACTTCGAAAAATCATAACTTCCTCATACGAAGTCAGATTTGGGCGTTCTTTTTATTGAACTTCTCGGTTTAATGAATACTACAACTTTCGTTTAGATTACTAAGGCTAAAAAGTAGTTTATCAAAAACTCACTTTTTACGACATTCGGCACCTTGCCGGTTTTGTCGCGAAACTTCGACAAGTCATAACTTCTTCGTTATAACTCGGATATCGGTATTCTTTATATCCCTGAAATCCTTGTTTCGACCACTACAACTTTATGTAAAGATATCAGGCTTATCTCACACTTTAATTTTGATGCTTATTTTTATTTTTAATTAATTAAACCCTAATAATTAAGCATAAAACACATGATTCACATAAAATTCACATAATTCCTTTTCATTTCTTCTAAATGAGTTATAAAGGTTAACCTAGACTATTATGTCAATATTAATGCCTAGCCTAGAAACACGAGCGTTACACTAACCCACCATTTTTTTCCTATTTAAATAATAGTATTTTTAGGTAAGATAGGGACCAAACGCGTAACAAAAACAAACAGTAGGGACCAAGCACGTTTCAAAAACAAACAATAGGGACCTTCCGAGTTTAAAAAATAAGTTATGGACCAAACACACAAATTATCCCAAACCATAGGGACCATTCATGTAATTTACTCTTTTTCTAAATAAGAAACACTAATATCAACAAAAGAAGCTATTTAATTTCGTAATAAAGTTGAATTAAAAAATAAGTAAATAAATAAATAAGAAGAATAAGAACCTTGTATTACCACCATATTTAAATCCTCCCATAATTTGAGGCATTGTGATTAACCAAAATGCAACAATGCTTGGATATTTCATGCTATCAATAATATGCTGAAACACAAAAACATATGTTTTGAAGTGAGATAATTGTTACAAGAGGAAAAGGGCTAGAATCGTAATTGGCATTTACCTCATAAGGGTTTTTTGTTTTTTTCATTATGTTGTAAGCTTTGCATGGAGACTCAATAATCTGCAAAGTAAATAAAACTAAGGGGGTGTTTCTTTTTTCCTTCATTAAACTCTGTAGTGAATGACTATATGGATAAAGTTTTCTATACATAAAGATTGTAGATAAAGATGAAAAAAAAATGCAATGGATTATAAGAAATCACAAAAGAATAAGAACCAAACCTAGGAACCAACATCGAACAAAAACCCTATTTTCTTTACTTCAAAAAAATCAACGTACCTGCACATACTTAAAACCGTAGAACGAATTCCACAAAAAAAATGTTATTTCATAAAAAAAGGAGTCTGAAAAAAAAAAGATGGTGGTAAACCGAAGAAGACATATCAAAATCAACAAAAAAAAAACGAAGATATAAACATAAATGATGAACCAGATAAATGATTTATGTCATATTATCCCTAAAATAAAAAAGCAGTCATCAATGAATCTTAATATTGTCGATGATAGTGACAATAACTCAGATTAATGAAAAAAAAACCTGATAATAGAGATGAAGTGGAGGGAGATGATTAGCTTCGTTGCAGATTTATTGGTTGTAGTTTCTTTATATTTAATATTGTGGAGGGTTTTATGTGGTTCATTTTGAAGGAACATAAACAAGTTGCTATTTTTTTGAAATAAACAGTTATATTTCGCAATATAGCCATAAAATAACAATGTATTTTGAAAGTACATTGTCAAATGTTGGATTATACTTGTGTAGACCCATTTTCACGCATGGTTGGCTATATATAGTTGTTTTCCGTGTCACAAATAATAAATGTTTGAAGGTACTTATATGTGACAAGTAAGGTCATTGAACTAATAAAACAAAAAAAAATTGTCTATAAAGAGGTCCTTCAACGCTATATATATTTACCTATTTTAGTGTAATTTCTACACATTTCAATAATACCAATAACTCTGCTTTTTTTTATAATTATTCTGTAATATCTATATAAATTTGTATTTTATTTATGTGTTCCCCGCGTTTAACGCGGGTCTTAATCTAGTTTTTTTCAAATTAAAACATCCAGTTTTAATGATTGCGATTTTTTTTTTAAATTAAGTTATTTGATCTGTAATGGCTGTTATATAAATAATTACATATCAATATTAATATTTGACTAATATTGTTATTACTTATTCTTATCATAAAAAAAAAATTAAAAATAAAAATAACCCACAACCGCCACCAACTCCAAACCTTTCCCTAATTCCCGCACCTACCCTTTGCACCATCTAACGGAGATTTGGGCTATTAGAAAAGGGAGTTGATACTTCCACTTGGTTTTTTTATACTTCCACTTGGTTTTTTTATTAATCCACTTGATAACTTTGTATTTTTACTTTTATACCCTTAGGAGATGATAGTCATCAAAACCTTGATTTCATCCCTTATTTAGATTTAGATTTTGTGTATGATTTATTTTTCTATTTTTTTACTTCTTTAATTTGGAAACTTGTGTCTTTTGATTTTGGTTTTACTTCTTTAAAATAAAGTATATATTAATAACAAAAATAACTAAATTATTGAAGAAAAAACATTATAGAAAGATGATACCCACACCATACGAATATAATATTCTTGGATTCGCTAAAATATCTTCGTTTGATTAATTAAGTGTCATATCATACTAAGGGTGTTGATCGGATAATTTTTTCAGGTTTCGGGTAATTCTAGTCGGGTAATTCGAGTTTTTCATGTTAGAAAAAATACCCGTTACTCTACCCAAACTAAATTCAGGTTCGGGTAATTCGGGTATCGGGTCAGGTTTGGGTAATTCGGATATTACCCGAAATTTATAATTTTTTTTTTGAATTTCACCTAAAAATAAATTTAATGAAATAAATACGTCGTTCTTTATTATTCTTGTTTATATAAAAAAAAACGAGACGTAAACGAAGTTATTCAAACTTTGAACATTGATATTTTTTAGTCAATAATACCTGAGATATCAAGTAATTTTTTAACAACTTAATCTAATCTAATAAGATGTTAAAAACAAATACTTAAAGATCTTAATTTATAAGTTTAAAATGTTTAAGATAACTGTAACTATAAGTTTTGTCATGTTCTGAAGTTTCGTCAAGATAATGAGTTTGTTAGTCGCAATAAAAACTATAATCTAGAAAACAGTTAAGTTTTAAAGAATATGATGATATATAAACAATTATTTTTAATATTGTTAGTGTCATATTGTCATAATAAATAGATTCATGTTTTACAATAATGATAGTTAGTTTAAGTGTGATCAAATACCTGCTATATAGTACAAGCTTTACAAAAAAAAAATTAAAATAATTCGGGTATACCCAAAACCTAAAAAATGTACCCTTTACACGACCCGAAAAAAATCGGGTTACCCAATTACCTGAAAAAATTTACCCGATGTGACATCCCCAATTTCACGGCTAGAAAAGACCGATTTGTTTATGCTTTGTTTTTAAAATCAGAGTAATCGTTTAAAGAAAACGGTTGCGGAATTTGTTCCCAAAATAAAATATGATAACCATTTATCAAAACATTTCTCAAAGAGAAAGTATTTTCATTAAATAATAAAACCTCGGGATGTCATGTTCGTTACAGACCAAAAGCATAAACAATATAAAATAGATCTTACAATAGTTATTTATAACTACTGATCTATAATCCAAAATCTCTCGTCAAGTCCACCAACTTATACCCTTGTGCCATTACCTGTAATGAAAAGAAAACTGAGTGGGTCAGGCGTGGGAGCCTGGTGAGCATATAGGGTTTTCAACCCACAATAATATAATTATTATATTTAATCAGCAAACAATCAACCCAATCACCCATCCCCATTATCTTCTTAAGGTTTTACCCTAAGAACCAACTATCCTTCATTCATTTATTCCTAAGGAATTGGCACGAAATCCATTGCTGCAAAAGTTTATTTATCAAGTACTAAATCCATAGCTATCAGGTGCTAACTCCATAGTCACCAAGGTTCACTTAACAAGCGCTAACTCCATAGTCGCCAAGGTTTACTCAACAAGCGCTAACTCCATAGTCGCCAAGGTTTACTCAACAAGCGCTAACTCCATAGTCGCCAAGGTTTACTCAACAAGCGCTAACTCCATAATCGACAAGGTTCATCAAATAGGCACGAAGTCACATCGTCACCAAGGTTTATACAATAGGCGCTAACTCCATAGTCACCAACTATCTCATCTACCCAAGTTCTACCCAACATTTTCGTAGATATAAATACTTACACAGTTTAAATCATTTAACACTTGTATAAAACATCAATTCCACGCCCAACTCAAATAGACAAATAATACATAAACACATAGCACGTATTTCATAGCAAATACTTCATATTTATGTGTTAGAAGAAAGTAACTACACACTCACGTATATAAACAACAATATACTTAATACACTCAAACCATACTTGTATTATTATCGTGTTTATGAAAGGTAGTATACACTCACTTGATCAGAAGATGATCAGACAACACTACGGCTTGTAGAAGTAGTATATCTCCGCAGATCTGGAAGATCTTCACAAAAATTGAACTTCTCGCGGGCAGAGCTTCGGCTTGGGAATCATGCTCTTCGGGATTCTCGGGGCTTCGGATCTTGCTTCGGGACTCGGGATTGATACCGGGGCTTCGGGACACTTCGGGCACGCAAAACGATGCAAAACGGGAGAGAGAAGAGAGAAAAAGAGCAAATAAGCCGGCTGTCCTCACATCCTATTTATAGGAGGCTGGAGCCTCGGAGTACGCGGGGCGTACGCGTCCGAAACGTCACTGCATGCGTCATCCGAAGAACTCGAGTGCGAAGGTCGTCATGCTTCGCTGTACGCGGGGCGTACACTAGTACGCGGGGCGTACTTCGGATGAGTCCGATGACTCGTCTTCGGATAATACCGGGATTTAATAATTAAATTTAATTATTAATTATTTAATAAACTTCGAAAATTCATATCTTCTTCATACGAACTCCGTTTTCGACGTTCTTTATATCCACGCGTAGGTGAGACTACGCTCTACGACTTTCGTTTAGACTCCGTCGGCTAATTTTGACTTTTATTTTTATTATTTATTTTTAATAGGTCGGGACAGAAAATTTCGTTATAAATTCATAACTTCTTCGTTTGACGTCCGTTCTTGCCTAACTTTTCGTCGTTTCGCTACTAACAACGAGATCTTCGATTCTCGTTTAGATCGCTAAGGCTAAATATCACTCTAACGTAAATTCACTTTTTATGTCATTTAGCGTTGTGACGGTTCTGTCGCGAAACTTCAACAAGTCATAACTTCTTCGTTATAACTCGGATTTTGGCGTTCTTTATATGTACGGAATCCTTGTAAAATATACTACAACTTAGTTAGGATTATTCATCCTAAATAATCTTATATCAAAAAGTCATTTTTGACGCTTATCGTCTCTAAATTGACTAGCCCTGATCTACGGGCGTTACACCCGATACCCGAAAAAATAGGGCGGGTAATTTGGGTATCGGGCATTTTCGACAGGGCTATATCATACAATATCATACACTAGTAAAAAAAATTATTGATGGTGTAATCTAAGTTGATATCACGATCACAAAATAAATAGCGGCCACACACCATAAATTGAAATAGTAGTTTTAGCAATGTAATAGTGACCGTAATAAAGCACTCACGGTACTCAAGTAAGATGTTGTTCAACATGGTATTCAAACGAATGCATATCAGAAAATGTTAAAACTAATGTATCAAAATATTTAATCAATTCAAATATTTAATCTGGAATGGATGAATATTTTTTTATCGTCATTATTACATCATAAGAACTGCTACTTCAAAATGTGGTTCATGACTGTTATTTTCTTTGTGACCTAGATACCAACTTAGAATACATCATTAATAAAAAAAATTAATTTTTTTTATTAGTATATGGTATGAAATTTATTAAATCAAACGAACGGTGTAGGTATCATATTTGTATGATTTTTTATTTACTTTTTGTTCCAAAATTTAATTATTTATTGTTATTTCTGTATATTTTATTTTAATATTATATAAATAAAATCAAAATTAAAGTAAAACAAAAAAGATGTAAAACCAATGAAAGGAAACCAAAATCAAGGATATGTGTTTCCAAATTAAAGGTGTAAAAAAAAGGAGATGAAAACTAAATAAGGGATGAAATCAATTTAAGGGATCAAAATCAAAGTTTTTATGATCATGTTTCTAAAGGGTAAAATAGGAAAATACAATATTATTAAGTGGATATATGAAAAGACCAAGTGGAAATATCACCTCCCATTAGAAAAGGAGTGATGGGCCCTATGTTGAATATTGTTATGAGCGAATTGATGATCTTTAGGGTTCCTGGTCAATCTTACAAACCAAATCTAACTCTAAATCTGAGTTTGAAAAAAAAGTTCAAACCAATCACTTTCAATCAAAACAAAGAATAAATTTGTTTGTTGAATCGGTGGACTTATGGACGATTCTAAGTACTGGTGCACAAAATAACCGGTTCATGATCCGAACCGGTGTCCGAACCAAAAACCGGTTCATCTCTGAACCGGTCCAAGCTAGAACCGATCTGATGCCGAACTGAACCGGCAGTTTGAACCAATTCGTATTTCCAAACGATGAGACCGGTTTCGAACCGATTTACAATGAACCGGTTTTCAAACCAATTATGAACCAGTTTTTGGACCGTTTATGAACCGGTTTTTCGAGACGTTTGAAGATGTTTTTTTTTTTTTTTTTTTTTTTTTTTTTTTTTTTTTTTTTTATGTTTATGTTTATGTTTTTATGTTTGAAGATGTTTTATATACTTTCAATATAAATATCCAAAAAAAAATACCACGAAAATTACTCCGAAATGAGTCTAAATGCAATAGATATCCACAAACCAAATTTGATACATATTACATACATACCTAAGTGGGTTTTTTATTTCTTTTTAATATGTCAACTATAAAAAATTCTAACAATGGGCCACGCATATATAACCTATAATATCCCATAAATTAAAACAAACAATCAAAAAAAGATACAATTTCCGCCGGTTTTTTTTTTAACATGTTTGAAGAATCGGTTTAGAAACCGGTTTAAGATGATCCGGTTTGAAGTGAACCGGTTTGCACTAAACCGAACCGGTTTGTATAGGATCGGATAAATTTGATGGTGAACCGGTTTAAGGGTGAACCGATGTTGACTTTATTGACTTGAACCGAACCGGCCCGCTGAACCGAATCGGTTCGGAAAAAACCCGGTTTGTACACCTCTAATTCTAGGGATGAGCATTGAAATCGGCCCGGCCGGAACCGGTTCGGGAACCGAACTTGGTGAAAAATAGGAACCGAACAGAACCGTCGGTTCTACAGGTTCCGGTTCCTACTGGTTCTTGCCGTGTCTTCATTGTTGGAATCGGTCCTCGAGAAATAGAAACATACAGTTCCGATTCCTACCGGTTCCTGGTTTCAAAAATCCACAAGAATATCTTTCTAGTCCTGACCGATCGGTTCTGTCATCGATAAATAGCAACATACGGTTCCGGTTTTGCCGGTTCTACCGATTGTTGGGTTTTCTATTGGGTTTTTTTATCCAAGTGTATGATGATTATTGTATGCCTCTAGTACATTTAGAGAAGATTTTTTGTATTGCTCAAATATTGATGATAGTGGATTTGAAGCGGCTCTAGTAGTCCCGTGGTTTTACTCTCCTTTCTTGAGAGGTTTCCACGCTAAAATTCAGGTGTCATTATTGGTTGATTATTTATAGTTTTGTGTTGATTATATTGATCATATAACTTGCATTAGGGCTATTTTGTTGCAAGTAAAAATATCCTATTTGTTTGCATCCTAAAAGGTTCATTCAAGACGGGAATAGTTTAGTCAAACGAAGTATTATTCCGCATTGTTGTTTACCGTTGTGGCTGCGTTTTTCCCATCAGATTGGTATCAAAGCGTGGTTCTTGTTATTAGGTTACTTGTTTGAACAATGGAAGCTAATACAAATAGGATTGTAAATTTGAATGGTTCTAATTATCAAGCTTGGAGAGGCAAGATGGAAGACCTTCTTTATGTGAAGGATTATTACATGCCTGTGTTTAATACTGAAAAACCCGATGATAAAACAGATGCATAGTGGAATATTTTGCATAGAAAAGTTTGTGGGAATATTCGACAATGGGTTGATGATAATGTTTTGAACTATATTAGCGCGGAAACTCATGCTCGTACTTTGTGGAACAAGCTTGAGCAGTTGTATGCTCGGAAGACCGGGAACAATAAATTGTTCTTGATTAAACAGTTGATTGGCTTGAAGTACCATGATGGAAATCCTATTAGTGATAATTTGAATTCTTTCCAAAGAATTATTAATCAGCTTGCAGGAATGGGTATCAAGTTTGAAGATGAGTTATAAGGTTTATGGCTCCTTGGCACTTTACCAGATTCTTGGGAAATTTTTAGGACATCCTTGTCCAACTCTGCACCATATGGTATTATCACCATGGAATTGGCTAAAGGCAGTGTTTTAAATGAAGAGATGAGAATAAAGTCACAAGGTTCCTCTTCACATTCAGATGTCTTGGTCACAGAAAGCAGGGGGAGAAGTCAAAGTAGAGGTCCGAATAACAAAGGGAAGCATCGCAGTAAATCTAAAGGAAAGTTTGCTGACTATGAGTGTAATCATTGTGGTAGAAAAGGGCACACAAAACAATTCTGCGGACAATTGAAAAGGGAGAACAAGAAGGCAAATTACAACAATAAAAAGAACAACCACAAGAAAGATGATGGTGGTAATGATACTGCTGAAGTTAACACTGCTACCGAAGAGTTCTTTATTTGTTGTGAATATGATATGGTCAATCTTGCACATGATGATTCGAGTTGGGTTGTTGACAGTGGTGCTACTTGTCATGTGACATCACAAAGTGATTTTTACACATCTTACACTCCTGGTGATTTTGGGAATGTTAAGATGGGTAATAATGGGTTATCAAAGATTGTTGGAGTCGGAGATATTTGTTTGAAGTTTGAGACTGGGATGGAGTTGGTTTTACACAATGTAAAACATGTTCCAGATATTAGACTTAGTTTGATCTTTGCTGGCTTACTTGATGATGACGGTTACCATAGTACCTTTGGTGGTGGCATTTGGAAACTCACTCGTGGTTCTTTTATTGTGGCAAGAGGTGAAAGAAGCTCAAAGTTATACATGACACACCCGCAGATCTCCAAAGAATCGATCCATACACCGATACATTGTGACATGACCAATTTGTGGCATAAGAGACTTGGTCACATGAGTGAAAAGGGGATGTATTTGTTGTTGAAGAAAAATGTGTTGACCGGTGTGCATGATGTGAATTTGAAGAGATGTTCTCATTGTCTGGCAAGTAGGCAAAATAGATTTTCCTTTAAGAGTCATCCTCCTTCCAGGAAGGAGAATATACTTGATCTGGTACATTCCGATGTATGTGGTCCCATGAAGACTAGGACACTTGGGGGTTGCTTGTATTTTGTCACATTCATCGATGACTATTCAAGGAAGGTATAGGTTTATACTTTGAAGACTAAAGATCAAGTATTGAATGTGTTTAAGCAGTTTCATGCCTTGGTTGAGAGACAAACTGGGAAGAAATTGAAGTGTGTTCGGACATATAATGGCGGTGAATACATTGGTCCTTTTGATGCTTATTGTAGAGAGCAAGGTATTTGACACCAAAAGACTCCTCCAAAGACACCACAGTTGAACGGTTTAGCAAAACGGATGAATAGAACATTGGATGAAAGAGTTAGATGTTTGCTTTCACATGCAGGATTACCTGATTCTTTTTGGGGAGAAGCTTTGAATACAACGGTACATGTTATTAATCTTACTCCCTGTGTTCCTTTGTCTTTTGATGTTCCTGATAGGGTTTGGAGTGGAAAAGATGTTTCGTATCGTCATTTACGGGTCTTTGGATGCAAGGCTTTTGTGCATATTCCCAAAGATGAAAGATCAAAGCTTGAAGTGAAGACCAAGCCATGTATATTCCTTGGTTATGGCCAAGATGAATTCGGTTACAGGTTATATGATCCAGCTCTGAAGAAACTCGTAAGGAGTCGTGATGTTGTATTTGTTGAAGATCAGAGTTTAAAAGATATTGAGAAGACAAAGATAGTTCCTCAATATACTGATGATCGTGTTGATTTGGATCCTGTTCCCCCTCAACATTTTGAGCCAATTAATGAAGATGTTCAGAATGATGAACAACATGGTACTGATGACAATGATGTTCCAGAGCAGTCGGGGTTGGATGAGGATTTTCATCCAGAGTTACCAGTACCTGATATACCACCATTTGTCCCACTTAGGCGGTCTACGAGAGATCATCATCCTTCCACCCGTTATTCTGCTGATGAGTATATTTTAGTCACTGATGGGGGAGAACCTGATTGTTATGCAGAAGCTATGGAAGATGAGCATAAAAGAGAGTGGGTTGAAGCTATGCAAGATGAGATGAATTCCTTGCATGAAAACAATACCTTTGAGTTGGTGAAGTTGCCTAAAGGCAAGAGAGCTTTGAAGAACAAGTGGGTCTACAAAGTGAAGACTGAAGAGCATACCTCACGGCCTAGGTACAAGGCTAGATTGGTGGTCAAAGGGTTCAGTCAAAGAAAGGGTATTGATTTTGATGAGATTTTCTCTCCGGTCGTGAAGATGGGTTCCATTTGGGTGATTCTTGGTTTGGCTGCTAGCCTTGATCTTGAGGTTGAGCAAATGGATGTGAAGACAACTTTCCTTCACGGTGACTTGGAGAAGGAAATTTATATGAAGCAACCTGAAGGTTTTCAGGTTAAGGGCAAAGAAGACTATGTGTGTAGGCTTCATAAAAGTCTTTATGGGTTGAAGCAAGCACCAAGACAGTGGTATAAGAAATTTGAGTCAGTCATGGGTGAGCAAGGCTACCGCAAGACTACTTCAGATCACTGTGTTTTCTTCCAGAGGTTTGGTGATGATGATTTCATCATTTTGTTGCTTTATGTTGATGATATGTTGATTGTTGGCAAGAATGCGGAGAGAATTGTTCAGCTAAAGAAACAATTGAGCAAGTCTTTTGCTATGAAAGACTTGGGGCCGGAAAAACATATTCTTGGCATTCAGATTACTAGAGATAGAACTTCAAAGAAGTTGCATATGTCACAAGAGCAATACATTGAGAAGGTGCTTTGTAGATTCAACATGGATAAAGCTAAAGTGGTTAGTTCGCCCCTAACTACCAACTTTAAGCTGACTGATAGAGATTGCCCTTTTACTAAGAAGGAGATTGAAGAGATGGATAGAGTTCCATATGCATCAGCCGTTGGGATTTTGATGTATGTCATGGTGTGTACAAGGCCAGATATTGCCCATGTAGTTGATGTTGTTAGTCGGTTTCTGTCAAATCCGGGAAAGAAGCATTGAGAAGCAGTTAAGTGGATTTTCAGATATCTACGTGGTACTTCCAAATTGGGTATAACATTTGGAAATGGAGCACCTATGCTTGTTGGTTATACAGATTCTAATATGGCAGGAAACAAGGACAACATGAAATCCACTTCTGGATATTTGATGACTTTTGCAGGGGGAGCTGTGTCATGGCAGTCACGATTGCAAAAGTGTGTTGCCTTGTCCACCACTGAGGCTGAGTATATGTCAGCAACAGAAGCATGCAAAGAGTTATTTTGGCTGAAAAGATTTATGCAAGAGCTTGGATTTATGCAAAAACGCTACATGGTTCTTTGTGATAATCAAAGTGCCGTTCACCTTGCTAAGAATTCTATGTTTCACAAAAGAACAAAGCATATCGATGTGAGGTATCATTGGATTAGAGATGCACTTGAAGACAAATTGTTTGAACTTGAAAAAGTTCATACTGATGATAATGGTTCTGATATGTTGACTAAAGCTTTAGCAAGGGAGAAGTTGAAGATATGTTGCTCGATCGCCGGGATGGTGAACTCTTCCTCATAGGCCAAAAAGGGGGAGATTTGTTGGGTTTTCTATTGGGTTTTTTAGCCCATGAGGAAAGCCCACTTATTTAGCCCATGTATATATATGTGGGACATGCCCTAATTTCACTAACACACAAAAAGGTTTTCAGCCACCAAGAGAGTTAGAGAGAGTAAGAAGCAAAAGAGGGTTTTTTCTTAATTCCCGTTTTTGAAGATACACCTGCAGTGTTTGGTAATTTCCTAGAGATCCAACGGTCCGTTTCCTTTGATTTTTGGACAGCAGCTTCCTAAAACCTAGGCCTTCAGATCCAACGTTGAATTTCCGAGATCAGCTCCAGAGACTCGGGAATCGTCGCCTCTATTTGCTGCTGGAAATCAAGAACGTTTTTGGTGATATTCTTCTTTGTCTTTGCTTATTTGATTTCTTATGCTTGATGTGATTTAGTTCCAAGTATATGATGATTATTGTATGCCTCTAGTACATCTAGAGAAGATTTTTTGTATTGCTCAAATATTGGAGATAGTGGATTTGAAGCGGCTCTAGTAGTCCCGTGGTTTTACTCTCCTTTCTTGAGAGGTTTCCACGCTAAAATTCCGGTGTCGTTATTGGTTGATTACTTATAGTTTTGTGTTGATTATATTGATCATATAACTTGCATTGGGGCTGTTTTGTTGCAAGTAAAAATATTCTATTTGTTTGCATCCTAAAAGGTTCATTCAAGACGGGAATAGTTTAGTCAAACGAAGTATTATTCTGCATTGTTGTTTACCGTTGTGGCTGCGTTTTTCCCATCACCGGTTCCCGGTTCAAAAAATCCACAAGAATATCGTCCCGGTACTGGCTCGATCGGTTCTATCCGGTTCCGGTATCGGTTCCGGCCGGTTCCCCGGTCCAAATGCTCATCCACAGTCGATTCTAAGGTAAATAAGGCAATGAAACGAGTTTTGACCATAATTTGACTGTAATCATAATGTGGATTTGGATCTTAAGTTTGATTTTTTTTTACCCGCTTACGATCAATACATGTTTACCTTTTTATTAAATGGTTTGGATATGAATCATTATGAATTTCGATGCCTAAATTGAAAAAAATCTAAACTACAATGGTTAAACCGAAAAAATCTAAATTATAGTGGGTATTATAAAAAATTTCATTATTTTACTATGTCTTACTTATAAAACCATGGAGTAATTTTCACGAATGGTGCTATGGTTTAAGGGTAATATGTACATTTGATCCCTAACTCCAGTAAGGGTAATTTAGCATTTCTAAGTCGACCTAGGACCAAAGGCAAAAGAAAAATAAATCATAAGGATGGTTCGAGTTGAAAAAAAAAGAGTTAGGGACCAAATATGTATATCACTGTAAACCACAAAGACTATTCATGTAATTTACTATTAAATCACATGATTTCTCCAAATATGTGAATGGTTACCTAGTTCAATATTCACTCACTTTTTGCCAAATACATTCTCTTTTTGAAAACGGAAAATGATTCAACGGAAGCCTCTACCCAATATTTCAGAGTAGACCCCAAGTTCGAGCTCCGCAAAGCGGGCAAACCCAGCCACGGGAAAATCCCCTCACACATAGGGCATATTTGCAAGAGGCGCACAAATTGTGTTTTACCGGGTTTGAAACCCCGACCTCAAACCCACATGGAGATGTAAACTACAGATAACAATTGCACATCTTATGACTTATGGTACCTTTAAATATTTTACAAAAAATCTACCGAAAACTTTTTAGGAAACATACTACATTCTTAGCCTCATTTCAAGATATTATTCAAACATCTTATTGCCAAAGTTATAACGTTAGTCATCACATTCTTTATCTTTGTTGATATGATTGAAATGTGTTAATCTACTATATCTTGTAGCTTCACCTTCCCATCTAAGAGAGGCAATAATATGACCTATGTGCTCTCCTTTGATCAAGTCTAGGGATAGAACCCCAAAATTGTATAAGCAAGTTCTTAAATGAATATATGAGTTGTGACTTCTCGAATTTACCCCTCTCCCGCACTCTATATTTGAGTTTAAATTTAAGGGGAAAGAAATGAAATTGAAAGAAAGGAAAGGGAGGAGACCCCTACATTTCCTTTCCATCCTTTTCTTTCCTAATCGTCTCACATATGGGATGATAGATTGTAAGGGAAAATGAAACTTGAGATCGCATTTCATTATCTCTAAATATTATTAAAAGAGAACCTTAAATTCTAATCTTAAGAAATCAGGGCCATTCGTTACATTTCAATCCTTAGTTTCTAACCCTTCAATCGTTTGCTGACATCATTGCTCATAAACCTTTACACGGTTATCTTTTCTTTCCTTCGTCGTCTACCCTCTTTCTCTCTTTTTCAATTGTAACCTAATTTTACTTCAATCGTGCCAGAATCGCCATCATCTTCTTGCCTTTCTCCCCCCCTTTTTCTCTAAACCTAATCGCTTCCTTTAATCGACATCAGAAAGGGTCACCCCATCGATTCACAAATATCACAACGTCAACAACAGGAGGCCCAAGTTTCCATAGCTTTGACAGCAGCGATTAGGTCTTGATTGATGTTCATATAATTAAGAATTTGATATTGTGAAGGCTCTCTAACATGAGTTTATTATGCATGCGTAGGATTTAGTGTCAGCAATTGAAGAGAGAGTATTGAAAATTGGAAAGTCAATGTTCCAAGAATTAACAGGACTAAAAAAGCCGATATTAGATAAAGATGGTATACTCCATTGGCCTGTTCTTCTTCTTTATGCAGAGGTTATGGCTAGCGACTTCATTGAGGATTTTTGTGAGACTGATATGTTTTCACCTCACCTTGACCTCATAAGTCATATCCTTTTCCTTTCTTAGTTGCTACAATTTCACCAAATAATAAATTTAATAATTTTGTTAAGTGGAATCCTTAGCGCTTGAAAACATGTTCTCAGATAGTATTAGTGGTGCACCATTGCCATGGGATAAAGAGAATGCTTACACTCGTCATGCCATTGAGTTGTACTAAGAGGTTAGAGAATGCTTACATGTTCTCAAATAGTATTAGTTGTCCTGCGTACTATGATTTTGTTGTTTAACAATTTTTTCAACCTTTGGTTTGGTTTGGTGTGCAGGCGGGATCAGGGGTAGGTTTGTCAAACAAGGAAATTATTAGCAATTTCTTATAGGGTACAGTTGCTTCTCATCTTGAGACATTTGGTGATGATGATGAAACAGATGCAATTAAACCTTCACCTTCAGTTGGTATGTTTTTTTTATTTATTTTGACTGAAAGATATAATCACAACTGCTTTCTGTTTGGATGAACTTTTCTTTTGTAATTATTATTCAACTTTAGGGGGAGAAGGTGCTTCAAAATGGGTGAAAGTTAACAAAAAAAGAACCCTTCATTTAGTTCTCAAAGAAGACAAATTTGTTATCCCTGGGATCCGGGTTTGTCACCATCAAAAATCAACTTCTTTTTGTGTTCTTCCATATTTTATTTTTAATTTTTTTTTGTTTGGTAATGGTGGGTGTAGTGTTTTTTGCTGTTTCAAAAAGATCCAAGAGCTTCTATAAGAAATTCAAATCTAGAATTGGTACCTTCCATCCTGAACCAAGTCAAGTCACATTTGATCAAAAAAAAAATCATACCCCACCCTCCTTATAAATTAGTTTTGTATTAAAAGTATTATTTATTGTTGAATGATTGACTATCTGGAGTCGTAATTAATCTCATATCTACTATGCATTTTATTTTGAATAGTGTGTATAAACTATAAAGTTTGTCTTTTTAACCTTCATAAAGCTCCAATATCTTGATTACAGTTTGGATGAATGGATTGGAGTTGACAGATTAATGAAGTATACAGAAGAAAACATTTTAAAGCAATAAGCACTTGACAAAAAACACGGTGTTAACAAAAACTTAAAAGGAAGATCAACGCAAACTAAACCCAAAATATCAAATGGTAAGTAATTTGACTATTTTACCCCCTTCTTAACAATCTATTTTTATATGCTATGAATAACAATGATTTTTTTTGTGTTTTTTTGCATCTTTCAAATGTAAAGGTGGAAAAAGATGTGAAGAGTAGTGGTATATTACTATATTACTATAAATATATTATCTAAACTCAAATAAATAATTTATTTATACATATATTTAGAAATTTTAACTATCTATTTCTGTGTTATTTACTCGGGGGCAAAAGTGAAAAAGAGAAAGAGTGATTTAAGTATAGAGGTATGTTTATGTTCAAATTCAAACATCTCATATGAGGTGAGTATCTTCCTTTTTTTTTCCATTTTCCTCCTTTTTTAGGGTTAAATGCAAGACCTAGAAATATTTATAATTTATTTGTAGATTCATTTTCTGCTATGACAACATTGTAGTTTGAAGTAAAAGTGGTGTTTTTGCATGTATGTGACATCTGTCATAGAATGCAATCCTAATGTTGAAAACATTTCAATTATAGTGTCACACCCCCAAACCAAGGATGGCGGAAACGTCCGGGGGTGGAGGACTTCATGTACAGTATCACAACAACGTGTATAATAGTGCTCAAAGTAAATACAACCATCATAAATATAATTGAAAAAGTTACACCAAAGTATATGTTTACATGTTTCAAAATCAATTACATTATGATGACAAAAATAAATTGTTGACGGTTTAACGTCCCATCCTCAAAGCGCTGAAGTTTTCCTGTTTCACTGATTTCCTGAGAATACAAGTAGTTTTGAAAAAGTGTCAACAATTAAGTTGGTGAGTTCATAAGAGTTTTGTTTGGAGTAGAAACCGTTTTCCTTATTAAATCGATAGAGTTGATTTCCAGAAAATCCAATATTTTCTTAGTTAACTGTGAATAGAATATTCCTATATGATACATTAATGAACCCTAGAATGACCCGTAGACTTCTCCTATAATCGTCCAGCATATATAAGTTATATAAGATTTAAGTTGATAAAACGTTGAATATAATGGGTCTGCCCTAGGTCCACAACCAAACAAGGAACAGGAGATGAGGCGGGCCCACCAATTCTAAGTCAATCGAGACTAAATTCTTATACGACTCATGCATATACGCTCAGTGATTATAGTTGAAGTCTAACAACTCTAGATGAAAAATATGGTTTTAATATCATAATAACTATTTTACGTAAACCTGGTACTTTGGAATGTACCCCATTTATATGAAGACCCGGTACTTTTCCTCAAAATGTGAAATGTAAGTTTCTATGTTATGAAATAGTGCATCCTATAATTCCCTATAGCTTCCTTCTATAATTTCTTTGTGTATATAAGTTATATAAAATTAAAGTTAGATAAAACGTCGAATGTAATGGGTCTGCCCTAGGCACACAACCAAACGAGGAACAGGAAATAAGGCGGAACCACCAATTCTAAGCCAATCACGACTAGATTGTATATAACTCTAGCATATACATTTAGAAATTATAGCTGAAAACTAACAATGCGAAAGTGAATGTGGACTTAAGCCCAATAACCGGAACCAATCCTAGTGTAGTGTACGAAATAGTAATAGTGACTGTGAACATAAACTATACATATCATAGTTCATCGGATAGTGATAGTGACTAGTGAACATGAACTATGCATATTATAGTTTACCAAAAGTGGTGGTGATGGAGAATATAACCTATACATATCATAGTTCATCAAATAGTGATAGTGGTAGTGAACATGAACTATGCATATTATAGCTTATCAAAAGTGGTGGCGATGGTGAATTCCTTTCTTGTAATTAAGTTCATAGTGTAGATGAAACATAAACTATACCTATTATAGTTTATCACTTTGTTTGTAATATATATATGCCATAACTATACCGATTATAACTAGCGTGTTCGTTTGTGGGGGTATAATGGCTTAACTATACTTATTATAGTTTATCATAATTATCCATAGTGGTAATAACTCTTTTGTATGTGTAACACCTTTAATAATGTGTTTGTTATGTAAAATAACCCTAAACTATACCTATTATAGTTTATTAAATATTTGTGTGGGTAGTGAGCATAAGCCTTACTTGTCATAATTTACCAATGTTTGTATTTTAATGGATATAGCCTTGTAATATCATTTATATATTTACCATACTTGTGGAGGTAAAAATCAATTTGTTTTCTGATGTATGTCTATATAAGAATACAAAATTGTCATATATTGCAACAACACATAATCACATAATGATGAATACCTTGCTCAACATGTTACAAGGTGAAATGAAATTTATAGTGTTTTTCTGTTAATAACATTTTCTGTAACTGTTATTGGAAAATTTGTAGAAAAATCATAAAATGTCCAAATCAAGTTCTGTAACTTCTGAGAGTTTGGAAAATGAGTCTAGTTTGTTCATAATTTTTATTATAATTTTTAATGACCTCTTACTTGTGTGAAAAAGTCCATAATCACAGACTGGTCCGGATTGATATTTGAAATGATAGGCAGTTTTGTAAAAATCACCATAAATTGTAGAAAAATCGTATGGAAATGTGCAAGTAGTCATTTTAAAGATAAGAAGTGGAACTACATGCACCTAAAACAGTTTTGAAAACTAAAATGTTTAAGTTGTCCAAAACAGTCCGTGAATGGAGTTGAACTTTTCTGATGAAGGCTGTTAGAAAAGTTTAGTTATGTTCTTGGTGTTTTAACTTGTATTCCCCCCCTAAAAACTTGAGAAAACATGAAAATGTAGGGGTATGAACTCACCTTGAGTGATTTCAGAAGATGAGTGTTGAAGAAGAGAAGTGTTCAACCCAAGAACACTTGAAGGATCACTTGAAGATTCGAAGATCTAACACAATTATGATGGAGTTTGTGTAAGATATCCATGATTTGAGTAGAAAGAAGTGAAATAATCATAAGGAGAATGGATTTTGCTTACCAAATGTGGAGGAAAAACCCAAGATCAGCCCTTGAATCTCGAATTCTAGAGGGAGGAAGTGAGAGAGAAAGGAGTTTGATCTTTTTGGTGAAAAGAGAGAAAATGAGAGAAGTGAGGAGAGAGAATAAATATCTAGCTCTCAAAAATGTGGGAATAACTTGTTAGAGAGGTAAAAAGGACAAGGAAGTGACAAGGTATGGTCTGGTGGTGAATAGTGACATGGAGTGGGTATGGGAGTGGTTGCTTGTGTCATAACTTAAAGGAAAGTCAACACTCCACCTTTGTACTTCACCCACTCTTTTGGATAAGGTTTTATCTTTAAAAAAATGTGATAATTTAATAATTATGGGTCTTTATATGTTAAAATAAAGTTTTGGGTGAAAATCACGTGTTAAAACAATTAAAAACGGGCTTAAAACGCGAAATTAGTCGAAAACCGGGAGAAAAAGCCATTCCAGCGAGACCTCTCGGTCCTAGGCCGAGGTTCGGTCCTTGCTGGTGCCGAGCCGGAAGCGAAGTGTGCGAACCAGAAGAAGCGAAGGCGAGGAGTCAGTCCGAAGGCTCGGTCCGAAGGGTCAGAAGCGAACTAGTCCGAGGGAAC
The DNA here is from genome assembly GCF_051521515.1 of Lactuca serriola. Taxonomy (NCBI): domain Eukaryota; kingdom Viridiplantae; phylum Streptophyta; class Magnoliopsida; order Asterales; family Asteraceae; genus Lactuca; species Lactuca serriola. The sequence goes on from NC_136408.1 coordinate 14,322,435, forward strand.
CTAGACCCGAAATGGACCGAAGGTTCGGGTTCGGGTGAGGCATCCGAGGTTCGGGCCCGAGAGGACCTTTCGGGTTCGGTTCAGCAGCCTTCGGCTCAGAAGGGTTCGGTTCCTAAGAGGGCTTTCGGGTCCTAAGAGGACTTTCGGGTCCTAAGAGGGGTTTCGGCTCCTTAAGTCCGTTTTTCGCATAGACTTCCGTTTTTGGGCTGTTTTCGCCAAATTCGAGGGTCGGGATGCCCTGAGTGATTATAGAAAGTTGAGAGAGATTTCGAGAGAGATTTGGGAGAGATTTGTCATACTTGGAGAGATTTGGCATACTTGGAGAGATTTGGGAGAGATTTGACATTCTTGGAGAGATTTCTCATACAAAGAGATATTTGGGAGAGATTTCTCATACTTAGAGAGATTTGGGAGAGATTTGACATTCTTGGAGAGATTTCTCATACAAAGAGATATTTGGGAGAGATTTCTCATACTTAGAGAGATTTGGGAGAGATTTGACATTCTTGGAGAGATTTCTCATACAAAGAGATATTTGGGAGAGATTTCTCATACTTAGAGAGATTTGGGAGAGATTTGACATTCTTGGAGAGATTTCTCATACAAAGAGATATTTGGGAGAGATTTCTCATACTTAGAGGGATTCGGGAGAGACTCTCGACAAGAAAAGATAGAGTGAAAACGATTGAAAGAGGTTTCATTTGTGACCTTTTCGAGTGTCTGGCTTCGCAATGCAGGGTCCGTAAACCCCGTTAAGCCTTGTTTAAGGATCTTACACACTCCCGATGAGTATGCAACATTGTTTTATCGGTTTGGCTCGTCACTTACCATAGATTTGGGTTAAGGAGATCTAGATGTACGTACTTTTTGATTTATGATCTCTCCTTAGAATAGCGAGTTGTTTAGTAATTACACAATGTAAACCCTAATACACAAGGGTTAGTTGAGTTGACCGGTTTGACTTGACCGGAAGTTGACGGTTGTCACATATAGGCCACTCACTTGGTTGCCTAATAACAAGATATGATATTGCCAACCTGTACACACATAATCAATCATACCATTTGACTGTAAACTATAGATCTGTGACATGTAATGGAAAAATTGTTGGATTTGAGGCTATTAATTTTAGTACAGTTGCCACTCTCCATACCTTGGTTCAAGAGGACATAGACAGGTAATAATAATTTTAATAAGCAAGTGGGACAAAATCAGAATCCTGTGAATGGTGATTATAGCTGGTTGGATGGGTATCAGTTGCAATCATCAATGAAGGCGGGGGTACAACCAGTAAATTTTGGGACCCATTATATGAATGAATTCGTTGATACTACTTCAAGTTTTCTGTTTCCCGGGAAACAAGTTCAAGTTCATTTTGAAGGCTCAAGGCAGCAAAACTGGTTGGAAACCGCCACTCTTGGAAGCTCAGACCACCGTGAAACGCCTCTTCAACAACAGTATGTTCCCCTTCCCTGATTGAACCAACAAGGGGGCAGTCTACATGGAAAGGCAATCAGTTTGTGTGATTTCTCTAAGCAGTGCACAATATTTTTATTTTTTTGACCCTTCTACTTTCAAGTTTTTACGTTCTTTACCCTTGTATTTGTCTGAACTTTGTTCTTCTGTGTTGTGTTGTGTGAAGGTCATTCGTGATTGTTCTGATGTGACATTTGATCCTCTTCTTTATCATCATGACATGAAGTTACACACTCCAACTTAAACCAAATCAATTTTCTTAAATTTTATTTTGGAGTGTGGTGGTGCTGGCAATCTCGGCATGCTTGCAGCCAAAGAAGTGAGCATCAACTCTTACTACTATCACTTAAATTGTTAATAGGATTATATGGAAAGGGTAAATGGGTCATTTGGGTTAATATTAATATGTTTTTAAGGTTTTATCTAATTATGGTTATTATTTACAGAGACTCCATATCTGCCTAAAATCTATATAAATGTATCATTTGCTTAATAGATTGTTATTTGATAAAATCGATCATCTTTTTTTTTTTAATTTTTTTTTCGTCACTTTATATGATCAAATTATCTTTTTCTGTCTTTCACTTTTCACATGTTTTTGCTTTTTGCAGCAAATTCATATTTAAGTTTGTTTCTTGTTACTGTTTTCGTTTTCTGTAATACTTTTATTTCTTTGATTTTGTGTGTCATGATAAGGATAATGATTAAGGTGTTTGTTTTAGTATGGACCAAAAGTATGGAAAGAAAAATTAAATCCTATTTGCATCAGATTTAACAAACCTTAGAAGGAATCTGTTAGTAATTGGGAAAATTGTTAAGCAAAACTTCAACTCCTTAGCTGAAGAATACCTTTCACCTAAATGAGGTCTAACTTTCTTCCATTTTGTACTTGGGTCTTCTAATTATTCAAAATCTATTTTTTTTATATTGCATATATTCCCTCCATATGCATATAAGCAGACTTTATTTTTTACCTAATTTCAACCCAACTAATAATCAATTCCTTTATTTAATTATATACAAAATTTATTTTTACCTAATTTAAAACCTTTTAATATACATCGTTTGCATATGTTTTTACGTTATGTAGTAAGATTTTTGTTTTATGTTTTTACGTTAACATATTAAAAAATAAAACTATTTAGGAATTTATGTGTAATTTCCTGGAGTCTGAGTGCATATAGATTTTGTTGGACCTGTATCACATGTACTAAAGGATGTTAAGTAAAAATAAGTTGGCACCAATCTTAAAGCCAAATTTTATGTTCAGCAGTAATAAAAAAAATATAAATTTTATATAGTCAAATGTAAATAAGATCTGCCAATCAATGAAAAATAATACTATGATATTGTAGACGGAAATTAACATACAAAGTTTCTAGATTGATTTCATCAAAAGAAGACAACAGGGTTACTAATGTTTCTGGATGAAGCAAACAATAAATAAATTATTTATATGGTTAAATTTCTTATAATCGATTTCAAACATGCTTAAATCTCTCATAAACTTAAACTTCATTATTCAACGACCCAACAAGAAAAGAAAAAAAACAAAGAAAGCAAACAAGATTAATTTCATCAATCTAAATGTAAGCTTTCAATCCATATTTATATATGGTGGTATGCTTTGCTTCAAGACATGCTTGAATATGGTGGTACTACATATATTTACATTTGAAACATCATTATGCATATCAATTTCATACAGACCATAATATGGACAACATTGGAAAGGTTGGTATAAGACTTGTTCAAGTTTGAAACACAGAAAGTTTAATAAAATCATAAAAAGCAATCATGTTTTTCAATTTTTCCCATCTGAGTAAGACAATAAAATTGAAGGAATTTTATGAAGTTATGAAAATCAGCAACACTCTAGAATTTAGAATAAACAATAGGATTCAAAAGATATATATTGTCATAAGACTTGTTCTCAATAATAACTCAAAGTATAAAAGACTTATTACCACAAAAGTCCTAAATCGTTCTCAAAACAGAAGCAGAAAAAATGACCAAAATAAAACCACTGCACAACACAACGATGGTTGACATCATCCATTGAAAAATTTAGGCTTCGACAGATGCAATGTGGCAAATGCGGTCAATAATACGGGAGCTGCATACATGGCAAAAAATAAACATTGATCAGAGAGTATGCATGTGAATCTTATATCTTATATAATACTATATAACACAGGGCCAATTCTTTCAACTTCTTCCATGTTGAAAGATATAAAATATAGTTACATGTATCCCATTCATTATCATACCACGACACCAGTTTCACAAAGTTGTCATTCAAAGCTATTCCACCTTTAGCATCAAAGATGCTTGACCTGTTGTCACCGATAAAGTCAGTGGACACAACATCGTCTTCTGTTATTAGAAAAAAGTTGACTCATACTTCAAAAAAGACAACATTGCATTTTTCATTACACATTTCGTTGTAAACAATTGGTTTGCGAAAAATGTTCATAAAATTGCGGTTTTACGATGTAAATAGTGCGTTTTAATGATTTGATGGATTGTTTAACAAATTGATCTTATATTTCATTTTTGACCACTAATATTCGTAGTGTACCAACTGGAAAAATAATGTTGTTACATGCCCCTTTTGTATGGTTCCTACAAAAAAATAAGAATAATGTGCAACTCAAAAGAGATCATTCCTATGTCCCTCACACAATCCAGTTCCCTTATGTTTCTATCTCTCCAATTCAATAGAGATCATAACCAAATATAAAAACCTACAATAGAGAACTTTTTTCCTTAAAAAAAGCACAAGAGTTGGTTCATCAGTTTTATGAGGTTATACGTATTAACTTCATTTACATAAAGCAAATTTATTATTTTGTATATCTATTTTTGTAGACGTTCATTTTTTTAGGATGGTAATAACGAAATTTATCCATCTCCTCTAAATATACTATTGGAAAAAAAGATGACGTTCAAAATTCAAATTAAACATGACAATTTGAAGAACAAAACAAAAGGTTGTGATATCTCAAGGATCATGTCTAACAATACAATCATTGAAGAATTGGAAAAAATATTGAAAATGGATCGGGTAAAATTCTTTACCGTTAATACTACAAACAGCATACTTGTTATCAATTCAATTCGTATGTCATGAAAGATTAAATTTTAAGTTTTTCTAATATTATTATCTTATTATTTCTTTCTTTTGCAGTTATCGTTATTGACTTCTGAACTAATTATTGAAATTCTTTCACGAAAATCATTACAAACATTTGCTACCATACGTTGTACAAATAAATATTATGGAAATTTAACATACAACAACTATGTTCTTCATAACTACAACCGTAGAAATAATGTGGTTTGTGGAATTATCGTTCAACAAAAAAAACCATGGAGAAATATAGAACGTCATTTTGTTCCGTCTTCTGCTAGCAACAATCTCGACATTGATTGGCTACCACGTACTTGTACTATTTTAGCATCATCATTGTGTGGACTCCTTCTTGTTGAATCCTATGATCCAAATTAATATGTTTCAAAGATTTTATTTGTTATCAAACCAACTACAGATGCCAAATGGATACCTTTTCCGACCTCTGAATACAATGCGGCAAAGTTTGCTTTGGTATTTATCAGTTCGAACCCGTTACATTTCAAGGTCATTCGATTGTCATACACAAAGCCATCGTAAGAGTTTATATGTAGTATATTTTATGTTATTAATTTACTCTATTATTTACTTATATGTTATTTTATTTGTAGTGATATGCCCAAGGAAAAAGTTGACTACGATTACTACAACATAGAATTGTTTTCATCTACTACATGAATGGAGGGAGTTTCAAAATATCCCATTACCATCATCTGTTTATCATGTTTCTGATGAGGCAGTTACAAGTGGCGGTGTCGTATACTTATTATTATCTAATGATACCATATTGCGATTTGATATTTATTCGGAAGAACATATACTCATATTTGCACCTTCTACTATTAATGACTTCAAACCGTATGCATCGAGACTGATCAAGTTTCACGGAAAGTTGGGATATTTCCCAGTAAGTGGAGAACGTTTTTGGGCTATTTGGGTTTTCATTCACAATCGGTGGGTTAAAGTAGATGTTATTACTTACAATGAAGGTGCACATGAATGATGAGATTATAGAAACAATACCCTATATTTCTTTAAAGGAAATACGATTGAGTATGTGGTTCCGACACATCCTTCTCAACAAGTTTTTTCAATCCTTTCTGATTTTGATACAGTGACTATGCCAAGTAGATATTAGTGATTATATATATTTTAATTTGCATTCGAACATAGTTGTTTTTTTTTTGTAATGAACTATTTTAATATTTTATATTACTCTATGATTTATTAGTTTTTTTTATTTATTGTTTTAATTGTTATGAGGTTAAAATAGCTATTGTAATGTATGTTAATGAATTTAAAATAGCTTTGGTAATGTACTTTTAATTGCCATGATTCCTATGATGTAATATATGTTTACAATTCTATGTTTTTTTATACGTTCCCCCGCATTTAACGCGGGTTATAATCTAGTTCTCCTTAAAAGAAAGCTAAAAAACACGATTTTCCTCTCCGTTCCTTCATTTTCATTCCTTTAAAAAAAATTCAAGAACATGGTGTAATCCCTTTCCCTTTGTCACAAGACCACATCATCGCCAACTCCCATCTCTCTCCATGAACATCATAGTCGCCACCTCTCCATCTCCGACCACGGTCACTCTCTTTGCCCTTCTTCTTCCCTCAAACTCTCTTACGACACCTCATCATCATTAGCTCCCCTCAATCTCCATAAACATCATTGCCTTCCACCACCCCTCCTTTCCCCTCCCTTACCCGATGTTAATGTTCAGTAAACAAACATCTTTTGTAAACATCTTGTAGATCTTGATGTAAATGTTTACCATTGGGGTTTTTTTTTAAGAACCCCTATTTAGACATTTAGTGTTCATTTACTTCAATAATTCTGTGTGAAAACCTTTGAACATTTTAGTGTTTATTTACTTCAATATTGGTTCACCTTTTGCTAAATACATTCTAAAGATAACAATTGCCCATCTTATGGTATCCTTAAATATTTTACAAAACATCTTTACAATCTTCTGAAATCTTTTGGGAAACATAATACATTGTTGGCCTCATTTCAGGATTATTATTCAAACATCTTATTGCCAAAATTATAACGTTAGTCAACACCTTCTTTATTTCTATCGACGCGGTTGGAAGGTGTTGATCAACCATATCTTGTAGCTTCTTCATCTTCCCATCTGAGAGAGAGGCAATGATACCACCTGGATGTTCTCCTTTGATCACTTCTAGTGCTAGAACCCCAAAACTATACACGTCACACTTTTCAGTTACCTTCATTGTATAAGCAAGTTCTGAAAAACAAATGGAAAAATAATACATAGTGAATATATGAGTTGCGATTTCTCGAATTTATGTCTAGAAGAGAATGAAAAATTCATAACCTGGTGCAAGGTATCCAAATGTTCCAGCAAGAGCACTCTCATTGGATGAATTTGGATTCAAAATCTTGGAGGTGCCAAAATCTGATACACAAGCTTCACCCTCTAAGTCCAGCAGAATATTTTTGCTCGAGATGTCTCGATGAACTATCGGAGGTGAGCAGTCATGGTGCATATATGATAAAGCATTAGCCACCCCTTTGATTATATTCACTCTCTTGGTCCATCCCAAAGTTTGAGTAGCTTCATTCCTCAACATTTCATACAAATTACCTGCTTCCAGGTATTCATAAATCAAAAATGAATGTTTTGTATGTAAACAATACCCATATAGCTTCACAATATTCCTGTGCCTTATTTCAGTTAATGCCTTAACCTCACGTAAAAAGCTATTACGATCAACCATATCCAAAGATGAATGAATTCTCTTAACAGCAACTATCCTATTTGATGTCAACTTTGCTCTGTACACTGCTCCACATCTTCCCTTTCCAATACAATATGCTTCATTAAACTCCTGTGTTACCTTCAAGATTTCATCATATGCTTCCTTTCCGCTAAAAGTTGATATGGAAAAGAAGTCCAGGACGTGATCCTCTATGACCTTTGTTGTTGATGACAGCTTCTTTCTTCGGTAATAGAAGATCACCATTCCAATGAATATACTAAGAAGTAGAAGTGCTCCGAGAAGAGGGAGTGAAACAATAAGTGCAAGCTTTTGGCGTCTGTTCTTATCATTTTCCACTATCAAATCGTTGTCGCACTGTTGTAATCCAGTGATGTTACCACACAAACCTTTATTCCCTTGTAAACCTTCTAGAGAAGTATTCAGAAAGCCTTTGCTGTTGGGAATGGGACCTTCCAACTCATTGTAGGACACGTCAATGCTCCACAAAGCATTCATTGCTTCCATGGAGTTAGGGATATTGCCCGAGAGTTTATTGTGAGAGAGATTCAGCTTCTCTAAACTACTTAAACTTGCAATTTGTGATGGTATATTTGAAGTGAATGAATTGCGACTGAGATCAAGAACTGACAAGTGCGACAATTTCCCTAATTGTACTGGAATTTCATGTGTAAATTTGTTGTTTGACAAGTTCACATGAAAGAGATTTAAGCAATTCCCAAAAGTATAAGGGATGGGCCCTGTAAAATTATTCAAAGATAGGTCCAAGAGAGAGAGTGCACTAAGCGATCCTACTTCTGCTGGTAGTGCACCCGAAAGTCGGTTACTGGTTAAAACCAGATTCAATAAGCGATTCATCCTCACAAATTCCTTTGGGATCTCCCCAACCAAATGATTAAATGAAAGATTAAGCATTTCTATTTGAGTAGAATTACCAAGAGATGGAGGTATGCTACCACCGATATCATTTCCTCCAAGTTGCATCGTGGTCAAATTTTTGCACTTACTCCAATTGTCAGAAAGTTCCCCATAAACCTTGTTGTCATTGAGACCGATGAATCGGAGGTGAGGGTAAACACCAAATATTTCGGATATATTTCCAGTGACCTGGTTTCCATCGAACCGTACTCTAACTAGACTTGTACAGTTATACAAGCTCTTGGGCATTGTGCCTGTCAGTTTATTTTGACTTACAAGCAACAACTCTAATCTCCTTCCATTACATATATTATCTGGTAAAGAACCTGAAAATTTATTTTCTGAAAGTTCAAGCACAACAAACTTGAGATTTCCCAACTCTTGTGGAAGAGGACCAGAAAATTGGTTATTTCTAAGATACAAACTCTGTAAATTTAGGAGGTTACCAAATGACTTTGGAATGGAACCATTGAGCAGATTATAACTTACTTGCAGCCTGACGAGGGATATCATGTTTCCAAACTCTTCGGGAATTGGACCAGAAAGGTTGTTCGAATAGAGACGCAGAAGGGTAAGGGATTGAAGATGACCTAAAGAATTCGGGATTGAACCTGTGAGACTATTATCGTTAAGATTTAGCCATTGAAGCGAACTCAAACTACCTATTTCAGGAGGAATGGGGCCATGTATCCGATTGCGAAACAGATTTAATATAGTCAGATTGCTCAGATTTCCAAGAGAGTTTGGAATGGTCCCGGTTAGAGAATTGTTCTGCAAATGCAGCTCACTTAAATTTGAGAGGTTTCCTAATACATAAGGAATGGAACCAACGAGTTTGTTATCATTGAGAAATAGATAACTGAGGTTGGTCAGGTTACCTAGACAGAAAGGAATGGCACCAGTAAGAGCATTGGCATACAAAGCAAGCTCAGAAAGAAACTTCATATTGCATATCTCATGTGGGATTGAACCAATTAACTCATTTTCAAGCAAGTGAAGTGTCTCAAGATTTGCCAAGAGTCCAATTTCTGGAGGTATCATGCTGGAAAAATGATTAGAATCAAAATGAAGATAAACAAGTTTGGACAGGTTGCTGATCCCAGCTGGGATGATCCCAGAAAAATTGTTCTCGCTTAGTTCAAAATATGTAAGGTTGGGAAATGATGAAAACGTGAAGCTATTTAGAGTACCAGTTAATCCCGAGGATGAGAGGTTCAATCTGGTCACGCTTCCATCAGAATTGCACGAAACGCCATACCAAGTGCACCAAAACATAGTTGCCATTGTTTGAGCGTTTTGACTGTTAGGAAGAGGAGGTACCCATGAAGATAATACTGCATTATTGTTTTGTAGTTGCAGGCTAGCTTTCCATTTAAGAAGAGCAGCGACTTCATCAGTGGAACCGTAAGCTACAAGGGGTAAAAGGGAAATTGTAGCAAGCAGAAGCAAAAATATATCGACGATAACACTCTTCTCCTTCTCCATTAATAACCAATTCATTCTTTTTATTTATGATGTGTAAGAGAAAAGCTTCATATAGTACGTTCCAAATATATAGTTTCCAAGTTGAGTACTTTTATAGTTTAATATTCTTTGTCAAACTTCAAATCCAGGAGCCTATGAATATTCAACAATGACCCACGCGGTTTATAATGATAAAGGACTTATCTAAATAACAAACTTATGACTTATACTATTGACTCGAGTCTTTTTTTTAAATAATAATATTGGAGAAATTAGTTGCATACACACGGTAACCTAGGATTCTAAATGGTTTGAACGTGATTACAAGGTCAAGCCTCAAGTCATGATAAACCGTTTGGAGCCAAAACGGTTTTAAAGTATGACAATTTTATGTACATTAAAAAAGATAAATCATATAATAATAGAATTATATAAAATATATCAAGTTTAAAAATTTTATAACATCTAATATGAAAAAGCTAATAAAAACTGAATTGTTTCAATCCCGACCAGGAAAAAAAACTCATGCCTTGACTAAAAAAACTCGCGACATAATGTGATAAGAAGCCTTGACACGTAATTTGGACGTAACGATTAACAAACCCGCCTAAGACGCTTTCGAGATCGATAAAACCACGTCTCGCGCAAAGGCACCCCTTGGTGCACGCCATGACGCGCCTCTAAAAACCATGCCTACAAGGTTTATATATATATATATATATATATATATATATATATATATATATATATATATATATATATATATATATATATATATGGTTGAGATCAGTTGAGAACTCATAGTTTCCCGATAACCCGAAACCTAAAAGTGGAGCGTTACATCAAAACTAATTCATTCAGGGCATGATCATAATCTTATCGATTTCATTTAATGTTTATTTTTTTGTGTTATTCTACATATTAATAGAAATGTCTAAAACATTACATAATAAATCAAAATTTCGGATTTTTTTTTAAAAGTATTTTTTTTTCAGTTTTTTTTTTTAAAGTGCAGATTTTTTAATTTTTTAAAGAAAACATGAATTTTTGAAAAAGAAATTCAGTTTTTTGCAGATTTTTTTAAAAATAGTATTTTTTCAGTTTTTTTTAAAAAAAAGTGCAAATTTTTTAGTTTTTTATAGATAACATGAATTTCTGAAAAAAAAAATTGAATTTTTTTTAAAAACTGCATTTTTTTAAAATCATTTAAAAATCAATAAAAAAAACTAGAATATTTAAAAAATACTATATTTTTAACCAAAAAAATCAACATTTTTGGTACATTTATGCATATTTTTACAAATGCATATATGCATATTTCATATACTATAATATTTGTAAAAAAATCATAAGAAAACTCATTTTATTTACTAATCTATAAACACAATACAATAAGTATTTTATTCGATACAATATAAAATATAAAAAAAACAAAAAAAATACTACAAAATTTCAAAGCATTTTCATGTCTTCGTGTCAATATTTCCATATTTTCTTCAATTTATCATTTTCCACCTATTCAATATTCATCACAATTTCTTCCAAATCTTCAAGAAAAAAGAATCTGATTGATACAAAAACATTCACAAAAATACATATATGATTTACATGTGAATCACATGTAATTCATATGTGATTTAAATGTGAATCACATGTAATTCATATGTGAATTACATGTGAATGTGATTCAGATGTGAATTACATGTGAATCACATGTAATTCAGATGTGAATTACATGTGAATCACATGTAATTCATATGTGAATCACAAGTGAATCACCAAGTTAGTATGTGAAAAAATATGTACATGTATAGATACCTAGTTAAAAGGGGTATATCATCGTCCCTCATATGAATCTGATTATTAATTTCATCAATTTGGAATTTTTAATATCATGGATAATAAATAAGGATAATAATAATAATGCATACTTGTGATCCAGTGAAGATTGCAAGCTCCTTTTCTACTAACTGTGTTGTAGTCATGGGATTGTCTGAGAGCTCTGTGAACAGTTTTTTACCTGATCCACAACATCTTCATGTTTAACAGCTCCTGAGGCAGAAATTACCTAAAAAGATTCATGATTCGTCATACAAAAATTATATGTCACTTTGAAGTACTATGGAGTTTCTGCCCCTGAAGGTTCAATTGCTCAGGTTTGTTAACATTTCTTTTGGCTCCATTTACATTTTTATTTACATCTGATTCACCAGCTGGATTCTGCTTTGAATTTTCTTCTATTTGCAGAGTGTCTGCAATAAGCAGAAGGAAAATGCATTGGGTGCTAGTTTTGTGTATTTACCTGCTGGAGAGAACCTAGAGTGGAGGGCTTATTTGCCATAAATTTGAAATTAATGTGTCACATCGACTTACTACATGAAGTAAGCAACCATTTTTTTCAATTGATTTGCCATAAATTTTACCTGAATTTGACTATTTGTACATGCGCATATATTCATTCAGGCCTTATTTGATTAGATAAAAATGACACAAGATAAAATTAGAAATATGATACAAATAGATTAGGCCAACTTTAAGAATATAAAAGTTAAAATATGATATAAACTTGAGTTTAGTGTTTACTATTTTATATCTTGATAAAAAAACACCAACATTATTAGAGTGATATTAATTATCTGTATCCTGTATCTAGTCAATGAAGTTGCTGAAATTCTTACTGAGTGGCTACCATTACTTAATCTTCGACCAAAACCAGAGAAAAAAATTGACACGATAATTAGAGATGAATTGTTCAATAGTTCACTGGGGCATTTTGTCAAACACCTAATAGGCAATACAACTCGTCGCTTCAAATAAACTCAAACTATAACATATTAGCAAGCAAAAAACACACCTTAAACTGTAATTAACTCCAAATTATAATGTGAAATAAGTCCTATGATTAAGAAAAAAAATTAGTCTTCAATGATTGAACAAAATTTCACCTGGTATACTTAATGATGAACTCAACATGGATGCATTGATGGTGACAAACAAGCTGAGACGGAAGCTTTAAATCAAAGCAATGTCGCTTGAAATCAAACATGTATAGACAAAGCAACGTGTGTTGATATTGCAGAAAGACACTAGAGATCTCATTTTGAAATACAGAAACATGAGCAATACCTTCATAGCTGGCAATGGCTATTTCAGAATAGATTAGATCTGTTAACCCGCGTAATGGTGTCAATTTGTTGATTCATCGATTATCTACAGACGATTTAGAAATTAGGTATCATGGATTGGAAGTCAACTCAAATCAGAACCTGTAAAAATCTCGATTATCAAGTTGAGATGATGAATTTCTGATTTCAGTAAAGAATAATAGTGGATCGTGGATTATTCATCGATGATTTGGAGATGAATGACATTGGATTTGTAGTAGTTTGCAGAGGTATAGGTGGTCGATCAATCGAGGAAGGACGAACAGGGAAGAGATACGGTGAAGAGATGACGTGAAAGAGGAGAAAGAGAGAGAGAGAGAGAGAGAGAGAGAGAGAGAGAGAGAGAGTGTGTGTGTGAGAGAGAGAGAGAGACGTAAATGAGAGATTTAATCAGGGAATTAAAATAATTCATAAAATGACCTTGATTCATTTCAATTTCTTTACCCCCGTGTCTTATTTTCTCTAACTATTTACAAAAATGCCATAGATCATCTTGACCCTCTTTTATTTTGATCTAACGGTCTTTGTTTGGTTCTCGGGTTCTCGGGAAACTATAGGTTCTCAAATGATCCTTCCTCTCTCTCTCTCTCTCTCTCTCTCTCTATATATATATATATATATATATATATATATATATATATATATATATATATATATATATATATATATCTGTTGACATTTATATTTACATATAAATAATATATTTCGCCATTCTGCTGGTACGCGTGAGGGTTTTACGACAAAAAGAAATATGTGGTGTAGAATTGTTCTCGTGTTCTCACTTAAATAAGTGTTCTCATTTGAACCTCTTTCTCTCTCTCTCTCTCTCTCTCTATATATATATATATATATATATATATATATATATATATATATATATATATATAGGGTTAGGTTATTTTGTTTTCACTATCTATTGTGTGCATGTATGATTGATTCTGGACCAATCATTTTAGTTATTTTAAGAAACTAATTAATGCATATTACATGTTGAACATATAATGGATATTAATTATATCTTCAGCATTTAATATGCATTAATTACTTTCTTAAAATAACTAAAATGATTGGTCCAGAATCAGTCATACATGCACACAATAGATAGTGAAAACATTTGAACCTAACTCTTTCTCTTTCTCTCTCTCTCTCTCTCTATATATATATATATATATCTATATATATATATATATATATATATATAGATATACACATATATATAGGCTCAAATGAGAACAATTATTTAAGTGAGAACGCGAGAACAATTCTACACCACATATATCTTTTTGTCGTAAAACCCTCATGCGTACCAGTACAATGGCGAAATATATTATTTATATGTAAATATAAATGTCAACATATAATCGCATTTACCAACTCCACCACTGTCATAACCACCGTTACCCTTGTCACGACCACCACCTCCGCCGCCAACTATCATATTCATATATGAATAATCACTTAAGAATAGACATACTTATTCATATACGAATATACTTATATATTCATATGTGAATATAAATGTAAGTATATTCTTGCGTTTACCACCCCTGCCACCGCAGCCACAACCATCGTAACCACCACTACAACAACCACCGATACCCTTGCCACTGCTACCACCTCCGCCACCAACCGCCATACTCATATATGAATAATCACTTGAGAATAGACACTTACTTATTCAACTATGAACAAGTATATATTAATTCATATATGAATGTTCGTCATCGTCACCAACACCTCCCATACCGCCAATGTCACCATCACCGCCATTGCCACCACCACCACTTCCGACACCAACCTCCATGTTCATATATGATCAATCACGTGTGAATAAACACAAACTTATTCATATATGAACATACTTATAGTAGGTGATATTTCGCGCGTTGCGCAGTTATAATTAAAATATTGATAAATATATGTTATTAAAACAAATATATACTTGTTAGTAAATTAAATTAATAATTATTAAATTAATTTTTTATATAATATTCCAAGTATTTTAAATAAATGGTAAGCATTATAAAAAATAAGTGTACAAAATTACTTTCCTAATGGATTTATGAGTATCAAATAATAGATCTCATATTATTTTATTTAAAATCGCATCATCTCAATAGCCGCTGCATATGAAAATAAAAATAAACTCAATTTAGATAGACATATTTTATTTTTAATGAATTTTAATACTATCTTTTGATACATGTTTTATATTTAAGATTTTATTTAAACTTTTAATATTTTAAATTTATTTTGGACTATCTATTTTGAGGAAAATATTATTATTATAAAAATTAAATTTTAACTATTTTTTTTTAATTTGACATTTTGATTTAGATCTTCCATTTAAACTTTTTAACTATTTATAAAAATAGGTTTTGAATATATATAAAAGAAAAAAAAACATCATAAATGGTCCCTATGGTTTCCCAAAATCTGAAGTTTAGTCCCTGTGGTTTTAAAAACCTCATTGATGGTCCCTGTGTTTTCAAAACTTTTGACGATTGGTCCTTATTGCTAACTCCGTTAAGGTTTTTCCGTTAATTAAAGGGCATTTTCGTCATTTCACTACCATAGGGACCATTTATGATGTTTTTTTTTAAAAGAAAAATTAAATATAATTATTTAATATATAAACTCTCTCTCTCTCTCTCTGTCTCTCTCTCTCTCTCTCTCTCTCTCCAAGAATGAAATCAAATAAAAAAACTGCTCTATCAAAACACAGAAACACACTTTAAAAAATATGGAAACACACCATCGTTCATGCTTGGTTCTATTCTTCACCCAAAATCTAAATCATCAATAATGAAAGGGAAAGAAAAATCTAAAGAAAATCAGAGCAAAAACCGTTCGATTTCTGGATTTCTGGATCTATATGGGGAGATGAAGTTCATAGGAGTCACCACCACCGTATTCATCTTTTATCCTTAGATGAAAGTTGGAGCAGAAACCGTTCCACAGTCCCATTCACCGGCCTTCACTATCACTCATCGATACTTTCCAGGTTCAGATCAACAGTTGAGAAACGGAGAAGAAGATGATGAAGGTTCCGATTTCCATTTATTTCCATGGATCTGGTTTTACAATCCTAACACCACCAAAGGTTCCATGTCCTTCCCTCTTTCATCTATGTTAATTTGCTCAACTCTATGTCTCTGATCTTTGTTAACCTAGTTCTTTTAATGTATTTCAGATGGGTGATTCGATTTGGTTAATGTATTTCTGGTTTGTGGCTATATTTGGTTTGATTTTCAGACCCTCGAACTAAAATCTTTAAGGAAAATTTGGCGTTAAGCTTTTGGCTGGGAGGTGAAAGTCGACAAGAGAGAGAGAGAGAGAGTTAATCTGTTATAATTCATATCAGTGGCCAACATTCTATGGTTGAGATTTCATTGACTGAGATTGTAACAACGGAAATTTTAAAACAAAATTTTCATCTCTAAAAATGTATTTTCATCCAAAACAAGGCATAAATATCCAACGTATCATGTCATAATACAATCATATAAATCCCAAGATCATAAATCATCCATCAGTGTGTACAGATCATGCTGGCACCTTCCCACGGTCCTCGCTAGTACCTGAAACACATACGCAACAACTGTAAGCATAAATGCTTAGTGAGTTCCCCAAAATACAACTTACGCACCTACGCCTTTCCAGGCCCTGACCTTCCGGTCCATGTGTCTCAGGGGACTTCCGTCCCTGCTGGGTAAACCTTCCGGTCCTACCCATGTCCACCTTACGGTCCACATACAACGCCTTACGGCCCATATCAAGCGTATCATACATAGCACATATAACAATTAACTTATCACACATAACACATATGTCTCATACCATATCCGACCTTCCGGTCACACAGTCAAAACCCTTCCGGGTATAGTATAGTGAGAAGACTCACCTCGTGAATATCGATAGCTAGCAAATCCTGGAATCACACGTGCTCGATCCTCCGAGCTACAATCTCCCTATATCATCATACGTCTCTTATTAACATTTTTACCACTAAGGTTGACTACCCTTTTTAAGTCAACACTAGTCAACTCTTGGTCAACGGTCAACGGTCAACTTTGACCGGACTCGGCGAGTCTAGACGTTTTCACCAATCTCTCTAGGATTCCCTTTTGACACGTCGAGTACTCCCCCTGACTCGACGAGTTCCACCTGGAAGAATTGCGGGGCCACCCCGACTCAACTCGCCGAGTCTCAAGAACAACTCGGCGAGTCCCAGTTCAACTCAGACCACCTGTCAACCCTCTCTGACTCGCCCTGACTCACTGAGTCAACCGATGACTCGACTGGACCACTCACTGGGCGATCTGAGGGAAATCTTCAAGCTACTCGCCGAGTCTGATCGTCGGACTCGGCGAGT
This sequence comes from Lactuca serriola, assembly GCF_051521515.1. Taxonomy (NCBI): domain Eukaryota; kingdom Viridiplantae; phylum Streptophyta; class Magnoliopsida; order Asterales; family Asteraceae; genus Lactuca; species Lactuca serriola. Next base: position 14,339,716 of record NC_136408.1, read on the forward strand.
CCATGCCATGCAATCACTCAAACTTGCTTCTAAGGTCAGATCTGCGCCAACAATTCATAGATCTGGCCTTCCTAGACTGATTCAACACGTAAAGTCCTTATCTTGGTGTTCATAACACACCCCATGGCTCATAAATGGCATTTTGACCTAAGGCATAAGGATTCCAATCCAAAACCTCCACTGATTCACAAAAAGCTTGGGCAAAGGGACACTATGGACCTCCAAGGGTCCAAATCTATGGTCTAAATCGCTTAAGGGACCAAGGGAGCACTAGATCTAGCCACAAAAGGGCTCAACAAGCCCTAAGTCAATGAAAACATCAACATAGCAGAGAATAGCTCGAAGATATTACCTCAAATGTGATGTTCTGGACCCCAAACCCTCAGGAAGTGGCTCCTCTTGCCTTTCCTTAGCTGATCCTCCCTTTCCCTTGCAAGATGACACCTCCAAGATCAATAATGGCCTCCTTCTATGCTCCAAACGATCACACTCGATTAGGGTTTCACTCAAGGGACTGGTGAGCACAAATGACGGCCATAAGGCCCTTTAAATAGGTCCTAAGCCCGAGAAATTAGGGTTTCATTAAACAGCGCGGACTCGCCGAGTCCATACCTTGGACTCGCCGAGTCTAGGCGCGAACCCGCATCCAGACCCGCGATCTTACTCGGCGAGTCTAAGCTCCAACTCGCCGAGTCCCCTCCCAAAACACCAAAAACAAAAACATAAAAGATACCTGGAAATCTGGGCTGTTACAACTCTCCCCTACTAGAACTAGACTTCGCCCTCGAAGTCTCGCTCTGAAAATAGCTCTGGATGCTGCTCACGCATCTCATGCTCCGGCTCCCAGGTCATCTCCGATCCCTTCCGATGTTGCCACTGAACCAACACCAGAGGTACCTCCTTGTTCCTCAGAACCTTGATCTTCCGATCTCTGATGGCCACTGGTCTCTCGGCATAATTCAGGCTCGCATCCACCTGAATATCCTCTAATGGAACCACTGCCGACTCATCGGCTATACACTTCCTCAATTGCGACACATGAAAAGTGTCGTGAATCTGCCCCAACTCTGCTGGCAACTCCAAACGATAGGCTACCCGGCCTACCCTCGCAATCACACGAAATGGTCCAATATACCGGGGCCCCAACTTGCCCCTCTTCCTGAATCGGATCACTCCTTTCCAAGGAGAGACCTTTAGGAGAACGAGATCGCCGACCTGAAACTCAAGCTCGGATCGACGTCTGTCCGCATAACTCTTCTTTCGGCTTTGGGCGGTCAACAACCTCTGTCTGACCTGCTGAATCTGCTCTGTCATCTGAAGCACGATCTCTGTACTGCCCATCACTTTCTGCCCAACCTCTCCCCAACAAATGGGGGTCCGACACCTCCTCCCGTACAACAGCTCAAAGGGCGGCATACCAATGCTCGAATGATGGCTGTTGTTGTAGGAAAACTCTGCCAAGGGTAAATACGCATCCCAGCTACCCCCAAAATCCAACACACATGCTCGGAGCATGTCCTCAAGCGTCTGAATCGTCCGCTCACTCTGACCGTCTGTCTGGGGATGATATGCAGTACTAAAATGCAGTCTAGTACCCAATTCCTCATGAAATTTCTTCCAGAATCTGGAAGTGAAACGCACATCACGGTCCGAAACAATCGAGATCGGCACCCCATGCCGAGATACCACTTCCCTCACATACACCTCTGCCAACTTTTCCGCTGAAGAACTCTCACTAGTGGCAAGGAAGTGAGCGCTCTTCATCAACCTGTCCACAATCACCCAAATTGCATCAACTCCTCTGGCAGTCCTCGGCAATTTGGTGATGAAATGCATGGTGATTTGTTCCCACTTCCACTCGGGAACCTCTAATGGCTGCAACTTGCCATGAATACTCTTTCCCTCTTCATACAGGGCCACCAATACTCTTTCCTCAAATCCAAATACATCTTCATAGCCCCCAGATGGATCGAAAATTTCGACCGATGAGCCTCTTCCATCAAAGTAATATGCGTACCACCCACAAACGGTACCCAAATCCGACCCTGAAAAGTCATAAGCCCTCGCCCATCCGTAACGAACTCCGAAACTAACCCAACGACTCGCTCCTTCTTCTGCATCTCCGATTGCAAAGCCTTGGCCTGTGCCCCACGAATGGCATCCAGTACCGGAGCTATCACGGTCAATCTCAAACATATATCCCGCAGTGGAGTGCTCTCCGCCCTGCGGCTCAACGCATCGGCTACCACATTAGCCTTGCCTGGGTGGTACAGGATCTCACAATCATAATCCTTGACCACATCCAACCACCTCCTCTGCTGCATATTTAGGTTGGGTTGATCCATCAAGTACCTCAGACTCTTATGGTCCGTGTATATCGTACAACGATCCCCATACAAGTAGTGACGCCAAATCTTGAGGGCGAACACTACTGCCCCCAACTCTAGATCATGAGTGGGATATCTCGTCTCATGAGGCTTCAGCTGTCTCGATGCATATGCTATCACATGCCCCCTCTACATCAGTACCGCTCCCAGCCCTAAAATCGATGCATCACAATATACTACAAAATCCTCCATCCCTTCCTGGAGAGCTAATACCGGGGCTTCGCACAACCTTTGGCGAAGTGCCTCAAAGGAGGTCTGCTGCTCGGGACCCCATGAAAAAGCAACACCCTTCCGGGTCAATCTGGTGAGTGGCATTGCGATCTTGGAGAAATCCTTGATAAATCTCTGATAATACCCTGCCAACCCAAGGAAACTCCTGATCTCAGAGGGTGACTTCGGCACCTCCCAATTCATTACCGCCTCAACCTTGGCCGAATCGACCAGTATCCCTTCCTGGTTAACAAGATGTCCTAAGAACTGGACCTCCCGTAACCAGAAATCACACTTGGAGAACTTTGCATAAAGCTTCTCCGATCTCAGGACCTCAAGGACCTCCCTCAAATGCTCCTCATGCTGCTCTCTAGATCTCGAATATACCAGAATATCATTGATAAATACAATCACCGATCGATCCAACATCGGCCTACATACTCTGTTCATGAGATCCATGAACACTGCCGGGGCATTGGTGAGCCCAAAAGGCATCACCACAAACTCATAATGTCCATAACGCGTCCTGAACGCTGTCTTATGGACGTCCTCATCCCGCACTCTCACCTGATGATATCCAGACCTCAAATCGATCTTGGAGAACCAAGATGCTCCCTGCAACTGATCGAACAAATCGTCGATCCTCGGTAATGGGTAACGGTTCTTGAACATCAGCTTGTTCAACTCCCGGTAATCAATGCACATCCGGTGTGAACCATCCTTCTTCCTGAAGAACAAAATAGGTGCTCCCCACGGCGAGCTGCTCGGCCTAATAAATCCCTTCCCCAGCAGCTCCTGAAGCTGCGAGGATAACTCTTGCATCTCTGGAGGTGCAAGACGATAAGGCGCCTTAGCGATAGGCGCGGCCCCCGGGACCAAGTCGATACTGAACTCCACTTGCCTCACAGGAGGCACACCCGGCAACTCGTCGGGAAAGACATCAGGAAACTCACGCACCACCGGAACCTCCTCAACTGAACTCGGCCCCTCGGAAGTCACTCGCGTATCCATCACATACGCCACAAAACCCATACAGCTCTGCTGTAGACACTGCGTCGCCCTAGCGGCCAAACAAAAAGCTGATCCCGAACGTGTACCCTCGCCGTACACCGAAAGAACTCCCCCACTAGGGTCTCGTATAGTCACCAACTGACGCTCGCAGTCGATAACCGCGCCGAATCTGCTCAACCAGTCCATGCCCACAATGACACAGACATCACCCATCGTAATAGGAACCAGATCAATCGGAAACTCAACCCCGAAAATCTCTAACACACATCCACGGAGAACCTCCGTGGCACAAATCACTCTCTCGTCAGCTATAGAAACTCTCAGAGGCCGACTCAACGGCTTACGGCTAACACTGATATGCTGACTAAAGGCCATAGATACAAAAGACCGACTCGCACCCGAGTCGAATAACACTAAACCAGGTACAGAGTTCACAAGGAAAGTACCTACACATAACATAACATAAGCATAATATCTCAACATCAAAATAAATACATGAAATAAAGCATACCTGCCACAACATCAGGCGCAGCACGGACCTCCTCCGCAGTCAACTGGAAAGCTCTCCCACGAGCCCTCGGGGCCTCGGCCTTCACTGGTCGAATCTCAATAGCCCTGGCAGCAGGTGCAGATCCCTGATGAAGCTGAGGGCATTCGGCCTTCCGATGGCCAGTCTGGTTTCAATGAAAGCAAACCATAAACCCCTTGGGGCAATCCCTAGCGATGTGCCCCTCCTTGCCACACTTGTAGCAAGCACCTGCTCGACATGTCCCCTCGTGACCCTTGCCGCACTTTCCGCAAGTGCGGCCCTTCGGACCTCCAGTCCTAGAATCGGCGGACTTAGTCCGCTTGGCTGCCGGCTGAGACTGAGTCGGCCACCGATCCACCCGTTGAGACTCGGCCTCCTCCCTGGCCTGGGTCTCCAACTCGATCTCGCGCTTCCTGGCATTTGCCTGAAGCTCAACAAAGGTATGATATGTTGAGTTCGACACGAACTCCCGGATATCCCTCCTCAACACACCCAAATACCGGCTCATCCGAGCCTGCTCTGTGGACACCTGCTCGGGGCAGAACATCGCCCTCTCATGAAACTTCCGCGTGATCACCGTAACCGAATCAGTACCCTGCTTGAGGGTCAAGAACTCCTGAACCAACCGTTCCCCCTCCACCGGGGGAACGTACTCGTCTCTGAACATGGAGGTAAACCTCTCCCACGTCACAGCTGAAATCTCTGCCAAAGTGAAGTTCGCCGTCACGAACTTCCACCAATCCTTCGCTCCCAGACGGAGCTGGTTCAAGGCGAACCGTACTCTCAGATGCTCCGGACATGAACAAGTGTAGAAGCATCCCTCGATATCAGCAATCCATCTCATCGCAGCGATCGGATCCTGCGTCCCGTCAAACTCAGGTGGCTGCGTGCTGCTGAACTCCCGAAACAGCAGCGAGTCACCTCCCTGAGGTCTGGCAGCGGCCACAGCTGCGGTAGCTGCAGTGGCTGCAGCCTCAGTCAACGCGGCGTACCCCTCATCAAAGGTCTCCATCAAAGTGGTCTTAATAGACCCAAACATCTCTGGAATCTCAGCCCGGATCGCTGCAGCCACCTCCTCATGAATCATCTGACGAATCTCCTCGTCACTCACACAGCTCGTACTCGGTCTGTGGCGTGGTCCAATCATGATGCCTCGGAAATACAACATAGAACTATCAGAGGCTCTATCGAGCATAATCGCACTCGATAACGCAACCCTACTCAGTCTCCGATACCCAGGGATTCTTACTTGGGTCGCCCACTGACCCGGTGTCTTCGGTAGTACGGGCCCAATACTACCGACCACACCGCATCAGCATTCATCCCAAGTCTTCCTCCCCAAACCCCGGATCCTGAGTACTCTACTCTTGTTATGCACTAACCACCCGCTTGCTCACAAAGCATCTCATAGCAATAGACTTCCCTAGACTAAGGCATCATAATTCAGGCCACTCTAGTCCTATCATGAATACCTAGTCTTCTAGCATGCATAACAATTCATATCATATCATATCTCTTAACACATCATTGTAAGGGTATTTTGGGGATCTTTACCGTTCGGGCGCTGGCTGATTGTACACACTACTTCATTTTTTTGTCACCACAAAATCCTTTATAAAAATTTTATGCCTTTGTTTTTAAAAGTTTTCCTCAAATCCTCGGTTTGAGTTCAGTTACGCCCGAAGGTGTACCCGAATCCCTCAAACCAAGGCTCTGATACCAAATTGTAACAACGGAAATTTTAAAACAAATTTTTCATCTCTAAAAATGTATTTTCATCCAAAACAAGGCATAAATATCCAACGTATCATGTCATAATACAATCATATAAATCCCAAGATCATAAATCATCCATCAGTGTGTACAGATCACGGCGGCGCCTTCCCACGGTCCTCGCTAGTACCTGAAACACATACGCAACAACTGTAAGCATAAATGCTTAGTGAGTTCCCCAAAATACAACTTACGCACCTACGCCTTTCCAGGCCCTGACCTTCCGGTCCATGTGTCTCAGGGGACTTCCATCCCTGCTGGGTAAACCTTCTGGTCCTACCCACGTCAACCTTACGGTCCACATACAACGCCTTCCGGCCCATAACATAATGCCTTCCGGCCCATATCAAGCGTATCATACATAGCACATATAACAATTAACTTATCACACATAGCACATATGTCTCATACCATATCCGACCTTCCGGTCACACAGTCAAAACCCTTCCGGGTATAGTATAGTGAGAAGACTCACCTCGTGAATATCGATAGCTAGCAAATCCTGGAATCACACGTGCTCGATCCTCCGAGCTACAATCTCCCTATATCATCATACGTCTCTTATTAACATTTTTACCACTAAGGTTGACTACCCTTTTTAAGTCAACACTAGTCAACTCTTGGTCAACGGTCAATGGTTAACTTTGACCGGACTCGGCGAGTGCACTAGGGCAACTCGGCGAGTCTAGACGTTTTCACCAATCTCTCTAGGATTCCCTTTTGACACGTCGAGTACTCCCCCTGACTCGACAAGTTCCACCTGGAAGAATTGCGGGGCCACCCCGACTCAACTTGCCGAGTCTCAAGAACAACTCGGCGAGTCCCAGTTCAACTCAGACCACCTGTCAACCCTCTTTGACTCGCCCTGACTCACTGAGTCAACCTATGACTCGACTGGACCACTCACTGGGCGATCTGAGGGCAATCTTCAAGCTACTCGCCGAGTCTGATCGTCGGACTCGGCGAGTCCATGCCATGCAATCACTCAAACTTGCTTCTAAGGTCAGATCTGCTCCAACAATTCATAGATCTGGCCTTCCTAGACCGATTCAACACGTAAAGTCCTTATCTTGGTGTTCATAACACACCCCATGGCTCATAAATGGCATTTTGACCTAAGGCATAAGAATTCCAATCCAAAACCTCCACTGATTCACAAAAAGCTTGGGCAAAGGGACACTCTGGACCTCCAAGGGTCCAGATCTATGGTCTAAATCGCTTAAGGGACCAAGGGAGCACTAGATCTAGCCACAAAAGGGCTCAACAAGTCCTAAGTCAATGAAAACATCAACATAGCAGAGAATAGCTCGAAGATATTACCTCAAATGTGATGTTCTGGACCCCAAACCCTCAGGAAGTGGCTCCTCTTGCCTTTCCTTAGCTGATCCTCCCTTTCCCTTGCAAGATGACACCTCCAAGATCAATAATGGCCTCCTTCTATGCTCCAAACGCTCACACTCGATTAGGGTTTCACTCAAGGGACTGGTGAGCACAAATGACGGCCATAAGGCCCTTTAAATAGGTCCCAAGCCCGAGAAATTAGGGTTTCATTAAACAACACGGACTCGCCGAGTCCATACCTTGGACTCGCCGAGTCCAAGTGCGAACCCGCGTCCAGACCCGCGATCCTACTCGGCGAGTCTGAGCTCCAACTCGCCGAGTCCCCTCCCAAAACACCAAAAACAAAAACATAAAAGATACCTGGAAATCCGGGCTGTATAATCTCAACCGTTTGAATGACTTCTACCCGCGAGTTACTCATGAATAAAATTAAATATAATATATGGTTTAATGGTGTTTATAGTTGTTGTTATTGTTAATTAATTTCTATCATTATAATTCTTTAAAACATCAAACATTATTTTTTGATTTTAACAGAAACAATATAATCATTTATATAGAGTTATTATTAACTATTGTTATTGTAAGTTATTTTAAACTACTTATTTGAAAACTTTTAACGATTATACAAATATTTTTAAGAAATATTTTAGTTAAATTGAGATTATAATTTAGTTTTTTCATTTAGCACTACAATTTATCACTTTTAACTATTCACAAAATATTCATTGAGTTTTTTTAAGTGAAACTGGAATTTATATTTAAGTTGACACTATAGTGTTATATTTAAATTAACAATTTAAGTATTTTGTCCTAACTGTTCAAAAGTTGTAGCTTTAAATTGATAATGGTTTACATACAACAACATATTAAATCTAATAAATTAAGTATAATATGTTAAAAGTTAAAGACATAACTTTATAAGTAGAAGTAAAAATATTATTTTAATATTGAAATTTAGTTTATTTAAGATTACACTTTAGGTTTGATATTTATTTAACCTTATTAACCAAATTATAATCATTATTAGAAAGACACTACAATTTATCACTTTTAACTATTTATAATTTTTTTTGGATTGTTTAAGTTAAACTAAAACTTATATTTAAGTTGATCATGTAATGTTATATTTAAATTTATAATTTAAGTATCTTACACACATTGTTAAAAAAATTGTAGCTTTAAAATGATAATGGTTTACATCCAACAATATATTAAAACTAATAAATTAAGTATAATATGTTAAAAGTTAAAAAACATAACTTTATAAGTAGAAGTAAAGATATTCTTTTAATATTGAAATTTAGTTTATATATGATTACACTTTAGGTTTGATATTTATTTAATCTTATTAACCAACTTATAATCATTATTAGAAAGAAATTGAAAAGTTATGAGAGTTTCAAATGAATGTGGTGAAAAGAAAAATGCTTCTTATATATATATATATATATATATATATATATACACACACACACACACTAGTCGTTTACCTACGCCAAGCGTTGGGTGCGGATTGTGTATAATATTAAAACAATTATCAAAAATAGTTATGTTAGCAAATACAGAATCGGTAAGAAAAAAACGGAAGATTTATGATTGTTTATAAATGTATATGAACACATGATTGATGAATCGTTTTCCAAAGAGTAGTGTCCTACGTTTATTAGTTGTATTGTCGGATGGTGTACTCTTTTTCCTTATCTTAGAACAGTCTACACACACACACTACTACTCTACTCCTAAATTTACATTTTTCTACTTCAACCCCTAACATATTGTTGAAGTTCAACTATCCGTTAACTTAAGATACCGTTAAGACAAAGACCCTTCGAGGGGGAGGGGGATTGCAGCTGGCTCACGATCGTTTAAGTGTTTTACGAAATAATAGCCTCAAAAACACTATGGGACGGAATAATGGCCTCAAACAATAAGACAAAGCGGCGATTAATTTTAGTGGGCGCTAGATAGTTCCTTTTGACCTTTTGGCAGATGAAATAATGGCCTCAAACCTCTATCTCAAAACTAAATGCATCATTTCTAACTTTTTTCTTTTCTTTCAAACTTTGTTAATTTTCTAAAATTGCATTATATAAAAGCTCATTTTTATTTATTATTTCATATATAAAAACCGTTCCGTCTATAATTTATTATTTCATTGTATAAAAACGATTGCAACAGATGACCAATATTTCGGTGAACATTTTCCGACAGTGATTGCTTTTCTTTCGATTGACAGTTTCTGATTAAAAACAAAAATGTTGCAACATAGGTTTTTAAAAGAAACTCACAAAAGACTATATATACCAAATTGCCCATCATTTGATCCCAAGCGATCATCACCGTGAAGCATAATTTTATTATTTTGAATGCTAAAAAAATTATTTTCTATGTCTATACATAAAATTAATATGATATAAGTACAAAGGATTAAAACAAAAGAAAAAAACTAAAGGCTAAATATAAAAAACCATAATATATTTTTAGTTTGTCATCAACTCATTATGTTTCTCAAGTCTTTGTACTTTTTACCTCTTATAGTTATACATTTATATATATTTTTTTATTATCCCAGGAAATGTATAAATGGATACAGTATAATGGGATAACATCCTATAAACTGGGGAATGAACTTATAAGCTATAAGATCATTGTTTTAAACCTGGAAATGGAAAAAAAGAAAACACTTGATAATTACAACAATCCCATATGCTTATAAATATAATCATAACATATTGGATATGACAAAAGTGCTCTACCTACATGGGACAACAACTTTCATTTTATTGTACCATCACAAAGCAATGAATGCAATTCACGATTCTGATCCTAAAGATACTTGAATTTACTTCATTAGTTTTCAAGGGACATTACTTGTTGGAAAACTTGGCAACATGCCAAGTTACCTGCATAAAGTATCAAAGGTGGATTTAAAGAAGACATGATTACTTTTTTAAAACCAAAAACTACAAAAAAAAGACCTAAAGAATAATGGTGACATAAAACTACCTACAATATAGTGGCTTTCGATTGTTGTTAGATCACATTTGACCAAAGATTATTTCAGCCATTTCGTCGAACACATAGAGTGCATGTTCTGTAACCTGCCAAAAAAATAACAATTCAAAGGTTTTTAATCCCATAAAACCACTAAAAAGGCATAAATGAATCAATGAGCTTACAAGTTAAATTTTAAAGAAAACAAAAACTAAAAGGGCATCTTGACTTTTTAGCAACCTTGTAAAAAGAGCATCCCTTGAAATTTTTAGCAACCCTTTTTGAAGTTTTTAGGTTGGATTCATAATCAAATCCCAAACAAATTACATTTGTAGTTCAGAACAAAGAAAAAATCTCATAGTGGCGGCGGTGGTGTGATAAAGAAAAATGAAGCTTAGTGATAATAAATAGAAGAAGAATATTGAAAGAACTCACAAAATGTAACTGTAATTGAAGAGGTCAGTCACATCCATTGCAATCCTTTCTGCACCGTCTTCAAGTCATAGCCTATAACTGTAATAGAATTAAAAAAAAACATAAAACTGCAAAGTCAAACTACAAATATAATGCGTGTAGGATTTTTTCGCCAATTACATTAATTGTCCACAAATAATCCATCTTCCATAAACCACGATTAGAGACCTTAAAGCTAGAGTAAGCCATAAACTATAATTATTTACTCCAAAAACAATCCGAATAATCAAAAAAATCAAGAAAACTCCCTAAAAGAAAAAAACAATAAGTTGAAGCAAATTCAAGTACTGGACAAAACAAAACCATTGAAATCCTGTCATTCCAAATAATCAAAGCAGAGCAACCAAACTTAAAACTCTAGATGCAGATATATAAGCATAAAATTAGGAGAATCTTACCATGTTCTTAACGATTTGTTCAAAACCTTCACAAACAGATGCAAACAAATAAAAACAAAACTAATGTCAGACCCAACTTCTAAAATCTGAACTTTGAAACACATAAAAGTTACCTTAAATAAAGTCGAAGCTATGACACTCGAGATAATAGCTGGAGATGGTGATCGGCATAGACCCGTATAGAGTTCTATAAGATCAGAGAAGAGATATAGATGGTAACTGGTTATGCAAAACCAAAACATATTCATGAGTGATGAAAGCTTGATCAATATTTGATGACTTTAAACCTGAAAACATGTTTGCATATTTTAATCTTCGTCTTCATTTAGGAAATCAAAACACAAAAGGCAAGGGAAAAGGGAAAGGAAAAAAATGAAGTTCCAACCAGGGAAATCAAAAACCAAAATCGATGAGAAATAAAACCTAGCTTGAAGTTTTCTCGCACAAGCATTGCCAGATGATAGCATCCTCCTCATAAATTTGGCTAGATTTGTTTAAGGTGAGAGACTCTAAGATCGAGAGAGAGGGAGAGAAAGGCAGAGAGAAAGCTTACATTTATGTGTTGAATTATAATGAAGTTTCATCCATTGGTGTAAAAATTTAAACCATTTCATGGGGTAAATGCTAAACCGTCCACTAAATAACCCTACAAACCAGAGTGTTGCGATAGTGGTGGGGTTTTTCTGTGATGGTGGTTGAAGTGATGGGGGAGGGGGTTCAGAGATAGTGGTTTGTTGGTGAAGGTAGCGTTATGCGATGTTGGTTCTAGAGAGAGATGGTGGTAGACTAACCCTAAACGACCGATGATGGTGGGGACGGTGGCAAATAATGGGGACGACAGTTTTTTTACTTGGAGGAAGAATAGAAAGAGAAATGGACAACACCTGTTATAGGGAAGATGGGCCAGAAAATGAGAGATTTTTGCCACGATTTGAGGCTAAGTTCAACATGACTCAGTCAAAGGCCTGCGGATAAGCTAATAACCATCCATTAATCCTTATCTATGACTTTTTCAAATGTCGACCAAAAGAAGATTCGGGATTTTTTTTAAAGCATACAGTTATTGTACATATTGTATAAGAGGTGGTACCTCTTAAAATTCAGCAAAATCTGGTAAATGCTTTTTAAGGTATATATATATATATATATATATATATATATATATATATATATATATATATATATATATATATACATATATATATATATATATACACACACACACACACACATACTAGGCGTAACCTCGCGCGTTGTGCAAGAATGCATTTAAGTGGTTAAAATAATTATGGGAAAAAATAGAAATATGTTGAAATTTACGTTTTTAGTCATGTTTTCAGCATTAACCGAATTATCAAATAATATAAAAATCCATCAACTTATATTTTGATACTATCTAATATGGTCCATACCTTATAAAATGTTTCTTTTACTTTTATACTATCTAATATATGTTATAAGTTTTTGTATAACATTAATATAATCTACTTTGCTTATATTCGATAATATTTTTTGGATATAATACGAAATAAGTTGTTTTGAATGAGCTATTAATAAACAATATTGAACTAATAAACTTTGTATTACACTATTTGTATTACACCAAAACATCCAAAGTTTTATATATGAACCTTCAAATATTAAACATTGAAATTAAGAATGAATTCATACAAAATATATCATTATACGTAAATGTCATCAAAAGTTTTAAAATAAGTTGATTAGTAAATATGCAAAACTTTTTTTTCAACTCTTTCATTTTGAATGACAAATCTTTTCAAACATATGATATTTTTAATCAAAACTTACTTATATACTACTAATATAGCTACAATGTGTATATTAAATAAGTGAAAAAAAAACATTGCACATTAATAACCATAAGTTTAAAAAACTTTTGAATGTAGTGTAAAATATAAAGACAAATTACTCCATCGATGTTATTTAAAAAATAAGAAATAGAAACTAACATATAGTATATACAATTATACATACCATAAAATGCATGTTGAATAATGTTCTCTTGTACATAAAACATATTTTTTAACATAAAAAAGAGAGAGAGAACATAAAGATACATACATGTTAACAAAGTTAATTGTTGTAACTTAAAAATAACTTGAGGGTTGATTTGTCAAAATCTGATGAGAAGTAATTATCAATCTCACTTCATCATCCTATGATTATAGAAAGATGCATAACACATAAACTAAATATTTTCGACATCACCCTATATAACATATGATCGATATGTTAACGATTAAACCACAATATACAATGACCGTATTACAATAATCCAAAAACGAAGAAAATATAAAAACGAATTAGTATAACAAACTTACAAATTAAAAGCTCTAATATAATAACATATCTCCAAAAGTGGTCATAACTCATAAGACCTCAACCCAACACAAAAACCTTTAAGTTTGTTTTCTTTCTAAAATTTGAATATGATTTGTATGCATGTTTTCCCAAAAGATTGGTCTTTTATAGTAAAATTTTCACTAAATGCTAATTAAACATAATATAAGTTATAAAACTTTTGAGTTTTAAATCATAATTAAGAAAACTTTTGAGTTGCATTAGTTAAAAAATGGGGTTTCAAATGCATGAGATTCAAGAAAAAATGTTAGCTTTATAAGTTTGTATGGTATATATATATATATATATATATATATATATATATATATATATATATATATATATATATATATATACACACACACACACTAGTAAGATACCCACACGATGCAACGGTGCTAGATAGTTCCTTTCGGTAGATAGTTTTCATACAACACTTAGTTTCCTTTTCATGTCAGATAGTTCATTTCAACATTTTTACGTATTGTTTTGGTGTCTGATAGTTCATTTGACGAATAGTTTCTAGCTAGGTACATAGATTCTAAGGCGATAAATAGTTTCTTTCGGTGATTAGTTTTCTATCGGTACGTTGTTTCGAAATAAAAATAAAAGTATGTTTGCTATTATAGATAAAAAAAAATTAATATTGGTTTGAAATCAAAAGCAAGTTAGTTTTTGTTTCAAATAAAAACATTTTGATATTATGGGTTATACATTAAAGTACGATTCTTCCAACACCACGACTTCTAATATGAGCATTAACACTCCATGATCACAACGCATGTATTGCATGTGGTGTTGGTTAATAAAACACCCCATTTTACCATATACATACCCTAATTAAATTTTGAAATATTATTATTAGTTGAAATTGCATTGTTTTCCGAAAAAATTGATTGTATGTAATTATAGATTGACTTTTTATAAAAATGACAATGAGATGTCTAAGGGGTGTCTTATTAGTAACACTCATTGCCTCTTCTATGCATTTGGGTAATTTTCCAAATCCAATGCTTATAATCGATGCTTCCTAGTATCCACCGAAACCCTGTTCGACTTGATGTGCCGCATATAGGTGTTCGACATCACTGTGATTAAAAATGTGTAAATATATATTACTGTAATATTCGTAAACATATACAATTTATTCAAACATTCTCTTGCGGTTCAAAATATTTATTCTAATGTATATACGTGGTTCACATATAATTGATTACACATCATACTTTTAACATGTTATTCTCTTCCATTAGGAATTATAAGAAAATCATTACTAAAATGGGAAAAAAAATTGATTCAAAAGTTGAAACATACATAGAAAAAAGATGGGATAGTGTATTGTCCGTTAAAAACTATCAAAATAATATTTGGGAAATTAATAGTTGGTTGAAATTTAAAAACTATAAACTAATATCATATTTTATATTTTATATTTCTATCTTTTAATAATATTTTTTAAAACAATTTCTTAAAATTTTATTATATCTTATTTCAATATATAATTATAGTTTTTATTGATCATTACTAATAAATTGTATTATTATATCATGTATTTTTATCTTAAAATAAGATATAACTTTATTAAAAAAAACTATTGTAATTAGTGTTATATTTATATTTTATTTTCATGATAATAGACAATAAGCCAGCTGCCAACCTGATTATTTTATATTTACTATGCATTCATAATGCTTCCTTTTTTTTATTGAAGCAATAGTGTTCCTTTCGTCCCAAAATTATTGTCTACAGAAAAAAAAAAAGATTAATTATCATTAACTTTATACAACAAAATAACAGTTTTGTCCTTACTTTGCATTTAATGTTCCGTTTTAGAAGTGGACTATTATTTTAAGACAAACCAAAAAGGAAAGATGGACTATAATTTTGAGACGGAGGAATTATAAGCTTATTTTAACATAAGCATACTATCTAGTTTATTTCATTAAGATTCGGTTTATTTAGCGGACCTTGATCGATTATCAAGTTGTTGCTCCGTTTAGACGATTAATGAAATCTTATTTGGTGTGTTAGATAGTTTTCTTTGAGTGAATAATCATTTCAACGAATAGTTATATTTTATAAATGTTATGTTACAAAGAATACATAGTTTATTGAATTTTAACCACTTTTGGACTTATTGGATTTAAATAATAATCGTTTTAATTAAATTTTTACAACCTATCATTTTATATATAAATTTTAATCTTATAGACATATACACCTATTTTTCATAACAAACGTCAAACTTATAGACATATACACCTATTTTATACTTACATAAGCTTTATACGTACATGTCAATAAAAATACTTGTAACGTTTGTTTCCTGGTACGCATTTAATTATAATTTATTCACTTTTGTAGAGTAACTCGACGAGTTGGGAGCCCCAAACTTGTCGAGTAGAAACCAGAATGAACGCGAGATTTTAAGTAACCTACTCGATGAGTTGAGAGCTCTTAACTCAACGAGTAGGGCTGCAAGGATGAAACCCTAATTTCGGGGTTTTGCACCCTATTTAACCACCATAATCCCCACTTGCTGGCCTCATTTCCAGCCTCCAAGTCCCAAACCCTAGATTTAGAAACCCTAATGCATTTGTGAGCTTCTGAGCCATTTATGAGTGAAACTTTGTGT
Organism: Lactuca serriola; assembly: GCF_051521515.1. Taxonomy (NCBI): domain Eukaryota; kingdom Viridiplantae; phylum Streptophyta; class Magnoliopsida; order Asterales; family Asteraceae; genus Lactuca; species Lactuca serriola. The sequence goes on from NC_136408.1 coordinate 14,355,832, forward strand.
GTTTTGAAACTTGTGAAGGAAGGAGAAGCTTGAGGATTCAAGGAGAAGATAGAAGATCCAGAGACTGCATTTCTTCCTCATCATTTTCTAGTAATCAAATCTCAAACTTGCTTAATAGCTTCTTAGATCTCTTTATTTCCACTTTATTGGGGTATTGGTCCAAGAAGCTTGATCTTTTGGGATATGGACATACCAAGTGAGTAAACCTTCAGATCTGGGATCAAGGAGGGCTTTCATGGCATAAAGGTGTATGCTTTATGGCCATTGAAGTCCCATGCAAGCTATAGATTGTTATTTTGTCCTTTTAAGATCCAAAAGGCCATGTATGGAGTGAAAGGTGGAAGCTTTATGTGTTCAAGTAGTGATTAGGGTTTAGATCTTTGTTAGTATGCTTTAGTTTGGTGTATGGATGGCTTGTGGACCAAGATCTAGGTCCTAAAGAGTTAGGGTTTGAGCTAAACCCATGAAGTAAAGGTATTAATGGGTAAAGTTGGAAACTTTAGCCTTAAAATGACATTTTCAGTGTATATGAGAAGTATGAAGTTTAGGTCTGAAGAGTTGGGGCTTAATCCATTAAGATGGCCCAAACAGACTGAGAAACTCGGCAAGTCCAGAGAGGGACTCAACGAGTTGTGTCGATTTGTCCCGATTTTGTACAAGGTAGAACTCGACAAGTCTGCGAAGGGACTCAACGAGTTGACTCGTTCTATCACGATTGTGAGTAGCAAGGGAACTCGGCAAGTTAGCGGGATGACTCGACGAGTTGAGTTAACTCGGATTGTTGACTTTGACTTTGACTGAGAGTTGACTTTGACTTGGACCTTGACTTTGACCAAGGTTGACCCGTGAAGGGGTCTTGATGTAAGGAACGGTATCTAAGGGGTTGTTTTGTATAGGGCGTGAGTAGAGCCGGTTGCAGGAGCAGAGACATTCAACTACTTCACTCGACATTTGAGGTGAGTTTTCCTCCGGTAGGAACGGGTTGAAGGCACCAATGCCGACCCGTTTATGTATGTTAGCATATGCCGGACTTAGGTCCGATGTCGGGGTTATCCTGATGTATTTTATATGTTTCCGGACTTTGGTCCGATGCCGGGGAAAGCCCGGGGAATGTTTGTATGCTTAATGTCTTCGTGATTCTTGCATGTGTTTGTTTATGTGTTCCAGGCTTCGGTCCGATGTCGGGGCAAGCCTAAGGAATGTTTAGCTTATATGTTATGTTTATATGTTTCGGGCTTCGGTAAGATGCCAGGGCAAGCCTGAGGAAGGATAAGCTTATATGCTATGTGTTATATGTTCCGGTCTTCGGTCCGATGTCGGGGCAAGCCCAAGGAATGTCTATATGTTTATGTTATATGCTTGTTGATATGTTATATGTATACCAGACTTTGGTCCGATGCCAAGCGGGGTCGACGTCGAGCGGGGTCCGATGTCGGATTCGTACGATGTCAGGTGTGACCCGATGTAACGGGCAAAGCCCAATGTTTTATATTATGTGATTATGTGTATGATATGTGGTAATTGAGAAGACTCACTAAGCTTCGTGCTTACAATTTTCAGTTTTGGTTTCAGGTACTTTCGGCAGCAAAGAGAAGAGCTCGGGATGATTGCAGTGCCCACACCATTTGTTAGCCTGAGATGTTTATACTCTGATATATTTTGACAGATGTTATGATATTTTGAGATACATGACTTACGATTTTTATATGATGTTTGATGACTTATGGTTTTCTTAATGATTTAAAATGAAATTTTTAGACTATATTTTTTGGATGTTTTAATACTAGTATATTTTAAGAAAACAACATGCATAAAATATTTTTATATATAATAGATGCATATCATATTCCGATAAATATTTAAACTGAACTATATATTAAATTAAATCAATGATAATGACAAAGTTGATTACGAATATCGTATATTAACATTTATAAAAACACATAATGATTTTGAATATAGAAATAAAAAAACAAAAACAAATACAAAAATTGGATTATTTTTAGAGTAAATTAAATTTTTAGTCCCTAAGGTTTGGTCAAATTCGCATATTCAGTCCAACCTTCGAAATTTTTACAAGATGCATTCCTGTGGTTTAAAGAAATTGCACTGAACATCCTTAATCCACTTAAAAAGACTATTTTACCCTAACTTTTATATATTTGTTTTTCTTTTATATATAAATATATATATATATATATATATATATATATATATATATATATATATATAGAGAGAGAGAGAGAGAGAGAGAGAGAGAGAATTCAAACACATGTGTTAATGTTTTCGAGTTCATTTTTTTTTAGAAATTTTGTTCGTTTTCGAGTTATATGGGTTTCCAATTAGCCTTTATATAACTTGAAACCATTTTCGTATTTCAGTTAGCTTATCTATTAATCTTATTAAAAGTATAATTTTATACCTAATCTAAGTTAATTATATTCAAATTTAACGAACTTTTTTTTTACATTTTTTACAAAAAGTATAAACAAACAAAAAGTCAAAAAAATTAAAATGTATTCAAACAACACGCCAAAAAAACTAAAAAAATATATTCAAAAAAAACATAATAAAAATGTAAATGAAAAAAAATGTAAAAAACATTTTATATTCAAACAACAAACCAATAAATGTTTTTTTATATTTTTTTCGTTTATATTTTTATGATGTTTTTTTGAATAATTTTCTTTGGTTTTTTCTAGTGTCGTTTGAATACAATTTTTTTTGACGTTTTGTTTGCTTATGTTTTTTGTAAAAAATATAAAAAAAAAGTTCGTTAAATTTAAATATTTTTAATTTAGATTAGGTATAAAATTATATTTTTAATAAGATTAATAAACAGACTAACTGAAATTCGAAAAGGGGTTTTAAGTTATATAAAGGCTAATTGGAAAATCATATAACTCAAAAATGAACAAAATTTCAAAAAATAAAATAAAATGTACTCGAAAACATTGACACATGTGTTTGAATTATATGGATTCTGATTAACATTTTCCATTCGGAATGAAATGTAAAAACAAATTCTAAAACTAAAAAAATTAAACTCGAATCCATTGACACTCGCTTTGAATTTCGGTTAGTCTATACAGTAACCATATTAAAATAAATAATTATATACCTAATATGTGTTAATCATATTCTCATTTAACTAACCTTTTAAATTTTTTATACAAAAAATATTTATAAAAATATTTACAAATATATAAAAACAAAAGATCAAAAAAAACATTAAAAGATATATCCGAACAAAAAAAAAAAAAAAAAAAACTAGAAAAATTATTCAAATAAAACGTTAAAAAAATATATATAAACGAACAAAATATAAAAACCATTAAAAGTATATTCGAAAAAAAAAATTTAAAAATATAAATAAATAAAATAAAATATAAGTGGAAAAATATATAAAAAAATTAAACTATTATATATATATATATATATATATATATATATATATATATATATATATATATATATATATATAAGGTTGAGATCGGTTGAGAACTCAAAGTTTCCCGAGAACCCATTAACTAAAAGTGGAGCGTTGGATCAATAGTAATTCATTAAGGACATTATCGTCATCTTAGTAATCTCATTTAATATTTAATTTTTTGTGTTATTTAATATATTAATATAAATGTCTAAAAATTAACAAAATAACTCAAAATTTCTGATCTATTTTTAAAAATAATAATTTTTGATTTTTTTAAAAAATGGAGACTTTTTATTTTTTTTTCAAAAAACATGAGTTTTTCAAAAAAATAAAATAAAAAGATTATTTTTTAAAAAACAGCACCATTTTTTTCAAAAAAAAACTGCATTTTTTCTAGAATAAAAAGTGTATTTTTTTATTAAAAAAAAAAACTACACTTTTTTTCAAAAAAACTGTATCTTTTTCAAAAAAAAAAAAAAAAAAAAAAAAAAACCTCCGAATTTCATAAAAAAGTGCAATTTTTTTCAAAACTGCATTTTTTTAACAAAAAAAATCAACGTTTAGGTGCATATATGCATATTTTTTCAAATGCATATATGCATATTTCTTATATTATAATATTCGTAAGTAAATTATAAAAAATCTCATTTTTATTAATCAATCTATAAACATAATACAAGTATTTTATTTGATACAAAATAAAATATAAAAACACTAAAAAGATTCACAGTGTTATCATTTCTTCATATCAAGATTTCCATATTTTTTTCAATTTATCATTTTCACCTCTTCAATATTTTCCAAAAATTCTTCAAAATCTACAAGAAAATTAAAAAAAAAATTGATTAATGTAAGAACATACACATGTATATATCATGTAAGATTCACATGTGATTGTATCTTGTAAGATATAAATGTGAAATTCTCAAGAAAATTTTAAAAAATAATTAATGAAGAACACTTACACAAAATGCTTGTGTGCATATAGACGTAATTCATATGTGATTCACTTGTGATTTATATGTGAATCACATGTAATTCACTTGTGATTTACATGTGAATCACATGTAATTGATATGTGATTCACTTGTGATTTACATGTGGTTAATATGTGAATTACATGTGAATCACATATAATTCATATGTGATTAACTTGTGAATCACATGTAATTCATAGGTAATTCACTTGTAATTGACATGTGAATCACAAATTAATCATATGTGAATCACATGTAATTTGTAACGCCTGTGTTTTCGGGCTTGCCATTTTTAGCAATGTAATAGTCTAGGTTAACCTTTGTAACCCGTTTTGAAATAATAAGAGTGTATTATTTGAGTATTATGTGTTTTGTGCTTAATTGCTTAATTATGTGGTTTGATTAATTAAGAATAAAAATAAGCGTCAAAATTTAAGTGTAAAATAAACTTGATATCTTTGGATAATGTTGTAGTAGTTGAAACGAGGTTTCCGAATATATATAGAACGCCCAAATCTGACTTCGTATGAGGAAGTTATGATTTATTGAAGTTTCAACTTAGCGGTATGCAGCCCGAAATACTCGATTTGAGATCAAGCGGTTTTTAGTCGAATCGATCTAAGCGAGAATCGAAGATCTCGTTGTTGGTATCGAAGCGATGAAAAGTTAGGCGAGAACGAACGTCAAACGAAGAAGTTATGAATTTATAACGAAGTTTTCCTGTCCGGGCCTACTAAAAATAAATAATAAAAATAAAGCCAAATTAGCCGACGGAGTCTAAACGAAAGTTGTAGAGCGTAGTCTCACCTTCACGTGGATATAAAGAACGTCGAAAACAGAGTTCGTATGAAGAAGATATGAATTTCCAAAGTTTATTAAATAATTAATATTTAAATTTAATTATAAAAGCCGACATTATCCGAAGAGTAGTCACCGATCTCATCCGAAGTACGCCCAGCGTACCGCGAAGCATGACGCACCTCACACTCAAGTGACTTCGGATGACGAACGCCATGACGATTTCGGACCAGTACGCCCCGCGTACTCCGAGGCTCCAGCCTCCTATAAATAGGATGCGAGGGCAACCGACTCTATTTCTCTTTTTCTCTCTTCTATCTCCCGTTTTACCTCGATTTGCGTGCCAGAAGTACCCCGAGGCCCCGATAATATTCCCGAGTCCCGAAGCAAGTTTCGAAGCCCCGAAGATCCCGAGAAGTGCGATTCCCGAGCCGAAGCTCTGTCCGCGAGAAGTTCGATTTTTGTAGAGATCTTCCAGATCTGCTGAGGATTACTACTTCTGTAAGCCGTAGTGCTGTCCGATCATCTTCTGATCAAGTGAGTGTATACTACCTTTCATAAACACAATAATAATACAAGTATGGTTTGAGTGTATTAAGTATATTGTTGTTTATATGCATGAGTGTGTAGTTACTTTCTTCTAACGCATAATCATGAAGTATTTTATACGAAATACGTGTTATGTGTATATTTTGTTGTTATGTTTGTGAATGTATATTCACTTTCTTCTATCTTATAGATCTGATTATTTCTCTATGAAATATGTGTGATGCGTGTGTGCCTCATCTGTTATATGGAAAATGTATTGATTGAGCATGTTATACAGGTTTTGAAACTATGTATAAAAATGTATATTTTTATCTACTAATATGTTGGGTAGAACATGGGTAGATAGTTGGTGTGTAATAAACAGATGAGAGGCCTCGTTGTTGTTTGATTTAGTCATCTAGCGGAGTTTAGATGACGACCACAGACTTTTCTAGACAGTCCTGTGGAACGCTAGCAGGCTCGCCACCTGTAGGTGTTAATGAACTTGGGTGTTCATTCGCTGTACTCCATCCCCCTCATGGTTGCCTTATTTGACTTATATTGCTGAGGAACCCCCGAAGCATGTGTTGTCGCCCCGATGAAATATTCTTAGACTAGGTCCCTTGTGTTAGTTATTTTAGGGACATAAAGTGAGAATAACGGGAATGGGTAATTGGGTTATTGTTGGTTGGTGGAAATTAAATATAATTATTTATTCTGGGTTGAAAACCCTATATGCTCACCAGGCTCCCAAGCCTGACCCACTCAGTTTTATTTGTATTACAGGAAGTGGCGCGAGGGAATAAGATGGATGAACCATCAAGTTGTTTTGTTTACAAGTCTGTATATGTATATATTTATTGAATGACTTGTAATGTTATCGTTTATGCTTATTGGTCTGTATCGGAACATGACACCCCGAGTTTTGATTATATAATGAAAATACATTTCTTTTATGAAATGCTTTGGTAAACATTGTTTTATCATGTTTTGTTTTAGGAACAAATTCCGCAACTCTTTCAAATCAAAAGGATTTACTCTTAAATTATTTTAAAGGTATAAATGAAAATCGGTCTTTTCTGGCCGAGATTTTTGGGATGTCACAGTTGGTATCAGAGCATTAGTTTAAGCGAACTAGGAATTTGTAGGATTTCTAGACTTAAACTTAGAATGCTAAGTGAAATTTTGAGATGTGTGTCTGTTATGTTTTAGACACGAGCACTAGTTTATTTTAGGAAAGTTGCCTAAAATACGTTATGTGCTAAATGTTATATGTTGCCATATATGATCTTATTTGTTCGGATCTATGGTCTGTTGCCGACCGGATCTAGAAACCTTATGTGTGTAGGATTCTAAGCGTACGTCTACGATATTAGAACTAGCATGTAAACGTTTCGGAGTGATAAGGATGATTTGAATATCTATCGTGATTGAGGATCTAATTTCACCTTATTCGGTGTGTAGATCAAAATGGTGAGAACAAGAAGTGGAGTTGGAAATGCTGATGAAAACAGGAATCAACCACCAGTGATTGAACAAATACCTGTCGTAGCAGCAGCACCTGAGCCAATAACCATGGCTGGTGTGCAAATGATGATTCAAACAATGTTGGATCGTCAGATGGATGAAACTAGACCATTGCTTCAACAGAATCGTGAAGAACTATCAATTCGTGTGGAGGAGCCTGAATTAAATGAAGGGCACTCGGAAGGTGGAAACTTCAGTGGGTCTGTTGGTCAAGCCAACCCACCGATAGTTAGGCAAAACAACCATGATGGAAGGAATGATGGAATGGGATGCAAGTACAAGGACTTTCTAACTTGCAAACCATCGACCTTCAATGGAAAGGAGGATCCGATTGGAGTTATGGATTGGATCTCCGAAATGGAGTTAGCCTTCATGACTTGTGGCTGCAGAGGCAAGTTGCAGACTATCTATGCAGTGCGTCAGTTCCTAGGTGGAGCCGTTCGTTGGTGGAACACTCTAGGGAAGACGTTAAGCCCTAATGAGCCACTGTAATTGATATGGGCAGAGTTCTTGGTGCAGTTCAAGCGCAAGTTCTGCTCGGCTCAAAATTTGTTGGAGTTGGAGAATAAGTTTTTGGCATTGACGAAAGGCAGCATGTCAGTTGATGAATACACCAATAACTTCACCGATAAGATGGAGTTTGCCTTGCGTATCATCCCAGACGAGTTGAAAAAGGTGGACCGGTATGCGAAGGGACTCCCATGGGAGTATGAGGTGCCAGTACGTCAGGCACATACTCTAGAGGCAGCTATCTGGGCTGCCAAGTCTGTTGAGAACATGATTAAGGGGAGAACCACCGACAAGGTTGAGGTTGGTGAGAAGAGAAAGTTTGAGGGAACATCTGGTTCCGGTAAGAAAGGCAAATTTTCGAAATCTGATTCGAAAAAGTTTGGAGGAAAAGGAGGCGAAGCGAAGTGGTGTGATAAGTGTAAGAAAAAGCACTTTGGAAAATGTAGTGAGGATGTAACCTGCTACAAGTGTGGAAAAATTGGGCATTTTGCCAATGAGTGTCCGAACAACAAGAGGATGTGTTTTGGTTGTAATGAAGAGGGGCATATTTTGAAAGACTGTCCGAAGAAGAAGGAGGCAGCTAGGCCCAACATTCCACCAAAGCCGAAGGCGAGAGACTTCCAGATGACACTTGAGGCCGCGAAAGATGAAGTTGATGTCGCTTCAGGTACCTTTCTCGTAAACGAATTACCTGCTCAAATTTTGTTTGATTCTGGAGCCAACTACTCCTTTATTTCGCATGAGTTTGGTAGAAAACTAGCCTTGCCTGTTGATAGACTAGATAATGCTTTATTAGTCGAAGTTGCTAGTGGCAAGTTTGTACCTGTTAGCCATCGTATGAAAAACATCTTAATCGACCTTAATAGGAATAAGTTTCACGAGGAATTATTGCCTATCGAACTTAATGGTTTCGACATCGTGTTGGGAATGGATTGGCTTAGCGCCAATGATGCCGAAATTTTATGCAAGAAGAAGATAGTTAAAGTAAACCCGCCTGGGAAGGATTCATTTATGGTATACGGGGAAAAACGGCGAGTAAATTCTGGAATCATTTCCCTAATGAAAGCCAGGAAGTGTTTGACCAAGGGATGTACATCATATTTAGCATTCGTGATCGATGCTAAGAAGGAAAAGAAGGTGATGCAGAGTATTCCAGTGGTGTGTGATTATCCGGAAGTATTTCCCGAAGATCTTCCTGGATTACCACCTGATAGACAAGTGGAGTTCAGAATAGACTTGTTACCAGGAACCACACCAATAGCAAAAACATCTTATTGATTAGCACCGACGGAGAGGAAGGAGCTGATGATGCAACTTCAGGAGTTATTGGACAAAGGTTTCATTAGACCTAGTTCATCACCCTGGGGAGCTCCGGTGTTATTTGTCAAGAAGAAAGATGGAAGTATGAGAATGTGCATTGATTACAGAGAGCTGAACAAGGCAACAATAAAGAATATATATCCGTTGCCAAGGATTGATGACCTATTTGATCAATTGCAAGGTTCGAGCTATTTCTCGAAGATCGATCTAAGGTCAGGATATCATCAGCTAAAAGTAAGAGAGCAAGATATTGAGAAGACTGCATTCAGAACTAGATATGGACACTACGAGTTCTTGGTTATGTCGTTTGGACTAACCAATGCTCCGGCAGCATTCATGGATTTAATGAATAGGGTTTGTAATCCGTTCCTTGATAAATCTGTGATAGTGTTCATAGACGACATTCTGATTTACTCGAAAAGCCAAGAGGAGCATGGCAGACACTTGCGAGAAGTGTTAGAAGTCTTGAAGAAGGAGAAGCTGTATGCAAAGTTCTCTATGTGTGATTTTTGGATTCGTGAAGTCCAATTCTTGGGTCACCTGGTGAACCAAGAAGGGATAACGGTTGATCCAGCAAAGATTGAAGCTGTGATGAAGTGGGAACAACCGAAAAGTCCCACGGAGGTCCGAAGCTTTTTAGGATTAGCCAGATATTACCGCAGGTTTATCCAAGGCTTTTCTTCGATTGCTACTCCATTAACAGCTTTGACCCACAAAGGAGCTACTTATGCTTGGAGTGATAAGCATAAACAAGCATTCGAGAAGCTAAAGACGAAGCTATGCGAGGCACCGATACTTTCTTTACCCGATGGAGTTGAAGACTTCGCTGTTTATAGCGATGCGTCTGGGGTTGGATTGGGTTGTGTTTTGACCCAAAGAGAAAAGGTGATAGCATATGCGTCTCGACAGCTGAAGGAGCATGAAAAGAATTACCCGACTCATGATTTGGAGTTGGCAGCGGTAGTTTTCGCTCTAAAAATATGGAGGCATTACCTCTATGGCACGAAGTGCAAACTTTTCACTGATCATAAGAGTCTCCAATATCTCTTTAATCAGAAAGAATTGAATATGAGGCAACGACGCTGGCTAGAGTTACTCAAGGACTACGACTGTGAGATACTTTACCATCCCGGTAAAGCTAATGTTGTTGCTGATGCTCTCAGTCGGAAATTCAATCTTGAAAGGAAAAGGCCAAGAGCGTTGAGAATTGAAGTTGTCTCAACTATTTTGGAAAGTATAAAGAAAGCTCAAAGCGAAGCTTCTGAGAAGAATGACCGAAAGGAGGAACATTTGGGCAAAACGTTGGTGTTCGGTGTAAACAGTCATGGACTGAAGGTGTTCCAAGATCGGATTTGGATACCTAATACAAGAGGAGTCATAGATCTTCTGATGGAAGAAGCTCACAAAACCATGTACTCGATTCATCCCGGTAGCACTAAAATGTATAGGGACCTGAAACCCTACTACTGGTGGCCGACGATGAAGCTTGATGTTGCAAAGTATGTGACCGAGTGTGTGACTTGTGCGAGAGTCAAGACACAACATCATAAACCATTTGGGAGTTTAGAGCCTTTACCTGTGCCTATGGGTAAATGGGAAGACATTGCTATGGATTTTGTCACTAAACTACCCAGAACAAAGAATGGTCACGACATGATTTGGGTGGTCGTTGATCGATTCACTAAGAGTGCGCATTTCATAGTAGCCAATGAGAAATGGTCTATGGAAAAGCTTGCGAATTCTTACGTGAAGGAAATTGTGAGGCTTCACGGTGTTCCGTTAACGATTGTATCGGATCGTGATAGCCATTTCACCTCAAGGTTTTGGAAAAGTCTACAAGAGGAAATGGGTACCAAGTTATGTTTAAGTACAACTTACCATCCGCAGACTGATGGTCAGAGTGAAAGGACCATACAAACACTTGAAGATATGCTGAGAGCATGTACCCTAGAATTCCTAGGTAACTGGGATGAACATTTACCTTTGGTAGAATTTTCCTATAATAATAGTTTTCACTCGAGCATTAAGATGGCACCTTATCAAGCTTTGTACGGACAGAACTGTCGTACGCCGTCTTGTTGGCTTGAGGCTAGGGAAAAGCAGTTTATGGGACCGGAGATGGTTCATCAAACTGCTGAAAAGTTGAAAATAATTAGGGAAAGAATGTTAGCAGCTCAGGATCGTCAAAAGAGCTATGCTGACAAGAAGCAAAGACCGATGACTTTTGAAATTGGAGATTCGGTTTTGCTTAAAGTCTCGCCGTGGAAGGGACTTATAAGATTTGGTAAAAGGGGAAAGTTGAGTCCAAGGTTTATTGGACCGTTTAAAGTTCTTCAGAGGGTTGGGAACCAAGCTTACAAGCTCGAACTACCAGAAGAACTGAATGGAATTCACAACACTTTTCATGTGTGTTATTTGAGGTAGTTCACGGGAGAAGTTCCCGACATAATTCCAATTTCTGAATTGAGAATTGATGAGAACAAAAGGTTGATTGAAGAACTAGAGGCAATTCTTGACCGAAAGACTAAGAAGTTGCGACGCAAAATCGTTGGGTTAGTGCTTGTCCGATGGAAACACACGAATGGGCCGAATCTCACCTGGGAGACAGAGAGTGACATGTTGAGTCGCTATCCGCATTTGTTTGTTGATGTGTGATTCCGGGGACGGAATCATTCTAAGGTGGAGAGAATTGTAACGCCTGTGTTTCCGGGCTTGCCATTTTTAGCAATGTAATAGTCTAGGTTAACCTTTGTAACCCGTTTTGAAATAATAAGAGTGTATTATTTGAGTATTATGTGTTTTGTGCTTAATTGCTTAATTATGTGGATTGATTAATTAAGAATAAAAATAAGCGTCAAAATTTAAGTGTAAAATAAACTTGATATCTTTGGATAATGTTGTAGTAGTTGAAACGAGGTTTCCGAATATATATAGAACGCCCAAATCTGACTTCGTATGAGGAAGTTATGATTTATTGAAGTTTCGACTTAGCGGTATGCAGCCCGAAATACTCGATTTGAGATCGAGCGGTTTTTAGTCGAATCGATCTAAACGAGAATCGAAGATCTCGTTGTTGGTATCGAAGCGATGAAAAGTTAGGCGAGAACGAACGTCAAACGAAGAAGTTATGAATTTATAACGAAGTTTTCCTGTCCGGGCCTACTAAAAATAAATAATAAAAATAAAGCCAAATTAGCCGACGGAGTCTAAACGAAAGTTGTAGAGCGTAGTCTCACCTTCGCGTGGATATAAAGAACGTCGAAAACGGAGTTCGTATGAAGAAGATATAAATTTCCAAAGTTTATTAAATAACTAATATTTAAATTTAATTATAAAAGCCGACATTATCCGAAGAGTAGTCACCGATCTGATCCGAAGTACGCCCAGCGTACCGCGAAGCATGACGCACCTCGCACTCAAGTGACTTCGGATGACGAACGCCATGACGATTTCGGACCAGTACGCCCCGCGTAAGGCTGTACGCCCCGCGTACTCCGAGGCTCCAGCCTCCTATAAATAGGATGCGAGGGCAGCCGACTCTATTTCTCTTTTTCTCTCTTCTCTCTCCCGTTTTACCTCGATTTGCATGCCAGAAGTACCCCAAGGCCCCGGTAATATTCCCGAGTCCCGAAGAAAGTTTCGAAGCCCCAAAGATCCCGAGAAGTACGATCCCCGAGCCGAAGCTCTGTCCGCGAGAAGTTCGATTTTTGTAGAGATCTTCCAGATCTGCTGAGGATTACTACTTCTGTAAGCCGTAGTGCTGTCCGATCATCTTCTGATCAAGTGAGTGTATACTACCTTTCATAAACACGATAATAATACAAGTATGGTTTGAGTGTATTAAGTATATTGTTGTTTATATGCGTGAGTGTGTAGTTACTTTCTTCTAACACATAATCATGAAGTATTTTATACGAAATACGTGTTATGTGTATATTTTGTTGTTATGTTTGTGAATGTATATTCACTTTCTTCTATCTTATAGATCTGATTATTTCTCTATGAAATATGTGTGATGCGTGTGTGCCTCATCTGTTATATGGAAAATGTATTGATTGAGCATGTTATACAGGTTTTGAAACTATGTATAAAAATGTATATTTTTATCTACTAATATGTTGGGTAGAACATGGGTAGATAGTTGGTGTGTAATAAACAGATGAGAGGCCTCGTTGTTGTTTGATTTAGTCATCTAGCGGAGTTTAGATGACGACCACAGACTTTTCTAGACAGTCCTGTGGAACGCTAGCAGGCTCGCCACCTGTAGGTGTTAATGAACTTGGGTGTTCATTCGCTGTACTCCATCCCCCTCATGGTTGCCTTATTTGACTTATATTGCTGAGGAACCCCCGAAGCATGTGTTGTCGCCCCGATGAAATATTCTTAGACTAGGTCCCTTGTGTTAGTTATTTTAGGGACATAAAGTGAGAATAACGGGAATGGGTAATTGGGTTATTGTTGGTTGGTGGAAATTAAATATAATTATTTATTCTGGGTTGAAAACCCTATATGCTCACCAGGCTCCCAAGCCTGACCCACTCAGTTTTATTTGTATTACAGGAAGTGGCGCGAGGGCATAAGATGGATGAACCATCAAGTTGTTTTGTTTACAAGTCTGTATATGTATATATATTTGTTGAATGACTTGTAATGTTATCGTTTATGCTTATTGGTCTGTATCGGAACATGACACCTCTAGTTTTGATTATATAATGAAAATACATTTCTTTTATGAAATGCTTTGGTAAACATTGTTTTATCATGTTTTGTTTTTGGAACAAATTCCGCAACTCTTTCAAATCAAAAGGATTTACTCTGAAATTATTTTAAAGGCATAAATGAAAATCGGTCTTTTCTGGCCGAGATTTTTGGGATGTCACATAATTCATATGTGATTCACTTGTGATTTACACGTGAATCACATGTAATTTATATTTACATGTGAATCACAAGTGAATCATATGGGAATTACATGTGATTAAAATGTGAATCACATGTGAATCATATGTGAATTACATGTTATTTACATGTGAATCACATGTACTTCATATGTGATTCACTTGTGATTAACATCACATATAAATTACATGTGAATCACATGTAGTTCATATGTGATTCACTTGTGATTTACATGTGAATTCCATGTGATTTTCATGTGAATCACATGTAATTCATATGTGATTTACTTGAGATTTACATGTGATTCATATGTGAATTACATGATATTTACATGTGAAGCACATGTAATTCATATGTGATTCACTTATGATTTACATGTGAATTACATGTGATTTATAAGTGAATTACATGAGATTTACATGTGAATCACATGTAATTCATTTATGATTTACATGTGAATTACATGTGATTCATATGTGAATTAAATGATATTTACATGTGAATCACATGTAGTTCATATATGATTTGCATGTGAATCACTACACTTATAGTCATGCTTCCCATTAAACTACTAAAGTATTTGACTTTGACCTCTAGAGATCATTATCAAGGATTTATTCGTAGATTTCTACCAATTTGTGATGTGATGATTGTAACAGAAAAAAAACATAGCACAATGATACCAAATGAATACTTTGAGAAACACCCAAAGTTGAAGAAGAAATTTGATGATGAAATCATAAATGATCATTTGGAATACTGATTTGTTGGTGAGAAGCCATTTGAATTCATTCCTTTTTGTTTGAGATTTTAATTTGTAGAAATAAAAACAAGATGAACAAATAAACAAACACACGTCGTTTTCTATTTATCCATTCTAGAGGTAATGTAAATTTCTGTTTTGATTTGATGAAGGGCATGGTATAAAATACCAAATGCATCAATATGAATTCCAAACTTGTTTTCTTCATGTATTTTATGATATCATAAGATAGAAATATGATTTCTTTGACTAAAATTATGTTCCACTACTAGAAAACAGCCTTTTACGACGCGCAATGTGTGTCGTAAAACGCTCAGACGACGCGCAAATGCGTGTCAAGAAAGGCCCTGTCATAACGAGAGACGACACGCTTTTGCGCGTCGTTTATTTACGACGCGCATTTATGACGCGCGTTTATGATACGCATTGCGTATCAAGGAAGGCCCTGTCATAAAGGAAGATGACACGCATTTGCGTGTCGTAACCTTATGATGCACATTTATGACTCGCATTGCGTATCATTAAAGCCCATGTCAAGAAAGGCAATGTCATAAATGAAGATGACACACATTTTTGCGTATCATAATTTTAAATGTTTAAAAAAATATTCTTTATAGATTTACTAATTTTCAAATTAAATTTGTATTTAATATCTCATAATAGAAAATAAAGTATCATATACAAAAAAGACAATTCGTTGCATAAAATTTAATGTCATACAAATAATCGTTCCATGGAAATATAAAAAAAATCAATAGAAGTTGTAAAAAAAATTTACAAACTAATTAGATACATGAAATATACAAAAAATATACCCTCAAATGCTTTTCAAATTCTAATCTCCATGTCAGCTCTTCAACTTACTTTTCTAGTTTGTCCTTAGCTTCTCTAAGGGCTCCAACATCTCTTGCAGCCTGTGATTCAAAACATTTAGATAAAATTGTATTATATAATACTTAGATTTTTTTACAGAAAATTCACTCACCAGCTTCAACATTCTTAATTCTTTGCTTGCTACCTTTGATCTCCATAGACATTAAAGTGTAAAGATTTGCTTTATGCTTATTCACCCTTGCTTCTAATCATTTTTTAAATACTTTAAAAACTTAATTCTTTCCTTGCTACCTTTGATCTCCTAATCATGCTCCAAAGACTTTTGTGCATGATTGATTGTACTTCAAAATTCATATTGCAAATGTCCGAGATTGTTCTTGATGACAGATGCACCTTGCATGTTCTCCAAGAGTGTGTAGTTCCTTTTCAGCACATTGATGAAGTCTTTCCAATCCAGATTGTGCCTCACCTGAAAAAAATTTAAAATAAATAAATAAAGTTTTATCTAGTAGAATGGCAGTTTTGTAAATTATGGAATGGAAGGATGTGTAGAACCTTGCACGTATTCAAAGAACTGCCTTTTGGCATCTTCGCGTTCAGGTAAATAATATCCATAAGCATATGTCCACTTTAGCACTCATCTACATTCAACTATCTATAAAAATTCAAAAAACAATATTTATAATTAGGATTATATTATTTTTTTAAAAAAAACATGTCACCAATTAATAAAAAATACACACCTGTAGTCAGGCCTCTGTGATGAACTTTAGTTGTGATTCAGGCTGGCACTGCTTGTCACTCAGCTTCTCAAGCTACAAAAACAAAAATTAAATGTATTTGTTATAGATTTAATAAAAAACTAGAAGACGTATAAAATATATAAAAAATGGCATACATGTGTGCTTTGCATTTGCTGAAGATCTGCCAGGGCCTTTTGTCTAGACTGCAGAACAGAAAACAATAATTATCCTGTTAAAACTTATAAATTATAAAACATCGTATAAAATTCAAGAGTTTTTTATATAAATAGAAACGATATTATAAGTTATAACAATAATAATGTAAGCTTATGGATTGGTTTGTAGCCCATCTTTCATAATAATGAGTGTATCTTTCTAAAGAGTTTTTAGCCATCTCTCTTCATTTCTCTGTGTCATCATACTGCAGACAACAAAATACACAATATTTATTATTTAACAACTTCAAATGTGTAAAAGATTTATTAAATGATATAAATAAATCTTAATTTATCACTACTCCCTCTTGTTTTGCTGCCTCATAACGGTTGCATGCATAAACACCACCTGTTCTTTCACCATGATCAGACCACGCACCAAGACAAAGCCTGAAAAAAAAAATATATTTCACAAGATTGTTATGAAAAATACATTGGAAAATAAATAAATAAATAAATAATAAACTTACCAGCAGAATTCAAATTTGGAAGGCAGAGTACATGTAATATGCATACAACCTTGGTTCTTTTCAATTGGTCGCTTGCATTTGGGACATGGTTTTGAATTAGCTAATATCCTAAAAAATTAACCAAGTTAGATCACAAAAAGTATAGGGGTAAATAAGTAAATATAACTAAATACCAGTTCATGTTTTCAGATTCTACACAGTGTCAAAGTCAACCGATCTGTGAGCCTCCTCGGTACACTGTTAATATGAGTCAAAAGTAATGAATATTTATTTTGTTTTTCATTTAAAAAATAAAAATAATAAAGCTTACATTCCAACAAAAGCTATATGAGCAACCACAGATGGTTTGTAGATCATGTAATAGGAACCATCTTATTTGGAAATGAAAAACAATATAAGAATAAAAAATAATTATAAAAGTTAAGAGAAAGTAAAATTAGGAGAAAATACAAGAAAAGATAAAGTGATCATAAAATATACCATCTGAAAGCATGTTATTTCTGTTGGAATAGTGTCTAAGTCCATAACGATTTTGGTATGTACTTGACCCGATTATGAGCATGGTCCTTTTGGGTTGCCTTCACCATAGCAATATGTAGGATGATTTAAGGAGTGAAAGGTTTAAATATGATTTATTAATATATTATGAGAATAATATATTAAAGGAGAAATCATATTTTTTAATTAATATTAGTCAAGAATTAATTAAGAAATAATTTTGTGGCTAAAAGAGATTAATTAAACTTAGGGGACCGGAGTTGTAATTATAAGATAATTATAATTGGGCTATGGATCACCTAATAAAATATAGGTTGGATGAATTCTATGGGAAGCCCATTAGAAATCGTCCAAGGGATATGTTAAAGGACTCCATGGGCTGCTTAGGGCTTAAGCAGCCAGATTAGGGTTTCCTAGTTGAAAACCCAAATAGCCTACATGTATATAAAGGACCCCTATGCCCCAAAAACGTGGCTAAGAGTTCCTTTAGGGTTTCTAGACGTTTTGGGCAGCATCCTCTCTTCTCCTCTTCATCCAAGTTGCTTAGTGGTGTTTGTGACTCCATTAGAGGTGCAACACTTGAGACACTAAGCTTTCTGAAGCTAAGGATTGATTGTTATTGCTATATAATAATCAAAGGTCAGATCTAAACCCTATTTTATGTTAATATGATTAATTGTATGCTAGATCTAGGGTTTATAGCTTTGGATATTCAATTGCATGTTCATTAGACAAACTAGGTCCAAAAGCTATTAAGGTTTGCATGTACACCATAGGAATGATGTATTGCTCAAATCCCATCAGTGGTATCAGAGCCTAGGGCTGTTTGTTAGTGAATTTGATGCTTGATTGATCGTTTTTTCATGAAAAACGAAGTTTTTTTTGCCCTCTGCCTTGTTGAGTCGGCGAGTCAGTGGATGAACTCGACGAGTCAGGTCGACTCGGCGAGTCCATGGATCTGACAGCTATATTTCGCAATTTTCTCCCTGTTTTGGCTGTTGATAGTTACCTAAAATGTATTATATTAATAAAATCCAATTTTTATCAATATTTGGAGTTTATCCTTGCCAAAATTGAAGATAATTGTCAAATTTAGATAATCTTTTGTTTTATTAGATAAGTATTGATTATTTGCAATTTAGATTTGAATTATCTTGTGAAAAAGTTTCAATTTCACCCCTTTAGGTTTTATAGTTTAAATTTGAACTTAAAAGTTTTGTTTTTGAAATTTAAATAGTTAAACCTTAATGTTTTGAAATGTTTCAGAACTTGCCCTCAAGTTTTGGAATTAAAAAGTTGATTAAGAGTTTAATTTTGAAATGTTAAATTCTAAAAACCTAGTAATTTGAAAAGTTCAAATCACACCCTTTTGGTTTTATTAATTAATTAAAGTGTATAACTAAAATAGATTTAATAAACCCATAAAGTTTTGATTTACATTTAATTAAATTAAAAGTATAATTTACTAAATTAAACCACCTAGTATTTTAAAAGTGTAAAATACACTCTATACTTTATATAACATTAAAAGTCTAATATTATGTATATATATATATATATATATATATATATATATATATATATATATATATATATATATATGTATGAGTAAACAGTTAGTCTTACTGTTAGTAGGCCTCATTCACGAAGCTGGTCCATAAGGGGTGTTTAAGGAAATTGCCTATAAAATGGCGATTGAATGGGTATCCACTCTTATCCACCGCACTCTTGACTAGTGGAGGGTCGTTATCCGAACGGGTAGGATAGGACAGAAGCCTTCCATTATAAGTACAATGAAGTACAAAGTAACTACATGCTTTTACAAATTCCCAAATCATAGTTACTTTAGAAAAAATGTGAAACTGTATGCTAATCCATGGAATGACACTTTGTACCCTTGCCGAGACGTTAGTGGAGCGTGTGTGGTTAACCGACACACTAATTTGGGGTTGGCATTGGTAGCGAAGGGTGGCTCGATGTTTTTCATAGATCAATGGAGCGTGTGTGGCTAACCGGGACATTGATTAGGTGATAGTAGCATTGAGTGCACCACATGATTCGTATGGTTAGTCACACCTTATTTTTGATCCTCGACATCCCAGTCACAAATTGTAGGGCATAATCGAGATTAAACATGCCATTGAAAAGTTCAATGAATCTCAAAAGATCTAGGAGTTTCAATTCATTTAAAACTTAAACTTCCTTTTCGTTTTTCATGGTGGAAATTAGTAAATCATCATTTACCTACCTTCAAATATTTTGCGACTAGATTACGGCATCCCTCTTATAGGTTGTAGAGTATTGTGTTGGATCCTAGCTTGATGTTTCATTTGGGTGTTACATCAAGAATTCTAATCAACATAACATGAATTTTCTTCCGTTTTGTAGATGTCTAGTTCTGACAATCATGGTCTTCCCAAATTGTTGGGTTTTGAGCAATCTAACACTTCCTAAGTGTGCATGCAACCCTAATAAACCTTGGATCTATGTTTGTCTAAATACATGCAAAATAATAATTTTCCAAGGTTTATAACCTATCTAACATGGCATGGGGAACATTTCAACATAAAAAGTTAGAAGAGATTACATACCTTTTTGATGAGTTTGGTTCTTGAGGAGTTTAAGGGCCAAGCACCAATAGTGTGAATGCCTCAAATGGAATCAAAAAACACCACAAACTCTTGGAAAACTTTGAGAGAGTATACACACTTGCAATTTTCGGCCACACACAAGCACACACACACACATACTAGTTCACTAGTTGCCATTTCATGCACCATAAGCATGCTTATATAGTCTACATGGTTAGGGTGAAACCCTAATAACCCATGACCTTTCCTTTCCAAGGATCCATGGGTTAAAAGCCCCATGGATCATCCATGGACTTCCATCAAAGCCTATCCTATTAACAAATGAGTGTTAGCCCACACCATATAAAATCAATAGCCCATAATCTAATTAGTCTTTCTTTTAATCTCTAAATTAATTCATAATTAATTTAAGACTAATACTAGTTAAATAACATAACCTCATATTAATATATTATAACTTATAATATATTAATAAACATATGTGTATAACTCTCATAAAATTATCCATAAATAGTTTGGATGAGATGCAACCCAAATGGACCATGCCGGTCGGGTCAAGTATATACCAAATAAGTTATGGACTTAGACACCTTATCCAACAGACTCCCACTTGGATAAGTCTAATAACTCTATTTGCCTATATAACTTCAGGGACCAACTAGCAATCGTAGCTCTCGAAAACTCCGTTGAACTATGAAGCGCCATTTTAAGACAAGAGATCATATAATCCTCTGTTCTCTTGATATCAGCCGGACAAACACATGGAACTATGTCTTGTTTATTGTCTGGCAGTTGTTTCTCGATTTCCGATTTGTTTGACTAAGAACTTCACCGAACACATCAGTTTAGTTCTGACCGGGCCCGGTACATGGGTCAACACAAAATCATCAAGGGGCTTAGATATCGCTTCTATTTCTAGAAGGAACAGATAAACTTTGACTCATATGCTTGTTCTACTACTTGTTGAATTGTACACAAAGGCACGTTTTATAACATCAAGTTACTGATGCGGTTTCGTGCAATCAATGCACAACCAACTCATAGGTAACAACTCATATCTCTATGTTTGAAGACTTATATGATATTATCGTCTCATGATCACTCGAGATAAATTACATGAAGTGATACAAGTGAGCGTGGGTTTATACCAATACTCATAACTTATGAGTACTCATGAATGTTGCAGCAACCATTGCCATGTCTAAACACCTTTAGCCATCTACAAACCCAATTCATGACAATCTTGATTCATACCTACTTCCGACGTATGACCGATTGTGGAAGTTTGAATAAATTAATTATTCTGGAAGTCAAAACATGCAAAACTGAAACAATAGTAAATAATTGACAATGATAGTAACACTTTACTCATAAATAAATCACAAATTTTATTCATCATCAAATGTCGATTACATTTTACAAGTTTCAGGAAATCTATCTAATCTGTAAAACTAATATCGTCCCTCAGCCCAATGCGCCTCGCATGCTGAAAATGCTTATCCCTCGTCAGTCCCTTCGTAAGGGGATCTGCGGGATTCTCATCCGACGATATCCTCCTTGCCACGAGGAGTCCTTCTTCAATCTTGTGTCTTATGAAGTGATATTTTCTGTTAATGTGTCGGGATCTGCCATGATCTCTTGGTTCCTTGGCTAAGGCAACCGCACTATTGTTGTCACAGAAAATCTCCATAGGTTCTTTAATAGCTGGTACAACTCCAAGGTCTCCGATGAAGTTCTTTAGCCATATCGCCTCCTTTGCTGCTTCACTCGCTGCTATATACTCTGATTCACAAGTCGAATCAGCCACCGTCTCCTGCTTGGAACTCTTCCAAGAAATTGCCCCTCCATTTAAGGTAAAGATCCAGCCCGACTGAGAGCGGAAGTTATCCCTATCAGTTTGAAAACCAGCATCACTATACCCTAATACTCTCAAGTCATCACTCCCACCAAGGGTAAGGATCCAATCCTTAGTCCTCCGCAGATACTTGAGAATATTCTTTACCGCGGTCCAATGAGCCTTGCCAAGGTTCCCCTGATACCTGCTGACCATGCTCAAAGCAAATGCCACATCAGGGCGGGTACAAGTCATAGCATACATGATCGAGCCAACAGCGGAAGCATACGGTAGTTGGCTCATCTTAGCTATCTCTGCCTCTGTACTCGGACTCTGAGTCTTACTTAGTTTGGCATTGCTTTGGATCGGTAAATCTCCTTTCTTGGAATTCTGCATGTTGAACCTTTTCAACACCTTATCCAAGTAGGTACTCTGACTAAGTCCAATTAGTCTTTTACTCCTTTCTCTTAATATCCTTATCCCTAGGATATAGGTAGCCTTCCCTAGGTCCTTCATAGCAAAGCACTTCCCAAGCCAGGACTTAACCTTCTGCAAGGTTGTGATGTCATTTCCTATAAGTAGTATGTCATCCACATACAGTACCAAGAAGCTAACTATACTCCCACTAGCTCTGACATACACGCAAGACTCATCTTCACTTCTCGAGAAGCCAAACTCTTTTACCTTCTCATCAAAACAAAGATTCCAACTACGAGATGCTTGTTTTAATCCATAAATGGATTTCTCAATCTTGCATACTCTATTAGGGTACTCTGCACTGACAAAACCCGCTGGCTGATTCATGTACACATCCTCAGCCAAATTTCCATTAAGGAAAGCGGTTTTGACATCCATTTGCCATATTTCATAATCATGAAATGCAGCAATGGCTAACATAACCCTAATAGACTTAATATTGGCTACCGGCGAGAAGTTTTCATCATAATCAATACCCTGAGTCTGAGTAAAACCCTTCGCAACCAGTCGAGCCTTATAAGTATGCACTTTTCCTTCCATGTCGGTCTTCTTCTTGAAGATCCATTTGCACCCGACTGTTTTACGGCCTGGTACATGATCAACTAAGTTCCACACTTGATTGTCATACATGGACTGTATCTCGCTGTCCATAGCCTCCTTCCATTTAGCAGACTCCGGGCCTGCCATGGCTTCCTTAACACTGCTAGGTTCATCCAAATTCACCAGTGTACTATCGCTGATAAACGTATCACCTTCCGCAGTAATATGAAAGCCATAATAAAACGAAGGTGTGTTCCTAACCCGTGTGGAACGCCTCGGAGGTATAGACATGTCAGCTTGCTCAACAGGAGTTTCCTCCTCAGGTTGACTGCTAGTGTCTAAGGTTCCTTCACCAATTGCT
Source organism: Lactuca serriola (assembly GCF_051521515.1). NCBI lineage: Eukaryota > Viridiplantae > Streptophyta > Magnoliopsida > Asterales > Asteraceae > Lactuca > Lactuca serriola. The sequence goes on from NC_136408.1 coordinate 14,379,150, forward strand.
TCTTGAATTTCTTCAAGATCAATTTGCATCCCATTGTCTCCTTGGCTCATAAATTCTCTCTCACGGAAGACCCCTCTTCTTGCTACAAAGACCACATTCTCACTGGGTCTGTAGAAGAGGTAACCGAAGGATTTCTGTGGGCAGCCGATGAAAATACACCTTTCACTTCGGGGTTCGAGCTTATCATGAGTCTCACGCCTCACGAAAGCCTCGCAGCCCCAAATCTTGATGTGGTTCAAATTGGGAACCTTCCCAGTCCACATCTCATGAGGTGTTTTGGTAACCTTCTTTGTAGGGACTAGATTAAGGATATGGGCGGCAGTCTCTAAGGCATACCCCCAAAAAGAGATTGGTAGCAAAACTCGACTCATCATAGAGCGAACCATGTCCAGCAAGGTTCGATTACGCCTCTCGGCTACACCATTCAGCTGTGGTTTCCTGGGAGGAGTCAATTGTGAGACAATCCCACACTCCTTAAGATAGTCAAGGAACTCGGTACTAAGATACTCACCACCTCGATCAGATCGAAGCATCTTAATGTTCCTGCCCAATTGATTTTCTACTTCCTGTTTGAATTCCTTAAACCTTTCAAAGGTTTCTGACTTATGTTTGATTAAGTAGACATACCCATATCTACTAAAATCATCAATAAAAGTCACATAATACCGATTAGCATCCCTTGTGGCGGTTTTGAAAGGCCCACATACATCAGTATGTATTAGGTCCAACAAACCCTCACCCCTTTCACAAGTTCCAGTGAAGGGTGATTTTGTCATCTTTCCAAGTAGACAAGATTCACAACTATCATCCGATTTAAGGTCGAATGACTCCAAGACTCCACTCTTTTGGAGTTGGCCTATGCGTTTCTTGTTTACATGTCCAAGACGACAATGCCACAATGATGCTTTATCTAGGCTAGTAGAAGAATCAATATACAACACATTATTTCCTAAGTTGTCTACAATCGACACAGTTTCATACACACCATCACAAGGTAACGCTTTAAAATAAAACACATTTTTATAGAAAGCATTAATACCACCACATTCATTATCAAACGAAAAGGTAAAACCTTGTTTGTACAAAGCATGAAAAGAAATAATATTTCTCGCCATTTCAGACGAGTACACACATTTATTCAAATCTAATTTTAACCCATTATTAAGCAACAAAGTATAAACTCCAATCTTGGAAACAGGCGAAGCCTTCCTATTCCCCATGATCAAGTTTATCTTCCCGTGCTCCACATCCTCACTTCTTCTTAGGCCCTGCATATCAGAACATATGTGAATACCACATCCTGTATCAAGCACCCCAAGAGTTAGAATATGATGAGTAATTAGACAATATAGTGTAAATACCTGCATTGGTGGGTTTCACTTTCCCATCCTTTAGATCCTGCAAGTACTTAGGGCAGTTTCACTTCCAGTGTGCCTTTTCATGGCAATAAAAGCATTCAGCATCCTTGGGAATGGCAGAAGGAGTGACAGAACCGCTCTTGGTCTTCGATGAGGAGCCTTCAAGAGACTTTCCCTTGGTACCCTTTGAAGGGTGCTTCCTCTTTTTCCCTTTGCCTTGCCCGATAGCCAAAACAGGGGTAGATATTGGAGTAGGAGTAGTAGAGGTAACAACCGCCTTGCCCTTAAGACCGGTTTCAGCGGTCTTCAAGAGTCCTTGAAGCTTGCTGAGGGTAACTTCCTCCTTGTTCATATGATATGTCATACGAAAATGGTCACAACAAAGTCACCCTTCGTGATCCTTACTAGTCCAAGTTAGTGTGCCGGTTAACCACACACGCTCCACCAACGACTTGGTAAGGTACAAAGTGTGAATTCCATGGACTAGCACCATGTTCACATTTTTCCTAAAATAACTAAGATTGTGAATTAAAAAAGGTTTAGTTACTTTATAATAATCATTATACTTTTAATGAGGATTTAAAGTCATTGTCCTACCCGTTCGGCTAACGACCCTCCACCAGTCAAGTGAGCGGTGGGTGAGAGTGGACACCCATTAAGTCACCATTTTATAGGCAACAACCTTATACCCACCATATAGACCGGCTTCGTGAATAAGGCCTACTAACGGTAGAACGGCTTATTCTTATATATATATATATATATATATATATATATATATATATATATATATATATATATATATATATATATAATTAACCATTAATGTTATAAATAGTATAAGGGTTGAATTTTAACTATTAAAACTCTAAGGGTTGGAATTAAAGTTTATTAAAGTGTGTGAAACTTTACAAATTCCAAAACTTGAGGACAAGTTTTGTAACTATCCAAAACTTTTCAGTTCATAACTTATGAATTAAAGGTTCATAAAAATGAAGACTCTTCACTTTCATGTAACTTATGTGTTTAAATGTGTGTGTTAAAGAAAGTGACCTTTGGATATCCATAACTTGAGGACAAATTATGGACTCCATTAAAACACATAAATGATCAAGAATTAATTCTAAACAATTCAGCAAATAATTCCTATCATCTTCTAAATTCATAAGAACATGAACATGATCATCAAAATTTCAAGAATTATATGAACACATAAAAATCATGGAATTTTGATATATGCTATTGTAAATGGATTAGAACAACCATTACACCAACTAAAACAAGTTTTAAAATACCAAAACAGTTTAGGGTAATGTTTCTAGTCCATTTCCAGCAGCAAAAGTCGAAAATCTGCACTCTGTCGCTCCTACTCGTCGAGTGCATGAACCTACTCGGCGAGTAGGTTGAAGATACACATGGACTCGGCGAGTCCCCCCCATGGACTCGGCGAGTTCATCAGGCAGACAGCAAGTTTTTCGACTTTTTCAACTATTTTGCATCAAGTATAAAACAAGCAAGCCTAGGCTCTGATACCACTGTTGGGTTTTGAGCAATCTAACACTTCCTAAGTGTGCATGCAACCCTAATAAACCTTGGATCTATGTTTGTCTAAATACATGAAAAATAATAATTTTCCAAGGTTTATAACCTATCTAACATGGCATGGGCAACATTTCAACATAAAAAGTTAGAAGAGATTACATACCTTTTTGATGAGTTTGGTTCTTGAGGAGTTTGAGGGCCAAGCACCAATAGTGTGAATGCCTCAAATGGAATCACAAAACACCACAAACTCTTGGAAAACTTTGAGAGAGTATACACACTTGCAATTTTCGGCCACACACAAGCACACACACACTAGTTCACTAGTTGCCATTTCATGCACCATAAGCATGCTTATATAGTGTACATGGTTAGGGTGAAACCCAAATAACCCATGACCTTTCCTTTCCAAGGATCCATGGGTTAAAAGCTCCATGGATCATCCATGGACTTCCATCAAAGCCCAGCCCATTAACAAATGAGTGTTAGCCCACACCATATAAAATCAATAGCCCATAATCTAATTAGTCTTTCTTTTAATCTCTAAATTAATTCATAATTAATTTAAGACTAATACTAATTAAATAACATAACCTCGTATTAATATATTATAACTTATAATATATTAATAAACATATGTGTATAACTCTCATAAAATTATCCATAAATAGTTTGGATGAGATGCAACCCAAATGGACCATGCCGGTCGGGTCAAGTATATACCAAATAAGTTATGGACTTAGACACCTTATCCAACACAAATCCCATGGAACAAGCTTTCCAAATGAAGATGATGTTCCAAGATATGATCAAGGAACAATAGATCATGCTTCACTTCCTCCACCTCCTCCAATTGTTCTCCCTACCCTACAAGTTCAAAGGCTTGAAAAGTTCAAGCTCACTCAAGCCCTATTGGCAATTAAGCATGAAGATGGAAAATCAGTGTGTGCACACGTCTTAGAAATGAAGTCACTCATTGATAGGTTAAGGATGTTGGGTGTCGATATCTCAGAGATGTTGACTGTTGACTGGGTTCTTCAGTCACTTCCTGAATCATATAGTGAGTTCGTTAGAGAGTACTATATGATGGATCACGACGTGACCCTCATTCATCTCACCTATTTGATTATAGCTGCTGAATCGGCAATGATTTGGCTTGCTGGTCAAGCAAATTTGTCTGGTGAATCAAACTCCCAAACTTAAATGGACACTGACAACATTGGAAGTCCAGAAAAAACTAAGTCTGTGATCATCCGATGTGCTGTGCCAAAGGAGTCCATTTGCTTTTATTGCCAAGAGAAGGGGCATTGGAGACGAAGCTGCCCTAACTACCTGAGAGATCTGAGGGATGGGAGAGTCAAGACGTATGGCTCTGCTTCAGGTAAAATCCATTAACTAACTCTTTTAAGTTCCTATTCTAGATTCTTAATACATGATGTGATAAGATTACATTTTTATGTTTTGTAGGATCGAAGAAAAGAGAGGAAGCTTAAGGGAAGAAGTGAGCTGAATCTAATCGTGAAGAAATTGGATTTCGATCACATTGTTTGAAGATTGGATTTTTGAGCTACTACTTGGAGTTAGAATAGATTGTTAAGAAATATGTAATAGCATAGTTTTTCAATTGAATTGCATTGTAAGGACAAATTTTTTCCGCAATAAAATGAATTTTGATTTTATCTTATTTATTTATCCTTGCAATGGCATGTACGAAAAATTGATGTTTGAAGGTTTCTATTATTAGCAATAATGGATTTGATTCTTGATTATGTTATTTGTGGAGATGTCAAGAATTCACCAAATAGGGAGAGTTTCTCATCGCCCAAGTTTCAATTAGACGGAAACTTGGAATCATACAACTTGGTTGCGTGATGAATGAAAACTTTCATATTTGGAAATTAGACTAGTTCTTTGACAAAGTGTCAAGTGAAGGACTAGGAGATCGAGTACACTAGGTTGTGCGTTGATCAAGTCCACCACAAAGAGAGATAAGATATTCGTCATGATTTACTAAAGTTTAGTAAATATGGTTATACTTATAAGATTAAATGTGATTCTGAGTTAATTGAAAAGGTTTCAATGAATAGCAGAACGATTAAAGAAGAATCAAGTAGGCAGAAAGATAAAAGTTTCTCTATTCTAAGAAGAAGGGAGAGTACCTTTTATTATGTTTTATGATAAGTATTAATGATTAAGAACCATATCTCAATTGATTCTCTAAGTGACTCTTAGTGCATTTGTATGTCTAAGAAGAGGATTCGAGAATTGTGGAAATGGTTAAATCAAGAAGTCAATCATACATCGTTCCAATATCGAATCTTAGAGTCATACTCCAAGATTGCGAATTGAGTGACAAGTCTTAAGTAAGTTTATAACACTCATCAAATGTGGAATTTGGAAAAGGTTTTCTTATTCTTGCACATTTGAAATTAGTAAGTTGTGATGTCTTGGATAAGAAAAAGACCAACTAGGACAAATTTGTGAAGTGTTTTGTCTTGATAAAAGCTACACTAACTCTTGAATATTTGTTTGTCAAGAAATGTTTCTTGAGAAGAGAACTTTATATGTCAAGGAGTCAGTGGGAGTTTTAATGTTTTTGAAAAAGTTTCAAGAATAAATCAAGAATAAACCTTATCGATCATCACTAGCACACGACTTGAGGTTTACAACCTATCGTGTTGACATTATTTTGTTTCTGTGCCATTCCAATTGAGTTAATTATGCATGTGAGCTCTATGCGTTCTCATTTGAATGCATAAAGACAAAGTGCCTTGATCGATGGAAAGTACATTGATATGTAAGGATAAATTGCTAAACTACTTGGAAGACATGGTTGGCACTTGTGTTACCATAAGGCAAGAAATCAAGATTAAGAAAGTTCAGTCCATATGAGTTTGGATTTGTCGCAAACCTTGGTTTTGGAAAATTCACATGGATAGGTACTCATACACCATAAAATCTAAGTGTCATAAGATTCCCTCCTTCATGAAAATGACTGTGAGGAAATGCTTTCACTAAGAGAGATTTTAAGAAGATAGCAATTGTGAAAATTGTATTCTCAAATTCGATTATGGTTACAACATCCCTTTCCATAGTTCGAATTGTGAGATTTGGCAATTAGTTTGAACATTTGGAACTTAGTAACATAAGTTCTGAATTGTTTAGACACACATATGAGCTATCTAAGACAAAGGTGTCTAAGTTTGAGAAGCTTAGATAAAGGATTATCGAAGCATCTGGTATTAGAAATATGAATTTTGTGGAATTCATTTAGCATTGTTTTCTGAAAGTTCAGTTGTTTTCTGAATACATGTCAAGGCTAGTGGGAGCATAAGTGTTATGCTTATATGATAATAATCATCATGATAGTGGGAGCATAAGTGTTATGTTTGTATGATTATTATGGCAAGTATTGCAAGTTAGCACTATTCGTTATAGAAAAACAAAGATTCAATTTGCAAAGTTGCATGGGTTGAAAAGTTGTTTTGCTATAATGAAGGGAGAGAATATTATACTTCGTTTTAAAATCTAAAGCTTATATTGAGAAATTTTAATAAATATAGTCAAAGGATACATAGTGTGTTCTTAATTTCGATTATGATTACGGCATCCCTCTTCATAGTTCGAATTGTGAGAACGTGACACATAAAATATTATGGAAAATGATTGATAAAGTATCATATCTTTTTGTAAGACATTATCGTGTCCCATACGCTTCGGGTATAGGATCGATTGCAAATGCTATAATATTTGACCATTCTAAAATTTTCCAAATGTCTAGCACATTAAGAAGGAAAAAGGACTAGAATCGGTTTTGACTAAAATAATTAAACAACTATCAAAGGACGATCCAAAATTCGCTGAGGGTTGGTCGCTTGTGAGTAGTTGGAAGTATGGTATTGGATGGACCATATCGACATTATTATGAATAGATAAAATTCTAATAAGAATGAGTTGTCATATGGAAAATGTGGAAATGCTTCCATATTGGGAGTTGGATATTGAGAGTCTATGTCTAGATTAGAAAATTTTATGCGAGAAGGATGTTCAAAGGAATGTACTTTGAATGTGAGACTTCGCGTCTATGGAATTGTCTTGTAACAATTTCTAATAGAGTACTTTGTGATTTCATTAGCCAGGTCTTGGTGACTTTTGTGCTATGACTTTGTGAAAGGATCATTGCATAAAATGTTAGAATCTAGTATATTCTAGTAGTGGCAAGAACCTTGTATTCTAACACTAATGATAAGGAGTATTATGAAATGAGCGTCATTGGAAAGGTTTTTCAATCGATCTATTTCACAAAGTAAGGACCATAGGAAACATAGTTTGCATTCTTTGTGCATGGGACAGCTATTGTTGTAATTCAAGTAATGAGTTGATTATCTGAAACATTAAATGATAGATAATGAGTAATCAATATGATGGATAAATAGAAGTGTTTTATTTACTCTCACGAGTTTGGGGCCATATAGGATTAAGTATTATTGTTATGTTTCAGTTTGCATGTTTTGACTTCCAGAATAACTGGGTTATTCGAACCTCCACAATCATTCATACGTTGGAAGTAGGTATAAAGGAAGACTGTCATGAAGAGTCTATAGATTGTCTGAAGAGTTTAGACATAACACAAGTTTGTTGCAGGGTTCATGAGTGCTTTGATAAGATTAGAGTATTAGATTAAACCCACGCTCACTTAGATCACTTCATCGATTTATCACGGGTGATTAGTGAGACGATAATATTGTATATTCTTGAAACCGAGACGTGTGAGTTGTTATTTGCTGGTCGGTTACACATTGATAATAAGTAAACGCACCACTAACTTGGTGTTATAAAACTTATTGTTGTGTGTGATTCGATTAGTAAATGCAAGTGAGCATTTGAGTTGAGGTTTATCCATTCCTTTTACCCAAAGTGGGATAAAAGTGATATCTGTGGGCCCCTCGATGATTTAGTGATGACACCTAAGCGCTTGGCCAAGACGGGACTAAGTTGATGTGTTCAATTGTAGTCTGTTGTCAGTCGTCATAAATCGGAATTCGGGAAACAGTATAAGAGAATGATTGAAACTCATGTCTTGTGTCTATACGATATCTTGAGAATGGAAGAATATATGATCCCTTATCTAAAGGACACACGTATCTGATAAGTTCAGAGTTGACAGCGGCTTTTGAAAGTTACGATTGTTGATCAGGTTCTGAAGTCATATGGAAAATAGTTATTAGACTTATCCAAGTGGGAGACTGTTGGATTAGTGTCTAAGTCCATAACTATTTTGGTATGTACTTGACCCGATTATAAGCATGGTCCTTTTGGGTTGCCTTCACCATAACAATATGTAGGATGATTTAAGGAGAGAAAGGTTTAAATATGATTTATTAATATATTATGAGAATCATATATTAAAGGAGAAATCATATTGTTTAATTAATATTAGTCAAGAATTAATTAAGAATTAATTTTGTGGCTAAAAGAGATTAATTAAACTTAGGGGACTGGAGTTGTAATTATAAGATAATTATAATTGGGCTATGGATCAACTAATAAAATATAGGTTGGACGAATTCTATGGGAAGCCCATTAGAAATCGCCCAAGGGATATGTTAAAGGACTCCATGGGCTGCTTAGGACTTAAGCAGCCAGATTAGAGTTTCCTGGTTGAAAACCCTAATAGACTACATGTATATAAAGGGCTCCTATGCCCCAAAAACGTGGCTAAGAGTTCCTTTAGGGTTTCTAGACGTTTTGGGAAGCCTCCTCTCTTCTCCTCTTCATCCAAGTTGCTTAGTGGTGTTTGTGACTCCATTAGAGGTGCAACACTTGAGGCACTAAGCTTTCTGAAGCTAAGGATTGATTGTTATTGCTATATAACAATCAAAGGTCAGATCTAAACCCTATTTTATGTTAATATGATTAATTGTATGCTAGATGTACGGTTTATAGCTTTGGATATTCAGTTTCATGTTCATTAGACAAACTAGATCCAAAAGCTATTAGGGTTTGCATGTACACCATAGGAATGATGTATTTCTCAAATCCCATCAATTTCGACGCCTTCAGTTGGTAAGCCATCCAAATCATGTCCATCATCTGCAAAACATGTGATGTATAATTCATTTTTAAGCATCGTTAAATAATATTAATGATGAGAAGGGCATTCAGTTGGTAAGCCATCCAAATACTGGGGTGCATGATGCAAGGCCTGGCTTATGGGTCCAAAAACCTGTGACAAATGAGCGTATGTAAGTGTAAATATGGATGTGGGACCTGATGCAAGACTATGAACCTTTTCTTTGCATATAACAAGTACCTTTAAAGATGAACGTTCACCATAAAGTAAAGCAAGCTTTGCAAGACCCATCATAAATTCTGGAAGCTGCACAAAAGTCGTGTTTTAAGTACAATTCTTCACAAAGTTATTAGAGAGAGAGAGAGAGAGAGAGAGTATAGGTAGTATTTGAACAGCTCTTAAACAGCAACCATAAGCTTCATCTGTACAAAGGAATGTTAGTTATTGACTTAAACTCAATGATTCAATGGATTCTAATCAGAAAAATCCAATGTGTGCATAAAATCAGTTATTGATAGGAACATTTTTATGGAACAAAACCTATCCGAAAAGCAAATTCAATGTCAGGATAACTCTATCTCCCTCAACCTTTTTAGCAGCCTTATTCCTCTTGTGAACTGAACTCTTTCCCATTTTAAATGCCTTCAGCTTTTGAGCTGAGTCCTTATACCCTTCACCCAGAACCAATTCATGCACAGGTGGCCTTGACATTGACCTTGACCTCGACATTGACCTTGACTTTGACCTTATCTTCATCTTCTTATTTGACCCTTCATCATCATCCACATCCATTCCATCACCATGATCAGATGACCTCTCCCTCTTTCTACCCCTTGACTCACTTCTCACCCTTTACATTGCTTTTGATGGATCAAGCCCTAATGATGACAGCTGTCACTCCATTCTTTAAGATGTAAATCTCTTGTCTTTATCGAATTTTCTTGGAAAAATTGGTCTGTCTTCAGCTGTGCTTTTCTTGATTCTATGTTCAAGAATTAATATACTTTTCTTTTTCCTGATTTTGTTATGCTCTTTCTGTTGTTTTGGAGTCAAATCCTCACCTTCCATTTCTTCATCTTCTCCATCTCCCTATTCTTGAAGAAGCCCTTCTTCTTTCTCCAATTCCTCAAGCCTCTGTAGAATATCCTGATCAATAAAATCAAACGCGTTATGCCCATCGAGTATTGCATACATGTTATCTTCCTTCCATTCATCATCTGCTAAAAGATAAAGTTTCTTCAAACTTGCAGAATAAACACCCACTCCACCATTTTCATTCTCATTATCAATTTCGAGCTTCCTCTTCACCTTTTCAGCTTCCATGGCTTTAGCTTCAAGAATACTTTCAGGTATGCAAACAGGTCTTTCCTTCTGATCACATGGCTTTGGCATTGCAACATGAAACTGATTCAAACACTCGTTGATTTTCTTTGACTTCATTTTGACTTCAACTCTCTGATCCAACAGCCTCTCAAAAGATGCATTTTTTACCGTAGTTACCCTTTCTTTGGTTAAAGTACTCATGGTCAACAACACTTGTTGACCTTCTACAACTAAAATCTTCATTGCTTCTGACTTCATCTCTTCAACTAACTTCTTATCATCTTCCGAAATCCCTTCCAATGATTGCAAGTTGTCTTGTTACAGACAATGATTATGATCTTATTCATGAAGAGCGACTTAATGTTATGAAAAAGAGCGGCTTGTTGTGCTATAGTGTATCAACAAGAACCAGAGATATCAAGAAAGAACAAAACAACTGCTCCGATTGAACAACATTGACTTAAACCGGTTCTCGATCGAGACAATTCATTAAAACATTAAACAATTACCAATTAACTCAAAACCTCAATCAACGCAAACATATTTATAAAAAAAGAAACAAAAATTATCAATGATCTAAGCATAGTAAGTTCTTTAATGGAAGAATAACCTAAAAAAATATGAACCTGAGACAAAGACTGGGTTGATTAACCATGGTAGATCTAGTAGCCACCAGCAACGTGGTTTTAAGTTTGCTTCTCGATCGCGACCATGACGATTTGGTACCCACCATTGCTCCCACATTGCAGGTTGGGGGAGGTTCATCATAGAGGGAATAAAGAATGGGAGAAGGAGTTGTGGTCGGAGGTGGGTGGTGTTAGGGTCTACCTAGCGATGGATGGCCTTGCTTGGTCCACCAACAATGTCTCAATCTCTGGTCGTCGAAAAAGAATCGGGCGTACAGAGAAAGCTGAGCAGAAGTTGGAGAGCAAATGTGGAGAAGTTATGGGAACAAGTGACGAAGATGCGAAGCTGTGGGAGGATCATGCTGGAGATGCAAAATTGGAGAGCAGATGTAGAGAAGTGAAGCGATGGAGGTTTGAGAATTGAGAGAGAAGAAAGAAAGAAAGAAAGGGCGTTTTCGATAGGGACGAGCTAGGGTTTTCAGCCCGTGGAAACAAAGTGGGGATTTTTAATTTTTGGGATTTCATTTCCCCCCTTGATGCAAACGCGCGTTTCATTAAAATTTATAAAACGACATGGTTAGACGACACACATTTTATTTAAGGTGCCCTCCGTGTTTTTTTTATTAGACACTAATTTTAGGGCACGCAAAAATACGCGTCCTAAATCCTTTAAATTTTAGGAGAGATGACATTATTTTTACGTCACACGCTTTTGCATATCGTAAATCTGTGCGTATCATAAATTGCATGTCATTAAAGGCTTGTTTTCTAGTAGTGTTATATATATATATATATATATATATATATATATATATATATATATATATATATATATATATATATATTAAAAAATTAGGTTTTCGTTGATGGGCCTGGGCTAGTTGTTTTATTAGCTGCCCGAGTATGGTAGGAAATCATATTAGGGTGTTTTAGAGATTGTATTGTATAAAAATTAAGTGAGTAAAAGCAAAAATCAATAGGAAATAGATTGGATGTTGTTCGGTCAAACATTTGGTTTGGTTCTGGGCCAAATAGTCATTAATTTAGAAAAAAGAAGTTTAAAGTGGATTTTCAAAAGGCTTACAGCAACAAGACAGGAGCACTGCAACAAGTTACTATCCTGTCCTAAAAATATTTTCTTCAAAGCTTTATACTCCTGCACAAAGAGAAAGAAACCATTAATGATTTAAACAAAAGAAGCATCTCATATGCAAGTTTAAAGACCAAATAGTAAGTAAGATGTGGCATTCAGATTTGAATTAACTATTTTTGTAGTATTTCAGATAGTGAGTTTTGATCATATGTAACTTATACACTTTGTATTCTTCATAATCAATCATTACTTTATATGCTATCAAAGAATCATTTTCAGATTCGACATGTCAACATCTATAACATAAGCATTTAGAAAGGAATAAGAAAAGAAACAGATCAAATGCTAACTTTCCAAGAAATCACTAACTTCTATTGGATGAGGCTTCCCATTGAGCTTCTACACACAACCATGCTGCCATCTGACATGTGAAAAAGCATTTTCAGAAAATTAACTAAAATAAAGAGAGGATATAATGTAACGACTATAAGAAAAGAAAAACAAACCCAATATTCTTCATTTAATAATGCTTCATGAATAATGTAATGAATAGATTCCATTCGTTTCTAAATCCATCATACCATATCAATCAAGAGCTAACCTTTCGTATTCCAATCTTTGGGTAACAAGTCCATTGAGTAGAAGCTCTAAACTATAAACTGCTGCTCCTACATAAATGTAGGACATAGAAAGGTTCAACATAACTTTATATTTTTTGATGAAGAAAATAAATTTAATATAACTAAATATAAAATTACCTTTTTCTAAGAAAAGAAAACAATGTGCATAATCTTCTTCACATGATAGAATCAATCCTACAGGAATTTTATCATCCTTTATTGCAGCTCTACCCAATCGTTCAACCACCTGAAAAGAAATTCACACCAGGATTATTAATAATTTCATCACAATTTACTGTTACAATAATAGCTGCAAGAAGAGCTTCATTACCTATTGCAATCATATCCGTCGTTGATTTCAGTACCCCGTCTATCGCCGACGTATCGACGTCAATGGAAGACGGTAATTCCTTCACAGCACGGCTCGCCACTTCATGAAACAAATCAGACTATTTCCTCAAACTCGTCCTGAATTCCTTTAGATCACGATGGTATGTTTCGAAGACTGATACAGATTTGGTCATTAAAGTCTTCACCAGATCTCCAAAGGTCCCTAAACTACCAACACCACCATCGACATCACCGTCCTCCGATGAATTAACATTCAAATTGGAATCATCATCGTCTTCGCATTCTGTTTCTTGTTGTTCTGGTGATTGGCAGAAATCGGTGGTGAATGTGGTGAAAATTGATGGCGATGATGGAATTAAAGTCGTATTTGATTTGAAATAATCATCTCTTTATTCTTTGTTCTCTTCCGATCAAATGGATTGATCGATCAAGGATTGGTGATTGGTAGCCGTTGTTGGTCGTTGACAAAGGTAGATGTGGTCGTTTGAGGGAAGACGAAGACGATCGACAGAGATGAGATTTGGAGTGTGAAGAACACATGAGAGAGAAAGCTAAAAATAAACGTGTTTTAGAACACGCCTCACCGCTGACCCATCCTGACCTAAACTATCCGAAGAAAATCGCGAGCAAATCACAATTTTCCACACCTTCACCGCTGCACAGGACCAGTGAATGCTACGGGCCACCCCGCAGTCTTACAACACGCCTACACTATCTACAAACTATTGAATGCTACGGGTCACCCCGTAGCCTTACAACACTCCCACTAACTGCAAACTAGTGAATGTTACGGGCCACCCCGCAGTCTTACAACACTTCAACTATCCATAACCGCAACCCAAATCCTTACCGATAATCTAATAATCCGAATGCCGCTCGGATTCAAGTACACAAATAACCAAGCTCCCAAACCGAACTCGAATCATGACTGGAACCCCACCCTGGATTTTTTCCATCTCGAAGACTGCTAGCTGACACCAAGAAAACGCGAACCTAATGTTGGAAAGTTTCCCAATCTTCCAACTCACGCAATCCTTATTCCGGACAACCACTTGGCCACCCTCCTCCCCGGGGGATGCAAAACTCACCCTAATTCCATTAATCCTGAATACCTGCGTGATTCTCCCCCACTCAGATTCGAATACATCTTCACGATACATGAGACTTGAAGGATTACCAATCCTTTTTACCCCCTAATGACCAAACTACTGACAACCTGTGCTTACCCGTGCTAGTGTTCCATCACCAGTCCAACCCCAGAAGACCGCACAACTTCTAAAGACCAGACGAATACTTCCCGAATCCCAGCGAAACTGATAACCTAGACGCCTTGAAATGATACCAAACTCAAATCTTGAATTGCAAGTAGCTGACGCTCAATGCAAAACCTCAGCAATAGACCACTTCTGTCAGCGCTTCCAAAAGCCAACCCAAACACAAAGATGAACCCACCGAACCCTGACGATGCTGGATAACCACCATGCTGAAATCTGACCGCAAACCCTTCACATAATGCCCCTGAACCAATCTCGACCATAAACCAAGATAATACTGAACACTCCATACCAGCAAAAAAAGGAAACGACTTTTCATTAACCACCAATAATTCACGGTATGCAAATGAAATATAACAATATTTGAAGATGTCACCCAAACATGAGAGAAGAAATGAAACGAATATATGCTTACCCAAACTGATGCAAGATTCCAACAACCATAAATACTAATATAAATAACCCGAAAGAAGGCAAAAGATACATACCTGCAACACTGCAAAACTCAACTCTTCTCCGTTGGGGCTCCCGCCCTACCTTCTCGTCCATCGGTGATCCTCAATGTAGCTGGAGCAGGCGCGCTCACTGCTCCTTCCCTCAACATCGGACAGTCGGACTTCTTGTGGCCCACCTGATCGCAATGAAGACATAACAGTCATGCCCCCTGAGGACAATCCTTGCTGACGTGACCAACCCTGCCATACTTGTAGCAGCCCAAACGCTTGGAACAACAAACTCCATCGTGCAGTTTCCTACACGTGTTGCACTGACTCCGACCTCACTAACCTCTCAAACGCTAATCAGAAGTCTTGCGTTTCTTCCCGGGACCCTCCAATGTATGCACCTGATCTTACCCCCTCTTCCCAATATGCTCCAAATCAATCTCCCACTCTCAGGCTCTAGAAATCATATCATTCAGGGTCTCGCACCCTGAAATACTCACAAACTCCTTGATATCATCCTGCAGCATATCATGATACTGTTTGATTACGTGTCTAAGCCCATAACTATAATTGGTATGTACTTGACCCGATAGTAGTATGGTCCTTTTGGGTTACCCTCACCATAGCAATTTGATAAGATGAATTATGGAGAAATAGGTTAATTGTGATTTATTAATATATTATGAGAATAATATATTAATTGAGAAATCATATTATTTAATTAGTATTAATCATAAATTAATTTGGAATTAATTTTATGATTAAAGGAAGTGATTAAAAGCAAGGGTACTGGTTGTGCAAATCATTGATAGTTGCAAACTAGGCTGCTGGATCGGCTTGGAGAGGCTTGGACAAAATCTATGGGAAGCCCATAGAAGATTTCATCCAAGGGTGCCTTCCAGAAGGTTTCCATGGACTGCTTAAGGCTTAAGCAATCAAATTAGGGTTTCCGTCTAACACCCTAAGATCCTCAACAATATAAGGAACCCCTTGGCTCCTTGAAACCGGTCGATGCTTTCATATAGAACCCTAGCCGATTTTTAGAGCCTCATCCTCTCTCTCATAATCTTCCAATTGCTACTTGGTGTTTGTGACTCATTAGAGGTGAAATAATTGAGGCACTAAGCTCTTGAAGGTCAAGATTACAAGTTATAAGGAAAAGGAATTCATATAACTTTGTTTTGGTTATAGATCTCGAAATTGTATGCTAAATTAGGGTTTATGCTTTGGATAATCAGATTGCATGTATAACTTGAGAAAAACCTAGATCCAAAGCATTTGGGTAGCATGTACACCATAGGAATGTTGTAGTGCTCAAAACCCATCAGTGGTAAGTGAGATACGCCTACCCTACTTTAAATATAGATTATATTTAAATATAATATTGTTATTATGAACCTAGAAATAAGATTTATCAGTGATTCAAAGTCGTTATACTAATTGATCTACTTACGGGAATGATGTATATGCTGTGATTTAGTAAGGTATTTAAAGTGGGATTTCCAGACAGTATACTTCGTATACGAAACAGACCCTACCTCCGATATGATCCAACCTGGTTGTTCCTTACTTGATAGATCATGAAAGTAGACTTTGAGTTATTGATGAATCTAGACTAATAATTAGTCGCAATAAAGATTAGACTAAAACTTAGCAATAATAATGCTAGGTTTCGTCGAAGGAAAATATAATTGGTAAAAGCGAAGCGCTGCCCGAGTTTGGAATCATCACTTTAACAAGTGAGTGCATATTTACTTTCATCTTACACATAGATATGAAGTATTTTATATAAATTACATGCTATGTGTGCATATAACCTGTATACTTACTATCTATGCTGGATGAATGATTTTATACATGTTTTAAATAATTTAAATTGTATATGTATTTTATATCTACGAATATGTTGGGTAAAACATGGGTAGTTGAATGATGAGAGATGAAAGATGATATGACTGAACATTGGCAGCTATAGACTTTGTGCCTAACAAATAACATCGGCAACTATGGACTTAGTGCCTATCAAATAAACGTTGGTAGCTATGGACTTAGTACCTGTTAGATAAACGTTGGTAGCTATAGACTTAGTACCTATTAGATAAACATTGGTAGCTATGGATTTAGTACCCGATGAATGAACTTTAGCAGTTATGGAATTAGTGCTTTATGAACGAGCATTGGCAGCTATGGATTTTGTGCCTGTCATATAAACCCTGAAAGCAATGGACTTCGGAATGAACGAATGCAGGATAGATGGCTCTTAGGGTAGACCTTAAGAGTAAGGAAGATAATGGGGATGGGTAATTGGGTTGATTGTTTGATGTTTAAACATAATAATTAAATTATTGTGGGTTGAAAACCCTATATACTCACAAGTTCCCCAACCTGACCCACTCAAGCTTATTTGTATCACAGGTGTCGATATGAAATTACATTACACTGAGAGATTAAAGAGATGTGGATCACTAGTGTAAATGAATGTAAGTTCTGTTTATGCTTATGTTTCTATATTGACAATGACATCCTAAATGTTTTCAAATGAATAAAAATACATTTCTTCGGAAATGCTTTGATAACGTATTTATCATGTTTTACTGGGAACAAATTCCGCAACATTTTTATTAAAAGAGGTACTCTGATTTTTATAAAGCATAAACAAAATCGATCTTTTCTGGATGTGAAAATGGAGATGTCACATCGTCTTGGACAAGTCAACAAGAAGTACATAGCCCAACTCCAAAAGAATGGAGTGTTGGAGTCATTTAACCTAAGGTCGGATGATACATGTGAATCTTGTTTGCTTGGAAAGATGACTAAATCACCTTTCACTAGTACTTGTGAAAGAGGTGAGGGATTGTTGGATCTCATACACACTGATGTTTATGGGACCTTCAGATCCACCGAAAGGGATGCTAACCGCTTCTATATTACGTTCACCGACGATTATAGCAGATTTAGGTATATCTACTTAATCAAGCACAAGTGGAAAACCTTTGAAAAGTTTAAAGAGTTTAAAAAAGAAGTGGATAATCATCTGGGCAGGATAATAAAGATGCCCAGATCCGATAGGGGTGGTGAGTATCCTAGTATCGAGTTCCACGACTATCTCAGGGAATGTGGAATTGTTTCACAATTGACACCATCTAGGACACCGTAGTTCAATGGTGTGGCTGAGAGGCGCTGCCAAACCTTGTTGGACATCGATCGTTCCATGATGAGTCGAGCTTCATTACCTATCTCATTATGGGGGTATTCCTTAGAAACTGCTGCCCATATCCTTAATCTAGTCCCAACTAAGAAAGTTGCCAAAACATCTCACAAGATGTGGACAAGGAAGGTTTCCTCGTTGGCACATATCAAGGTTTGGGGTTGCGAGGCTTTCGTAACACGAGAGACTCACGAAAATCCTGAACCTCGCAGTGAGCGGTGTATTTTCATCGGCTACCCGCATAAATCTTTTGGATATCTCTTCTACAGACCGAGTGAAAATGTTGTCTTCTTATCAAGGAGAAGGGTTTTCCGCGAGAGAGAACTCGTATGCCAAGAGGACAGTTGGAGGCAAATTGATTTTGAAGAGCTTCAAGAGTCAGGTGATGAAGGAACCTCTAATACTAGCACTCAACTTTAGGAAGAGATTCCTGTTGAATCAGTTGATGAGTCCTTATCTCTAAGACGTTCTAGTAGAGTTAGTTTTCCACATGTGTTGTATGGTTTCCATATAACAGCTGAAGGTGATACATTTATCAGTGATAGTGCAATGATAAATTTAGATGAACCTTACAACTACAAGGAAGCCATGGCGGGCCCATAGTCTGCAAAGTGGAAGGAGGCTATGGACAGCGAGATTCGGTCCATGTATGAAAATCAAGTTTGGAACTTGGTTGACAATGTATCAGGTTGCAAGATGGTTGGGTGCAAGTGGATCTTCAAGAAGAACACCAACATGGATGGGAAAGTGCATACGTTCAAGGCACGACTAGTTACGAAGGGCTTTACTCAAACCCATGGGGTTGACTATGATGAAACCTTCTCACCAGTGGCCAAGATCAAGTCTATTGGGGTTATGTTGGCCATCGCTACGTTTCATGATTATGAAATTTGGTAGTTGGATGTCAAAACCGCTTTCCATAACGGGAAGCTGGCTGAAGATGTTTACATGTGTCATCCAGAAGGTTTTGTGGATGCCAAATACCCCAATAGAGTATGCAAGCTTGAGAAATCCATTTATGGATTGAAACAAGCGTCTCACAGATGGAATCTTTGTTTCGATGAGAAAGTCAAAGTGTTTGGTTTTTTTGAGAAGCGATGATGAGCCATGTGTGTATGTCAATGCTAGTGGGAGTATAGTTATCTTTCTAGTTTTGTATGTGGATGGCATACTACTCATAGGAAACGACATCATGAGCTTGCAGGAGGTTAAGTCCTTGTTTGGGAAGTTTTTCGCTATGAAGGACCTAGGTGAAGCTGCTTATATTCTAGGGATAAGGATATTGAGAAACAGAAGTAAGAGACTAATAGGACTTAATCAAAGTACTTACTTGGACAAGGTGTTAAAACGTTTTAGCATGGAGAATTCCAAGAAAGGGGAACTGCCAATCCAAAGCAATATCAAGCTGAGTAAGACTCAGAGCCCGAGTACTGATGCCGAGATAGCAGAAATGAATCGAGTGCCATATGCTTCTGTTGTTGGCTCGATCATGTACACTATGACATGTACTCGCCTTGATGTGGATTTTGCGTTTAGCATGGTTAGCCGATGTAACAACCCGATATTTCAACTCTTTGTAATGACCTAAAAAGTCAAGTATTGTAACCACTTTTGAGTTAATAAAATTAACTTTGATAATAAAATGTCCAAAAAGTTCTATTTAAATTTCCTCTATGTTTAAATGTCATTAAACCATGATCGTACGTAAAAAGAACGCCCGAATCCGGCTTCGTATATTGAAGTTAAAAATTTTCCAAGTTCGGCTTAGCAGCAGACAGCTAAAAACTCGAATCGGAGATCGAGCGACTTTTGGCCAGAATGACCTAAACGAGAATCGAAGGTCTCGTCAATGGTATTTCAGCGGTAAAAAGTCTGGCAACAACCGACGTCAGATAAAGAAGTTATGAATTTTTAAAGAAATTCCTTAATCACGTCATTTTAATAAATAAATAATAAAAATAATTTCATAATTTGCCAACGGAATTTAAACGAAAGTTGTAGATCTTAGTCTCACCTACGCGTGGATATAAAGAACGTCGAAAACGGAGTTCGTATGAAGAAGATATGATTTTTTGAAGTTTATTAAATAAATTATATATAAATTTATATCAAAATTCGGTAATATCCGAAGGAGGAGTCAGCGTCCTCATCCGGGTTACGCGCTGCGTACCCTCGTACGCCCCGCGTACCCGAAGGCCTTGGTCTCGGTCCGTCCACGTCGCCCCTATGCGAAGCTACCGACCCGTCGCCCCGTCCGACCCGCCGTCCTATCCGACCCGCCGTCCCATCCGACCCGCCGTCCCATCCGAAGCTGAGGCAGTCGAGGACTCACTCATGCATGACGTACGCGTACGCGCTGCGTACGAGCGTACGCCCCGCATACCGAGGCTTCTCAGACCCCCTATAAAAGGGATGCGAGGGTCTCCGGAAAAATTGCTCATTTCTTCTCACTTCTCTTGCGTTTTGCCTCGTTTTCCGTGCCCGTTCAAACCCGAAGCCCTGGTCATTTTTGCTCAAGTCCCGAAGGTCGATTTTACTCCCGAGATTCTCGAGAATCCCGAGAAAAATCCGCTTCCCGAGACGAAACTCTGCCCGGTTTTCCATCTCGCTATCTTCAAACTTCCAAGTGAGTTCATACCCCTACAAACACTCTTTAAATACATTTTTAAATGCTTTCTACACTCTTTAAGGGGGGGAATACAAGTAAACATACGGTTATTATTGTGTATTTCATAGAATTTCACTTTACTCGTTTTTATCAAATGAATCACTTGTGATTTAGTACTACTATGTGAAAACTCTTGTCATACTTTGCATGCAATAGATTTATACAAAGTATTTAGTAACTCCAAAGTATTCTTCATTGCTAAACCGTTTTATACATTCTAAAAACTTATGATTTATGCTTTGTCAAACATTGCGAAAAAGGATAAACTTTGCATGCAAAACTATCACTTTAATACAGACTTAGTTGAGAATCCATGAGACGTGTACATCTTCAAACACTGCCTTTTTGATAAAAGGTATCGCTACAAGTCCTGTCTATAACCAGAGTCTCCCGTTCGGAGAACGTGTCAAATGTGTATAGATCTATACGGGAAGTCATGATCCCGCGCCCTGACTGTTAGCTACAGTCCTTCCTTTGGGGTGATAGTTGTCATAACGCTACGACGCCTGAAGAACGTCGCTACAGGCATATTATGTTTAGCATGGTTATAAAACTCATCGGATATACAATTATTATGGTATTATGCTTTTATGAATGAGTAGTTATTAAAACTATTCTTCATCTAACAAGTGCGATCTTCGTATAGCTTTATTATATAAAACTATGCCACAACTTTTAAGCACATCGGTTGCTTGCGATTTTCAGTCTTAGAGACTGCCAGTTATGTTAGGAAAATAAAGGTTTTTCCTGCATCTAAATCAAACAACTAATAGGAAAATAAGGGATTTTCTTGGTGCAACTATTTACAACTTATAACACGAACATTCATATGCCCTTCATACTTTTATAAGAAAATAAGGGTTTTTCTTGGAAAGCACAACAAATCATATCTCAACTATTAGGGAAAATATGGGATTTTCTGGATCTGATACATTCATTTTCAACCCAACGAATCATAACTCTTTTCATTTGAAAATACCGCGTATTCTGGAAAACATACATGAACTTTCGAATGGCGTATATTTTCTCAAAACACTACTTATGAACTCACCAACTTAATTGTTGACACTTTTTCTTTGAAATAACTTGTATTCTCAGGGAACCGCTAAGCAGGTTTGGAAATCAACTTTTAAGGATTAACGTGCTGACGTTAATCACTTCTTTTGAAAGATGTTTATGTATTTATCTTTTGAACATGTAACGAATACAATTATGTAAATATTTTGGAAACCTTAATATGTATGGTGGTGTGTACTTTCCTTTCTATGAACTGTTATGATACTGAATATGACGTCCTCCGCCCCCAAACGTTTCCGCCGTTCTGGTTTGGGGGTGTGACAACCGATATCAAGGGAACCCAGGTAGAGCTCATTGGACCGCAGTGAAGAACATTATCAAGTACCCGCGAAGGACTAAGGATTGGGTCCTTACACTAAGTGGGAGTGATGACTTGAGAGTGCCAGGGTATAGTGATGCTAGCTTTTAGGCTGACAAAGATAACTTCTGCTCTCAGTCGGGTTGGGTAATTACCCTGAATGGAGGAGCGATTACTTGGAAAAGTTCCAAGCAGGAGGTTGGGGCTGATTCAACGTGCGAATTAGAGTACATAGCAGCGATCGAAACGTCGAAGGAGGCAATATGGTTGAAGAAGTTCATTAGAGACCTCAGAGTTGTACTAGCCATAAAGGAGACAATGGAGATTTTATGTGATAATGAAGGAGCGATTTCCTTAACCAAGGAACTGAGGGATCTGGTAGATCCAGACACATCGATAGAAAATACCACTTCATCACACATCGGGTAGAAGAGGGATTCCTTGTAGTCAAGAGGGTATCGTCAGAGAAGAACCCAACAGATCCCCTCACAAAGGGTCTGAGCAGGGTTACGCACTTACAGCATGCGAGGATCATTGGCATGAAGGACGATATTAGTCTTAGTGATTAGATAGTTGTTTGGAAACTTGTAATAGATAAAATGTAATTGACACTTGATGATTAAATAAAGGAGTTTTATTTATGAGTAAAGTTTACTATCTTGTGTCGATTGTTTACTATTGTTTCACTTTCGCATGTTTTACTTCTAGAATAATTAGATTGTTCAAATTATCCACAATCGATCATACTTTGGGAGTAATTTATGAGGTTAGACTGTCATGAATTGGTTTGTAGACTTTCTAAGTGTTAAGACATAGCAAAGGTTTGCTGCAACGTTCATGAGTGCTCTTGAAATAAGATTTGAGTATTAGATTAAACCCATGCTCATATGAATCACTTCATGGAATTTATCACGAGTGATTGTGAAACGATAGTATCGTATAATCTTTAAACTGAGATATATTAGTTTTTTACAAGTTGGTTGTGCATTGATAATGCGTACACACATCAGTAACTTGATGTTATAAAACGTGTTGTTGTGTACGATTTAACAAGTAAATAGTACCAAAATATAAGGCAAAGTTTATCTGTTGCTTTTATCCTAGGAGGGTAAAAGCGATATCTTGGGCCCCTCGATGCTATTGTGTTGACTTATGTGTCGGGCCCGGTCAGGACTGAATTGATGTGTTCAATTGAGTACAATGTCAAACAAATCAGAAGTTGGGAAACAAACTGGTCGACATTGAGAATGATTATGTTCCATGTCATTTTCCACACGATATCTTGTAGAACGGAGGACTATATGATCCCTTATCTAAAGGACGCGTCATTGACTAGGTCAGAGTTCGACAACGTCTTTTGAGTGCTATGATTGCTAATCAGATTTTGAAGTCATACTTGCAGTTATAATTATTAGACTTATGCAAGTGGGAGACTGTTGGATTAGGTGTTTAAGCCCATAACTATAATTGGTATGTACTTGACCCGATAGTAGCATGGTCCTTTTGGGTTGCCATCGCCATAGCAATTTGATAGGATGAATTATGGAGAAAGAGGTTAATTGTGATTTATTAATATATTATAAGAATAATATATTAATTGATAAATCATATTATTTAATTAGTATTAATCAGAAATTAATTTGGAATTAATTTTGTGATTAAAGGAACTGATTAAAACTAAGGGGACTGGTTGTGCAAATCATTGATAGTTGCAAACTCGGCTGCTGGATCACCTTGGAAAGGCTTGGACAAAATTTATGGGAAGCCCATAGAAGATTTCGTCGAAGGGGGCCTTCCAGAAGGCTTCCATGGACTGCTTAAGGCTTAAGCATTCAGATTGGGGTTTCCATTTAAAACCCTAAGATCCTCAGCTATATAAGGAACCCCTTGGCTCCTTGAAATCGGTCGACGCTTTCATGGAGAACCCTAGCCAATTTTTAGAGCCTCAACCTCTCTCTCATAATCTTACAATTGCTACTTGGTGTTTATGACTCATTAGAGGTGCAACAATTGAGGCACTAAGCTCTTGAAGGTCAAGATCTACAAGCTACAAGGAAAAGGTATTCATCTAACTTTGTTTTAGTTATAAATCTCAAAATTGTATGCTAGATTAGGGTTTATGCTTTGGATAATCAAATTGCATGTATAACTTGCAAAAAACCTTGATCCATAGCGTTAGGGTTGCATGTACACCATAAGAATGTTGTAGTGCTCAAAACCCATCAGATAACTTACTTTCATCTCCTCATCTGTTGCATACTGCTGCACCAATAAAGCCCTCTCCCAGAACTTGGCAGTGATCTCTGCCACAGTTTCAGTAGTCTGGCAGAGATCCAGAAACTCTCGCATCAACTGCTGCACCTCGATCGCCCGAGCAAACTCCGCTCGGAATCTGGTCGAGAAATCATCCCATGACATAACATCAACCACATCATCACCGTATTCACTACCAACCTTTTCCCACCTATATCGTGCCCGGTCCTTCAACAGGCAGGAAACATATCTGACCTTCGCCTCCCCGGGGCAAAAATTTTTCCTGAACGCGTTAGCCATATCCGCTAACCACCTCCTATTAAAAATGGGGTCCCTCTCCCCATGGAACGCAGGAGCTCCACAAGCACGGAACTCCCAGAAAGACAGAGTGCGAACTCTAATGATAGCCATAACCTCTGCACGAAATGCGCCCAAGCACTCATCCATTATCTCCGAAACACAGTAAGAAATCTCAGATGAAATGAACTCTTGCAACTGCTCACTAATCGGCTCAGCACCCGCACTTGAGCCAGAACCTGAACCAGAACTGTAAGTCCCTAATCTGCCTGTGTATCAATCAGATCCGTTTGATGGTGCAGAATCCCAATCAAACGGATGATGCCAGATAAAATAGAAGAGAAAGAGAAGAAGCAGATGATGAATCTCAATGTATTAATGAATAGAATGATGATCCGGATACAAGAGATTCACACACACACACACACACTAACATACAATAGTTCTTCTGTCTCTCTGGCCGTAAACTCTCTAGGGTTCATCAATCGCTACTCCTCACCCTAACACCTATATATATACATGTTGGATATGGGCCAGAGAACATGGGCCATAAATGGGTTTACGGCCGTAAACTCAACCGTAAACATGGGCCATAAACTCCAGAAATATTACAAAAAATATAATTTCCCAGAAAAGCAAAGTATAAACCATATTTTGACCCAACAATCTCCCCCTTGGTTTATAACTTTCTTTTCTTAATTGACCCAACAAGCTCCCCCTAAAAAGTAGCTGACTTTTCTTGTTAATCTTCAATGGGATCTTTGGCTTCAGCTTTAATCTTCGATGACTTCACAGCTTCAAGATGAACTTGATGAATCTTCAATAAATGACTTCATCTTGAGCAGTTGGGAATTTCTTCAGAATTTGACATTGAACGCACGTTGGGTGAGGAGGCTTGACGTACTGATTCTTGAAAAATAGCGCTTTCAGCTTGAGAATCTTCAGAGAAAACATCAGAGAGAACAAATCTTCTGGATCACTTCAGCAGGTTTAAAATAGCAGCAGACTGATTGAGGAGGCTTCAATGCAATCCGTCGAATGAGAATTCTTCGATGCTCACGGACGAATGAGAATTCTTCGATGCTCACGGACGAAGCCTTTGACTCAGAAATCTTCAACATAAACTCCATGAGTCTTATCTATACATGAAATCACTTTTCAAGACAAAACAAAACTAAAAGAAAACTTAGCACACAAAACAAAAACAAAAATATTTTTTGGATTTTTCATATTTTCTGAAAAAGAAATAAAACAGAAATAACACTATTTTTTTTAATTCTCCCCTAATATTTAAATTAGAAGAACACTATGAATAAACTTAGCAAAAACAACAATAATAGCTAAATTTAAGAGTTATTTGGGATCAAAGTTGTTGGACAATCTTACTCCACTTGTCGGTACCCTTATCTTCACATCTTCATCTGATCGATCGCCAGTATTGTGGTCCAATTAAACACGAAAAATTTGTGACAGATTTGGACAGTTTACCAATGACATGACATATGCATATATCTAATAGTAACTTTATTATCATGATTGGTCCTAATTCTTAAATAACTTTTTCTTAAGACCATTTAACTGACTACAACCAGGGATATTGTTGTCCACCTAAATTGAGCAGCGAGATCTACAGACAATCTGTATGTTTTCAATTTTAAGTGTACTAGAACGTGTTTCCCGCTTCCTGATATGCCTCAGCCATCAAGAACTTCCAGAGTACTCCTTACACCGGGTGAGCAGGCAACCATTCAGAGAGAGGAGAGATTCAAAATTCTATTACTTATTACTTCAGAGGGGTTGAGAAATAGAAGGTTGCATATGCTGTGTACCAGGTCGGATTAGAAGTCGCGCAAAGGAGACAACATATGGCTAATAGATAAGAAGTATTTCACATATATAACCTGTAGAGAAATAGAGTTGCATATGTTGTGTACCAGGTCGGATTTGAAGTCACGCAAAGAAGACAACATATGACTAATAGACGGAAAGAAAGAAAATGATATTCTACATACCTAATTTATCGGAATTTACTAGTCACCCCATCCAACCGGAATTAAGGACAGAATCAGCACATCGAGGAAAAGTGAATCCATAGTTCTAGATACGGGTTATTTAATGTGACCGGTAGATTCCCATGTATATCTCCCTGCTCAACCTATCCGAGCGTCGTGACATCAGGTTATACGGATCTGACTAGGTCAAAGTTTTTCAAGTCCTTAAATTCATTAGGTTCAACTTTCCCTAGTTAAGTCCATTTAAAAATTTTTGTGCCTACCAGCGCATCGAACACAGAGCGTAGACGATTTAACTTAGGTACGTTACGCCGATTCAGATTGCCCGTTATCACTTGCTAATTTCATTTCCCAAAACATCTCCTGCAAGCACATTCCATTAACACCATATATTTTTATTTTCTGATTTTCTAATGTTTTTGGATTTTTTTTAAATTAATTTTTTTTTCTAATTTTTGTTTTGTTTTTATTTCTCCCCCTAAATTTGTGCATAGGGGAGAAACGAAAATAAATGCGCAAATTTAAACTATCCTAAAACAAAAATTAGTCTTTAAAGTGAATCAGTTTAAGAAAAACTCAGGAGTATAGATAAGAAAATTCAAACCGTAAGTCACCGATTGAATTTGCATCAAGAAGGTCTGAGAACAGCACGCGTAATCTCAGAACAGATCCAAAAATTCTTCACATCGTTAAGCACTAACCCCATGAGCGATCCTTCCTTTCTTCCCTTCTCGCAAAGGACACATACTCTCAAACAAAATTTCGAGTGTTGTATAGTTGAGAGTGTTGGAATAATGTCTAAGGCTGCAACTATATTAGGCAAGTATTTGACCCGGTTGTGCATGGTCGTTTTGGGTTGCCTTCACCATAGCAACTTGATAGGATGATTTATTAAGAGAGAGTAAATATTATTAGTATATTATGAGAATAATATAAAGAATAATATATTGTTATTTGATTAATATAAGTCATAGAATTAATTGGAATTAATTTGGTGACTTAAAGAGATTAATTAAATAAGAGGGTATAAACTGTCAATTGTTTGATAGTTATACTTTAGACTGTAAATCCATATGGATATATGATGGACGGATTCTAGAAGCTAGGATAGCTTCAAATCGTCCAAGGAGATATCTATGGAAAGGATTTGGATAGCCTTAAGAGAAGATTATCCAATTAGGGTTTAGGTTGTAACCCTTAAGGAGTCTACAAGTATAAATAGACCCCATGGCTAAGGGAAATCGGCACTTCATCTAAAGTAAGAGAAACCTGGCCGATTTCCTCCCCTCTCCTCTCTCCTAAATCATCCTCCTTGCTATTTGGTGTTTGTAAGCCATTAGAGGAGTGACAATTGTAACTTTAGAAGCTCCAAGACAACAAGATCAACAAGGAATTCAAAGGTATGATTCTAGATCTGTTTTATCATTGTTTTTATTCTTAAATAGTCATTAGAAGTCTTGGATTCAAAGCATGTTTAATTAGAAAGCCTAGATCCAAGCATTAGGGTTTTTGCATGCGCACATAGGAAAGTTCTTATGGCTAAAACCCATCAGTGGTATCAGAGCCTAGCTTGGTTTTCATTAAATTGTTGCTTAATTGTCTGAAACATAACTGCAAAATTCGATTTTTGTGTTTCTGAGTCATGGACTCGGCGAGTTCCAAAGTGGACTCGACGAGTTGGCCTGACTCGGCGAGTCCCTTTGTGCACTCGGCGAGTCGAAGCGTCAGGAATGGCCAGATTCGGGATTTCTTCATGATTATCTTATGGAAACTTACCTTAATCATATTAGATCAACCCTAATCCGATTTTATGATATATATGACTATAATATTGATCTAATTAAAGATATTTATCAACTAACAAAATATTTAATTTCCTTGTATGATAATTAATTAATTATTTTGATTATTTTGGTAATTATCTTGCAAGAAATCTTGAATAAATCAAATATAGATAATTAGGAAATTAATTGTTAACTGGAATTATTTGTTATTTGATCCTCCATGTTTTAAATGTTTAAAACTTGTCCTCAAGTTTTGAAATTTATATTTTGTGATTAAAAGTTTTAATTTAGACAATTTAAATTTCAAAACCCTAGTTTTTAAAAAAGGTTTAAAATACAACCCTATACTAATATGATATTACTAGAATAATATATATGTATAAGTAAATGCTAGTCTTACCGTTAGTAGGCCTCATTCACGAAGCCGATCTATAAGGTGGGTATAAGGTTGCGGCCTATAAAATGGCGCTTAATGGGTGTACACTCACACTCACCGCTTGCTTGATCGGTGGAGGGTCGTTAGCCGAACGGGTAGGATAGGGCAACCTCATCCTCTCATTAAAAGTATAATAGGAAATACAAAGTAACTACACATATTTTTAAAATTTCCCAATCTTAGTTACTTTAGGAAAAGTGAATTGATGCAATCCCATGAAATTACACTTTGCACCCTTGCTAAGAAGTTAGTGGAGCGTGTGTGGTTTACCGGCACACTAATTGGTTCTAAGCAAAGGTGGCAAAGGGTGATTCATTGTTTATCATAGTTCGATGGAGCGTGTGTGGTTTACCGGCACATCGAACAGGTGATCGTTACAATGAAGGCACCATGTGAATTTGCATGGTAATTCACACCCGCTTTGTGATCCTCGGTATCCCAGTCACAAACAAGAGGGGCATATCGAGATTTAAACATGTCATTGAATAGTTTCAATGAATCTCATCCGAACCTAGGAATTGTCAATACATTTAGGTCTAATAGTTAGGTTTTGAAGTGGAGAATTAGTGAATCGTCATTTACTTACCTTCAATTTATTTGCATGTTAGATTACGGCATCCCTTTTCTAGTATATAAATGTTATTGTTGGATCCTAGCCCTAATTTTTCTTATTGGGTGATAATTATGGATTCTTATTCTAATCTATCTTTGTCCTTTCTATTTGTAGATGTCGAACGCTAACAACGTTGCTGCTAGTTCTTTCACGTTGATGAGCCTTTGCCAAAAGGTCACCTTCGATGGAATGAACTTTAGCGAATGGATAAGATACATTCGCACCATTGCTCGCTATGAGGATAAGGAGTATGTCCTCGATGAGAAGCTCGAGAAGATCAACCCTTAAATCGCTACTCCGGCTGAAATCACCGCTTTTGAAACTCATGAGCGAGATGCAACGAAGGTACATTGCATCATGATTGCCACCATGAACTCCGAATTCCAAAAGTCCTACGAGGACATGTACCCATACGAGATACATCAAGACTTATTGGAGAGATACCACCAGAACGCGAGACAAGAGCGTTATGAGATTTTCACCAACATGATTTCCGCGAAGATGGGTCATGGAG
Organism: Lactuca serriola; assembly: GCF_051521515.1. Classification (NCBI taxonomy): domain Eukaryota; kingdom Viridiplantae; phylum Streptophyta; class Magnoliopsida; order Asterales; family Asteraceae; genus Lactuca; species Lactuca serriola. The sequence continues at coordinate 14,409,013 of NC_136408.1, forward strand.
AATCTCTTACCGTGCACCTGCAAAAGATGCAAAGGTATGTCGACCGCCTTCGCAAGTTAAATGTTGACTTTGGGGGAGACTTGGCGATCGATATGGTGCTTCACTCTTTGTCTCCAATGTACAACCAATTTAGGATGACCTACCACATGAACAAAGAGGAGGTCACCCTAAGCAAACTCCAAGGTCTATTGAGGGTCGCTGAGAGCAACTGCAAAGACAAGTCTGTTGCACCAACTCCCAATCCACCTGCTGCTCCTGTCTTGGCTATTGGTCAAGGAAAGGGAAAGAAGAGGAAGGCTTCGTCTAAGAACTATCGCAAGGTTAAAGCCCGAGATGGTGCCTCTTCTAGTGGGAGCAAAGTTGATCCCACTAAGCCCTGCCCTAACCCAAAGGAGGCAGAGTGCCACCACTGCCACAAGATAGGACATTGGAAGAGAAGCTGCCCAGAGTACCTGCAAGCCATCAAGGAAGGAAAGATCAAGCCATCTTTCGCAGGTATATACACAATTAAATCTAACGATTCTAATCATGCTATTTCTTGGGTTCTTGATACCGGTTGTGGTTACCACATTTGTTCTAATGTGCAGGCACTAAGAAGAAGTAGGGAAGTGGAGAAAGGAAGAATCAATCTAATCATGGGGAACAGAAGATCGTCGCCTGTAACCAAGATTGGAGTGTATTCTTTAGTGCTTAGGAATAATTTATGTTTAGATTTGAACAATTGTTGCTATTCGCCAGAAATGGCTAGAAACATCATTTCATTTCATGGTTTATATAGACAAGGATTTAGATTTTCTTTTAATAATGAGAATGGTTCTATTTTGGCTTATCTAAATGGTGTCTTTTACTTTGAAGCTATACCATGTAATGGAATTTATGAAACTGTTATGATTGTTGATAACTTAGGAAATGATGTTTTGAATATAGATTCTTCCACTAGTATGGATAAAGCATCCTTGTGGCATTGTCGTCTTGGACATGTCAACAAGAAACGCATAGCCCAACTCCAAAAGGATGGAGTGTTGGAGTCATTCGACCTTAGGGAAGATGACACATGCAAATCTTGTTTACTTGGAAAGATGACTAAATCACCCTTCACGAGTACGTGTGAAAGGGGTGAGGGTCTATTGGACTTAATACATACCAATGTATGTGGACCATTTAGATCAACCACGAAGGATGGAAACCGCTTCTACGTGACCTTTACCGATGATTATAGTAGATATGGGTATATCTATTTAATCAAGCAAAAGTCAGAAACCTTTGAAAAGTTCAAAGAGTTCAAGAATGAAGTGGAGAATCAATTGGGCAGGAAAATCAAGATGCTTCGATCCGATCGAGGAGGAGAGTACCTAAGTCTTGAATTCCACGATTATCTCAAGGAGTGTGGAATAGTTTCTTAATTGACGCCTCCTAGGACACCGCAGTTGAATGGTGTGGCAGAAAGGCGTAATCGAACCTTATTGGATATGGTTCGCTCTATGATGAGTCGTGCTTCACTACCTATCTCTTTTTGGGGGTATGCCTTAGAGACTGCCGCCCATATCCTTAACCGAGTCCCTACTAAGAAGGTTGCCAAAACACCTCACGAAATGTGGACAGGGAAAGCTCCCTCGTTGGCACATATCAAGGTTTGGGGTTGCGAGGCTTTCGTAAGACGAGACACTCACGACAAGCTCAAACCTCGAAGTGAGCGATGTATTTTCATCGGCTACCCGTAGACATCCTTTGGATATCTCTTCTATAGACCGAAGGACAATGTTGTCTTTGTTGCGAGGAGAGGAGTTTTCCGAGAGCGAGAACTCATAGGCCAAGGAGACAGTGGGAGGCAAATCGAGCTTGAAGAGATTCAAGAGTCGATAGATGAAGGAACCTCTACCGCTGGCACTCAACATGAGGATGAAACTCCGGTTGAACCGATTGACGAGTCCTTACCTCTTAGACGTTCCGATAGAGTTAGAGTTCATCCCCAGTTTTATGGTTTTCATATTACTACCGAAGGGGACACGTATATTAGTGATGGTACACTAATAAATCTTGATGAACCTAATAGCTATAAGGAAGCCATGGCAGGCCCGGAGTCTGCGAAATGGAAAGAGGCGATGGATAGCGAGATCCAATCCATGTATGATAACCAAGTTTGGAATTTGGTTGATTATGTGCCCGGACGTAAGACCGTTGGGTGAAAATGGATCTTCAAGAAGAAGACCGACGTGGATGGAAACGTACACACATATAAAGTGCGATTGGTTACGAAGGGATTTACTCAAACTCCCGGAGTTGACTATGATGAGACCTTCTCACCAGTTGCGAAGATAAAATCTATTAGAGTGATGCTAGCAATTGCCGCATTTCATGATTATGAGATTTGGAAAATGGATGTCAAGACCGCTTTCATTAACCAGAAAGTTGGCTGAGGATGTTTACATGGCTCAGCCAGAGGGGTTTGTGGATCCGAAGCATCCGAATAGAGTGTGTAAGCTTGAGAAGTCCATTTATGGACTTAAGCAAGCGTCTCGCAGATGGAATCTTTGCTTCGATGAGAAAGACAAAGAGTTTGGATTTGTACGAAGCGAAGACGAATCATGTGTCTATGTCAAAGCCAGTGGGAGTATAGTAAGCTTACTCGTTCTATATGTCGATGACATATTACTCATAGGAAGCGACATCCCAACTCTGCAGGAGGTTAAGTCCTGGCTCGGGAAGTGCTTCGCTATGAAGGACCTCGGAGAGGCTTCTTACATTTTGGGAATAAGGATAGTAAGAGAAAGAAGTAAGAGACTAATTGGACTTAGTCAGAATATTTACTTAGAGAAGGTACTAAAACGTTTTAGTATGGAAAACTCGAAGAAGGAAGAATTACCGATACAAGGTAATGCCAAGTTGAGTAAGACTCAATGTCCAAGTACCGAAGCTGAGATAGCAGAAATAAGCCGAGTACCATATGCTTCCGCAGTTGGCTCAATCATGTACGCTATGACTTGTACTCGCCCTGATGTAGCCTTCGCTTTGAGCATGGTTAGCAGATATCAAGGGAATCCTGGCAGAGCACATTGGATTGCGGTAAAGAATATCCTTAAGTACCTTCGGAGGACGAAGGCATGGTTTTTAGTCCTCGGAGGGAGAGATGACTTGAAGGTGCGAGGGTATAGTGACGCCAATTTTCAGATCGACAGGGACAACTACCGTTCGCAGTCGGGCTGGGTCTTTACCCTAAATGGAGGAGCAGTGACATGGAAAAGTTCCAAGCAGAAAACCGTAGCTGATTCAACGTGCGAATCAGAGTACATTGCAGCGAGCGAAGCGTCGAAGGAGGCAATATGGATGAAGAACTTCATCGGTGATCTTGGAGTTGTACCTGCCATAAAGGAGCCCATGGAGATTTTCTATGATAACGAAGGAGCGCTAGCCTTGACCAAGGAACCGAGGGATCATGGTAGATCAAGACATATCGACAGAAAATATCACTTCATTAGACATCGTGTAGAAAAAGGACAACTCGTAGTGAAGAGGATATCATCAGAAGATAACCCAGCAGATCCGCTTACGAAGGGACTGAGTAGGGTTAAGCACTTGCAGCATGCTAGGAGCATTGGGCTGAAGGATGATATTATCATAGATTAGATAGTATTAGAAACGTGTAATAGATAAATGTAATTAACATTTGATGAGTAAATAAAGGAGTTTTATTTATGAGTAATGTTACTATCTTATGTTAATTATTTAACTATTGTTTCACTTTACATGTTTTGACTTCCAGAATAATTGAATTTATTAGGAATAATCGAATTGTTCAAATTGTCCACAATCGTTCATAAGTTGGAAGTAGATATGAATAAAGATTGTCATGAATTGGTGTGTAGATTGTCTAAATGGTGTTAGACATAGCAAAGGGTTGCTGCAACATTCATGAGTGCTTATGAACTAGTTTTGAGCATTGGAACAAACCCGCGCTTGCTGGAATCACCTTATGGAATATGATATAAAAGGGTGATCGCAAGACGATAATATCATATAGTCTTAAAACCTAGATATATGGTTTGTTATTTGTTAATTGATTGTACATTGATAATGCGAAAACGCATCAGTAACTCGGTGTTATAAAACGCATTGTTGTGTATAGTTGGTTAATGAATAAGTAAATGCATATAAGTCGAAGTTTATTTGTAACTTTTATCTAAGAAGGTAAAAGCGATATCTCGGCCGCTCGATGATTTGATTTGACTTATGTGTTGGGCCCGGTCAGAACTGAATTGATGTGTTCGATTAAGTTCTATGTCAAATAAATCAGAGATCGAGAAACCTAAATGCTTGACTAACCATTCCATAGAATTGTCAGCATGATATCTAACAGAGGACTGTACGATCCCTTATCTAAAGGACAAGATTGATTAGATCAGAGTTTGATAGCGTCTTTGAGAGCTACGATTGCAAACCGAATTGTACTTGTGCATATAGTTACTAGACTTATCCAAGTGGGAGACTATTGGAATAATGTCTAAGGCTGCAACTATATTAGGCAAGTATTTGACCCGGTTGTGCATGGTCCTTTTGGGTTGCCTTCACCATAGCAACTTGATAGGATGATTTATTAAGAGAGAGTAAATATCATTAGTATATTATGAGAATAATATAAAGAATAATATAATTCATAAAATTAATTGGAATTAATTTGGTGACTTAAAGAGATTAATTAAATAAGAGGGTATAAACTGTCAATTGTTTGATAGTTAAACTTTAGAGTGTAAATCCATATGGATATATGATGGACGGATTCTAGAAGCTAGGATAGCTTCAAATCGTCCAAGGAGATATCTATGGAAAGGATTTGGATAGCCTTAAGAGAAGATTATCCAATTAGGGTTTAGGTTGTAACCCTTAAGGAGTCTACAAGTATAAATAGACCCCATGGCTAAGGGAAATCGGCACTTCATCTAAAGTAAGAGAACCCTGGCCGATTTCCTCCCCTCTCCTCTCTCCTAAATCATCCTCCTTGCTATTTGGTGTTTGTAAGCCATTAGAGGAGTGACAATTGTGACTCTAGAAGCTCCAAGACAACAAGATCAACAAGGAATTCAAAGGTATGATTCTAGATCTGTTTTATCATTGTTCTTATTCTTAAATAGTCATTAGAAGTCTTGGATTCAAAGCATGTTTAATTAGAAAGCCTAGATCCAAGCATTAGGGTTTTTGCATGCGCACATAGGAAAGTTCTTATGGCTAAAACCCATCAGAGAGATGCCTCGTATCATGTTCCAGGAGCAGCCACTACCAACAAACCGAAGTCTGATGATATGCCTCCATAGCTGCTCCAACACAGAGCGGGATCAGTTGTTCTTTGGAACCCAATCCATTTTAAAACTGGGTCGACCCTTTTCATCCTTGCACGGTACTCTCTCCCATGACATATCCTGCTTATCACAAACAGAAGATGTAAAAACGTTAGAAGCATTAGGAGATTTTGGAGTTTTCACCTTTGGTACCCATCTATATTCGGGTTAAACCCATTTCTTGTTCGATCCGATGGGTGCCTCGACACTTGCTTTGGAACTTGAAGCCGATCTTCGAGATGACTTTGACTTAGCCGGTCTTTGTTTCACTGGAGCATCTCTTGGATTTGGCTTCTTGGCAGGCATTTCCTTCTTGCCATTGGGATTCGGATTCTTTTCCTTGTGGGTTTGATTCTTGGCCTTCTGCGTGTTCCAGTCACCATTGTCTGAACGTGACCTGGAAGGGTTTCTTTTGAAGTATCTCCCACTTGGTGCGTTTTTCCATCCTTGTGCGCAGTAGGGAACGTATGCGCGATTTGGACAGTTTCTGGCAATGTGTCCAGGTGTTCCATAGTGAAAACAAGTCTTTTTCTTCACTGTGAAGTTATTTATTCCTGCCCCTGGTGGCGTATCTTTGCCTTGTTTCTTATTGTTCCCACAAGCACAATTGCAGGAGGCACTCTGTTTCGCTGGAATTGGTGGCCTATATTTCTCAACAGCAGGTTGATCAGAAACAGCTGAGTCCGAAGCAACAGATTCAGAGTTCAAGGAGATGTTGGTTTGTTCAATGGTTTTCTCCTTGTTCTCATCTTCTGCTACTTTACCTGCACATGAAGCAGCAACATAAGTATCTTCAATATTAATAACTCCTCCTGACACAAATCCAGCTCGTTTGCCATATCGAAGATGTGCCTCCCTATCAATTTCGTCCTGTGTCATAGGGATGGATGTGTAGTTATGATTGAAAGGTGGAGGAACATTATCATACCCTAGACCCTTGTTTTGATTGTCTTTGAATTTTAATTGGGTTTCAAATAATGACTCGACTGTCTGACTTGACGCAGTATAATTTTTGAAACTAACGTCTGTTTTTCCACACTTAATTTTCAAAGAGTCAAGTTCTTCAGTTACAGCAGCAAGTTGTCTCTTAATATAGTTTTAATTTTCACACTTATTGCTATACTCTTCCTGAAGCTTCCTAAAGTCTTTGATTTTTGCTTCTAATTCAGCCTTCAGGGGTTTCTGTCCTTTCCTGAGTTGATATCCTTCATATCTCAGGTCCTCAACTTCTCTTTTTAATAAATCAAGTTGTTCTCGAAGAAATATAATCGTAGTTTCACAAGCTGGAGTACATGTAACTTCAGTGACCGGAATGTTTTCAGAACTCATTGTTTTTCTACACTTAAAAGCATCAAGTTCTACAATTACATCAGCAAGACTAAGATGATTGAGATCTTTTGTCTTCTTGATGATAGCCACGTTCATATCCCATGATTTCGGAAGTGAATTTAGCAGCTTTTTGTTTATCTCGGACTTAGTCAAGAAGATCTCAGCTATATTCATCTCGGTAGTAAGTGTAGTAAATCGCTGCAACTGAGTTTCGAGGGTTTCTCCAGGGATATAATCGAAAATGTTGAAATTTTGTCTTAACATATCCTGACGACTCTCTTTCATGTTTTCAACTCCCTCGTAGACCTTAAAATCAATTAAAAACACAACTAGAAGCTAAAATAAAACTTAAAAGTCAAACCTTTGATTATAAACCTCAAAAGTCAACCTTAAAAGTCAAATTTAAAAAGTTAAACTCAAAAGTCAAACTTAAAAGTCAAATTTAAAAAGTTAAACTTAAAAGTCAAATTTAAAAAATTAAACTCAAAAGTCAAACTTGAAAAGTCAAACTTAAAAGTCAAACCGAAAAGCTAAATTTGAAAGTTTAAAAGTCAAACGAGAAAGTCAAAGTTTAAAGTCAAAGGTCAAACTTGGAAGTCAAAGTCAAAATTTAAGGTCAAAAGTTAAAGAAATAATAAATAAATAAAAGTAAATAATTAAAATATAATTTTATTTATTAATTTTAATTTTATTTATTTATTTATTTATTATTATTATTATTATTAATTTTTTTTATGAAAAAGGAATTTAAAATTAAAAAAAATTTAATTTTGGGCTAAAAATGACAATTGTGCGAAACTTGGAACCCAAAAGGAGTCTTTTTGAATTAAGTTTCGAAAGTTTGTTCCATCTAGTTATCGATATCAGCTGGTAAGGCGCCTGGTTTGGGAGCTGGAGGTCGCGGGTTCGATCCCCGGCGCCTTCAATGCGCGTCTTATTTTTAATGCGAGGCGTGAAGCTGCTTGCGAGGACGAGGCTCCTGAGCTAGGCTGCTACTTGCGAGGCCGAGGTGCGAGGCCGAGAACTTAGAAGCCGGAAACGTGCGAGACCGAGCCGCAAACTGCTGAGCCGTATACTCCGAGCCGCAAATCTCGGGCCGTCAACTCCTTGGAAACCCTAGCTGCTGGCCGCCACCCCCTCGCAGGTTACGACCAAAAACAGTGATTTTTGCCCTTTTTTGCTCCAAAACTCGATCAAAAACCATTTTTTATGAAAAACACGAAGAACAAACCCCCCTTATTTTTCAGAGATCTATCCAAAAACTCAAGAATATTTCGAAAATAAGATCAAATAATGCTCCAAATCTAACAAAATTTACTGATACAACTTGGCTCTAATACCAATTGTAAGTCCCTAATTTGTCCGTGCATCAATCAGATCCGTTTGATGGTGCGGAATCCCAATCAAACGGATGATGTCAGATCAAATAGAAGAGAAGGAGAAGAAGAATAATATGAATCTTTGTATGTATTGATATGAATGAAGATCCAGATACAAAAGATTCACACACACATAAAAGCTCCTGTTTCTCTCTAACCGTAAACTCTCTAGGGTTCATCTATCTCTACTCCTCACCCTAACACCTATATTTATACTTGGAGAACATGGGCCGGATAACATGGGCCGTAAATGGGTTTACGGCCGTAAGGTGTTTACGGCCGTAAACTCAACCGTAAACTCCAAAAATATTATAGAAAAATATAATTGCTCGGAAAAGCAAAGTATAAACCATATTTTGACCCAACAAGAACCCCATCCTGAACCACCTCCCTGAGAGCTCATCTCCAAACTAAAATACGACATGCCACAGATCAACACATAGCCAAAAATCCACCTCCCATAAGCTTCTTAGATTCTCCAAGACTCTCATCAATTCGCATATGGATCCTGTGCTTTTACTAGTATGGGCCCAATACTACCTTCCACACCTATCCATACTTTTCTCAACGATCATCCCAAATCCTCTAAGTCACTTCCTCAACAAAAGCACCAAAATTCATTAAACTGCACCACTAAACTCACTAAAGCATATCCCAGGTCTCCTAGGTTCCCGACCTCACCCAACCCTCAGGTGTTAAAGGACTCTCACCAATGTCAACTGACTTCCTCATGAATATAGTCACATGAAACAGAGATCAGATAATCCTTCGAGTAAAAGACTTAACCCTAGAACGATTGGACTCAAACAAGAGTTGCATAATAGGGTCAAACCCACCACTCTAAGATTATTTAACTTGTGCCACATGTGACTTAGCATACTCACTTAGCAATCATCTCACCTCACTAAGAGTCCCACAAAGCACAAATCAAGCATCATTCAGGCAATGAAAAGTCTAACCAGCATACACTAAACAAGCCATTCCATCTACTTATCTGATACACAGACTAGCATGTAATACTAAAGCTTATACAATCAGGCACATGAAAGGCATCTCTCCTATCATATAATACTGAGCAGATCCTCGGTCCTAAGCTAGCATGCAATTCTCATAATCATAACATATAACATAAATAACATGTATTGGTATTCTAGGAACCACTTACTTGAGCTCGGCCGATTACACGCATCACACCCCTTTCTTGACTAGAAATTCATTTTTAATTAAATGTTTATTTATAAAAAAAATTCACCAAACCCTCATTTTGAGTTAATGCACACCCGAGAGTATGCCCGAATCCCTCAAACCAAGGCTTTGATACCAACTTGTAACGACCCAACAAGGTAAAATTTTCATTTTTACTATAATTAAAATACTATTGTAACTTTGTTTAATACATTGAAAAATATTTCAATTAAACAAATATCAGAGTCTAATCCTGAAGATCACGTATTGCGGAAAACACGAGTGTATGCGCTGCGATCGTCCCGAGTACTTTCATTTGAAAAATGGAGTACTGAAACAAAAACTAAAAACTATAAGCACAAAGCTTAGTGAGTTCCCCAAACTAGCAATACCCAAACAACATCCAATTAGCAACTGAAATCCAAACCATGATCCATAATCCAAACTTGGGGTAAAATGACCATTTTACCCCTGGCCCATTAAGACTCACAACCAAGGCCCAAGCCCAAAACCAACAAGGCCCAAAACTATAAGATCCATAAAGGCCCAATCCAATCCCATATGGATCTTATCCTAAGCCCATATTTTCCTCGAATACAGTTCAAGTTACCTCAAAACACCCTTTGGGACAAACTTGGTCAAAGCTAAGTCAAAAGTCAAAGTCAATGCCAAAGTCAACGGTCCAGGCAACCCAACTCGCCGAGTTGGTCCTCAAACTCACCAAGTTCTCATCAAACTGTAGTATCATGAAGAATCGATCTAACTCGCCGAGTTCCCTTCAACTCGTCGAGTTGTCCCCTCCTTTTCATCAGAATCGGGACAATCCCAAACCAACTTGTCGAGTTCTCCTATGAACTTATCAAGTTCTTCAGTCAGCCAACCCACTTAATCTATTAAACCACTAAATCATCAAGACATGGCTTCAAATTGTAAATCTGGTCCCTTAGGGTTGTATTGATGAGTTCTTCAGTCAGCCAACCCACTTAATCTATTAATCCACTAAATCATCAAGATAAGGCTTCAAATTGTAGATCTGGTCTCTTAAGGCTGTATTGATGAGTAAAGTCTCCAACTTTACTCTTATGCAAGGCTAGAAGAAGCTCAAAAGCTCAAAATAATCTAGAAGAAAGGCTTAATTGTCACACCCCCGAACCAGACGGCGGAAACGTCCGGGGGCTTAGTGTGACTTCATCCTTGTAGTATCATCACATAGTATATAATTGAAACATAACATCATCGTCATCACACATGTAATATAACAACATACATTGTTTACATCGATTACTGTGTTTGAATATTACATGTAAAAATAGTTAAAGTATGATGAAACAAAATATATCAAAAGATCCATTAGTTCATTCTGCCCAACCTACTCAACGGTTTCCTGAGAATACAAGTTAATTTAAAAAGGTCAACACAAAAATGTTGATGTGTTCATAAGCACGTTTGAGAAAATGATTTGTATAACTTTGTAATCACAAGAAAATCCTATATTTTTTTTAAAACAGTTTAGTATGTTTGTGTCCGATCTTGTATTAATGCATGTGTGTTATTGTTTACCAAAATGCCAAAAGAGAATGAAGAGAATGTAAAGAGAAAGTAAAGAGTAGGTAAGAGAATGCCCCTAGACAAGCCCATGTTGTTTGTAAAAGAGAATGCTGGTATATCAACCCCCGACGTTGAGTACCGGCGCGAGCATGTTCCCGAGTGATCCAAAGAGAAAAGAGAATGATCTCCCGTAAATTTCATAATGTTAATTCCTCTAAGTGAGTCGTTATAACCATACTAGATAATGACAATTTCGCCTGTCTTGGCGTTTATGGACGCCGACGAAATAGAATAAGGTTTTCGTCACCCTAGACTGTTTTAGTCTAACTGTAACGAACAGCTCAGTTGTGGGGTGTCATCCACGTATAGATCTATACACAAAACCCCGCTCTCCCTCCAAGATACTCTGGTTATAACTATAGGCTACGATCGTACACTCAATAGGTGTCAACCGACACGTCTCACTAGATCCTTAATCGAATTTACGCGAAGAGAAACATATAAAGCACATTCCAGGCCCAATGACCATGTAGGTGAACGACTAAGGCCCACTAAACATGTACATCATTCTAGGCTCATAAGGAATGAGATTATAAAACCTGGGCCCAAAATATATGTAAAAGGACAACTAAGGCCCATTTCACATGTATGATATTTATAGGCCCAAATAGCACGCAATGAGTATCCAAGGTCCGTCGAGCATGTAGATGGGTCAACAAGGCCAAATAAATATGTAAAGAGTATTGAGGACCTATCAAGCATATAATTGGCTCACGAAGGTCCAATAACATGAGGATGACAAAATTAGCCCATTTGTTACCTTATTGCTTGTTTTCATTCAATTATTTATCAAAATGGCATAAAAGGCCCACTTTTTGTAAAAATGACACTCTTGGCCCATTAAGCCAAAAATTTACCATTAAGGCCCATTTTTAGAACAAAACTTGCATTTAAGGCTAGTTTCTATAAAAATAACATTTTTAACTCACTTTTGTCAAAAATATCATTTTTGGCTTGATTTTAATAAAAATGTGCATTTTCGGCCCATTATAGATAATTTCATCTTCTTGGCCCAAATTTTAATAATTTCACTTCTTTAAACTCTTTTATCAAAAATTTACATTTTTGGCACAACTTTGTTGAAAATGACATGACATATAAGCCCATAAAAGTCCAAAAGTTACAAAATTTGGCCAAAGCCGTGAGAAGCCTAAATAAGGCTCATTTTTGTGAAAATTGACATATTTAGCCCATTAGAACCGTGAAGGCCCATATAGAAGCCCATTTGTAAAAATTTGCACTTTTGACCCTTTAAGACCATGAATATCATAAAGATCCATTTTTATTTAAAAATGAATCTTTTGGTCCCCTCAAAACTGTGAGTTACATAAGAACCTCACTTTTTGGTTATTTTGTCAAAAATGGCGCTTTATACGATTTTGGTTAGTTTTCACACATTTTAGCATGTTTAATCCTTTCCACCACATAGTATGTCACATAAGATGGTTTAGTTTACAAACATCACCAAATATAGTAGATATTTCGAGTTTGGTAAAGTTATAACATGTTTTTATGACATAAACACAACATTTAACATGGAAACACCCATATGCATGCATAAACACATAGATCTACATAGGGATGAGCATATGGACCGGGGAACCGGCCGGAACCGGTACCAGAACCAGAACCGGAACCGGAACCCGATGGAACAGGTCAGGCCGAGACTGGGACGTTATTTTTGTGGATTTTTGGAACCATGAACCGGAACTGGTAGAACCGGCAAAAACCGGAATCGTATGATGCTATTTTTCGAGTTCCGGTTCCAACATTTGAAGACACAACAAGAACTGGTAGGAACCGAAAACCGGTAGAACCGTCGGGCTAGTTCGGTTCTTGATTTTGGGCGAAGCTGGTTCTCGGGTCGGGTCCGGTTCGGGCCGGTTCGGTCCTTTTGCTCATCCCTATATCTACACAAAACAACTTGTATTCTCCCCAAAAACATAGTGAAAACCAAAAATAGGGGGTATGAACTCACATTGCTTTAATGGGTTCGGTTTTTGGTGAATGATGGAGGAGAACTCGGCCTAGCTTGCTTCTTAAGTGGAGTTTTTGAACTTAGGAAGTTCTAGGAAGCAAGATTAACGAAAAACATGTGTTTATGAGGAGTTATTGAGCTTAAAAATGAAGTATATCAACTTGATTTTGTATGATCTTACCACAAGTGTGAAGCTTGAAGTGATCTTCTTGAAAACATACCCAATACTCATGAATTTCTTGAGAGATAGAGGGTGGAAGAGTGTTGAAGGTTGAGAGAAAATGAGTTGGATTTGAAATGGTGAGTGAGTTTGGATAGGGAGAGAGGCCGAGAGTTAGAGAGGGGAGAGAGGATGGGGGTTGACTTGTGAAGAGATTGATAAGATACTTGCTTGGATACATGCAATTTTGCATGGATATCCACTAGGCTAAAGTGAGATGTCAAGCCCTATTTCACCCTTATTTAAAATATTTTTTTGATGTGGGCCAAGAATGAGAGAAAGGGTAAAGGAAAAAGAGTTTTGGGATAATATTGAATATTCTTGACATTATGGGGCCCAAGTTGAAGGTTGTCGGCCCATTAGGCCCTTCTTGAGGGTTCACGGCCCAAAGGTGGTGAAAGGGTGGGGTTTACGACCCAACTATCATGAGAAGATGAGTTTACATACAATCATGATTCATTAGAATAGTTCAGGGCCCATCATGGTTCATTAGAATAAGTGAGTGATTTTAGGCCCACTCATGGCCCAATTGCTATGGTTTGACGAATGTGAACCTAACTAGAGCCCAATTGGGTTTCATTGATCCAAAATCATCAAATAGAAGGCTTACTGGTCCATGAGGCCCAATAAGAGGATCCTAGTCCATATTAAAATTGAATTGGGATATTTAGGGCTTCAGACCCGTAGTTAAGTATAGGATATGTATTGTATTAGGTTTTGAACTTCACTTAGGAGTTTTGCTTCAAATGGATGATTTTGATTGAGCATAGAGTGTGATATCCACTTAGAGTAAAAGTCTTACAATAGTTGATGTTTACATGAAAACAGGATTTCCTAGCTAATAATGCTAGTTGTGACATTAATGGATGCATGGAGCACTTAAGACCATAAATTTGGCACCTTTATGCCAAAAGAGCTCCCTAGAACCCTAGATCTGAAAGGGTTTGTCCAAATGGGACGTCCAACTCCCAACAACCTCTCCATTTGGACCAAAACATGCAAAAGAACCCTAAGAAGAAGATATATGAATTCACAAAGCAAGGTTGAGACTTTTTACCAGAAAAATGTCTAAAATAAAGCAAAGATTTGAGATCTAGCAGCTCCTTCGTGTATTACCAATTCTCACCAAGCTTCCCTTCCTTCCAATCGCTTCAAACACACGACGAAAGCACTCCAAATGGCTCACAACACTCAAAAATGCCTTAAGGTTTCGAAGTTAGGGTTTAGGATAATGGTGGCTGGAAATAAGGCCAACATAGGTGGTGTAAGCTGTTTAAATGCGGTGCAAAACCCCGAAATTAAGGTTTCCCAAACCATGCCCAACCTGTCAAGTTGGTCTTCTCCAACTCGTCGAGTTGGTCTTCAAAAACACACGCGACCAACACTTCCAACACGTCGAGTTTCTTCCCCCAAACTCGAGGAGTGGGCCTTTAGAAATGAGGTTTTATTTCCATAATTGACCTCCTAGATTTCAGATGTTACACCTTCAGTTCCATTCTCTCTCATTAATGGAACCACCACTAAAAAAAATCCACCAAGGTGTTTTGGCTTAGATCCACCATTGAATGCCGCACCACTTGCGTCACCATCTCTTACCACCGACAAAACACCTTCATCAGATGCACAAGCTTCGATCGGTTTTGGATCTATGATCTCCGCCTCAGATCTACGGTGTTCACTTCTAGATCTACAATTTTCTAATGCATATCTATGAAGTTCCGACGAGGATCCACCATAACCGCTTCCCTCCATATCTTCTTCGTCTCCACCTTCTTCTAGATTTGTGGTTCATGTGTCGTCAAAATTTTATGGCAACCGAATTTGCCAGAGAAAACTCTAAGATCTATAGCTAAAGAACTTGTTTTGTGGTCAGACGTGAAAATAAATTAATGATGAAAACTTGTCTTCTCCTGATGGCTAGGGGTGGTTCCACTGCCTTCTATTATTTTATAGTAAGATTTGGTGTTTTGTCTGATGAGAACTCGCCATCTGTTGGTGGCTTGTGGTGGTTCCACCACTACCGCCTCATTCTTTACTCTATATCTTCCTGATTTCTAGAAACTATGTACACAAAAGGCGTTTGATGAAATGCCTCAATGAAAAAAAAGGCATGTCTTAAGTTTTGAATAAATATTTGAACTAGTTTACCAAATTATGAATGGATGTGTTAACTAGTCTTTTAATTTGTGAATGAGTGTGTAACTTGTATTTTAAATTGAGAATAATAAAGGAATTAATATATTAAACTTTGAATTCAGATTTCGTATCCAAATATGATTTTTGGAGCTTTCTAAAGTTTAAGAGCTCTAGATTTCATGGTGTTAGGAGGAAGAAAAATTGTGAATAACATGTATTAAATTACGAATGTAATATGATCTAGTTGTGAATGTATCATATTAAGTTGTGAATTTTGTGAATTAAATTGTGAATATACTAAACTAACTTGTGAATTTTATATGATTTTTTTGTGTAAAACTATGAATGAATGAATTAATATGTTAATTAACTTGTGCATATGGTATTTTGAACTTTAAATATGTCTTCTAAAAACTACATTTTTTTTAAAAAATCTACAATTTATGAAATAAAACTGAATTTGTCAAGGCATCGTTGTAAAAGAAATGGTCATTGTTCAAAAGTATTATCAGAGAAATTAGAGATACAATGTTTGTTTTATAAGATGTGAATAAGACTTGAAAAAGCCAATAAATTTGGTGTTAGTCCAGCGGTGTTCCGACAACAATGATAAAATTTTAAAATGGTGATAGTCATAAAACAAATTTTAAAAATGGTTACTATAGTTTGTAACATTTTTTGGTTCCTATTTGAACCAATCCGCACAAACACCACACATACACACACGCCATGTAGAAGTGACCATTTATACCAAAAAAACTCATATTATTCCCCTACAAAGCCAAAAAAAATAAGTTTGGGGATCATTTAAACCAAAACTCATGAAAATCCACTTCAATCTACATCATTGATGGGAAAACCAACTCATCGGTGAGTATTTCTTCCTCCCAGTTCTAATTTCTATGATGGGCGCCCGGTTAGTTGGTTTTCTCAACGAGGGCGGAAGTGTCAATTGAAGTCTATTTCGTGAGTTTTGGTTTAAATGGTCCCTATACTTTTTTTTTTGCTTTATAGGGGCATAATGTGAGTTTTTTTTGGCCTACATGGTCATTATCTCTTGATGTGCCGACTATTTGATGTTGAAAGGGACTAAGAGAGCAAGTCGTAACCTACCTTATACTCTCATAAAGCTAGAAAATAACTTTAGGGACTGGATCAACCAACCCTAGAAACTTTGTAGGGAATTTGTGTCATTTACCTGTTGTTTACTAATTAGTAATGTTCTATTTTCTAATTTAATATTTGTATCATGTATTCTATTTGTTTGGAAGTTAAAATGTCACATCCCCAATTTTCACGGTCCGAAAAGACCTTTTAATTTATGCTTATTTTAAATCAGTTTATATTTTGTAAATACGAAATTGGTCCCATAAAAAGTATTTCCAAAGAAATGGTTTTCATTGATTATAAAAAACTTGGGATGTCATAACTGATACAAGAAACATAAGCATAAACGTAATCATTACATGTCTTACGCTATCTTTTATACTATGGCATATATTTCATCAAATCTCTTAGTGGATTGTACCTTCGTACTACTTCCTGTGATACAAAGAAACTGAGTGAGTCATTTTGGGAAACCTGGTGAGCACATATGGTTTTCAACCCCCAATAATGTTATTTATTTTTCTTAACAAATAATTAACCCAATTACCCGTTCTCGTTATTCTCACTCTCCGATCCTAAAATAACTCGCGAGACTTACCCTAAGGATCTCTGTGAGTGGACAATACTACTCCGGGGAATCCATAGCAATATGTGTCAATAAGACTGTAACATCCCAAAATTCAAGACAAAAAATTCCATTTTTAATTAAGTAATTATAAAACCAATAGTATAAAACATCCATAGTGTCATCCCATGTCAAAACCAATATGTCAATAATCAAAACATGTCATAATAAAACAACATCAGAGTATAGCTCCCAAATATCTCATCTGCGGAAATCATGGTGTGATGCGCTGCAATCATGCCGACTCCTTTCCTTTCGAAGAAGAAGTACCTGAAACCAAAACTGAAAACCATAAGCACAAAGCTTAGTGAGTTCCCCCATCATACCACATACCATACAATAAACATATTGTCAGGCATATTTGAGTGCCCGGCCTACCCTTCTGAGCATACATGGGTGCTCAACCTACCCATGTTAGGCATATTGGGGTGTCCGATCTACCCCTGTCAGACATATCGGGGTGTCCGACCTACCCCTGTCAGGCATATATGGGTTCCCAACCTACCCTCCGGTTTATTTCAACCAGTTACGGGGTCTATTTCACCTCTACCACCACCACATAATATCATATCATAAACTTACTGTCAGGCATATTTGGGTGTCCGACCTACCCTCCGGTTTATCTCAACCAGTTACGGGGCCTACTTCACCCCTCCTACCACCACCACATAATAACATAGCATACAAGCACATAAATCTCTACAGATAGCGACATACCAAATAATTATCACAAAGACAATCATCTCTACTATAAACAAATACTAGTGGTCCAACATTAGTGCCTTCGACCCACTCAGGAAGGTAACTCACCTCACACTGCTGAAGTCCCGCAGACAAAACTCTAGTTGCTGGATGACAGATTCTCGAATTGTCAACATCAAAACAACACCCAATTAATAATTGGGTTCCAATACATAACCATAAGTCCATGTTTGGGGTAAAAAGACTACTTTACCCCCAACCTAGCTTGATCCCAGCCCAAGGCCCAAACACACACTCTAAAGGCCCAAAAACCAAATAATAGACCAAGGCCCAATATATGGCCCAATTTTTCCAAATTGGGCCCAAACCCCTCACATGGGCCTTTCCCTAAAGCCCATTCAAATTTCCTAGTCCATATACTAGTTATTAGATGGCCCATCAAGAATCCAAACATCTAAGCCCAATAGAAAAGCCCAACTCAAAACCCAACACAATTAGGGTTTTCACATAAAATGACGATTTGGGTTAATTAAAAACACTTAACCCATTAAGGATTTAACCCATTAAGTCCATCATTCTACTAGGTCAATTATACAATGTGATCGAGCTTAATTCATAATTCCAATCCAATGGTCCAAAATGCGGGTCCCGACAATTTTATGCTAACGTTTCCAAAATTAGGGTTTTCTAAACCCTAATTAGGTTTCCAACCCAATCTCGTGTCAATTGGACAAATGGTTAAATTTTTAGGTTAATTAATGTTAATTAAGTCAAGCACCACCCACTACCACCTCGGGTAGTGGTGGTCAACGGCGGCTCACGGCGGCGATCACCACCTCGTGGTGGTGGTTAAGATTTTAGGATAAATATGTCCAAGCATCCCACATAACAATCACACACAAAATCACACAGCCACCCAAGGTGGCGGCTGAATGGTGGCGTGAGGTGGCAGCCACCACCTTATGGTGGTGGTGACGGGTCGTTTCCTTGAATAATCTGGCCAAAACGATACATTGTACAACATAATAACAAAAAGAAACACACGCGCAATATAACACACACACAATCAACCACCCTTGTGGCGGCAGGCGGTGGTCGGAGGTGATAGCTACCACCTCACGGTGGTGGTGGTGACTTTTCTTGTGAAGTCCGACCAAGTAAACACAGGTACGGTATGCACACTAGTAGTAGAAGCACACCCACACACACACCCGCCTTAGCTCAAAATCTGAACACAATCATCCTTCACAGTAGCATGCGGCGGTCATGGCGATTGGCAGCAGATCATGGCAACTGCTCGGAATGGCGACGACGGCAATGGCGCAATAACAGATGGAGATGAAGAAGAGAAGATGTGGGAGACTCCCGCCGGAAACAGGCACAACGATGACCACCGACACGTTTCTTCCGGTCATCCACTGCCATGACATCCCATGGTGGCGTTGGACTTCAACAGCAGCGTCACAGCAACAACGGAGCTCGGCGGTTTCGTCTTCAATGGGAATGGCGCGGTGGCAGAAGAATAAGGAAGAAGAAGTGTGTGCGACCCAAAACGAGCAATAGCAGCCTTCACGACTGAATCAACGACGGGGTGGCGACTCTTCGTCTTCTTCGGCAGCAGAACGACAATGGTGGTTACGTAGTGGTTATCCGACGGCGATAGGGAGTGACGGCTGGAGGGAGTGGAGGTTTAAGGTGGCAGCTGGAAGAACTCATTAGGGTTATGGTTATGGGACACATGGGTGACTGGTTATAAGTCCTGTCCAATTGCAAGCATTAGTCCATATTAACACTTTCAACCCCTCTTTCTCCTTTTTCTTTCAAATTAAATCCAAATTCAACCAAATAGCCCCTCCTCTACAAAATATTTTCAACTTAAGTCCATATATTACCATTCAGCCCTCAGCATTCCAAAATCCCTTCAATTTTAGTCCAATATTTTACCAAACACCCCCTGAGACTGAAAATCTTTACAAAATAAATCCCGAAATTACACTTTAACCCTCGAAAATCCAAATTATATCATTTGGCTCCCCGAAACCAACACCCCGCTAAATATTATGGATTTTAGAGCTACTACAAAATAACATAAAATATAAATTTACATCTTGGGGTTCAGTGTTTATTATTTAATTACTCAATTTCAAACGGAATGTTACAAAGACAACCCTAAGGGGGTTAGATTACCTGAATGAACAACTTTCATTTTCCCCTGGAAAGTATGATCATTAACACCACCTGCTGGTGTTTCACCAAACTATCTAGAATAGTCGGTGGTCGTCATTTATACTTTGTTAGATGACTGGTCCTAGTAATACATAATGTACAATGTGTGGCCTCTCAACGTTATTTTATTTTCCCAAAAACCTTTTAGTACCCAACCCATTATTTTATTTTTCCTAAAACCCCTTTACCACCCAATGCAAATTCAAATATGATAAAGTAATTTATATAAGTAAAAATCATATCATTTTATTACATATAGAACATATATCAAGAACACATATAGTAAGAACAGATAACAATTAAAATGATACCTCATATCTATGTGTAAGATGAAAGTAACTATGCACTCATTTGTTAAAAGTGATGACTTGGGCAGCGCTTCGCCCTAACACTTGTCTTTTCCCTTGATGTGACCTAGGTTTATTTATCAGAAAGTATTAGTCTAATATCCCTTGAGACTAATTATAGTCTAGATTTCTCAACAATCCCAATGTCTACATCAAAATCTATCAAGTAAGGAGCAACCGTGTAAAATTATAAGGGAGTTAGGGCCCGTTTGATATACAAAATATACTGTTTGGAAATCCTAATTTAAACACCTCACTAAATCTAGCCTAGGCATAACTCCCGTAAGTAGATCAATCAGTAATTTGACTTAGAATCACTGACGAATATTATTTATAAATTCATAACAAAGACTATTAATATAAATATATGTTACACTGAAAGCGATAAGAGTGTAACTTAACTTACAAAGATTTTATAGCGAAAACTAGGAGATTGCACTGGCAGAACTCTGACTCGAGAGTTCCTACTAGTTGAGCTTCTACCTATCCCATAGCCTAGCTAAAAGGTTCAAAAGTCTGGGAAAGTCGGGGTTTAAGAACCAGAGAGTTTTTAGAGAGAGATAAGAGAGTTTGGTTTAAAAAATGAAGAAATTTGAGGGGTATTTATCGCAGGAAAGATGCATGTTGCGCAAACAAGAGGCACGCCTCGCAAGTCGAGCAATGTTGATACTACCCCCTTGCCGCCACGGGTCAGGTCTAGATTCGTCCATGTCATCATGTTGGCAGCCTGTTGCACGCCGCGCCATCACATGTGTGTGCGAAATTCTGATTTTTCCAAAAATTATATCTTCTTCATACAAGCTCCATTTTCTACGTTCTTCGTATCCGCACGTAGCAATCGATGAGTTCTACAACTTTTGTTTAGACTCTGACGTTTAATTCTCACTTTTTTAAAGTTATATTTTTAACGGACTAATTCTCACTAAACTAAATTCATAATATTCATAAAAGAGAACTTGTACAGATAAGGAACGTTTAAATTTGATTTTGTGAGAGGAAGTTGTATTTTTTGAACTTTCGGCGTAGCCGTATACGAATCTAAAACCGAAATTAAAATCAGTCGATTTTTAGGAAAAATATTTTAAATGAGAGTTGAAGATCTCCTCAGTACCTATTTTTCGATACAAAGACAGTCGAGAACGGATATCATATGAAAATATTATGATTTTTACACGGACATTAGTAGTCTAAGTCTGTTAAAAATATATCTTTACAAATAAATTGAAAATTATCCGGCGGAGTCTAAAAGAAAGTTGTAGATCTTCTCGATAGCTACACATGGATATAAAGAACGTCGAAAACGAGCTCATATGGAAAGGATATGAATTTTCTGAGAATTCAAAATTTTTGGCGTGCAGCCGCACACCTCGACAATGGTGCACACCCAATAACGAACAAGCAGCCGACATGTGTCACCACTTAGAAGACGCCACGTCACCCTTCTCCGATATTGTGTACGTCACGCCTTTAAATTTCCCTATATCAACAAGTGGAATTCAGCTCATTCTTTACCCCATTCCTTCAAATTCTCTCTGGAATATCTTCGTACCCCTCGTCCCCTTTTCTCTCTAGTTCCCATCAACATTAGCGAGGCCCTGTGGTGTCAGATAGCTGAAGAATAGAGGTTCTGGGTCGGAGTTATGCCTACATAATTCCCGATTTTCGTGAGATTACATTGTAAGTTAAGATACACTTATTTTATTTTAAGTGTAACTTTAAATTATAGTCATAATCGTTATTATGAACCTATAATTAAGATTTATCAGTGATTCCAAGTCATTATACTGATTGATCCACTTACAGGAGTGATGTCTAGGATGGATTTAGTGAGGTTTTTAAAGTGGGATTTCCAAACAGTATACTTTTTATACCAACCGGACCCTACCTCCGATATGATCCTACCTGGTTATTCCTTACTTGATAGATCTTGATGTACACAGTGAGATTGTTGAGGAATCTAGACTATCATTATTATAATCACAAAGAATATGACATTAGACTAAGACTTAGTGCTATATACTTCTAGGTCTTTTGAAAAGGTGTTAAGGCGAAGTGCTGCCCTAACCTCTAGTCACCTACTTCTGTCAGGTGAATGTGTAGTTACTTTCAAGATCATAATTTAATAAAAGTGTTTCTTAAATGATAATTATATTAATTATATTATGTTCTACTTGTATAACTATAATAGAAATTCTTAGTTGGAACCATGTAAGAATCATATTTGCCTTTAGATATAGTTTGGTTTGGTTATGGACACATAAAATGTACTTAGTTCCAGATAAGCTGGATATTGGTTAGGTCTTATTCTAGGGTAGAGTGTGAGATCCAAGCGGAGTGTAGTAGTCCTCTCTTTGGATGACTAGAAATGGTGGTTCTAGATCAAACAACTGGCAAGTATGTATGTGTCATTGACCAAAGTAGATGACAACACCTGACTATTCTAGGCGGTCTAGTGAATTACATTGCTAGTGTGAACTTATAACCTACATACGTAGATAAAATGGGATACCATATTTATCAATACTCTGAACATTGGTTGCATTTATATGACTTACACTGGCCATGGACTCCCCTAGACGTGTAGTCAACCAGATACTCAAAGGATTTAGTAGGTAGGGTGATTCCTCCATATAATCGTTACTTTAGGATTTATGAGAATTGATTAGGCAGGACAGCTGGTCTTATGTCAGATTATACCTATAAAGTTTGTTGTATAAATCTTATTATATATTGAACAAATTACTGAAATCGTCCCTATGGTTTTACGAAAATTACGTGTTTGGTCCCTAACATTTTTATGCACTCGGACCATCCCTACAGTTTTATTTTGCTGCGTTCTTCGTCCCTGACCAAGGTGAAAAGACTTTTATGCCCTTTCTAATGTATTTTTCACTTATTATTGTTATTATTATTATTATTATTATTATTATTATTATTATTATTGATTTTATGTTTATTAATAAGAAATAATTAGGCCCACTTTACACCTACCCCCACCCACCCCATATTGTTGCCCCCACCCACTTCTTTCATCACTAGCAACCATTCTCGATGACCTCCAATCACCGGACACCATCTCTGACCTCCTCTTCTTTCTGGTCACCATCATCATTCTCACCCTCACCCATCAGACATGAAGATGAACAACTTCAATGACAAAAAAAATAGCAAACCTAGAAAAGTACCAACCCTTGAACCTCCCATTCATAACCAAAAACTACAACTCTTTTGGACTCAATTTATCAAGAAAGAGAATCCATATACAGATAGAAGAAATTGATTTCATAAAGAGTATTTAGAGACGTGAAACTGTAAGGAAAGGAAAAATGGAAAGGGTGTGTGGGGGTTGGTGCATCACAGGTAGCGGATGTAAGGTTGCCAAAGTCTAATTAGGATGTCGAGTGAAATAAAGAGATGTGTTTGTTATAGTATTTCAGGACCTTTTAATATTTACGTTGTAATTTATGTTTAAATATGAACGGTGACATCCTCGGATTGTCTAATATCATGAAATAACCTTGTTATCTCAAAATGTTTTATTTAACAAGGATTTTCCGCAACTTAATACCTCAAAGCATAATGAAAAAGTCTTAATTGGTTCTGAAAATTTGGGGGATGTCACATAATCCCATGTATTTGCTTGTTGGGATGTTTGTTTCTTAAGACACCATGGAAAAATTGTGAGTTTTCGTCACCATTCACTACCTATTTCATTTGTGCCTTTTCCTTTTAGTCTATTTTTTGATTTTTTTCGATCTCTATTATTTTGAGTCTACCTATTATGCAAGCCACCATCTCTTAATCCGATAGAGACCATGTTTTAGCTTCTAGGTCCAACCTATTTATCTCTTTTTCAATTTTTCTAGTTGAACATTTTCCTTTGTAAGTTTAGTCGGTCTCCATGTTTCAATTGAGTTTTTAAGGTGTCTCAACTTTGTTGCTAGATACATATCTAGGAGGCTGAACCTCGAGAAGGTAGACCATGTGTGCTTGAAGATCGAATAAAAAATGTCTCTAAGTAACCATGAGTTTAAGAACCGAAAGGGTGGGGGACTGAAGTTATGTTGGGCACTACAAAGAACCAACGACAAATGATCGAAGTATTCACATGGAGGCTATTGACTGGGGATTAAGGTTGTGTCTTTAAGATCCCACGGAAAATGACATTATGGAAGTAAGAACAATCAACATGAATCAAACGGTAATTTTAAGAACATCAAACGTAAATAATTATGTTTTAAGCTCCATTGATGTCTGGAAGGTAATCAAAGTGTATAGAAATAGGAAATGTAAGAACTCCCTCTATCTACACTTAAGACTACAACCCTCTTTATAGAAGAGTTATCATAGACTCCAAAATGTATAGTGTGACAAGGCATAAAGTACAACCTTAAGGTTCACACTAAAATAGATAGATATACCAAAGGTTCTTCACCTTTAATATAGACAACACGACTTCTCTATGTATTACATCAACACAATCACAATAAGAAATGCCACTTCATCAGATTCAATATTTCTTGACTCATCATTCTCCCCTAAATGTTGGATCTGATGAGGAACACGTTTTTCTTCCATGGCATTCTCCCCCTAAAAGTGCGAGAATCATCGGCACCCGGGAATGTGTAAGAGAGAGGAACATATCTGAAAAACATCACCAGCAAAGAACATAGATCTGAAAATTTAAACTCCCCTTTGAACAAAAAACACTCCCTTGGAACATACAATACTCCCCCTTGAAGAAAAACCTTGGAAATTTTCTCAGATATGAGTTATATGCGAATTTCTCTATCAATGTCGAAAAAGTGAACTTTCATCCTCAATGTCAAAAAAAGAACTTTTGTCCTCAATGTCAAAAAATGAACTTTCGCAATCAGGTCTTCAAATTTTCAACACTTCAACCTCCAAGAACAAAGTAAAACACATTTTTAGTTTTTTTAGTTTTTCTGAGGCTCCAAACAAAAAACGAACAAAACACAAATTTTTTTTGAGTTTTTCAGGGTTTTCTGAGGCTTCAAAGAACAAAGAACATAGAACAAAGATGGAAATTAGTTTGTGTTTTTCGAATTTCTTGAGAATCAGACCAAAAGAAAAGAGAAGAAACAAAAATGAGATGAAGTGAATGTTCATTGAGAAAGTTTCGCTATGAAAAGAGAATGATTCGTTATCAGAGGAAGGTTCATCAAAATGCGAAAATATCACTTCCCATATGAAAATCACATTTCCCATATGAAAATTTGTTTTCGTTATCATCCGTTGTCCATGGAACCATAATGCAAATTCCAAACTTTCAACCATTCGCATATAGCCTCCAACTTTCTCATATAGCTTTAAATGTTCGCATATAGCCTCAAACTTTCTCATATGAAATCCTATCTTCCCAATTCGTCTTCAAGCTTTCATATAAACCTTTTGTACAAGTAGATTGGAATTGTAATTTTTGACTTTCCCAAAAAGCTTCAAAATCGAACCATTAATTGTCGCACAATCAAGGTACAGATTTTTTACTGAGAAACTTGATTTCGGCCATAAAGTTTGATTTCGACCATTCGACATCCAAATTCGTTATCAGTTCTTCCAATCAACCATTCGACTGCAACCATCCCAATAAAATTGACTTGCACTATGATGTCAAAAATTTTGAAAAATTTCCGATATGCAAACTCCATCAAAAACAAAGCTTGACAAATCATCAAACTCTTTGTCAATGGGAAGTCTTCAATATACATATAATCCATAACGAAAATTGAACAAGAATCCCTAACTTGCTTTTTCCCAAACTCTATTAGATATATTCGCCACGAGTTTTCAGAAGACACGAAACCTAAAATTGTGTTTTTTTAAAACAATACTCTTCCTAAAATGACTTAACGGCTCATGAACGCTTCCCAAGAAAACACCACTTTCCATGCACCTTCCAGCTATCGCAAGCTTATTAAGTCGTTGAAAGTCAATAAACACAATTTCTGATAATAGTTTTCTACACACTTTTTCCAGCGATACACAATATTAGTAACATCCAGTTTACAAGTATTTCCATTTTTTCCCTGGATTAAATTAAGTTTACATTATTAGTCCCTTGTTGTTAAAAGAATTGCTATTCATCCCGTACACTGGGCGTATGTGAGGTACGCTCAACATACTTGTGGGAGACTTGGAAATGCGGGAGCCATTCTAGTACACTAGGCATACATGTGGTACGTGGGGCATAATATCTTAGGCCCTAAACCCTAAATTTTAGGGTTTCACCCTTATTTAAACACATTAACTCACCCTTGGACCTGCCGTAATCAGCCTCCACTCCCTTTTTGCCTCAATATCGAACCTTATCCTTGAGTGTGAAGATCTTGGAGTTTGTTTGGTGGTTTTGAGCTTCTTTGTTGTGGAAGAAGGTGCTGAAGAAGGTGGTGTTGGATGCAAGCTTGAATATCCAAAAACTCCTTCATCTTGTGCATCTTTTGAAGGTATAAAGTCCATACCATGCTAACATTCTTCTAAGATCTCTTTAGATGGGTTTTTATGAGCTTTTTGTCCCAAAGATTGGACCTTTGTGAGTATGAGCTAATCTAGAGCATTGCAGCTATCCTTTCAGGTGTTTTAATTTGTCTAGATTCATAAAAATGGTTTCTTGATTGTCGCTTTCCAACCATGCAAGAGTTTGGTGGTGTTGAGTATGGTTTATGTTAGGGTTTTGAGGTTTAAGCTCATTTTAGCCATGTAAAGGCTTAAATTGATGGACTTTATGGGTTAAGACATTCTATCGGGGTCAGATCTGTGTTTGGATAGCATACCTTAATGATTAAGACCTTATTGAGTGAATTTTGGAAACAAACGATGTACACCTAACGTACTTCTGGCTACACCCAACGTAGCCAGGCCTGACCCCGATATACCTGGTTCTTCGAGTACGCGCCACATAAGGAGAGTATACCCAGTGTACGCGCTGGGTAGTTGACTTATTTTGTTGACTTTGGCTTTTGGTCAGCATTTTAGGGTTTTGGACCATGGGAGGGGCAAAATGGTCTTTTGCCCTTAAGGGGTATAGTTGTAGGATTTGGACATGTAAGTTGAGTTATGGACCTTAATTATTAATTAGGGATTATTATTGTGTTATTATGCGGAGTCTAGTTCCGACAGTTCGGGTATGGGATTTATCTATATCAGTGTCAGGTGAGTCTCCTCATTTATTCTCACCTGTGTGGTAGAATAGTTGTATTTGTGATGACTAGTTGGGTCTAACTATTTTATTATGTTATGTTGATTATGTGTGATTGCGACTGCGAATAGTTTTCAGGGTTGCTAATAACCCACAGGGCGTCTTGTTTGCCCACTGGAACTGTTGATAGTCCCCAGGGTTGCTAATAAACCATAATTGTTTATTTATGTTGTGTTGTATGTGGTATCTTGGGGAACTCACTAAGCTTTATGCTTACAGTCCATATGGATTGAAATAAGGGAAAATGACTTGATAGTGTAAAATACTTTTTGAAATGTACACATTTACTCCTTATTCTTTTTTTTTTTTTTTGTAAAATAAACCCTTATACTTTATTTTTTGTAACAATGCAATCCTTGTGACCGGCTATACCTGGTATACCGGTCATATACGAATTTTCTTTTAGGGAAAATGAATTGATAGGGTAAGATACTTTTTGAATTGTACACATTTATTCCTTATTCTTTTTTTTTTTATAAAATAAACCATTATACTTTATTAATATGTACACATTAGGTCCTTTTCATCGGATTCTACAGGTTTTGCTGATGTGAAAGCACAAATGGCACTAAATAGCAATTAATTAGCTTAGTCACCGGAGGTGGGTGATCCTCCTGCAACAAGAAAAGGGCGGCGACCCCTCTCTTTCTCGTCTCTCTTCCTTCCGGTCGAACAACAACAACCAAACACCATTTATCTGTTGTGTTTCTCCGATCTGTCTCTCTTTGCCTCCATCTTTGAGATATGTGGCTAGAAAAAGAAGAAAGAATCGACGAGGGGGCTACTAGAGCAGCTCCTCGCCGCCAACTACCGTTTCTACTTCCTCCTGCCTCCCCCTTCGACCTTGTTGTTTTTGCTATAATTCCTCCTTGCTACCAGTGATGTGTAGGAACACACAAAGGAGTCGCCGGAGATCGGGGTTCTACCTCTTTTTCATGATGAATAAAAGTTGGAAAAATCTCGTTATGGATATGTGGATGCCACCTGGGTATTTCATTTCAACAAAATAAAAGAAAGGGAAAATGACTTGATAGGGTAAGATACTTTTTGAAATGTACACATTTAGTCCTTTTTTTTTTTGTAAAAGAAACCCTCCCACGTCAGCAAAACCTGTAGAATCCGGTGAAAAGAACCTAATGTGTACATATTAATAAAGTATAAGGGTCTATTTTTACAAAAAAAAAAGAATAAGGACTAAATGTGTACATTTCAAAAAATATCTTACCCAGTCAAGTCATTATCCCTTGAAATAAAGATTAAATAGTTGGCCTAAATTCAAATTTTAATAAACCAAAAACATAAAAAAAGTTATACATACAGTATCGAACTTTGGTCTAAAAAATTGCAACGATTTTGTTTTGGTATCTGGCCAACTAAGCCGCAACGAATTTTGTTAAAATTTTGAGTATTCTTTTATCTACCCTAATAAATAAAAACCTATTTTGCCACTTGTCATCTTTTCATGCCTTTTGCCACATGTAATTTTGTGGTAACTTTAGAAAAAAAAATCCACATGGTACAACTCCCTCTCATTACACGTGTCCTCCCTGAATCCAATTCTTTCCCACAACATTGAAATCATCATTATGTATGGCAACCGTTTCTAAAAAAAGCTATCAAATCAAGGAAATCTATGGCAACCCGATTAATACCAAATTTATATCCCTTCAATCTCGGCCAATCCTATATCCATTCAGTTTTCAAATTTTGAATTATGCCATCTCGATCTCTTTTCCTAAATCTAAGCTCATCCATACTTCTACCCATATTCAAGGGTCTTATCTGATTTCTGATGTATTAATTAAAAGTTGAAACTAGAATGGAGAAGATTGAACTCTCTGCTGTGATTATGATATTTTTCTTCGCCCATCACCTCTTTTCTTTTGGTCTGGATCCACTAAGGCACCAACAAGGCATGTGTAAGGTTTAATCTTCCTTAATCTAGACTTTATTCTTTGGCTCTTCTGGATTCAAGATAATAATATCATAATATTCTATGATTCACATGTGTTTTTATCTGTTTGATTGTTTTTTTGCCTGTATGCAAACATGTAGTTGTTTTGATTTCTTTAGATGATTATTATGTTATACACCTCATAATTTCAATATATATTTGTAAAACATTAATGATTGGTATTATGTGCTTTCTTTCTTAATGACTAATTTAAATATCTGCCTGATAATTCCAATATCTTTTTAAATATCTGTGCTTGTAAAAGATTTGTGTTTTCTTTCTTAATGATTAGTAGTAGCTAGCATGCGAGCTTTAATGAAGGTGGATTTTACTGATATTGCCTTTTCAGTATAATTAATTTTGACCCTCGCCAACATTACCTATGTGATTGAAACATTGTTCTATCTAGAGGTTTTAAGCAGTTTTTACCACATATGGAATTTGATCTACTTCATTCCATGGTTTTTTAAATGCACTTGTCCACTTCTTGAAGGTTGTAATGTGAGATACGTAATTGCAGAAAAGATTTCAAATTCTAAGCAATAAGGAGGTCAGGAGGTCAGTGCTATAAACAAAGGTCATTTGTTTGTGTATATTAGAGGTGAAATGGCAACATACTTTCATTTTTTTGCATATAAATTTGGTTTGTTGAAATGCTCACATTTTTTTGTCGAAATGTCTTTAATTTTGTTATTTGGCCATAATAAAAGTTGATGATAATTGTGTTAAGTAATATATAATTGACTACAACACTCTTCGGTTTTAGTTTTTTTCATTTTTTTATAATTCTTTTGATATTAATAAATAATTGAATGAGTATGCATATGATGCATGACTTTTTTTTTTGTGCTTTGGCAATTTTGAGCAGGAGTGAAATGGACATTGATTTGAGATTCTTAACTTATCACCAAATGAGTATACGATGCTAAAAGAAAACATATTTACAGCCACACACCATTTAGTTCACTAACATCACATAAATAAACTCAAAGTATGTTGTCCTTTCAAGCCACTTGCTATGATTTGGAACATAAAAGGGAAATGTACTTAGATTATTATTATTATTATTATTATTATTATTATTATTATTATTATTATTATTATTATTATTATTATTATTATTTTTTTTTTTTTTTTTTTTT
This sequence comes from Lactuca serriola, assembly GCF_051521515.1. NCBI lineage: Eukaryota > Viridiplantae > Streptophyta > Magnoliopsida > Asterales > Asteraceae > Lactuca > Lactuca serriola. The sequence goes on from NC_136408.1 coordinate 14,439,497, forward strand.
TTTTTTCATTTCATGTTGTATCCCGGTATGGTGTTTGTCATATCTTTCATTTTATGTTAAACATTATTCAAAGTTTCCTGTAATAAAAACCTTATTTGGTTATTTTCATTCCATTTATTCATCTTAATTATTTCAGTTTTATTCAATATTAGCAATTAGCAATGTACATTTGTGGTTATTTTCTCATTTGAGCATTTGTACAGCTTCCTTGGCCTCATTTGAACATTTTATTCATTTTTTATTTCAATTTTCTCATTTGTATGTTTGGAATAATATTTTGTGAAACCTACCCAATTTTAACAGTTTTAATAAACATAATAATATATTATAGTTTAAAATTGTAATATATATTTAATTATTTTACATATATTTTACTTATAGATTTGTAATATATCATTGTTTAAAAAATGTGAGTTAGTAATGTATGGGCACATTGCTTTTTGCTAATCTTATATTTGAAAAATAAATTATGTATTTTGAAATAAGGATGTTAGAATTTTCCTTTGAAATGAAAATAATGTGATTAAGCTTAGAATTCCTCAACATGAATTCCAAATTGAAAAAGATCAATGTCTTATAACAGGGAGTGAGAGGGAGTGTTGAATGGTACTGGTGGTCATTTTCACAGACTTTGTTCCATACCATTCATCATAACTGAATCCTACCCATCAACTATTTATGAATTCTGTAGGATCCATGTCTCTACATTCTTTCATATCTCTCTTTGTTATTTTGTGTCGACAAACTACAGATCCATGGAGATCACGAGCTTTTTTTTACGTATTTTCTTTGAAGATCATGAAAAAAGCTGGTTTGTTACTTAACCTTACTTTATTTTTTATCCTATTTTTACATCGAAAAAGTATATTAATTCCATCACTTATCGGTGATATACTCCACCCATCCACAACACCAATAATTTAATATATAACACAATATTATAAGTATTAAATATTACATTTAAATTATAATTAGTATATAAAATAAACTAGAAATGTATAAATATATAAAAAGAAAGACCAAAATCGACAACTCAAAGTTCATCCCCAAAATGGGGGAAATGAAGAGTATACTAATAATGATGAACACATGGTGTGAGGTAAATGACCATTTTACCCTTTAATTGGAAATAATGATGAACACATTTTTTATCTATTATGTCGTGGACTGAGGTATTTGGGTATTTATAATTAAACGTTGATACTTTTCCAAGTTGCCTTTCCAGATAATGGCATTTCGATTATTTTTTGAATCCTACAATGCATGAACATATGAATCTTTTGATATATATACCTATGTGATGTTTTTGGCGAAATTAACTTAGAGGGAATTTGTAATCGAACATTGATGGAACCATAAAGTCTCACTTTAGTATAAAAGCTTAATGGTTACACCTTAGATATTTAACATTTTATCTAATCCACCCGTCTAGTACACGGGTCTTACACCTAGTATATAATAAATATATATTAATACTATTGACCGTAAAGTTGGGGCCCCGAGCTTTCATGAGACCCAGAGCGATCTCTTAGCGAAATATGAGAAATTAATCTTCATACCATAATTAATACGAGAATTCAAAGCATTTATGAAGATGTTTAATATTGATTTAGGTGTTGTTTTTTTTTAAGTAGCACACGCGCAACACTTTCTCTTTCGTAGCAGTTTGTGTTTTGGAAGACTTCAGATTGCAAAATCTCTGCACGTGTGCTGCGTGGCAGCAACACTTGACTTGCCTCTTCAAACCTCTTGAACTTTCATTTTTTTAAGTGTTTTTTTTAGAATTTTGATATAACTTATTTTTTTTTTAACTTTTATTTTTTAAAAAACTTAGATTTTTTAAAACTTTTATTTACGGATTTGATATAATTTCTTATTATAGTTTCCACAAAAAATTTTTAACTTGATTTAAAAAAAAAAAACTTTAATTTTTTTTACCGTTTCTGTTAATAATATTTTCAGTTTCAATTTTATCATTTTTAACGTGTGTAATTTTTTACGAACTTTGTAGACATTGTTTGTAATTCTTTCTTAATTTTTTTTATTATTTTCTTTTTTATGTTTTTTAAAATTAGTTTTTTTCTAGAATAAAATTGTTAGCTTCTTTTATATTTTTGTAAGTTTTTCTTTAAAAAAGTTATATATTTTTGTTTTTTTTACATGTTCTTTTTAGTATTCTTTCAATGTTTAAAGACAAATTATTTAAATTTCGGTGTTGAAAACTATTTTCAGTTTCTAAAATTAGTTTATTTAAACTTCAGTTTACTGCAATAGTCTGCAGATGTTAAAAAACAAACATGCTTCTTATTATGGGCTGCAGACGTTTGTTTCACATCTTCTGCTACAGAGAATTGCAGAGGTGGTTCGCAGTCTTCACAAATTTTTTTCTTGAAAAAACAAACAGCACCTTAACGAGTGGTGACTTGAACATGCATTAACGAGAAGTAATTGTTGCTTTGTGAAAAATATATATGGACAAGTAGAAATGAGGCCCGTGCGTTGCACGGGTCGGATTTTTTTGTTGATGTTTGGCAGGTCACGAAAGTAGGATGCTATAATATCATACAAATACTTAGCAACCAGATAGATTGAATATAGTATAGTGTCCTAATGTAAGAAATGAAAGTAAACAAATAAATTAGTGTGCGTTGCTATTTTTTGCATTTAACGCTTTTTGCTGATAGTGAAAAAATTTCGAGTCGAAATCTCATTCCTCATAACTTGAATAAAGCCACCTAAAGAAAAAAAAAACATATTTTCTATTATTATCGTATTGACATTTTTTTTTGATGCAATTGTGCATATTAAAAAGGTTCCAATATCTATCATTATCCATCAAGAATATGTTATTTAAAAAGACAAATCAAAACAAAACTTTTGGGACCATTTTCCCTAATTGCCATTTTTTTAAAAATTAAAGCTAAATGAAACGTGTTTGTTGACCACAATTAGAATCTACCTCAAGGTATTGAATATTAATTGAAAAAAAAAAAGTAAAATGGTATAATAAACATTAACATGAAAGTAGATTTCTATAGAATGAAAAAAATGAAAATGATATGTTTTAATCAAAAAAATAATAAAAAACTGTTTATTTAAGAAAATAAACTCTTTCTATTCTATTTAATCTAAACACTCTCCAATAAGTATTTAAGCTATTCCAAACTTAGTTAATAACATATTCCAAACACTTCACTCAAGGAAAATCCTAAGAGGCTTTTAGTTTTTTTATTGAATTCATGTCCTAAATGTCAAGAGAATCAACAAACATCTTGTTGTAAAATTTGACAAAATTAGTATAAAAAAGAAACATACTTGGATTCATTTTGTTAATAGTTTACTATTATTTTTTTATTTACCTGTAAAGCATCGTGAATTCAAGAAATAAAGGGGTGGCCATGATATAGCTGTGAAGCGAAGACGAATGGAAGATATGGGTATCCACGTATGATGGCAATGCATACATCCTTCTGAAAGGGCGTACTGCAAGCATTTATTGAGGGGTATTTTATGTATTTTCAATCATACGCAAATGAAAAATGCTTGAAATAATTCATTTATGAAAGTTGAATTTTACCTGCAATGTCCAATATTTAGCATGTCACACATGGACCAAAAGGTTAAAATATGGCCATTTCCTGCAAATTCCACATCCATTTCTACGTGGGCACAAAATATATTACATCTCCTTTATGTTTCTATTGTTTTGTTCCTTCTAGAACCTTTTCGGCTTATGATAAGAAAGATACCTGAAACAAATAATTTCGTTAGCAGAGTGTTTTTAGAAGGGCATTTTGGTCTTTCCATCAATAAAAGGAAGAACAAAATTGAATTCTATCACTTCGGCAACCATGGAATGGAATCTCTAATTCCAATTCAAAATTATATGACATATACGTTTCTTGCAGCAGTGCACCATGATTGAAATCAAATCCAGGGTCGTTTATGAACATTATCCACCCGATTTACATAAATTATAGTTTAATGGTTCCCCACTTTCCGCAAATTACAATAAAAATATAACAGACTGTAAATGATTCATATAAATAAAAATCTATTTTTTTTTTCAAATTAGATTTTACTTTATAATATCTGAAACCACATGTTGGTGATTATGAGAGGAACATTAGGAACACTTTGGATAACTGATATGCCTAATTAATCCTACAATAATAAAAATCGGAAAAATGATGAATTACCTGTATTCTAGTCAAAGAAAAGAATAAAAAAAGATGTTGAACCATATAGCAGCTTCTTTAATGCGTCTATTGTTCCCCTGTTTTAATAAAAATTCAAGTGAAAAGGTTCAAAAACCCCAAAAAAAGTCAGCAATGTGGTAATTAAATCAACCTTTGTTCTTCTCTGACCTTCTTACATTAGTAACAATTACTTTAAAGCCATCATGTTGAAGATAATGTTTTTACAAACATTAACAGTCAACTATTCTAATCCTTCAATTAGTATATATACGATTTTTTTTTCTTGGAACATAGGGTTCGACTTCGGAAAAGAGTAGGAAGAACCTCAGTTCGGAAAATACTTGATTTTCAAAAATCAAAATACATACTTGTGGAGTGCACCCAAGGTTGGGTGGCCTGATAACCGGTATGGATCTTAACATAATTATGTTGATCGTTTTTCGGATCTTGACCACACGAATTGCTTGTATTGTTCCTATTATGCCTAGTATGGTTAGATGTGTTAGACAATTAGTGGACAAAAATATTAAATAGTTGGTTTAAATGAAACCGCCCCTTATGAAAACCTACTAAATTCCTTTAACCATAAGCCAATTGACCGCTTAATGATTGAGTCTATGATGCTGAATTTATTGAGTTCTGTAAACAATCAAAAGGGGAAAATAGTAAATAATGATTACAAAAAGAACCAAAAAGAAGGCATGAGTTTAATTATTACCTTCAACGCAATTGCCAAAAGAGAATGGGTGGGATCGGTTTGTTGAAGAGTTGCCGATGTGGGTTCCAGCATTCCCTTTAGAAATGATGCACCAACTTGATCAAACATGGCGTTGGAAGACATCTCAAAAGCAGCACGGGTCGGATTATTTAGGTTGACTTGAAGAAATTAGGGTTGAAGAGTACCGATACAGCAACACATGGCTGCTTCATTCTGTATCGGCGTTTGATTTCCCCTTTATTCCTTCCATACGTCATGTGTTCGAGGTTACTGCCTTCCATTTTCGAGATATCATGGTCAAAGCGAGAAAGTGGGTGCCCTGCCACTACCTTTTGCTTCTTACTACTGACCACTTTCTTATTAGCTCTCCTGCCTGAATCTAAGGCCAAGGGTGCGACCGATTCTAGGTCGACCTTTGGAAAATCGATTTCTAGAGAGAAATCCCAGGAAACTCCGAATCTCAGATGGAGACTTCAGAACCTCCCATCTCATCATGGCCTCCATCTTGGCCGGGTCTACCGAAATCTCGTTCTAGTTGACAAGGTGCCCAAGAAACCGCACCTCGTGCAACCAAAACTCACATTTGGAGAACTTGGCATACAAGCTCTCCCTCCTCAAAGTCTCTAGAACCTCCCGAAGGTGCTCCTCGTGCTCCTCCTGCGTCTTGGAATAAACCAAGATATCATCAATAAACACTATCACTGACCGGTCTAACATCGGTCTACACACGCGGTTCATGAGGTCCATGAATGCGGCAGGAGCATTGGTGAGCCCGAAGGGCATCACCACAAACTCTTAGTGGCCATAGCGCGTCCGAAACGCAGTCTTCTGAACATCCTCCTCCATGACCCTCATCTGATGATATCCTGAACGCAGATCAATCTTGGAGAACCAAGATGCTCCCTGTAGCTGGTCAAAGAGGTCATCAATCATCGGGAGTAAGTAACGGTTTTTCACTGTTACCTTATTCAGCTCCCTATAGTCTATACACATACGATGCGACCCGTCCTTCTTCTTCACAAACAGAATCGGGGCTCCCCATGGCCAACTACTTGGCCCGATAAATCCTTTGTCTAGCAGCTCCTGCAGCTGCATAGACAACTCCTGCATCTCGGGAGGAGCCAACCGATAGGGTTCCTTGGCTATCGGAGCCGCACTAGGGACCAGGTCGATCCTAAACTCCACCTGGTGCTCCGGAGGTATCCTAGGCAGCTCCTCGGGGAATACGTCTGCAAACTCTTGTACTACAGGCACCTCGCCCACCGTCGCTCTACCCGCCTCCCGGGTATCCATAACATACGCGACATAACCTGCGCAACCTTGCTGGAGGTAACGCCTAGCTCTCGCTGCTGAACATAGGGCTGGTCTGAATAACCGATGCAGGGGCAGTACAATCCCTTCTGAAATGCCCCATATTGCCGTACTTGTAGCAGCCCAACGATCCCAGTCTACACGCCCTCTCATGTGGCCCGCCGCATTTCCTGCAGCGGCCCGGTCCTGACTGGCCTTTCGGCCTACCATCCGATCCCTTGGGCTTCTTCCCTGAAGCCCCCATCGACTGCCCCTCCTCTACCATCCTCTTCCGGACATGCTCCAGATCAATGTCCCTCTCCCTCGCCCTGGCAATCATAGACTCCAGGGTAGGGCAAGCTGAAAAACTAACATGCTCCCGAATGTCGGCTCGCAGCATGTCATGATAGCGGGTCCTTCTCATATCCTCGTCTCCTGCATACTGGGGCACCAGCAATGCCCTCTCCCGGAACTTGGCGGTGATCTCCGCCACAATCTCCGTCGTCTGCCTCATATCTAAAAACTCCCTGGCCAGCTGCTGAAGCTCGATAGCCGGCGCAAACTCTGCCCTGAACCTGGTCACAAAGTCCGACCAGGTCATAGCCTCAACAGCCGAGGCTCCCAATGAGTCACCGACGGACTCCCACCAATCTCTAGCTCGGTCTCGTAAACACCATGCTGCATATCTCACCTTCGACCCCTCGGGGCAGAAGCTAGTCAACTGTGCAGACTCGATACGTGCAATCCAGCGCCTGGCAGCTATGGGTGTTGGATTAGTGTCTAAGTCCATAACTATTTTGGTATATACTTGACCCGATGGTGCATGGTCCTTTTGGGTTGCCTTCACCAAAGCAACTTTATAGGATGAATAATGGAGAGAAAGGATTAAATATGATTTATTAATATATTATGAGAATAATATATTAAAGGAGAAATCATATTGTTTAATTGATATTAGTCAATAATTAATAAGTATTAAGTTTGTGACTAAAAGAGATTAATTACACTTAAGGGACTAGAACTGTCAATTGTGTGATAGTTGAATATTGAGCTAATGGACTCCATATTAAAGGGGTGGACGAATTCTATGGGGAAACCCATTAGAAATCGTCCAAGGCCTTTTAAGGAAGGAGCCCATGGGTTGCTTAGGGCTTAAGCATCCAAATTAGGGTTTCCTTGTTAGATAACCCTAATAGCCTCACTATTTAAAGAACCCTTATGCCCCAAAAACGTGGACAAGACTTCTTCTAGGGTTTCCACACGTTTTGGGCAGCTTCCTTCTCTTCTCCTCTTCATCCTCTTGCTCTTGGTGTTTGTGAACCATTAGAGGAGTGACATTTGTGACTCTAAGCTTTCTAAAGTCAATACAAGAAGGATTTGAGATTGTTATTGCTACATAACAATCAAGGTATGATCTAAACCCTTATTCATATGTTATCTTGATTATCATATACTAGATCTAGGGTTTATAGTCTTGGATGAATTGCATGTACAATAGAGAAACCTAGATCCAAGCATTAGGGTTTGTATGAGCACATAGGATGTTCTTATAGCTAAAACCCATCAGTGGTATCAGAGCCTTGATTGGTTTCTATTGTATTGATGCCTTGTATGTTTGTTCAAGTTGCAAAATCGATTTCTAGCCAACCTACCTGATGAACTCGGCGAGTCCCATTGTGGACTCGGCGAGTAGGCCCCTACTCGGGGAGTCCATAGGGGTACTCGGCGAGTTCGAGCGTCAGAAAGAGGGAATTTAGGGATTTCTTGTTGTTTTACTCATGAATACTTGCCTTATCTGATTTAAGTCATTAAAATCCGATTTTATACATATTTATGAGTATATCCTTGATTAAACAAAAGATAATTACCAATTGATTAGATAATAACTTCCTTATATGATAAAGTTTGATTATTTTTATTAATTAGGTAACTTATTTTGCAAGAAATTGAAATTAGGTCAAATATAGATAATGATAAAATTAATTGTTTAATTTATATTATTTGTTATTTGACCCTTGTGTTATGAAAAGTTTCAATTTTCCCCTTTAGGTTTTATAGTTTGAATTTGAACTCAAAAGTTTTGTTTTGAAATTTAAATAGTTGAAACCCTAATGTTTTGAAAAAGGTTTCAAAACTTGCCCTCAAGTTTTGGAATTTAAATTTTGATTAAAAGTTTAATTTTGATGTATATTTAAATTCTAAACCCTAATGTTTTGAAATGTTTCAAAACTTGCCCTCAAGTTTTGGAATTTAAAAGTTGATTAAAAGTTTAATTTAGGAATGTTAAATTCTAAAACCCTAGTGATGTTTTGAAAAGTTCATATCATACCCTTATGGTATTATTAATTAATTAAGGTGTATAATTAAAAGATGTTTAATAAATTCATAAAGTTTTGGTTTACAATTTAATTGAATTAAAAGTATGATCGTTAAATTTGACCACTTAGTATTTTAAAAGTGTAAAATACACCCTATACTATATATAACATTAAAAGTCTAACATTATATATATATATATATATATATATATATATATATATATATATATATATATATATATGAGTAAAAGTCAGTCTTACCGTTAGTAGGCCTCATTCACGAAGCTGGTCTATAAGGGGTGTTTAAGGAAATTGCTTATAAAATGGCGATTGAATGGGTATCCACTCTTACCCACCGCACTCTTGACTAGTGGAGGTTCGTTAGCCGAACGGGTAGGATAGGACAAGACTTTCCATTATAAGTATAATGAAGTACAAAAGTAACTAAATGGTTTACAAATTCTCAATCTTAGTTACTTTAGGCAAAAGTGAATTAATGCAATTCCATGAAATTACACTTTGTGCCCTTGCGAAGACGTTAGTGGAGCACGTGTGGTTAACCGGCACACTAAATGGTTCTAAGCAAAGGTAGCAAAGGGTGACTCAATGTTTGTCATAGTTCGGTGGAGCGTGTGTGGTTTACCGGCACATCGAATAGGTGACTGTAACATGTGGGGGCACCATGTAAGTTTGCATGGTTATTCACACCCGCTTTGTGATCCTCGGCATCCCAGTCACAAACCAGAGGGGCATATCAAGATTTAAACATGCCTTTGAAAAGTTCAATGAATCTCAAAGTATCTAGGAGTTTTCATAGATTTAAAACTTAAAGGTTCTTTTTCGTTTTTCATGGTGGAAATTAGTGAATCGTCATTCACTTACCTTCAAATATTTTGCAACTAGATTACGACATCCCTTTTCTAGGCTGTAGCGTATTGTGTTGGGTCCTAGCCTTAATATCTCATTTGGGTGATTTATTAAGGACTCAATCAATCAACTAACTTGAATTTATTTTCTCCCGTTTTGAAGATGTCAATGTACGACAAGTATGGTCTTCCCAAATCTTGTGGAACAAGCATTCCACATGAAGATGATATTCCACGATTCGATCAAGGAACAAGATATCATGCTTCACTTCCTCCACCTCCTCCAATTATTCTCCCTAACCCACAAGATCAAAGAATTGAAAGGTTCAATGTCACTAAAGCCCTATTGGAAATGAAACATGAAGATGGTAAACCCGTGTGTGCCCACGTTCTAGGAATGAAATCACACATCGATAGGTTGATAATGTTGGGTGCGTCATTCCCGGATAAGTTGGCTGTGAACTGGGTTCTGCAGTCACTTCCTGAATCATATAATGAGTTCAAAAGAAAGTATTATATGATGGATCATGACGATAACCTCATTTTCCTAACTTACATGCTCATTGCTGCTGAATCAGAAATGATTTGGCAAAGCAATGGAGCATATTTGTTGGGAAAATCAACTAACCATACTTCCGAGGACGTTCTAGGAGAACCGACCTGCGTTTGCTGCCAAGAGAAAGGGCGTTGGATACAAGTCTGCCCTAAGAACCTGAAGAGTCCAGGAGATGGGAGAGTCAAAGAGTATGGTTGTGCTTCAGGTAAAATCCACTATCTAACTCCATTAAGTTCCTATCCGTTGATTCTTAATACATGATGTGATAAGATTGCATTTGATGTTGGGTTTTGAGCAATCTAACACTTCCTAAGTGTGCATGCAACCCTAATAAACCTTGGATCTATGTTTGTCTAAATACATGCAAAATAATAATTTTCCAAGGTTCATAACCTATCTAACATGGCATGGGGTACTTTTAAACATAAAAGAATTAGATGAGATTACATACCTATTTTGGTATGTACTTGACCCGATGGTGCATGGTCCTTTTGGGTTGCCTTCACCAAAGCAACTTGATAGGATGAATAATGGAGAGAAAGGATTAAATATGATTTATTAATATATTATGAGAATAATATATTCAAGGAGAAATCATATTGTTTAATTAATATTAGTCAATAATTAATAAGAATTAAGTTTGTGACTAAAAGAGATTAATTAAACTTAAGGGACTAGAACTGTCAATTGTGTGATAGTTGAATATTGAGCTAATGGACTCCATATTAAAGGGGTGGACGAATTCTATGGGGAAACCCATTAGAAATCGTCCAAGGCCTTTAAGGAAGGAGCCCATGGGTTGCTTAGGGCTTAAGCATCCAAATTCGGGTTTCCTTGTTAGACAACCCTAATAGCCTCACTATTTAAAGAACCCTTATGCCCCAAAAACGTGGACAAGACTTCTTCTAGGGTTTCCACACGTTTTGGGAAGCTTCCTTCTCTTCTCCTCTTCATCCTCTTGCTCTTGGTGTTTGTGAACCATTAGAGGAGTGACATTTGTGACTCTAAGCTTTCTAAAGTCAATACAAGAAGGATTTGAGATTGTTATTGCTACATAACAATCAAGGTATGATCTTAACCCTTATTCATATGTTATCTTGATTATCATCTACTAGATCTAGGGTTTATAGTCTTGGATGAATTGCATGTACAATAAAGAAACCTAGATCCAAGCATTAGGGTTTGTATGAGCACATAGGATGTTCTTATAGCTAAAACCCATCAATGGGGTTCTTCGCCTCGTGAAAATCCGGCGCACCACTGCCCCTGAAGTCCTTAAAGGACAGTGTGCGAGATCCCGACTGGCCAGATGCCATGTCGCTCCTGAATGCCCTGAGGCGATCCTCCATCAACTCGACTATCCCTTCCTTGATCGACCCAAAGATAATGGGAGTCGACTCAAGGATGCCTCTGGTGATCTCTGACGCGATGAACTTGTGTAGCCTCTCATCTGCTGGCTCGGAACCTGATCTCGAACCCGATCCCTCTCCAGAACTGCCAACCGCTGGCCTCTGACGTAGTACCACCATTCTGCAATACATACAGGAAACTATTAGTGATACTGATATCTTTAAAGGGATCACATCTATTACAAGTTCTCCGGTCTTGTCTTAGCCTTCCTCAAGTCGGGTACGGATCCTCTGCTTTCAGTAGTACGGGCCCATACTACCTTCCACATCTATCCGTACCTTCCTCAAGGACTGCCTTGACTCCACCAGATCCCTTTTACCACTGCTAATCTCTGCTACTCTTATCCTAGGCTTACCCTAGGAAACCTCTGACTCCACCCAAACCGGTCCTCAGCTACTGAAGGTCTCTTTGTAATGCCAATTAGCCATTACCTGAATACAATCACATGCAACGAGGCTCAGATAATCCTTCGAGTAAGGGACACATCCCTACAATAGTTAGGACTCAAACAAGAGCTACGCAATAGGGTCAAATCCAACACTATGAGATTATTCAACCCTGATCACATGTGACTTTAACGTATTCACCTAACAACTAACTCCCATCACTCAAAGCCCACAAAGCACAAAGCGAACAACATTCGAACAAAAGGAAACAATCTCAAGCAACTCTATCCTCATAACAGGAACTGCACTAGCATACAATGCTAAGCTCATACTATCAAGCATAACCTAAACAGGCTATCCTACTGCTGTCTACTCAAATCTAGCATGCAACTCTCATAAGCTGAAGCATATAAAGCAGGCACATAAGGCATCACTCCTAGATCCTTAGTCCTATTCTAGCATGTTGTTCTACCGAAACTGATAATGTAACATAAACTTGTATGGGTACTTTGGGGAATACTTACTTGAGCTCGGCCGGCCGCGCACATCACACACTTGTTCTTTCTAAAACAAAATCTCTTCAGTTTTATTCTTTGGAAAACTATTTTCTTATAAAATATTTTAATCCCTCGGTTTGAGTCTAGACGCCCCTGAAGGTGTGTCCGAATCCCTCAAACCAGGGTTCTAATACCAACTTGTAACGACCCAAATTTCACATCCAAAAACTTCATTTAAATTAAGTAGTTTGTAAAACATTTGTAGTAAAACGTCATACGATCATATCATCTCAATAAACATATCTCGTGTCTAAATACCCAAAACATGAAAATAGTAATAATGTCAGAGTACAATCCCAGAATATCTCATAATGCGGAAAACCAAAGTGTGTGTGTATGATGTGCCGCTACCACGCCGGCTCCTTCCCTTCGCTGAAGAGGTACCTGAAACAAAAACTGAAAATTATAAGCACGAAGCTTAGTGAGTTCCCCCATCGTACCACATACCATACAATCATATCACATACATATTGCCAGGCATTTTTGGGGTGCCCGACCTACCCGGTACGGCCATTCTTGGGCGCTAACCTACCCGTACAGCCATTATGGTCTGCCGACCTACCCATGCGGCCATTCTGGGGTGTCGTCCTTCCCATGTCAAGCCATTCTGGGGCGCTGACCTACCCGTGTCGAGCCATTCTGGGGTGCTGACTACCCATCGGTCCTAACAATCGTACATCGGGGACTGGTCCCCTCCTACTACCTCTATCGCATATAACATAACAAGCCAGCATGCAAACTTATCATCACATACTGTCAGACATATCTGGGGTGTCTGACTACCCTTCGGTCCTAACAAACGAACTCTACTACTATCACATACAACACATTATGTTAGCATATAACATATCAGGTAGTAGCAAACCTATATGATATCACAAAGACAATCATCTATCATACGAACCCTACTGGTGGGGAGGTATTGTCGTCGTAGACCCACCGCTACGGGAAGGTAACTCACCTCGTAGTAGCTGCCGAACTATGCGGGAATCCTCCGACTGCTGCTGCTGCTGCTCCGGAAATCCTTCGGCTAAAATTCCCAGAAAACACTTAGTCAGAAACTGACATCTACTCTTAGGGTAAAATGACCATTTTACCCCTTGACCAAGTCAAGGTCAAAGTCAACTTCTAGTTGACCTGACTCGCTGAGTTGGCTTGCCAACTCGCAGAGACCCTATCCTTCCATTAGACCTCATACCCGTCTCTACTGGTCGAGTTAGGCGATGACTCGACGAGTTTTCCTTCTAAATGAACACCGACTGAATCCTCATCCGACTCGCCGAGTTGTATGAACAACTCGTCGATTTCATCATCAACTGATACTCATGTCCTGCCTTGACTCGCCGAGTTGTATGAACAACTCGTCGAGTTACTCTTCATCCTATGAACACGTTCTGTCCTCGACTCGCCGATTTGATGAACAACTCACCGAGTTCTATGAAGATTTCCTTGGACTCGCCAAGTCCGTTCATGCACTCACCGAGTACCATGAATTTCCAGAACAATGTGCTTAGTCCAGAACGTTGGGTCACACCCCGGGACTCCCTAAAACCCTTCCATAGTCATCTGGTCCTTACCCTCACTGATATGGGACAAAACCCTTGGACTCGCTGAGTCCAGGAATGGAATCGCCGAGTCCAAGAATGGACTCGCCGAGTCGGTCACATCCCCTCCTAAAAACTTCGATTTCTGATGTACAACACTTGACCAAAGTACATATCCAGGCCCCTAAACTCGATCTAGCAAGTAAAGTTACAAACTTTACGTGCATGCATGGGACTTTTGAGCTTAAAAGGATCTAAAATGGTTCTTTTGTTGCATGGGATCTTCCTTGAGTGCCAAAGCATCACAAATCTGTCATGTGACTCCAATAATGACATGATCCAGAAGCTCAAACCCCCAACCATGTTTGCAAACATGGTTGGCCACCAAAATGGCTTATAAAAGCCCTAAATCACCACAAAGAGGGATCTAATGAATGAATGAGCAAGGTTCAGACTTTATACCTTCTGTAGACTGCAAATCGTGAACCAAACTCGAATCCTTCAGTCTCCTCTTGATCCTCCTATGCTCTTCCTTCTTCCTTGAGGTGAAAACTCACAAGAATCACTCAAAAGCCTTGGATTTCCTCAAAAACGGCTAGCGTTTGCTATGAGAAGTGTTTGGGAGCATAAAGGGGGAATAGAGGCTGCATAAGGTCGTTTAAATAGGGTGTAAACCCCTGGATTAGAGTTTTTGTCCAAACAACGGCTACTCACCGAGTCCGGGACTCGACACGCCGAGTCCGCAGCTTAAACTCTGCGCCTTATCCCGCTTCTACTCGGCGAGTTAGTCCATCGACTCGCCGATTCCAAGGCTAAAATGCAAAAATAAATGAAGATTTAATAACCGAATATGTACCAAGAACCATGTGCTACAATTTGGCCTTAGCGATCTAAACGAAAGTCGTAGAATATGTTAAACCGAGAGCGTACATAAAAAGAACGTCTAAATCCGACTTCGTGCGAGGAAGTTATGAATTTCCGAAATTTCAGCTTAGCAGTATGCAGCCCGAAGTTCGGATTTGAGATCGAGTGATTCCTAGCCGAAACAATCTAAACGAGAATCGAAGAACTCGTCGATAGTAGTGCAACGGTAAAAAGACAGACGAAAATGGGCGTCAGATGAAGAAGTTATGAATTTCTAAACGGAGTTTTCCTGTCCCGGCCTACTAAAAATTAATATAATAAAAATAAAATCAAAATTAGTCGACGGGGTCTAAACGAGAGTTGTAGAGCATAATCTCACCTACGCGTGTATATAAAGAACGTGAAAATGAAGATTGTATGTGACAGTTACGATTTTCTGATGTACGAGGCACGCATCCCAAAGAGGGAACGCCCCACGTTCAATTGGGGAACGCCCTGCGTTCAATACTTGGCTCCGGAGTGGCCACGTCGATGATGACTCAGCGGATAAGAGATAGGATCGGAACCCCGCTCCAACGCGCTGTGTTCGGGGAATGCCCTACGTTCCCAGAAGGAACGCACTGCGTTCGAGGCCGACTTCAGCACTATAAATAAAAGTCGTTGGCAGACAAGTGTTGTTGCTCATTTCTTCATCTCTCTCCCATTTTACCTCTTTTTACGTGAAAACATTACCCCCAAAGCCCCGGTATCATTCCCAAGACCCGAAGCAAGTCCCTAAGCCCTGAAGATCCCGAGAAGTAAAGTTTCCAAGCCGAAACTTGAATCCTTCAGTCTCCTCTTGATCTAATGAATGAATGAGCAAGGTTCAGACTTTATACCTTCTGTAGACTGCAAATGGTGAACCAAACTCGAATCCTTCAGTCTCCTCTTGATCCTCCTATGCTCTTCCTTCTTCCTTGAGGTCAAAACTCACAACAATCACTCAAAAGCCTTGGATTTCCTCAAAAACGGCTAGCGTTTGCTATGAGAAGTGTTTGGGAGCATAAAGGGGGAATAGAGGCTGCATAAGGTTGTTTAAATTGGGTGTAAACCCCTGGATTAGGGTTTTTGTCTAAACAACGGCTACTCACCGAGTCCGGGACTAGACTCGCCGAGTTCGCAGCTTAAACTCCGCGCCTCATCCCGCTTCTACTCGGCGAGTTAGTCCTTCGACTCACCGAGTCCAAGGCTAAAATGCAAAAATAAATGAAGATTTAATAACCGAATATGTACCAAGAACCATGTGATACAATTTGGCCTTAGCGATCTAAACGAAAGTCGTAGAATATGTTAAACCAAGAGCGTACATAAAAAGAACGTCTAAATCTGACTTCGTGCGAGGAAGTTATGAATTTCCGAAGTTTCAGCTTAGCAGTATGCAGCCCGAAGTTCGGATTTGAGATCGAATGATTCCTAGCCGAAAGAATCTAAACGAGAATCGAAGAACTCGTCGATAGTAGTGTAACAATAAAAAGACAGACGAAAATGGACGTCAGATGAAGAAGTTATGAATTTCTAAACGGAGTTTTCCTGTCCCGGCCTACTAAAAATTAATATAATAAAAATAAAATCAAAATTAGTCGACGGGGTCTAAACGAGAGTTGTAGAGCATAATCTCACCTATGCGTGGATATAAAGAACATCGAAAATGAAGATTGTATGCGAAAGTTACGATTTTCTGAAGTACGAGGCACGCATCCCTAAGAGGGAACGCCCCACGTTCAATTGGGGAACGCCCTGCGTTCAATACTTGGCTCCAGAGTGGCCACGTCGATGATGACTCAGCGGATAAGAGATAGGATCGGAACCCCGCTCCAACGCGCTGCGTTCGGGGAACGCCCTATGTTCCCAGAAGGAACGCACTGCGTTCGAGGCCGACTTCAGCACAATAAATAAAAGTCGTTGGCAGCCAAGTTTTGTTGCTCATTTCTTCATCTCTCTCCCATTTTACCTCTTTTTACGTGAAAACATTACCTCCAAAGCCCTGGTATCATTCCCAAGACCTGAACCGAGTCCCTAAGCCCTGAAGATCCCGAGAAGTAAAGTTTCCAAGCCGAAACTCGAATCCTTCAGTCTCCTCTTGATCTAATGAATGAATGAGCAAGGTTCAGACTTTATACCTTCTGTAGAATGCAAATGGTGAACCAAACTCTAATCCTTCAGTCTCCTCTTGATCCTCCTATGCTCTTCCTTCTTCCTTGAGGTGAAAACTCACAAGAATCACTCAAAAGCCTTGGATTTCCTCAAAAACGGCTAGCGTTTGCTATGAGAAGTGTTTGGGAGCATAAAGGGGGAATAGAGGCTGCATAAGGTTGTTTAAATTGGGTGTAAACCCCTGGATTAGGGTTTTTGTTCAAACAACGGCTACTCACCGAGTCCGGGACTCGACTCGCCGAGTCCGCAGCTTAAACTCCGCGCCTCATCCCGCTTCTACTCGGTGAGTTAGTCCTTCGACTCACCGAGTCCAAGGCTAAAATGCAAAAATAAATGAAGATTTAATAACCGAATATGTACCAAGAACCATGTGCTACAATTTGGCCTTAGCGATCTAAACGAAAGTCGTAGAATATGTTAAACCGAGAGCGTACATAAAAAGAACGTCTAAATCTGACTTCGTGCGAGGAAGTTATGAATTTCCGAAGTTTCAGCTTAGCAGTATGCAGCCCGAAGTTCGGATTTGAGATCGAGTGATTCCTAGCCGAAACAATCTAAACGAGAATCGAAGAACTCGTCGATAGTAGTGCAACGGTAAAAAGACAGACGAAAATGGACGTCAGACGAAAATGGACGTCAGATGAAGAAGTTATGAATTTCTAAACTGAGTTTTCCTGTCCCGGCCTACTAAAAATTAATATAATAAAAATAAAATCAAAATTAGTCGACGGGGTCTAAACGAGAGTTGTAGAGCATAATCTCACCTATGCGTGGATATAAAGAACATCGAAAATGAAGATTGTATGCGAAAGTTACGATTTTCTGAAGTACGAGGCACGCATCCCTAAGAGGGAACGCCCCACGTTCAATTGGGGAACGCCCTGCGTTCAATACTTGGCTCCAGAGTGGCCACGTCGATGATGACTCAGCGGATAAGAGATAGGATCGGAACCCCGCTCCAACGCGCTGCGTTCGGGGAACGCCCTATGTTCCCAGAAGGAACGCACTGCGTTCGAGGCCGACTTCAGCACAATAAATAAAAGTCGTTGGCAGCCAAGTTTTGTTGCTCATTTCTTCATCTCTCTCCCATTTTACCTCTTTTTACGTGAAAACATTACCTCCAAAGCCCTGGTATCATTCCCAAGACCTGAACCGAGTCCCTAAGCCCTGAAGATCCCGAGAAGTAAAGTTTCCAAGCCGAAACTCGAATCCTTCAGTCTCCTCTTGATCTAATGAATGAATGAGCAAGGTTCAGACTTTATACCTTCTGTAGAATGCAAATGGTGAACCAAACTCTAATCCTTCAGTCTCCTCTTGATCCTCCTATGCTCTTCCTTCTTCCTTGAGGCGAAAACTCACAAGAATCACTCAAAAGCCTTGGATTTCCTCAAAAACGGCTAGCGTTTGCTATGAGAAGTGTTTGGGAGCATAAAGGGGGAATAGAGGCTGCATAAGGTTGTTTAAATTGGGTGTAAACCCCTGGATTAGGGTTTTTGTTCAAACAACGGCTACTCACCGAGTCCGGGACTCGACTCGCCGAGTCCGCAGCTTAAACTCCGCGCCTCATCCCGCTTCTACTCGGTGAGTTAGTCCTTCGACTCGCCGAGTCCAAGGCTAAAATGCAAAAATAAATGAAGATTTAATAACCGAATATGTACCAAGAACCATGTGCTACAATTTGGCCTTAGCGATCTAAACGAAAGTCGTAGAATATGTTAAACCGAGAGCGTACATAAAAAGAACGTCTAAATCTGACTTCGTGCGAGGAAGTTATGAATTTCCGAAGTTTCAGCTTAGCAGTATGCAGCCCGAAGTTCGGATTTGAGATCGAGTGATTCCTAGCCGAAACAATCTAAACGAGAATCGAAGAACTCGTCGATAGTAGTGCAACGGTAAAAAGACAGACGAAAATGGGCGTCAGATGAAGAAGTTATGAATTTCTAAACGGAGTTTTCCTGTCCCGGCCTAATAAAAATAATATAATAAAAATAAAATCAAAATTAGTCGACGGGGTCTAAACGAGAGTTGTAGAGCATAATCTCACCTACGCGTGTATATAAAGAACGTGAAAATGAAGATTGTATGTGACAGTTACGATTTTCTGATGTACGAGGCACGCATCCCAAAGAGGGAACGCCCCACGTTCAATTGGGGAACGCCCTGCGTTCAATACTTGGCTCCGGAGTGGCCACGTCGATGATGACTCAGCGGATAAGAGATAGGATCGGAACCCCGCTCCAACGCGCTGCGTTCGGGGAATGCCCTACGTTCCCAGAAGGAACGCACTGCGTTCGAGGCCGACTTCAGCACTATAAATAAAAGTCGTTGGCAGACAAGTGTTGTTGCTCATTTCTTCATCTCTCTCCCATTTTACCTCTTTTTACGTGAAAACATTACCCCCAAAGCCCCGGTATCATTCCCAAGACCCGAAGCAAGTCCCTAAGCCCTGAAGATCCCGAGAAGTAAAGTTTCCAAGCCGAAACTTGAATCCTTCAGTCTCCTCTTGATCTAATGAATGAATGAGCAAGGTTCAGACTTTATACCTTCTGTAGACTGCAAATGGTGAACCAAACTCGAATCCTTCAGTCTCCTCTTGATCCTCCTATGCTCTTCCTTCTTCCTTGAGGTCAAAACTCACAAGAATCACTCAAAAGCCTTGGATTTCCTCAAAAACGGCTAGCATTTGCTATGACAAGTGTTTGGGAGCATAAAGGGGGAATAGAGGCTGCATAAGGTCGTTTAAATAGGGTGTAAACCCCTAGATTAGGGTTTTTGTCCAAACAACGGCTACTCACCGAGTCCGGGACTCGACTCGCCAAGTCCGCAGCTTAAACTTCGTGCCTCATCCCGCTTCTACTCGGCGAGTTAGTCCTTCGACTCGCCGAGTCCAAGGCTAAAATGCAAAAATAAATGAAGATTTAATAACCGAATATGTACCAAGAACCATGTGCTACAATTTGGCCTTAGCGATCTAAACGAAAGTCGTAGAATATGTTAAACCGAGAGCGTACATAAAAAGAACGTCTAAATCTGACTTCGTGCGAGGAAGTTATGAATTTCCGAAGTTTCAGCTTAGCAATATGTAGCTCAAAGTTCGGATTTGAGATCGAGTTATTCCTAGCCTAAACAATCTAAACGAGAATCGAAGAACTCGTCGTTAGTAGTGCAACGGTAAAAAGACAGACGAAAATGGACGTCAGATGAAGAAGTTATGAATTTCTAAACGGAGTTTTCCGGTCCCGGCCTACTAAAAATTAATATAATAAAAATAAAATCAAAATTAGTCGACGGGGTCTAAACGAGAGTTGTAGAGCATAATCTCACCTACGTGTGGATATAAAGAACGTCGAAAATGAAGATTGTATGCGAAAGTTACGATTTTCTGAAGTACGAGGCACGCATCCCAAAGAGGGAACGCCCCACGTTCAATTGGGGAACGCCCTGCGTTCAATACTTGGCTCAGGAGTGGCCACGTCGATGATGACTCAGCGGATAAGAGATAGGATCGGAACCCCGCTCCAACGCGCTGCGTTCGGGGAGCGCCCTACGTTCCCAGAAGGAACGCACTGCGTTCGAGGCCGACTTCAGCACTATAAATAAAAGTCGTTGGCAGCCACGTTTTGTTGCTTATTTCTTCATCTCTCTCCCATTTTACCTCTTTTTACGTGAAAACATTACCCCCAAAGCCCTGGTATCATTCCCAAGACCCGAAGCAAGTCCCTAAGCCCTGAAGATCCCGAGAAGTAAAGTTTCCAAGCCGAAACTTGAATCCTTCAGTCTCCTCTTGATCTAATGAATGAATGAGCAAGGTTCAGACTTTATACCTTCTGTAGACTGCAAATGGTGAACCAAACTCGAATCCTTCAGTCTCCTCTTGATCCTCCTATGCTCTTCCTTCTTCCTTGAGGTCAAAACTCACAAGAATCACTCAAAAGCCTTGGATTTCCTCAAAAACGGCTAGCATTTGCTATGAGAAGTGTTTGGGAGCATAAAGGGGGAATAGAGGCTGCATAAGGTCGTTTAAATAGGGTGTAAACCCCTAGATTAGGGTTTTTGTCCAAACAACGGCTACTCACCGAGTCCGGGACTCGACTCGCCAAGTCCGCAGCTTAAACTTCGTGCCTCATCCCGCTTCTACTCGGCGAGTTAGTCCTTCGACTCGCCGAATCCAAGGCTAAAATGCAAAAATAAATGAAGATTTAATAACCGAATATGTACCAAGAACCATGTGCTACAATTTGGCCTTAGTGATCTAAACGAAAGTCGTAGAATATGTTAAACCGAGAGCGTACATAAAAAGAACGTCTAAATCTGACTTCGTGCGAGGAAGTTATGAATTTCCGAAGTTTCAGCTTAGCAGTATGTAGCCCGAAGTTCGGATTTGAGATCGAGTGATTCCTAGCCGAAACAATCTAAACGAGAATCGAAGAACTCGTCGATAGTAGTGCAACGGTAAAAAGACAGACGAAAATGGACGTCAGATGAAGAAGTTATGAATTTCTAAACGGAGTTTTCCGGTCCCGGCCTACTAAAAATTAATATAATAAAAATAAAATCAAAATTAGTCGACGGGGTCTAAACGAGAGTTGTAGAGCATAATCTCACCTACGTGTGGATATAAAGAACGTCGAAAATGAAGATTGTATGCGAAAGTTACGATTTTCTGAAGTACGAGGCACGCATCCCAAAGAGGGAACGCCCCACGTTCAATTGGGGAACGCCCTGCGTTCAATACTTGGCTCAGGAGTGGCCACGTCGATGATGACTCAGCGGATAAGAGATAGGATCGGAACCCCGCTCCAACGCGCTGCGTTCGGGGAGCGCCCTACGTTCCCAGAAGGAACGCACTGCGTTCGAGGCCGACTTCAGCACTATAAATAAAAGTCGTTGGCAGCCACGTTTTGTTGCTTATTTCTTCATCTCTCTCCCATTTTACCTCTTTTTACGTGAAAACATTACCCCCAAAGCCCTGGTATCATTCCCAAGACCCGAAGCAAGTCCCTAAGCCCTGAAGATCCCGAGAAGTAAAGTTTCCAAGCCGAAACTTGAATCCTTCAGTCTCCTCTTGATCTAATGAATGAATGAGCAAGGTTCAGACTTTATACCTTCTGTAGACTGCAAATGGTGAACCAAACTCGAATCCTTCAGTCTCCTCTTGATCCTCCTATGCTCTTCCTTCTTCCTTGAGGTCAAAACTCACAAGAATCACTCAAAAGCCTTGGATTTCCTCAAAAACGGCTAGCATTTGCTATGAGAAGTGTTTGGGAGCATAAAGGAGGAATAGAGGCTGCATAAGGTCGTTTAAATTCGGTGTAAACCCCTGGATTAGGGTTTTTGTCCAAACAACGGCTACTCACGAAGTCCGGGACTCGACTCGCCGAGTCCGCAGCTTAAACTTCGCGCCTCATCCCGCTTCTACTCAGCGAGTTAGTCCTTCGACTCACCGAGTCCATGGCTAAAATGCAAAAATAAATGAGGATTTAATAACCGAATATGTACCAAGAACCATGTGCTACAATTTGGCCTTAGCGATCTAAACGAAAGTCGTAGAATATGTTAAACCGAGAGCGTACATAAAAAGAACGTCTAAATCTGACTTCGTGCGAGGAAGTTATGAATTTCCGAAGTTTCAGCTTAGCAGTATGCAACCCAAAGTTCGGATTTGAGATCGAATGATTCCTAGCCGAAAGAATCTAAACGAGAATCGAAGAACTCGTCGATAGTAGTGCAACAGTAAAAAGACAGACGAAAATGGACGTCAGATGAAGAAGTTATGAATTTCTAAACGGAGTTTTCCTGTCCCGGCCTACTAAAAATTAATGTAATAAAAATAAAATCAAAATTACTCGATGGGGTCTAAATGAGAGTTGTAGAGCATAATCTCACCTACGCGTGGATATAAAGAACGTCGAAAATGAAGATTGTATGCGAAAGTTACGATTTTCTGAAGTACGAGGCACGCATCCCAAAGAGGGAACGCCCCACGTTCAATTGGGGAATGCTCTGCGTTCAATACTTGGCTCCGGATTGGCCACGTCGATGATGACTCAGCGGATAAGAGATAGGATCGGAACCCCGCTCCAACGCGCTGCGTTCGAGGAACGCCCTATGTTCCCAGAAGGAACGCACTGCGTTCGAGGCCGACTTCAGCACTATAAATAAAAGTCGTTGGCAGCCAAGTTTTGTTGCTCATTTCTTCATCTCTCTCCCATTTTACCTCTTTTTACATGAAAACATTACCCCCAAAGCCCTGGTATCATTCCCAAGACCCGAAGCGAGTCCCTAAGCCCTGAAGATCCCGAGAAGTAAAGTTTCCAAGCCGAAACTCTGCCCGCATGAAGCCCGGTTTTGGAGAAAACGTCCCAGTTGTATCGAAAATATTATTTTAATAGACAAGGTGTTGTCCGATCATCGTCTAATCAAGTGAGTGTGTAGTTACTTTCTTCTACCGCATAGATATGAAGTATTTGCTATGAAATACGTGCTATGTGTTTATACGTTGTTTGTTTACTTGAGATGGTTGTTGAATGAATGTTTTATACAGGTTTTTAAATGATTTAAACTATATATGTAATTTATATCTACAAATTTGTTGGGTAGAACATGGGTAGATGAAATAGTTGGTGTGTGATGAAAGATGAGTTTGAGGACGAGACGAAAGATGATATAGATCTTTAGGTGAGGGTGACAGGTGAAAAATGAGTGAAACCTTTACCCAAACGATGGCCCCCGTCATTCAGCAGAGTAGGGATGACAACCACGGACTATTCTAGACAGTCATGTGGAACACTAGCAAGCTCGTAACTTATAGGTGTTGTGGACTTGATGTTCACCGGTGTACTCTAAAAACCCATTGATATGTATCGCTAGAGGAGTCTCGGAACCAATACTGTCAATAAACGAGATAAGCCCCTTCGACTATGGAGTTAGCGCCTGTTAAGTGAACCTTGGTGACTATGGAGTTAGCGCCAGTTAAGTGAACCTTGGTGACTATGGAGTTAGCGCCAGTTAAGTGAACCTTGGTGACTATGGAGTTAGCGTCTGATAGCTATGAATTTAATACCTGATAGATAAACTTTGGAAGCAATGGACTTCGTGCCAATTCCTTAGGTAAATCCTTAGGAATGAATGAATGAAGGATAGTTGATTCTTAGGGTAAAACCTTAAGAGTAAAGAAGATAATGAGGACGGGTAATTGGGTTGATTGTTTGATGATTAAATATAATAAATATAATATTGTGGGATGAAAACCCTATATGCTCACTATGCTCCCAAGCCTGACCCACTCAGTTTTCTTTGTATCACAGGTATCAATACGAAGACACATTTCACTGAGAGATTAAAGGAGATGTATATCATTAGTGTAAATAAATGTAAGTTCTGTTTATGCTTATGTGTCTGTATCGGAGCATGACATCCCGAGATTTTTTTATATAATGAAAATACATTTCTTTAAGAAATGTTTGATAAATTCTTATCATATTTTGTTTTGGGAACAAATTCTGCAACAATTTTCTTTAAACAATTACTCTGATTTTAAAAAAGAAAGCATAAACAAATCGGTCTTTTTTGGCCGTGAAATTGGGGATGTCACACATACGTTCGTATATTCCGTTTTGTTAGGATGTTTTGGGACAAGAAAAAACGGAAACTAATGCAATTTTAGTTAAACAAGGAGTGAGACTCACGATTATTAAACTCGCCCCTGTGATTATATCGAAATGATTTTATTTCGGTATTAAATTAGGTTTTAACATACACACGAAAGTGTAAGAATTTGGTAATGGCCTCATATTTGTCACGTAATGGATAAACCCATAAAAAATGAGAATATTGATCTAAAAATAACACATAATAGTTTATTCCAGAGATACTCGATATAGGAGAAGTCCAAATATCATAGTGAATAATGTCAAAAGCTTGAGAAACAATTGAAATAGAAGAAGTAAATGGAAACCTAACTTGTTTGCAAGACGACACGAATTATATGTAACAAAATTAATGTCTTTATTACATGAAATAAATTTATTTGAAAGTAAAAACTGAAGGACACGAGAGCCGAGGTGGCCAAGTCGTTGATGCCATAATGTTGGACTGCAAGCAAGGAGCGCTTTAGGAGATTAAGGCTTCGAGAAAGCGGAGTAGAGATCACATGAGTTATCACATCTATGAAGAACCTGACGAGTTTGAAAATCATTCACAGAAAAACCAAATTTATCAAATTCAATAGCAGCATCATTATATATAGTAAATTTTTGGACATAAATAAGATTTTTTATTATGTCAGGTGTAACAAAGACATTGTGAATGTGAAGAGGGCGATGAGATATGTGTAAGAGGGAATGAACGGTGTGAGTGACACAAATGTTAGAAATTGGGTAGGGTTTATATTGGAGATATGGATACCCTTTGGATCGTGTAAACATTTTCCGAACTAATATTTCTACCCTATGCCCAAGTTATAAGAAATTCAGCCTAGGATAACCTCAATGAGACACTTACGAATCTAGGCATAGAAAATGTAAACCAAATTGCTAGAGAATTTTGAGTTCGTGTGAAGAAAAAAACAAGAGCTAAAAGGTAATGTCTTCTCCTCAAAGAGGAGAGCCATTTAAATAGAAAACGAGATGTAGGGTTTCGTTTTAGGGTTGACCGTCATAGATTTCTTTGGGAACAATTCAAGTGAATCCAGAATTAATGAGGAAATCAATGGCTTCCAAAATTGACGATTTTAGTTAGTTTTACCATAATCACCTTCAAGAATTCGATTTTTCCACTATATTCCTACTTGTAAAATCCGAGATGTAGTCTTTCGTTTTAGGGTTGGCCGTTAGCAGAACCCCTAGCTAGGGGCTCTGCCCCTTCAACCCTAGTAGGGGCGTTGCCCCTAAACTCCACCAAAGGGGCGCTGCCCCTTTGGAAACCCTGAACTCAGGGGTGCTACCTCTGGACCCCTGACTTGTCGTCGAACCAGCTTCTAATTCGATCTTATAAGTGCGTGCATTCCGCACATACCCAAACATATATTAAAGTACAAATTACGAAGCCCGTTAGCTCACATATAAGTTCCAATTACACAAAATGTCCTAGTGACACTAAATCACCAACAACGAATAGGTAAACCATTGCCAATAGGAACATATTTTTTTTGCTATTATTGCTAAAAGAATGGAGTTTACGTATGTCCGAAGCCAAATGTGATGTAGACCCGGTGTCCATGTACCAAGGGGTCATGAGTGTCATTGATGGACTTGGTGTTCATCTTAATATTCAAACCCTAATAACAATTCCATCATCTTAATTGAATGAACCGTAAGAATAACAAACAATGTCTACTCAGAACTGAAGAACGCTAAGCATGTATTTCTTCTTACATCATGCATTTGCAAATATTAGTAAATTAGCAAACTCTAACATAATTCTGTTGATATAAAGAATAACATGGAACAATGAGAAATCACAACTGAATACACAAATGATAAAACATAGAGAAAGAGAAATTCCATAAGGATAGAGGATAATAGTACAGAAAAATACAACATTTTCCAAGACTACCATAATCTAGCTATTGTAATTATGATTTTATTTTATGTCCCTCTTGATTTCCTGAAGATTATTGGTACTAAACTAACATAGCGTTCTCAAACAGTAACCTCCTACCATTAGAAGGATCAGGTCCAGGATCTCGAACTGCAGGACCCCTCTGACTAACTGCATGGGAGAAAGAAATTGGTATGAATTCATAAACACAATAAAAAATATCTAGTAATTTCGATTAAATGATAACTAAAGTGTGCTTAGAAGCACTACCATGCCTAGGAGAGAGGGAGCAAGAGTAAAAAGGTAAACTGCACTCTTTGGCCCACACACACCAAACCCGCCCAAGGCCAATCATGTGGGGGATAAATCGTGGAGCACTTTTGGGTGCAAAGTTTATAAATCGTGGACCACTAATAACATTTTGGGCGCAAAGTTTCAACTTTCAACTTTGAACCTCTTTTATGGAGTTCCCCACCTTAACTGTTATGTTCCCATTATAAGCGAGACTAGCAATTAAGTAGCAACAACGACAAAAACATAACATTTGAACCGATTAACACCAAACTCGATACATAACATTTGAACCAATTAACACCAAACTAGATGCTTGGCTGCAATTAATGCCAAGAAATTAGTTTTAACGGAACTGAATGATCATATTGCATATATTTACCTGACACATTTGCAGAAGCCAAAATAATACTAAAGATCAAGAGCATACAAGAAGCAAGAGTAATCAAGAGCCTGGACTCGATAGACAACTTCATTATGTAATAGTTTGTTGGTATTGCTTTTTGACCTTTTTGTGGCTGTATATATACACACATAGGTTCAAGTGTTATGCAATGCAACATTGGTTTCCAGTTTCCTCGAAATACCAAACATTAAATTTCTAGAAGATATTTGAAGTCAACAAAACTACAAAAGTACCAAAACCTTGGTATTGACTGTCACGATAATTTTGCCCTTCATTTCACATTGTGGCAATGACTTAGAAATTTCGCTCTTTATGTCGTTATCAGAAGATTAAATGGATGTTAGTTAATGGTCATATTTTCTTAAAAGTAATATAGCATACAGAGTTAATAACAAGAATGGTCCTTGGTGTACCAAAATTGCAAGTTTCGTTTAACATGCTGTTTTTGTTTCAAATTGGTCCCTAACTTTAGTTTTTGTTTTGTTATTGGAAAAACTAATAAACTAATCCTTTTATCTTTTTATCAATTGAATAACAAACTTGTTTAAACCTTTCAAATTCGGAATTTTAGACGGTAAAAAAGCTTGAGCATGTTTGAAGTGATTTTTATGAAAAAAACACTACTACAAAAAAGAGCCTTACCGATGGCCAAAACCGTCAGTAATCCGTCGCTTATAGGCTATACCGACGGAATTGCAACAGATCAAAATCCATCGGTATATTCTTGTCGCTAATTGTTTGTAACGGATTTCTAACGGCTACAACAAATTTTTTGCGACAGATTTTTCCGTCGGTAATTAGTAACCGATCACCAACGGAAATATTTTTGCAATGGACTACCAACGAATGCGTTTGTAACAGACTGCCGACGGAATAGCTAAGTAACAGATTACCGATAGAATAGCTAGGTAATGTATATATACAACATTTTTACTGACAGATTTCCATCACTAACCCATCGCTAATAGTGATTTTAATTTTAAAAAATAATAATAATATAATTTTACATGAAAATTCGTACTTTTTACTATAGTAAAAAAAACAATATACATATATATATATATATATATATATATATATATATATATATATATATATATATATAATAAAACAAACAAATTCAGAAAAACCTAATAGAAATTTCTAAACATATTTGGTGATCAACTAGGGAAGAACCCCGCGTTGCGGGGTTGGAAACGCCAAGGAAGTGGAAGGAACATGAAGATTTCATTGAGTAACTTTGTAAAGGACTATGATATTTAAATATGAAAATGCAACAAATAACAATCTACTTTGGTGTGCCACTACCAAGTGAATGACCAAAAATCTGAAAAAATAAATACAAAACGGCTCATAACAGAACAAACAAAATAGCTTTAATGTATACAATTTAGTGGAGTGATATAGCTCTCTATTTGAATTGTTAATTATGTAACTATAACACCATTAATAACCCATACTTGAATAGTTAGTTTATTTAGCATTTTGAAGAAATTAGCTACTGACAATCCAAAATAGTAAATAGAACATGGGTCATATCCAATCCAAGTATGTTTAACACCACTGGTCCATATGCACAAAAATCTCTCTAAATCTTTGAACAACGAATTATCACTTATTTTCAGTTGTATGATCAAACACACACCACCATAGTCTGCAATCAAGTTACTTTTTATATTGGATGGTAAAAAATTAATAAATTAAAATGCAAAACATGGATTTGAATTATTTACAACTTCAGGTTAAAAACATAGTAAATTAGCTTTAAAAATATTAGATGTAACAATAGCTGATCTCAAAACATACTTCACTCCTTTTATAACATTTCTTGTTTGGTCTCTGCGTCTCTTGCATCTCTGGTATGTTTTCAGTTGTTCCATTGTCAAACTACACGGAACCTGATAACGTATGATGTTGAAAAGTCATTCCTATTTCCTAATAATAATAAAAAAATAATTAGTTATACCTACAAAGGGTGTGAATATCAACTCTTGTAAGGAAGCCTCTTCAATAAGATCTAAACATCAGAAACGATATGTAATTCCCTATGGAGTGCCTTTGTTTTCAAGGGCTAGAACAAAGTCAAGAAAACTCTCAAAGTCCATCTCCCGAGCATTTCCTCTTCCCGTTTTACCCCTATGCACATGCTCATCAAAAGCTATTAAAAAAAATTAATATCACAAGTCATTTAAAAAAATATATAAATCATCAGATTAAAAAAATAAAGATAAAATAAGAATGTACAAATTCTTACTTACCCCACTCGATAAAAATATATGTGAGTGTCCCGTTTGCATACTCTCGAAGCTCTTGCTTGCTCAGTGTTCCGTTCATATCTTTATCAAGTGCAAGGAACATATCTGTAGTGTACATGAAAATATGATGAGGGTAGTTTCGTCTTTTTATATAGAATCGAATTGTATCCTCTTCCTCCCATTAGGATATATGAAATCCATCAAAAATGAAATTAAATTCTGCCTACTTGGTATATAAATTTTTGTTTCATTAAGTATATAGCGAAGGTATTTTGGTCTTTTGGAGACTGGATATGGTTACCACATACACAGTCTGAGGGTGGAGATGTTAGAACATGGATTAGAGTTGATTTCCCACCTCCAGTTGTCTTCCTTCCAAAGCTCAGGTGACAGACTAACAGGAACACTGGAAACACAGATTCCATTCGTCTCGTCCAAGAAAGCAGATCCCAATTGGCTACAAAGATAAAAGAAGTATATTTTATATTCAAGATCACATAATGTTATGGCGTGCTGAAGCTTTGATTAATAGGTGCAGAAAATGCCAAAATCCACAAAATAAACAGTAATTATACTTTGCTACTTGCATAATCCTGCTCATAAGTAATCAAGTGTGCAGAGTGAGAGTAAGAACCGGAATAACAATTCTAGTTGTTACAAATTACTTCATTATTTCAATTTAAATGCATGAGAGTAGAAGTAGATCACCATTTATATAATCACATTCACCGTTAAATAGCATGCAAAACTGGGACGACGGATTTCATATATCTTTGACTAAAGTTTCCAATTGGTTCCACAAAATCTACGAATTATCAATATCACAATCATGCCCAATGCGAGTGCAAGTGGTGGATAATGGACAATTCTAGCTCAAAATATTTAAAAAGATGAACAAAATTACCTTATTAAGCAAAAAATCAGGAAAAATTTGGGAACCCTAGAATTCACCCAACCCACATCATCCTCATACGCATAAATTTTATTTTCAACAGAATCGTGTTCCATTGACAGAATTTCAACTTCAAAATCGACAACAAAATGAGTATTAACTAAATGGACAATGTAATTGCAGTCTGCGACGATTAATAAATGGAGAGTCTATCAAAATTGGGAATTTTGTCAATAGCTAGAAGTTACCTCGAGGATAATGGCGTCGGAATCGGTAACGGTGGAAGGGCCGTCTATATCCGGAGGAGAAGAAGAAGCCGATGAGAGATATCAAAGTAACAGCAATTGAATGTCGCCATCTCTGATTCGCCATGACTGTAGGCGAAATCGGAGTAAGGTATGATTGGTACTTTAGCTTTGATGGAGGCGGTAACGACATGGACGGGGACAGGGAGGAGGGAGGGTGAGGAATCGTCTAAGATGAGAAGATAATTAGAGGAGGAGAAGGTGTAATCATCGGGATCAGGCGACGATTTGAAGAGGCCGACATGAGTGAGTAGGAAGGGAAGATCAAGTGAGAGGTGATGGAGGGAAGTAAAAAAGAAGCGGTGGATTGGATCGCTGGATGTTGAGTGAGTGACAGCATGGTTATTTCTATTGGGTGTTGTAGCGGTGGACAACACATCTAAACACGTGGCTTTGAAGATACACGAAAGAGAAAATCCCCAATACATTAAAACAATTGTGCTTACAACAAAGCAAAGAAAAAACCGAAGAAAATATACATCTCAGCCAATGAAATCCAAGAACTGTTCAAGTGGATGTTCTAAATTAGTAAGTATATAAATGACAACATGCTTGCAAATATTAAATCCTAATATACACGACACATTAATCATAGGCATATATGCATTTTTGCAAGTTCTCCATAACCAAATTCACTGAATTAATCCACAATACACAAATGACCATATGTCTAATTAACATGAAAATTTCCAAAAAAAAAAATACTAAATAAACCAAGAAATAAACTGTAGCTAACTTGTACATAGACCTAACAATGAAGCGGGTTTGGAGCGAATCGACCTTGATCCAAACCCTTTTAACAAATTTCAAAATCCGATCCAAACCCGCTCCGTAACCCGCAGGGTTTTAAATAATCAGACCCATACCCTTATCCACCGAATTAACGAATATCCAAACTCGCCCCATTGCTTGTTTTTAGATAATATTAGTAATTAGCATAATTTTCGTTCCCTGTGTTCGATACCCTGCTTGCTAAACTATACCACCAATCGACAGGTTCACTGCTTTTTGTGCATTTAATTTAAATTTAAAAAGTAGGATTAAAACTAGTGCATTCCACACACATCAAGTAATATTTGGTAAATTAAAAATGAAAATTTTGGCTAGAAATTTGAGGTGTTACAATTTGGTATCAGAGCCTTGGTTTGAGGGATTCGGGCACACCCTCGGCTATGCCTAGACTCAAACTGAGGAGTTGATAACTTTTCCATAAGAAATGATTTTTCATCACACGATTTTCCAAGGAAATAAAAGAGTTTTGAAAGCAGGTCCAAAGCGGTGTGTATAATCAGCCAGAGCCCGAGCGGTGATTTCCCAAAATACCCTTACTTGCTTATGTGTTGTTATTATGAGCTGATAGAATTGCATGCTAGTTTAGGGCTAGGAATCTGCTCAGTATTGCATGCTAGTGTGTCTGCTTAAGAGAGATGCTCTTATGCTTGTTACGTGAGCTAGTAGTGTTGCATGCTTATGATTAGAGATCTGTTGGAAATGTGAGGTAGGATTGCCTGAGTTCAGCGATGCCTTTTGTGCTGTGGATGGAGCATTTGGGGTTGTATGCTAGAGTGGTTTTATGTGCCGGTGGAGGTTTCTTGATGTCCGAATGTTGCTTGCTTTGTGCTTTTAGAGACTTCCATTAAAACCGAATAACTATTAATTGAGTACGCTAGGTTACGTGTTTCATGGAGTAGATAATTTTTTAGAAGGTTAGATTTTTGCTCTGTTGGGCGGCTCTCGGGTGAGTCTAGTCGTTGTAGGGTGGGATCTTGTAGTCGAAGAATTATCTGTTGGAATAGTGTCCAAGGTCATTAACTATTGGTAATATTTCTAATAATAATAGGTTCCTTTTGGGTTGCCCTCAAGACCCAAATTGAGTAGAATAAATAAAGGAGAAATTAGTTTATTAATTATTATGGTTAATAATTAATTAGAAACTAATTGGAAATATATTTTGAGAATTAATTAATAGTTTAATTAATTAAAGGGTTGAATGTTCATTAATCGATAGTTGGTTAATCAAAAATGTTCCAGAACCTTATGGAATTAGGTTTGGATGAAAATCACTCCATCCCACATGGGAAAGGAGTGAAATTTCATGGTGAGGCCTCCATCCCACATGGGAAGGAGTACTAAACCCTAGGAGGGATCTAAGGCTATAAATAGGGCCTTAGGGATTTCATTCCTCCTTGCACCTTGGCTTGAAGTATTCGCCAACCCTTCTTCCTCCCCCTCTTAGGGAAGATTTCTAACCCCTTTGGGTTTGTGAAATTGAACATTTCTCCTAGTTATTTTTATTCCACTCTTTGGTCTCATTGGGTGTGATACCATTAGATGGATTCTGGTTTGGGTCCTTTCATCCAAGCAACTTCATGGAGGTTCATGATCTCAAGCATAGAGATCAAGGGCTACATAAGAGGTATGTTTTCTTACTTATGTTTTAGTTTTCTAGGTTTGATGTAATTAGCATGAAGCCATAGATCCATAGGATGCATGTACACTTAGGTATATCGTTATTTTGATTTTTTCGCTGCCTAGTTTTAGAGTGTATTTTTTGCGTAGTAATCCCAACAGTGGTATCAAAGCCATTGGTTCATGGTTACTTTCACCCTAGATGCATGTTTTCTGTAAAAACTTGTTTGGAACTGAATGGAAGAAGAATAATTGAAAATTTCGTAATGTGTTAAAACCCTAGTCGCAGCTCACGACGTGAGAGTAGGAGCTCACAACGTGAGCTCAACATAATCAAAATTTCGGATTTTTTTGCCATTTTCAAATATGAAGGTTTATTAAATATGGATAAATACCTAAATTTAAATTGTTTTTTAATCTTAAAAATTGATAAATATTATTTAAATGTGTTTATTTGAATTTGAATATTTATTTGATAATTGATATATATTATTTAAATGTGTTTATTTGAATTTGAATATTTATCTGTTATTTGAATAATGAATTTAAATATTTAATATTTTTATAATAGAGATTTATAAATTTGAATATTACACCCTTATGATTTATTAATTGTTACATTGCGTCCTAGCAATTAATTAGAATTAATAATAGACAACTAAATTTAAAGAGTTTTAAATTTACCCCTTGTATTTATATATATTAGAATTGTGTCTACTATATGTATAAGAAAGTTACAACATGCGCTCTCGCGTGTTTAAATATTGACATGGTCAGTCTTACCGTGACTAGGCTCACCTATTCTAATGTAGGGGTTTAAGGAGGTCTCTTTGATTCCTAATGAGGTCGGTTTTTAATATGTTTCGCGCTTACCACCCTCACCGCCCTATTGCATTTTGAGAATGGAGTTACCGAAAGGGTTTGATAGTGATAATGGTCAATCTAAGAGTATTCTAAATACAAATAT
Organism: Lactuca serriola; assembly: GCF_051521515.1. Lineage (NCBI taxonomy): Eukaryota > Viridiplantae > Streptophyta > Magnoliopsida > Asterales > Asteraceae > Lactuca > Lactuca serriola. Next base: position 14,473,463 of record NC_136408.1, read on the forward strand.
AAAAAAAATCGCGTTTTATTAATAGAATGTGAGTTTATATTATCCATGAAAATTGCACATTGTCTTTATATTTTGTTAGTGGAGCTCCTGTGGTTAACCGACACATCAATCTAGAATATAGTTGAGAATGATATGGAACTCGCGAATCTCAAGCGTAACTTGAGCCGGGGACCAAGCGGTTTTGCAAGGTTAATTCTCAATCTATTTAATGTGAATCTTATGTTATCCATAAAAAAGTGAGCCAGAGTTTGATCAAGTCCAAAGTCTAATCCAACTTTGGTGTCATGAAGGACCGCGAGACGCCTTTCTTTGCCCAACATTGCACATTGTTTTTATAACTTGTTGATGGAGCTCGTGTGGTTAACCGACACGTCAATTTGAGAGTATAGGTAGAGAATGATGTGGAACTCGCGAATCTCAAGTGTAACTTGAGCCGGGGACGACGCGATTTTGTATGGTCAATTCACCATCTGTTCAGTGATCTGCGGCGACCTCGTCATTGAATTTGAGATGAACATAATCCGAGATTAACATGTCATTGATAGTCAATAAATCTCAAAGATCTAGGAATTTCGTGGTGATCGAAATTGGCAAAGGGCTTTGCCTACCTAAATAACTTTATTGTGTGTTTACGACATCCCTTTACACATCATGGAGCCAAATATGGATCCTATCCTTCTAAAATAATTTAGGGTGATTATTTTCTAAGGATAAGTAAAAACAAACTATAATGGAATTTGTCATTGAATGATGTCTATAACCTTATCCACTAAAAATACTACTATAAACCTTTAAGAGGATTAGCTATGAGGATCATTAATCTTGTCAAATTCGTAGTGTGGGAATAGTTCTCATAAACAAAAGGAAATATCTTGCCTTTATTAAATCTCTTCCTAGGTTACTTCAAACATTGTATTCTAAATTTTTAGAAAGAGCAATTATCAAATGTATGTTGTAAATTGACATATTGAAGTAAAATGGAATTTCCTTGAGTTAGGAGTTGACTATGGTTAGTCGACTAGCTAACATGTACATATGATCAGTTCATTCTAATTTGGAGGATGGCGTTGCACGTATGTGTTCAGCCCCTCGACTTCTGGTCAAGGTGTAGTATGCCCCACGTACGTTTTGAGTATGCCCAGCGTACTCAACTGAGTTGACCCGGTCAACTCATTTGACTTTTGACTTTGTCCAGGATTTTAACCAAGTTTAACCTAAGGGCATTTTGGGTAATTTGATTTATAGTTTGAGATTTGGGTTCCTGTTAAATGTATAGGTGACCGGTAGAGATAAATTTTAGAGCAGTGATGGGTAAAGATATTCTTTCAGATTGGGAGGTGAGTCTCTTCAGTGTACTCATGGGTCGAAGGCACCAATGTTGGGCCACTGGATTAAGTTTATAGGATGGTGGTTGTCTTTGTGACACTTTTTGATATTCCTGTATGTGCTTGCTATCTTTATGTCTCATGCTTATATGTTTGTATGCTTATGTATGAGGAGTGAAACGAACCTGGGGGTTGATACAGACCCGACACAATTACAAGTTGTTATATTGAGTCATTATGGAATCGACGTTGATACGTACCCAGGGGTTGATATGGACCCGACACAGCCACATGTTGCTATATATATATATATATATATATATATATATATATATATATATATATATATATGTGGTATGTGGTACTTTTGGGAACTCACTAATCTTTGTGCTTATAGTTTTTGTTTATGGTTTCAGGTACTTCCGATTCGGAAGGTGTAACGACCCAAAAATCAAGGGAAAAAATTTTATTTTTATCATAGTCAAAGCACAAATATCTTCTAAATCCAAACATTCCAAAAACATGGTTAATTAAAAACATTTATCAGAGTTCGTCCCAAAACCATATATTGTGGAACACGGGTGTGTGCACTGCGATCAAGCTGGGCCCTTCCTTTCCAAACCGAGGATACCTGAAACCATAAACAAAACTATAAGCACGAAGCTTCGTGAGTTCCCTAGAGCATACCCCACATAATCCACATATCAGCATAAACCATATTAATCACATAGGTCATATAATTCACATAACTACATAAACCATATCAATCACATAGGCCATATCAATCACATAAGCCATGCGTATAAACATATAAGCATATAAGGATGTTGCGGGCTCCTCCCAGGGTCTTACTCCAGGATTCCATGGGCTCCCCCACATGGTCTTACATCCAAGTGTCATGGGCTCCCCCATGGTCTGATATCCAACTGCCACGGGATCCACCCCCCCCCTGAGGGGGGGGGGGTCTTCCATGCAAGTATCACAAAGACAACTAGCAAATCAAATATCACATAACCAACTAGTATACTACATATCACATACACAACTTGTATACCACATATCACATAAACAATGCCTATAAACATATAAGGATGTCATGGACTCCCTCCAGGGTCTTACTCCAGGATGTCGTGGGCTCCCCCTAGAGTCTTACACATATATGACATAGGTTCCCCCATGGTCTTAACTATTTGTCATGGGCTACCCCGTGGTCTTTATCTTGAATGCCATGGGCTCCCTACATGGTCTGATAACCAAGTGCCACGGGCTCCCCCTGTGGTCTTTACTTGAAAATTCATGGGCTCCCCCACATGTTCTTACATCCAAGTGTCATGGGCTCCCCCATGGTCTTTACCAAAAAAGTCATGGGCTCCCCCACATGGTCTTACATCCAAGTGTCATGGGCTGCCCCCATGGTCTTTCATGCAAATATCACATAAACAAATAGCATAGCACATAGCATATAACCAACTAGCATACCACATATCACTACATCAACTAGTGTACCACATAACACAAAATGGGTTGGCCTTGGTGCCATAGACCCATTGGTATGGTGAGGAGACTCACCTCGCACTGCTGAAGTCCGGCGGATAACACTCTATCTGCTGGTTGACAGATTCCCGAACTGTCAACATCAAAAGAACACCCAATTAATAATTGGGTTCCAATACATGACCTTGATTCCATGTTTGGGGTAAAGGACTACTTTACCTCCAACCTAGCGTAATCCAAGCCCAAGGCCTAAACACCCACTCTGAATGCCCAATAGCCAAATAATTAACCAAGGTCCAACTTGAAACATCCCAAAAATACGGTCCAAAAATTTCATTTTAAATCATTAATAAAACCACATTTATCAACCCATGTCATCAAAACATAAGTTATAATATCTCAAACATTGTTATCAGAGTTTCAAAACATTAGAGTAAACATCCCAGGCTAAAACATATTGGCGTGTGCAATGCAGTCATCCCGAGCTCTTCTCTTTGCAACTGGAAATACTTGAAAGCAAAACTGAAAACCGTAAGCACGAAGCTTATTGAGTTCCCCAACTTACCACATACCATACCCATAAACACATATACTGGGGCCCTGCCCGGCATCGGGCCCCGCCCGGCATCAGGCCCCGCCTGGCATCGAGCCTCGCTCGGTATACAAATATGTTTATGTTAGGCCCCTGCCTGTCTCTAGGCCCCGCCCGCTATACACATATAACAATATCATATAATCATACTAGCACATAAAGAAAACATACTCTAAATGTATTTCATGTCCTAAGGCCTCGCCTAACTTGGGCCCCGCCCTTGTCCTGCTACTGATGAGTCATGGAACCCCGTCCATACTCAACCAGTGATGAGATACGGGACCTCGCCCACACTCACCTCCCTACCAAGAACATACAAGTATCACACAGACAACAAGTATGATCTATCATGCAAACATTCCTCGAGCTTGCCCCAGCATCAGACCTTAGTCCGAAATAACATACAGATAAACCTTCCTCGAGCCTCGCCCGACATCGAACCGAAGTCCAGAAGCATATAAACATTCCTCGGGCTTACCCCGACATCAGATCGTAATCTGGAACATATAACATAGCTGAGACCAAGAGCTAACCCCGAGTCTGCCTATCATGCATAAACTAAATGGGCCGTCATTGTGGCCGTAGACCCATACAAACAAGAGTAAACTCACCTTGCACTATTGCAGTCCCACGGATAATCATCTAACTGCTAACCGGCAATTCCCCGAACTGCTGATCCTTCAGCTCCCCGAGCTATCATTACTAAAATATTCACTTAGTCATTTCACCCCTCGCCCAAAACGATTCACAAAAAAGGCCTAAAACTATCAAATCCATAAATATCCATCAATGGCCCAATTTTCCAAATTGGGCCCAAACCCTTACATGGGCGTTTCCCCAAAGGCCAATTACTTTTCTGAACCAATGATTTTCCGATGGCCCAAAGTCCAAGCCCATTGGGCCCCAATCAAGGCCTGCGACATTGGGCCTACTAAGGCCCAATTCATCAACCAAGGCCCAGTTCGGCAAGCCCATCAAGGCAAGCCCGACCAGAAGTCCATTACTCTAAAATCCTTAGTCCATTATGATCCCAAACCAAAAGACAAGTCCAATACCAAGCTAGCCCACAATCAAAGAGTCCAAAACTTGCACAGGGGCTGCTCACGTCGTGAGCCCTTCATGCTCATGTCTTGAGGTCGTGGTTTCAGTCCAGGAACTTCCTCGAATACGCACTCACGTCATGGGGCTTCATTCCTCACGTCGTGAGTCCAGATCTGACCAATAATGAGCATTAAGCTCTTAATCCATTAAGCCTTAACATGGGACAGTTTATAGGGTCTTCCTTGACCCCAAGGACGATCAAAATCGAAGCTTTTTAGTCACATATGTCCAATACCTTACTTAAACACCAACTCGAGTCAAATAAGAGTAAAAAGGTCCAAGCCTCAAAATTGGAGTCCAAAACCATGACCAAAACCCATATCTGATACTTATAAGGCTTAAGATACCACCATGATCCATAAAGCTGCCAGCTTTATGGGCTCCATGCATGCTAACCAATATTACAAGCCATAAAATGTATGGAAACTTAGATCTAGCAAGCAAGGAAAGGAAAGGCATGAACTTGAAGACTTACAAAGGTCAAAAGGCTCCACATCTAGCTGATGATGAACCCATGAAGCTAACTAATGCACCACCAATGATCTTATTCTTCTTAATGAGCTTCAAAGCCTCTAAAATCTCTTGAATAACACCAAAATGACCAAGAACTTCAATGGGGGCTGAGATTAAGGTTTCCAAAGGTCTTGTTAGTGAAAGAGGCTAAGGAGAAGCAACCCTAATCATCTTATACCTTTAAATACCCGAAAACTAGGGTTTTGGAGCATCACGCGCTCCTCACGTCGTGAACCCTTAATACTCACGTCGTGAGCCATAAATGAACTTAGTCAACTGTAACAACCCTAATCCAGCAGTACCCAGAAGGGAAAGGAAAGCCCTAAGTCAAAGGGTCAAGTTGTTGAGTCCAAGGGAGAACTCGATGAGTCGGAGCGTGTCCCGTGTCGCGGATTAAGTGACCGACTTGACGAGTCGGGGAGACTGACTCGACGAGTCAGGTATGGGTTGGGAAACCCTAATTTAGGGACTTGGTGCCCTATTTAAACATCATTTCAGGCCTCCACCCCATCCTTCATCACTCCACTCACCTACTCTCAAAACTCTAAGCATCCATTGAGTGTTCTTAAGCTTTCCTCACCATTTTTGAGTGATTTGAAGCTAGAAAAAAGAAGGAAACCCTTGGTGATTCAAGAAGAGGCAGTAGATCCAGAGCTTGGGTAGCATTTCAGAACGTTTGGAGGTATAAAGCTCATCCCTTGGTTGTTATTCATCTAGATCCTCTTCTTAGCTTGTATTTTGTCACATTTGGGCCATTTCCAAGGTTAATCTGAGAATTAAGCCTTTGAGGGTGTATTGGACTTTAGATTTGGGAACTCTTGAGCTTTAAAAGCTCAAAGTTGCTAGCCTTACCTAGCTATGGCTCCATTCAATGACATAGACCTCCATTTTAGCTTGGATTTGGTGTTCAAGCTTCATAGCACCTTGCATGCACGTAAAGTTGGCAACGTTACGTGTGATGCTAGCCTTAGGAGTCCAGATCTATAAGTGGGAAGCAATGAAATGGACTATAATCGACGAATGGAGATGACACAAGTAGACTCGGCGGGTCTGTTCATGGACTCAGCGAGTCGGAATCGAAGATTGAAGGACTCAGTGGGTTGGACAGGACTAGGAATCGAAGATTGAAGGACTCGACGAGTCTTGGGGTAACTCGGCGAGTCGAGTCGCGAGTTGCATGGTTTCTGAGGTTATGAACTCGGCGAGTCATTAGGCTGACTCGGCGAGTAGGTTCAGCCTGAAAGGTTGACTTTAACCAGGACTTTGACTTTGACCAGAGTTGACTTAGTTTGACTTCGGAAGGAAAGTTTAGGCCTAAGTGTTATATTGGTATTGGTAGCTCGGGGAGCTAGAGGAGCAGCGATTCGGAGAATTATCGGATAGCAGTCAGGAGGTTATCAGCAGAAGCCTCAATAGTGCAAGGTGAGTCTCCTCATTATGTGAATGGGCCTAAGGCCATAATGTCGGCCCATGTAGTTATGAGTAGGAAAACCTGTAACGCCTGTGTTTCTGGGCTTGCCATTTTTAGCAATGTAATAGTCTAGGTTAACCTTTGTAACCCGAAATTTGAAATAATAAAAATGTATTATTTGAGTATTATGTGTTTCGTGCTTAATTGCTTAATTATGTGATATGATTAATTAAGAATAAAATGAGCGTCAAAATTTAAGTGTAAAATAAACTTGATATCTTTGGATAATGTTGTAGTAGTCGAAACGAGGTTTCTGAATATATATAGAACGCCCAAATCTGACTTCGTATGAGGAAGTTATGATTTTCTGAAGTTTCGACTGGGCAGTATGCAGCCCGAATACTCGATTTGAGATCGAGCGGTTTTTAGCCGAAACAATCTAAACGAGAATCGAAGATCTCGTTGTTAGTAGCGAAACGATGAAAAGTTAGGCAAGAACGGACGTCGGACGAAAAATATATGAATTTATAACGAAGTTTTTCTGTCCCGGCCTACTAAAAATAAATAATAAAAATAAACTCAAAATTAGCCGACGGAGTCTAAACAAAAGTTGTATAGCGTAGTCTCACCTACGCGTGGATATAAAGAACGTCGAAAACGGAGTTCGTATGAGGGAGATACAAAATTTTGAAGTTTATTAAATATTTAATATTTAATTTTAATTCAAACTTCCGATATTATCCGAAGAGGAGTCAGCGGACTCATCCGAAGTACGCCCAGCGGACTCATCCGAAGTACGCCCAGCGTACAGCGAAACGTGACGAAGTCTAGCACTCGAGTACCTCCGATGACGCAGGCAATGACGATTAGACAGTACGCCCCACGTACCCCGAAGTTACGCCCAGCGTAACCCCGAGGATCAGCCCTATAAAAGGGGATGCGAAGCCAGCTTCTATCCTTTTACAACTTCTTCCTTTTCTCTCTAGATTTTGCCTCGTTTTGCATGCCGTTTATACCCCGAAGCCCCGGTAATATTCCCGATCCTCGAAGCAAGATCCGAAGCCCCGAGGATCCCGAACAGCGTTATTCCCGAGCCGAAGCTCTGCCCGCGAGGAGCCCGGTTTTTGTGAAGATCTTCCAGATCTACAGAGAAACACTACCTCTGCAAGCCGTAGTGCTGCCCGATCATCTTCTGATCAAGTGAGTGTGTAGTCATTTTCTTCTAACGCAATATTATGAAGTATTTTATATAAAATACGTCCTACGTGTATATATTTTGTTGTTATGTGTGTGAATGTATATTCACTTTCTTCTATCTCATAGATCTGATTTATTATCTATGAAATACGTGTTATGTGTGTATGCCTCATCTGTTATGTGGAATATGTATTGATTAAAGCATGCTATACATGTTCTTAAACTATGTATAAAAATGTATATTTTTATCTACTAATATGTTGGGTAGAACATGGGTAGATAGTTGGTGTGTAATAAACAGATGAGAGGCCTCGGTGTTGTTGGTGTTATTCTAGTCATTCAGCAGAGTATGGATGACGACCACAGACTATTCTAGACTGTCCTGTGGAACACTAGCAGGCTCATAACCTGTAGGTGTTGTGAACGACGTGTTCACCGGTTTACTCTATCCCCCTCATGGTTTCCTTTAGGATATTTATTGCTAAGGAAGCCCCTTTGCAGTAATGTCCGTCCCGATGAAAAATCCTAGATTAGGTCTCTTATAATAGATGTTGTTTTAGGGACGTAAAGTGAGGATAACGGGAATGGGTAATCGGGTTTATTGTTGATTGTTAAATTAAATATTTATTGTGGGTTGAAAACCCTATATGCTCACCAGGCTCCCAAGCCTGACCCGCTCAGTTTATCTGTATTACAGGAAGTGACGCAAGGGCATAAGATGGATGAATCATCAAGTTGTTTTGTTTACAAGTCTGTATATGTATATATTTGTTGAATGACTTGTAATGTTATCGTTTATGCTTTATGGTCTGTATCGGAACATGACATCCCGATTTTGATTATGAAATGAAATTATATTTCTTTATGAAGTGTTTTGATAAAAGATCTATTTTATCATGTTTTGTTTTTGGGAACAAATTCCGCATCTCTTTTAAAATCAAAAGGATTTACTCTGAAAATGTTTAAAAAGCATAAATGAAAACGGTTTTTTCTAGCCGAGAGTTTGGGGATGTCACAAAACCCGGGGGTTAGCAATAGGCATTGTATGCTAGTATGATGTTCCTGACCAAGGTTCGATGTCGGTCGGGTGCCCAAGGAATGTTTTGCATGTTATAATATACTTGTTTTCTGTGTGATACTTGTATGTGCCTAGTAGGCAAGGCCTTAGTACAGGAGTATAGTAGACTCAGTTAGCCTATGTGTTATGAATTATTTATATGCTTGTATTTGTTTAGCTGGCGGGGCCCAGAGACAAGTGGGACCTAAGAGAAACATATATGTATACCGAACGGGGCTCGAAGCCAGGCGGGGCCCTATGTAGTGGGTGAGGCTTTTATGTGCTAAATGTTATATGTTGCCATATATGATATTATTTGTTCGGATCCATGTTCTGTTGCCGACCGGATCTGGAAACCTTATGTGTGTAGGATTCTAAGCGTATGTCTACGTTATTAGAACTAGCATGTAAACGTTTCGGAGTGATAAGGATGATTTGAATATCTATCGTGAATGAGGATCTAATTTCACCTTATTCAGTGTATATATCAAAAATGGTGAGAACAAGAAGTTGAGTTGGAGACGCGGATGAAAACAGGAATCAACCACCAGTGATTGAGCAAGTACCTGTTGTAGCTGTTGCATCTGAGCCGATAACAATGGCTGGTGTACAAATGATGATTCAAACGATGTTGGATCGTCAGATGGAAGAAACAAGACGTCTGCTTAGGCAGAATCGTGAAGAACCTTCAATTCAAGTGGAAGAGCCCGAGGAGAATGGAGGGCAGTCTGAAGGAGGAAACTTTAGTGGGATCGTTGGTCAAGACGACCAACCGGTGGTTAGACACAATAACCAGGATAGAGGAAATGATGGACGTGGGTGCAAGTATAAGGATTTCATGGCATCCAAACCACCATGTCTATCCGGAAGCCCGACGCCGGTGCATGTTATGGACTGGATCTCCGAAATGGAGACAATGTTTGAAAGTTGCGAATGCAGCAACAGGCAGAAGACTGCTCTTGCGATCCCTCTGCTAAAATCTGGCGTGTTGAGTTGGTGGAAGCTGTTAGCTAACTCTCTTCCCAAGGGAGAAGCAAGCAAAATGTCTTGGGAAGACTTTGTGGAACAACTAAAACTGCAATACTGCTCCGAGCAGGACCTTCTGGAAATCAGTAATGAGTTTCAGAATTTGAAGAAAGGGAAATTAAGCGTTACTGAATACGCAGCAAGTTTCACAGAAAAGATGAAGTTTACCCCATATTTGGTACCTACAAAACTCTCTAAGGTCAACAAGTTTTCCCTTGGACTACCGGCGGACTATGGTCTAATGGTTAAGCAAGCAACCACATTGAAAGCCGCCATCTGGGCTGCTAGAAATGTTGAGACCCAGATCAGGGAAAAAGGTCTGGAAAGGTCAGAGGTTGGTGAAAAGAGGAAGTTCGAGGGATCTTTAGGGTCCAGCAAGAAAAGTAAATTCTCGAAATCTGGTTCGAGAGGAAGTAGAGGAAAGGTAGAGGCAAAATGGTGCGACAAGTGTAAGAAGAAGCATCATGGGAAGTACGGCGGGGAAACCACATGCTTCAAATTTGGAAAGCCAGGGCATTATGCCAACGACTGCACCCTCACCGAGAATGTTTGTTATGGTTGTGGTGAGGAAGGGCACATATCGAGAGATTGTCCGAAGAAAAAGGAGGCAGCAAAACCCAACATTCCGTCAAAGCCGAAGGCGAGAGCATTCCAGATGACACTGGAAGCTGCTAAAGATGAAGCTGATGTCGCTTCAGGTACCTTTCTCGTAAATGAATTGCCTGCCCAAATTTTATTTGATTCTGGAGCCAACTACTCCTTTATATCGCATGAATTTGGTAGAAAACTAGCTTTGCCTGTTGTTAGACTAGATGATGCTTTATTAGTCGAAGTTGCTAGTGGCAAGTTTGTACCTGTTAGCCATCGTATGAAAAACATCTTAATTGACTTGAATGGGAATAAGTTCCACGAGGAATTATTGCCTATAGAACTTAATGGTTTCGACATCGTGTTGGGAATGGATTGGCTTAGCGCCAATGATGCCGAAATTTTATGCAAGAAGAAAATAGTGAAAGTGAACCCGCCTGGGAAGGAATCGTTTATGGTGTATGGAGACAAACGCAGAGTAAATTCTGGAATCATTTCTCTAATGAAAGCCAGAAAATGTTTGACCAAGGGGTGTAAATCATATTTAGCATTCGTGATCGATTCTAAGAAGGAAAAGAAGGTGATGCAGAATATTCCTATCGTATGTGATTATCCGGAAGTATTTCCCGAAGATCTTCCTGGATTACCGCCCGATCGGCAAGTAGAATTTCGTATCGACTTGTTGCCCGGAACGACGCCTATAGCAAAAGAACCTTACCGACTAGCACCGACGGAGATGAAGGAGCTAATGATGCAACTTCAGGAGTTATTGGACAAAGGTTTCATTAGACCTACTTCATCGCCCTGGGGAGCTCTGGTGTTATTTGTGAAGAAGAAAGATGGAAGTATGAGGATGTGCATCAATTACAGAGAGCTGAACAAGGTAACAATAAAGAATAGATATCCGTTGCCGAGGATTGATGACTTGTTCGATCAACTACAAGGTTCAAGTTATTTTTCAAAGATCGACCTGAGGTTAGGATATCATCAGCTGAAAGTAAGAGAGCAGGATATAGAGAAGACTGCATTCAGAACACGATATGGACACTACGAGTTGTTGGTTATGTCGTTTGGACTAACCAATGCTCCAGCACCATTCATGGATTTAATGAACAGGGTTTGTAATCCATTCCTAGATAAATCTGTGATAGTGTTCATAGATGACATTCTGATTTACTTAAAGAGCCAAGAGGAGCATGGTAGACACTTGCGGGAAGTGTTAGAAGTCTTGAAGAAGGAGAAGCTGTATGCTAAGTTCTCCAAATGTGATTTTTGGATTCGAGAAGTCCAATTCTTGGGTCACGTGGTCAACCAAGAAGGAATAATGGTTGATCCAACAAATATTGAAGTTGTAATGAAGTGGGAACAACCAAAAAGTCCCACGGAGATCCTAAGCTTTTTAGGATTAGCCGGATATTACCGAAGGTTTATCCAAGGCTTTTCTTCGATCGCTAGTCCATTGACAGCTTTGACTCGCAAAGGAGCTACTTATGCTTGGAGTGATAAGAATAAAGAAGTATTCGAGAAACCAAAGAAGAAGCTATGCGAGGCACCGATTCTTTCTCTACCCGATGGAGTTGAAGACTTCGTTGTTTATAGCGATGCTTCTGGTGTTGGATTGGGTTGCGTTTTGACCCAAAGAGATAAGGTGATCGCGTATGCATCTCGACAGTTAAAAGAGCATGAAAAGAACTACCCGACTCATGATTTAGAATTGGCAGCGGTAGTTTTCGCTCTGAAGATATGGAGGCATTACCTCTATGGCACGAAGTGCAAACTTTTCACTAATCATAAGAGTCTCCAATATCTCTTTAATCAGAAAGAATTGAATATGAGACAACAACGCTGGCTAGAGTTACTTAAGGACTACGACTGTGAGATACTTTACCACCCCGGTAAAGCAAATGTTGTTGCTGATGCTCTCAGTCGGAAAGTCAATCTTGAAAGGAAAAGGCCAAGAGCGTTGAGAATAGAAGTTGTCTCGACAATTGTGGAAAGTATAAAGAAAGCTCAAGAGGAAGCTTCTGAGAAGAATGACAGGAAGGAGGAACGTTTGGGCAAAACGTTGGTGTTCGGTGTAAACAGTCATGGACTGAAGGTGTTCCAAGATCGGATTTGGATACCTAAGACAGGAGGAGTCAGAGATCTTCTGATGGAAGAAGCTCACAAAACCATGTACTCGATTCATCCCGGTAGCACTAAAATGTATAGGGACCTGAAACCCTATTACTGGTGGCCGACGATGAAGCTCGACATTGCGAAGTATGTGGCAGAGTGTGTGACCTGTGCAAGAGTCAAGGCACAACATCAGAAACCATACGGGAGTTTAGAACCTTTGTATGTGCCTATGGGTAAGTGGGAAGACATTGCTATGGATTTTGTCACTAAACTGCCCAGAACAAAAAGTGGTCACGACATGATTTGGGTTGTCGTTGATCGATTCACAAAGAGTGTGCATTTCATAGCAGCCAATGAGAAATGGTCTATGGAAAAGCTTGTGAATTCTTACGTGAAGGAAATTGTGAGGCTTCACGGTGTTCCGTTAACGATTGTATCGGATCATGATAGCCGTTTCACCTCACGTTTTTGGAAAAGTCTACAAGAGGAATTGGGTACCAAGTTGTGTTTAAGTACAGCTTACCATCCGCAAACTGATGGTCAGAGCGAACGGACGATACAAACACTTAAAGCTATGCTAAGAGCATGTACCTTAGAATTCCAAGGTAACTGGGATGAACATTTAACATTGGTAGAATTTTCCTACAATAATAGTTTCCACTCGAGCATTAAGATGGCACCTTATCAAGCTTTGTACGGACACAAGTGTCGTACGCCGTCTTGTTGGCTTGAGGCTGGGGAAAAGCAGTTTATGGGACCAGAGATAGTACATCAAACTGCTGAAAAGTTGAAAATAATTAGGAAAAGAATGTTAGCCGCTCAGGATCGTCAAAAGAGCTATGCTGACAAAAAGCGAAGACCGATGACTTTTGATGTTGGAGATTCGGTTTTGATTAAAGTCTCGCCGTAGAAAGGACTTATAAGATTTGGTAAAAGGGGAAAGTTAAGTCTAAGGTTTATTGGACCGTTTAAGTTCTTCAGAGAATTGGGAACCAAGCTTACAAGCTCGAACTACCCGAAGAACTGAATGGAATTCATAACACTTCTCATGTGTGTTATTTGAGGAAGTTCACGGGAGAAGTTCCCGACATAATTCCACTTTCGGAGTTAAGAATTGATGAAAACAAAAGGTTGATTGAAGAACCAGAGGCAATCGTTGACCGGAAGACTAAGAAATTGCGACGTAAGATGGTTGAGTTAGTGCTTGTCCGTTGGAAACACACGAATGGGCCGAATTTCACCTGGGAGACGGAGAGTGACATGATGGGTCGCTATCCTCATTTGTTTGCTGATGTGTGATTCCGGGGACGGAATCATTCTAAGGTGGACAAAATTGTAACGCCCGTGTTTCTGGGCTTGCCATTTTTAGCAATGTAATAGTCTAGGTTAACCTTTGTAACCCGAAATTTGAAATAATAAAAATGTATTATTTGAGTATTATGTGTTTCGTGCTTAATTGCTTAATTATGTGATATGATTAATTAAGAATAAAATGAGCGTCAAAATTTAAGTGTAAAATAAACTTGATATCTTTGGATAATGTTGTAGTAGTCGAAACGAGGTTTCTGAATATATATATATAGAACACCCAAATCTGACTTCGTATGAGGAAGTTATGATTTTCTGAAGTTTCGACTGGGCAGTATGCAGCCCGAATACTCGATTTGAGATCGAGCGGTTTTTAGCCGAAACAATCTAAACGAGAATCGAAGATCTCGTTGTTAGTAGCGAAACGATGAAAAGTTAGGCAAGAACGGACGTCGGACGAAAAAGATATGAATTTATAATGAAGTTTTTCTGTCCCGGCCTACTAAAAATAAATAATAAAAATAAACTCAAAATTAGCCGACGGAGTCTAAACAAAAGTTGTATAGCGTAGTCTCACCTACGCGTGGATATAAAGAACGTCGAAAACGGAGTTCATATGAGGGAGATACAAAATTTTGAAGTTTATTAAATATTTAATATTTAATTTTAATTCAAACTTCCGATATTATCCGAAGAGGAGTCAGCGGACTCATCCGAAGTACGCCCAGCGTACAGCGAAACGTGACGAAGTCTAACACTCGAGTACCTCCGATGACGCAGGCAATGACGATTAGACAGTACGCCCCGCGTACCCCGAAGTTACGCCCAGCGTAACCCCGAGGATCAGCCCTATAAAAGGGGATGCGAAGCTAGCTTCTTTCCTTTTACAACTTCTTCCTTTTCTCTCTAGATTGTGCCTCGTTTTGCGTGTCGTTTATACCCCGAAGCCCCGGTAATATTCCCGAGCCCCGAAGCAAGATCCGAAGCCTCGAGGATCCCGAAGAGCGTTATTCCCGAGCTGAAGCTCTGCCCGCGAGGAGCCCGGTTTTTGTGAAGATCTTCCAGATCTACGGAGAAACACTACTTCTGCAAACCGTAGTGCTGCCCGATCATCTTCTGATCAAGTGAGTGTGTAGTCATTTTCTTCCAACGCAATATTATGAAGTATTTTATATAAAATACGTGCTACGTGTATATATTTTTTTGTTATGTGTGTGAATGTATATTCACTTTCTTCTATCTCATAGATCTGATTTATTATCTATGAAATACGTGTTATGTGTGTATGCATCATCTGTTATGTGGAATATGTATTGATTAAAGCATGCTATACAGGTTCTTAAACTATGTATAAAAATGTATATTTTTATCTACTAATATGTTGGGTAGAACATGGGTAGATAGTTGGTGTGTAATAAACAGATGAGAGGCCTCGGTGTTGTTGGTGTTATTCTAGTCATTCAGCAGAGTATGGATGACGACCGCGGACTATTCTAGACTGTCCTGTGGAACACTAGCAGGCTCATAACATGTAGGTGTTGTGAACGACGTGTTCACCGGTGTACTCTATCCCCCTCATGGTTGCCTTTAGGATATTTATTGCTAAGGAAGCCCCTTTGCAGTAATGTCCGTCCCGATGAAAAATCCTAGATTAGGTCCCTTATAATAGATGTTGTTTTAGGGACATAAAGTGAGGATAACGGGAATGGGTAATCGGGTTTATTGTTGATTGTTAAATTAAATATTTATTGTGGGTTGAAAACCCTATATGCTCACCAGGCTCCCAAGCCTGACCCACTCAGTTTATTTGTATTACAGGAAGTGGCGCATGGGCATAAGATGGATGAATCATCAAGTTGTTTTGTTTACAAGTCTGTATATGTATATATTTGTTGAATGACTTGTAATGTTATCGTTTATGCTTTATGGTCTGTATCGGAACATGACATCCCGATTTTGATTATGAAATGAAATGATATTTCTTTATGAAATGTTTTTATAAAAGATCAATTTTATCATGTTTTGTTTTTGGGAACAAATTCCGCATCTCTTTTAAAATCAAAAGGATTTACTCTGAAAATGTTTAAAAAGCATAAATGAAAACGGTTTTTTCTATCTGAGATTTTGGGGATGTCACAAAACCCGGGGGTTAGCCATAGGCATTGTATGCTAGTACGATGTTCCTAACCAAGGTTCGATGTCGGGCGGGTGCCCAAGGAATGTTTTGCATGTTATATTATACTTGTTGTCTGTGTGATACTTGTATGTGCCTAGTAGAAGGTGGGTATGGGCGAGGTCCCGTATCTCATCATTAGCAGAGTATGGACGGGGTTCCATACCTCATTAGTAGCAGAGCAGGGGCGAGGCCCGAGATAGGAGAGGAGTGAGTGTGGGTGAGGGCTCGTATCTCACTAACATCAGGAGTATGGATGGGGTTTCATGACTCACCAGTAGCAGGACAGGGGTGAGGCCCAAGATAGGCAAGGCCTTAGTACAGGAATATAGTAGACTCAGTTAGCCTATGTGTTATGAATTATTTACATGCTTGTATTTGTTTAGCGGGCGGGGCCCAGAGACAAGTGGGGCCTAAGAGAAACATATATGTATACCGAACGAGGCTCGAAGCCAGGCGGGGCCCTATGTAGCGGGTGAGGCCCGAAGTAGCGGGCATGTCCCAGTGTTTGTAGTATGTGATTATGTATGCTATGTGGTAGGTTGGGGAACTCACTAAGCGTCATGCTTATGGTTTACAGTTTTGGTTTCAGGTACTTACGGTAGCGGATGGAAGAGCTCGGGGTGATCGCATGGCACACACCATTGTTTATTCGGCCTGGGATGTTTTCCTCTGATAATAATGTTTTGGAACAATGAGATTTATGTTTTGATAGAATGATTTGATGACTTGTGGTTTTATTATTAAACTAAAACGAAATTTTTAGACTGTATTTTTTGGGATGTTTCTAGTTGGTATTAGAGCCTTGGTTTGAGGGATTCGGGCACACTCTCAGGTGTGTCTGAACTCAAACTGAGGATGTGATATGGAAGTTTTCACAAGGGAAAGCATTTTTATAAAAGAATTTTGAAAAAAAAACTTGGAAAAGAGAAAAGAAATTTAGAAAGAAAAGAACTTTGAAAAGAGAAAAGGGTGTGGTGTATGCAATCATCCGACCTCAAGTAAGTACCCGAAATACCCATACAAGTTTATGTTATGTTAAGATATGAGTATGAGAACCGCATGCTAGATTAGGACTAAGGATCTAGGATGATGCCTTATGTGCCTGTTATATGTGAATGAGCTTTATGAATTGCATGCTAGTACAGATTCCTGAGTACGAAATAGATCAGTTGCTTGGATTACGTGGTTAGTTTTTCCCATTTTCTGAATGCTGCTTGCTCTGTGCTTTTGTGGAACTCTTAGTAATGTGAGCTAGCTATTAAGTGAATATGTTAAGTCACATGTGGCACAGGTTGGATAATGTCAGAGTGATAGATTTGACCCTATTGTGTAGCTCTCGTTTGAGTACAACCATTCTAGGGATGAGTCTTTTACTCGAAGGATTATATGATCTCTGTTGCATGTGGCTATATTCATGAGGTAGCTAGTTGACATTACTGGTAAGTCCTTCAGCATATGAGGATGGAGTAAGTTGGAGGATACCCTAGGGCAAGCCTAGGATGAGATTAGTGCTGGGAGCAGTGTTAGTAGAAGGGACATGCTGGAGTCAAGGAAATTCTTGAGGAAAGTACGGATAGATGTGGAAGGTAGTATGGGCCCATACTACTGAAAGCGGAGGATGTGTACTCAATTCAAGAAGGGCCGAGATAAAACTAGGGAACTTGTAGTACGTGTTTGATCCCTTGGTAGTGATGTGTATTTTGATGGTTGTTATGGCATGTTTTCAGCATGGTGACATTGCGTGAGAGACCGGTGGGCGGATCAGGTGTCGGAGAGGGATCAGGCTCGGGTTCAGGAACCGAGCAGCTCAAGGAGCGAACGAGGGAGTTTGTATCAGCTGAGGTTACGCGCAGTATTTTAGATCAGACTCCTGTGATCTTTGGCACGGTCAAGGAGGGTACACTGGAGATATTGGATAAGAGCCTGGGAGCCTTCCGCGCGGAGATGGTGGCCATGATGGGAGTGCGTACTTTTACATTTCGAGAATATCAGGATTTGCGGCAGACTACAGAGTCAGTGGCGGAGATCACCGCCAAGTTCATGGAGAGGGCTCTTCTTGTTTCGCAGTATGTCGCGGACGAGGAGATGAATAAGGCGTGATATCACGAGATGCTGAGGAGTGACATCAGGGAGTTTGTGAGCAAGTCCAGCTACAAGACCCTGGAGGATATGATTGCTCAGGGCAGGGATAGGGAGATCGATCTGGAGCACCTCAGGAAGAGGAAGCCGGAGGAGGTTCAGGTAGCCGCAGGTTCAGGCAAGAGACCCAAGGGGTCGGATGGGAGATCGAAGGATTATCGCGGCCGCATTCGTTATGGCAAGTGTGGCAGCACGCACGAGGGTGCGTGCAGGGGTGGTAGTGGTGGTGATTCTGGCTGCTTCAAGTGCGGTCAGACTAGTCATTTCAGCAGGGATTATATAGCTATCACCACTCAGGGATCAGACTTGATATATTTCCATTGCAGTCAGAGGGGCCACAAGAAGGCCTAGTGTCCGAGTTTGTTTCCAACAGGACAGGTGATGGCACATGCCCCTGCGACATTGAGGATCACCAACGACTGTCAGAGCTGAGCAGAGGCACCTGCGATGTGGAGTAAGGCTTTTCAATTGTCTACAGTGGAGACGCGAGCAGCACCGGACGTTGCAGGTGCGTATCTTTGCTTTCCTATCAATTTTTATTCATGATTAAATTGTTATGGTAATGCATCTATGTTAGAATTTTTTTTCTGTTCGTGTTCGGATCATATGCCATCTGCATACCATGGATTTTCGAGTGGTAGTTCATAGTAGTACCCCTTTTTGAGCCGGTTCCCAGGATGCAGTCACTGTAGCAAGTGTGAGTGGGGCTTAATGAGTGTTCTGTTAGTCTTCAATAGTGGTTCAGATTTGGTATTGGTTGGTTGGAGCGCTAGCAGTGGTAAGTGTTGGTTGTCAGCAGATTGACCCTTTAGATGGAGAGGAGGATTGGGAATCCTTCCCAAGCTCAGAGCTGTAGAGATCTAGTCGAATCGAAGTGGGGAAGAACTATCCCAGGGGTCAGGATCAGGAGTAAGTGTGATCGGGATGAGTTTACAACTTTGTTGGATAGGAAAGCAACCCCAGTAGTTGTTGGAATAGAGGAGCGCGCGAGTTGGGAGTTTGGGAAACTTCCCAACATTGAGTTTGTGTATTCGCGGTAGATGATACCTGGGTGGGAACCAGGTGGGAGATTTTCTCGGAAGGATGCAAGGTTAGCCAGGATGTAAGAATATGGGGTCACCATAGCAATCTCCAGCAGTTAGGCGGAGAGGGAAGAGTAAGTAAGGTTGCGGGATAGCCGTATCATTTCATCAGTAGCTAGTAGAGGAGTGTGGGTGAGGGCCCGTGTCTCCTATTTAGCGGAGTTTGGGCAAGGCCTGTATGTTAGTAGCAGTATATGAGACACCAGGGGGCAAGTTCGCTCGGTAGTATGGTTTGGGTGAGACCCGTGGGCGAGGCCCGTGTGACAGTAGTAAGACAGGTGAGACTAAAGGGAGAGACCGCTCTAGGATATAGTCGAGTGAGACCCATGGGCGATACCCGTGGGCGAGGCCCATATGATTATAGTACTGCACGTGGGACCTGATAGAGATGTTAGAGTCGGGATAGGGGATCGAGAATCCCAGAAATTTATAGAGCCTGAGAGGCCATGCATATAGAACAGTTTTAAATTTTCTTTGGAAGTCGCTGGGAGCGACTGAGTGATTGGCCTTGGGTTCAGTAACCGATGGGAGTCCGTTAACCTATTAATGGCTGATTAGTTGGGACCAGTGTGGTCTCGGTTCATCCGGAAGGCGGATAAGGGACAACAGAATCTTCAGTCAGGGGTAGTAATTGTTGGATTAGTGTCTAAGTCCATAACTATTTTGGTATGTACTTGACCCGATTATGAGCATGGTCCTTTTGGGTTGCCTTCACCATAGCAATATGTAGGATGAATTGAGGATAGAAAGGTTTAAATATGATTTATTAATATATTATGAGAATAATATATTAAAGGAGAAATCATATTGTTTAATTAATATTAGTCAAGAATTAATTGATAATTAATTTTGTGGCTAAAAGAGATTAATTAAACTTAGGGGACTGGACTGCAATTATTGGATAATTGAGTTATTGTGCTAAGAAATGCTAAAGGAACAAGGGGTGAACGAAATTATGATGGAAGCCCATCATATTTTCGTCCATGGCCTTATCCAGAAGGTTCCATGGGCTGCTTAGAGTTTAAGCTGTCCATTAGGGTTTTGACTGAAACCCTAGCAGCCCACACAAGTATATAAAGGACCCCTTAGGCTCCAAAAACGTAGACAACTGATTCTCTAGGGTTTCCAGCCGTTTTTGGTGCCTCCCCTCTCTTCCCTCTTCATCCAAGTTGCTTAGTGGTGTTTGTGACTCCATTAGAGGTGCAGCATTTGAGGCACTAAGCTTTTGAAGCCAATCCAAGCAAGGAATTGATTGTTATTGCTATATAACAATCAAATGTAATTCTCTAAACCCTAATTCAGTTTATAATATGTTAGATCTAAGTTTATTAGTCTTGGATTCAAAGCATATACAATAGAGAAACCTAGATCCAAGCATTAGGGTTTGTATGAGCACATAGGATTGTTCTTATGCCTAAAACCCATCAGTGGTATCAGAGCCTTGATTGGTTTCAGATGTATGTGATGCTTAACTGTTTTGTTTGCTGAAAAAACGATTTTTGGCCTCTACCCGACCTGACTCGGCGAGTCAGTGGATGAACTCGGCGAGTCTGTCCCTGACTCGGCGAGTCCAGGGGTCAGACAAAGGGAATATCGGGTTTTATTGCTGTTTTGCTGAAGGATTAATACCTAAAACGTTTTTTGATGATAAAATCCGATTTTTATTATATTTGGGTGATTATCCTTCATAAAACAAAAGATAATTTCAAATCTTTTAAATAATAGTTTCTTTATATGATAAATATGGATTATTTAAATTTTTTGGTAATTATATTATGAATAAAACGAGATTAGGTCAAATATAGATAATCACCAAATTAATTGTTTAATTTATGTTATTTGTTATTTGATCCCTTATGTTTTGAAAAGTTTCAAAACTTGCCCTCAAGTTTAGGAATTTAAAATTTTGATTAAAAAGTTTAATTTTGAAATATTTAAATTCTAAACCCTAATGTTTTGAAATGTTTCAAAACTTGCCTTCAAGTTTTTGGAATTTAAAAGTTAATTAAAAGTTTAATTTTGAAATGTTAAATTCTAAAACCCTAGTATTTTGAAAAGTACAAATCACACCCTTATGGTTTTATTAATTAATTAAAGTGTATAATTAAAAGTGATTTAATAAACCCATAAAGTTGTGGTTTACATTTAATTAAATTAAAAGTATAATTTTACTACATTAAACCACCTAGTATTTTAAAAGTGTATAATACACCCTATACTATATATAACATTAAAAGTCTAATAATATGTATATGTATGAGTAAACAGTCAGTCTTACCGTTAGTAGGCCTCATTCACGAAGCTGGTCTATAAGGGGTGTTTAAGGAAATTGCCTATAAAATGGCGATTGAATGGGTATCCACTCTTACCCACCGCACTCTTGACTAGTGGAGGGTCGTTAGCCAAATGGGTAGGATAGGACATAAACCTTCCATTATAAGTATAGTGAAGTACAAAGTAACTAAATGCTTTTTCAAATTCCCAAATCATAGTTACTTTACGAAAAATGTGAAATTGTATGCTAACCCATGGAATTACACTTCGTACCCTTGTCAAACGTTAGTGGAGCATGTGTGGTTAACCGGCACACTAATTTGGGGATGACATTGGTGGCGAAGGGTGGCTCGAAGCTTATCATAGATCAATGGAGCGTGTGTGGCTAACCGGCACTTTGATTAGGTGATTGTAGCATTGGGTGCACCACGTGATTCGTATGGTTATTCACACCTTGTTTGTGATCCTCGGCATCCCAGTCACAAATAGTAGGGCATAATCGAGATTAAACATGCCATTGAAAAGTTCAATGAATCTCAAAAGATCTAGGAGTTTCAATTCATTTAGAACCTAAACTTCTTTTTCGTTTTTCATGGTGGAAATTGGTAAATCGTCATTTACCTACCTTCAAATATTCTGCAACTAGATTACGGCATCCCTCTTCTAGGTTGTAGAGTATTGTGTTGGATCCTAGCTTGGTGTTTCATTTGGGTGTTGCATCAAGAGTTCTAATCAACTTAACTTGAATTTTCTCCCGTTTTGTAGATGTCTACATCTTACAATGGTCTTCCCAAATCCTTTGGAACAAACTTTCCAAATAAAGATGACGTTCTGAGATACGATCAAGGAAATGAGAGTCATGCTTCACTTCCTCCACCTCCTCCAATTATTCTCCCTGATCCTCAAGTTCAAAGGCTTGAAAAGTTCAAGCTCACTCAAGCCCTTTTGGCAAGTAAACACGAAGATGGGAAACCTGTGTGTGCGCACGTCTTAGAGATGAAATCACACATTGATAGGTTAAACATGTTGGGTGTCGAGATTTCAAGTGAGTTGGCTGTTGACTGGGTTCTTCAGTCACTTCCTGAATCATATAGTGAGTTCGTTAGAGAGTACTATATGATGGACCACGACGTGACCCTAATTGATCTCACCTATTTGCTTATAGCTGCTGAATCAGCAATGATTTGGCGTGCTGGTCAAGCAAATTTGTCTAGTGAATCAAACTCCCAAACTTCAATGGACACTGGCAACATTGGAAGTCCAGAAAGAACTAAGTCTGTGATTGTCGTGATGTGCCAAAGGAGTCCATTTGCTTTTATTGCCAAGAGAAGGGGCATTGGAGACGAAGCTGCCCTAACTACCTGAAAGATCTAAGAGATGGGAGAGTCAAGACGTATGGCTCTACTTCAGGTAGAATCCATTATCTAACTCCTTTGAGTTCCTATTCTAGATTCTTAATGCATGGTATGATAAGATTACATTTTGATGTTTTGTAGGATCGAAGAAAAGAGAGGAAACTTGAGAAAAGAAGTGAGCTGAATCTAATCATGAAGAAATGGATTTCGATCGCATTACTTGAAGAATGGATTCTTGAGCTACTACTTGGAGTTAGAATAGATTGTTAAGAAATATGTAATAACATAGTTTTTCAATTGAATTGCATTGTAAGGACAAAAAAAATTTCCGCAATAAAATGAATTTTGATTTTATCTTATTTATTTATCCTTGCGATGGCATGTATGAAAAAAATTGGTGTTTGAATGTTTCTATTATTAACAATAAGGGATTTGATTCTTAATTAGGTTAATTGTGGAAGTGTCAAGAGTTTACCAAATAGGGAGAGGTTCTCATCGACCAAGTTTCAATTGGACAGAAACTTGGAATCATGCAATGTATATTGTATGATGAATGAAAAACTTTCACATTTGGGAAACTTAGACTAATTCTTTGGCAAAGTGTCAATTGAAGGACTAGGAGATCAAGTACACAAGGTTGTGCGTTGATCAAGTCCACCACAAGAGTGACAAAGACATTCGTCATGATTTACTAAAGTTTAGTAAATATGATTATACTTATAAGATTAAGTGTAATTATGAGTTGATTGGAAAAGTTTCAATAAATAATAGAACGAATAAAGAAGAATCAAGTAGGCAGAAAGATAAAAGTTTCTCAATTCTAAGAAGAAGGGAGAGTACCTTTTATTGTGTTTTATGATAAGTCTTAATGATTAAGAACCATGTCTCAATTGATCCTCTAAGTGAGTCTTAGTGCAATTGCATGTCTAAGAAGAGGAATCGAGAATTGTAGAAATGGTTAAATCAAGAAGTCAATCATACTTCGTTCCAATATCAAGTCTTAGAGTCAAGATTGTGACATTGAGTGAAAAGTCTTAAGTAGGTTTAAAACACTCATCAAATGTGGAATTTAGAAAAAAGTTTCCTTATTCTTGCACATTTGAAATTGGTAAGTTGTGCTGTCTTGGATAAGACAAAGACCAACTAGGACCAATTATGTGAAGTGTTTTGTCTTGATAAGAACTACACTAACTCTTGAACATTTGCTTTGTCAAGAAATGTTTCTTGACAAGAGAATCTTATATGTCAAGGAGTTAGTGGGAGTCTTAATGGTCTTGAAAGGTTTCAACACCAAATCAAGAATAAACCTTATCGATCATCACTAGCACACGACTTGAGGTTTACAACCTATCGTGCTGACATTATTTTGTTTCTTTGCCATTCCAATTGAGTTAATTGTGTATGTGAGTTCTATGAGTTCTCATTTGAATGCATACTAGAGCCTTAGTCGATGGAAAGTACATTGATATGTAAGGACAAGTTACTAAACTACTTGGAAGACATGGTGGGCACTCGTGTTACCATATGGAAAGAAATCAAGATTAAGAAAGTTCAGTCCATATGAATTTGGATTTGTCACAAACCTTGTTTTTGGCAAATTCACATGGATAGGAACTCATACACCATAAAATCTAAGTGTCATAAGATTCTCTCTTTCATGAAAATGACTGTGAGGAAATGCTTTCACTAAGAGAGATCTTAAGAAGATAGAAATTGTGAAAATTGTATTCTCAAATTCGATTATGGTTATGGCATCCCTTTCCATAGTTCGAATTGTGAGATTTGGCAATTAGTTTGAACATTTGGAAATTAGTAACATAAGTTCTAAATTGGTTAAACACACATATAAGCTATCTAAGGCAAAGGTGTATAAGTATAAGAAGCTTAGATAAAGGCTTATCGAAGCATCTGGTATTAGAAATATGAATTTCAGAAATTCAATAGGCATTGTTTTCTGGAAGTTCATTTGTTTTCTGAATACATGTCAAAGCTAGTGGGAGCATAAATGTTATATGATAATCATCATGATAGTGGGAGCTTGTATGATTATTATGGCAAGTATTGCAAGTTAGCAATATTAATTATAGAAAAACAAAGATTCAGTTTGCAAAGTTGCATGGGTTGAAAATTTGTTTTGCTGTAATTAAGGGAGAGAATATTATACTTCGTTTCAAAATCTAAAGCTTAGGTTGAGAAATTTTAATATTTTCAGTCAAATGATACATTGTGTGTTCTTAAAATTCGATTATGATTACAGCATCTCTCTTCATAGTTCGAATTGTGAGAACATGACACATAAAATATTATGGCAAAGGATTGGTAAAGTATCATATCTTTATGTAAGACATTATGCATCGTGTCCCATACGCTTCGGGTATAGGATCGATTGCAAATGCTATGATATTTACCATTCTAAAATTTTTCCAAATGTCTAGCGCATTAAGAGGGAAAAAGGACTAGAATTGGTTTTGACTAAAATAATTAAACAACTATCAAAGGACGATCCAAAGTTCGCTGAGGATTGGATGCTTGTGAGTAGTTGGAAGTATGGTATTGGATGGACCATATCGACATTATTATGAATAGATAAGATTCTATTAAGAATGAGTTGTCATATGGCAAATGTGGAAATGTTTCCATATTGGGAGTTGGATATTGAGAATCTATGTCTAGATTAGAAACTTTTATGCAAGAAGGATGTTCAAATGAATGTACTTTGAATGTGAGACTTCACATCTATGGAATTGTCTTGTAAAAATTTCCGATAAAGTACTTTGCAATTTCATTGGCCAAGTCTTGGTGACTTTTGTGCTATGACTTTGCGAAAGGATCGTTGCATAAAATGTTAGAATCTAGCATATTCTAATAGTAGGAAGAACCTTGTGTTCTTACACTAATTGTAAGGATTGGGAATTGTGCAATGAGCATCATTAAAAAGGTTTTTCAATTGATCTATTTCACAAAGTAAGGACCATAGGAAATATAGTGTGCATGCTTTATGCATGGGATAGCTATTGTTGTAATTCGAGTAATAAGTTGATTTTCTGAAACAGTAAACGATAATAATGAGTAATCAATATGGTGGTTAAATAGAAGTGTTTTATTTACTCTCACAAGTTTGAGGCCATATAGGATTAAGTATTATTGTTATGTTTCAATTTGCATGTTTTGACTTCCAGAATAACTAGGTTGTTCAAACATCCACAGTCGGTCATACGTTGGGAGTAGGTATGAATAAAGACTGTCATGAATCTATCTGTAGATTGTCTTAATTGTTTAGACATGGCACAAGTTTGCGACAGAGTTCATGAGTGCTTTGATAAGATTAGAGTATTGGATTAAACCCACGCTCACTTGGATCACTTCATGGATTTATCACAAGGGATTAGTGAGACGATAATATTGTATATTCTTGAAACTGAGACGTGTGAGTTGTTATTTGTTGGTCGGCCACACATTGATAATAAGTAAACGCACCAGTAACTTGGTGTTATAAAACTTATTGTTGTGTGTGATTCGATCAATAAATGCAAGCGAGCATTTGAGTCGAAGTTTATCCATTCCTTTTACCCAAAGTAGGATAAAAGCGATATCTGTGGGCCTCTCGATGATTTAGTAATGACACCAAAGAGCTTGGCCAAGCCGGGACTAAGTTGATGTGTTCAATTGTAGTCTGCTATCAGTCGTCATAAATCGGAAGTCGGGAAACAGTATAGAGAGAATGATTGAAATTCATGTCTTTTTTCTATACGATATCTTGAGAATGGAGGAATATATAATCCCTTATCTAAAGGACACGCTATTTGATAAGATCAGAGTTGACAGCGGATTTTGAAAGCTACGATTGCTGATCAGGTTCTGAAGTCATACGAAAATAGTTATTAGACTTATCCAAGTGGGAGACTGTTGGATTAATGTCTAAGTCCATAACTATTTTGGTATGTACTTAACCCGATTATGAGCATGGTCCTTTTGGGTTGCCTTCACCATAGCAATATGTAGGATGAATTGAGGATAGAAAGGTTTAAATATGATTTATTAATATATTATGAGAATAATATATTAAAGGAGAAATCATATTGTTTAATTAATATTAGTCAAGAATTAATTGATAATTAATTTTGTGGCTAAAAGAGATTAATTAAACTTAGGGGACTGGACTGTAATTATTGGATAATTGAGTTATTGGGCTAAGAAATGCTAAAGGAACAAGGGGTGAACGAAATTATGATGGAAGCCCATCATATTTTCGTCCATGGCCTTATCCAGAAGGTTCCATGGGCTGCTTAGAGTTTAAGCTGTCCATTAGGGTTTTGACTGAAACCCTAGCAGCCCACACAAGTATATAAAGGACCCTTTAGGCTCCAAAAACGTGGACAACTGATTCTCTAGCCAGCCATTTTTGGTGCCTCCCCTCTCTTCCCTCTTCATCCAAGTTGCTTAGTGGTGTTTGTGACTCCATTAGAGGTGCAGCATTTGAGGCACTAAGCTTTTGAAGCCAATCCAAGCAAGGAATTGATTGTTATTGCTATATAAAAATCAAATGTAATTCTCTAAACCCTAATTCAGTTTATAATATGCTAGATCTAAGTTTATTAGTCTTGGATTCAAAGCATATACAATAGAGAAACCTAGATCCAAGCATTAGGGTTTGTATGAGCACATAGGATTGTTCTTATGCCTAAAACCCATCAGTAATGACAAAGGAAGTATGGTATGGGTAGCTAGTAGACTGTGGGTGCTACACCTCTCACAGCAGGGTTAAATAATCTCAGAGGGAAGGGTTTGACCCTGTTGTGCAGCTCTCGTATGATTCTAACCGTTGCATGGATGAACCTTTTACTCGAAGGATTATTTGATCCATTCTCTGGGATGGGTTTTCAACACCAGGATATGGTAAGAGTGAACGTTTAGTAGGTATTAGTGAAGTAACCAGCACTGGGAGTGGCTGGGAATGCAGATACAGTAAAGGATATGTCCTTCACAGAGAGATAGAGAAGGTTGATGCTTATGGAAGTTGCCTTGCGAAGGTCAGCGAGACGTAGGGAGAAGAGGTGAGCCCTAGGTTGTCCAGCATGGTACTCGAAAAGTACCAAAAGGATTTTCTAGAGTCGTGTTCTCAAGATTGATGATGAGTAGAGTACTCTCAAGGTTTCTATCTGTAGGGATTAGTTTTGTCGGTATGACCGGGTGTAAGGTCAATAGAAGTGGTCAGCAGGAGATATATTCATTAGGTAGGAGTGTTGAGAGCAAATTGCAGAATAGTTGACCATAGCAGACTTCGAGGACGAAGTCTTGAATAAGTGGGGGAGAGTTGTAACACCCCTAATCCAGCAGCACCCAGAAGGGAAAGGAAAACCCTAAGTTAAAGGGTCAACTCGTCAAGTCCAAGGGAAAACTCGACGAGTCGGAGCATGTCCCGTGTCGCGGATTAAGTGACCGACTCGACGAGTCAGGAAGACTGACTCAATGAGTCAGGTCTGGGTTAGGAAACCCTAATTACGGGACTTGGTGCCCTATTTAAACATCATTTCAGGCCTCCAACCCAGCCTTCATCACTCCCCTAACCTACTCTCGAAATCCTAAGCATCCATTGAGTGTTCTTAAGCTTTCCTTGCCATTTTTGAGTGATTTGAAGCTAAAAGAAAGAAGGAAACCCTTGGTGATTCAAGAAGAGGCAGTAGATCCAGAGCTTGGGTAGCATTTCAGAACTTTTGGAGGTATAAAGCTTATGCCTTGGTTGTTATTCATCTAGATCCTCTTCTTAACTTGTATTTTGTCACATTTGGGCCATTTCCAAGGTTAATCTAAGTATTAAGCCTTTAAGGATGTATTGGACTTTAGATATGGGCACTCTTGAGCTTTAGAAGCTCAAAGTTGCTAGCTTTACCCAACTATGGCTCCATTCCATGACATAGACCTCCATTTTAGCTTGGATTTGGTGTTCAAGCTTCATAGCACCTTGCATGCACGTAAAGTAGGCAAGTTTACGTGTGAAGCTAGCCTTAGGAGTCCAGATCTACAAGTAAGAAGCAATGGAATGGACTGTAATTGACAGAATGGAGATTACACAAGTGGACTCGGGGGGTCTGTTCATGGACTTGGCGAGTCGGGTCACAAACACTAATCTCTTTTGGTTATGAGTCAGATCAATGAGTTGATTGGTGACTCAGTGGGTTGGACAGGACTAGGAATCGGAGATTGAAGGACTCGACGAGTCATTGGGTGACTCGGCGAGTCGATTCACGAGTTGCATGGTTTCTAAGGTTATGAACTCGGCGAGTCATTAGGCTGACTCGGTGAGTAGGGTCAACCTGGAAGGTTGACTTTGATCAGGACTTTGACTTTGACCAGCGTTGACTTAGTTGGACTTCGGAAGGAAAGTTTAGGACTAAGTGTTATATTGGTATTGGTAGCTCGGGGAGCTAGAGGAGCATCGTTTTGGAGAATTGTTGGATAGCAGTCAGGAGGGTATCAGCAGAAGCCTCAACAGTGCAATGTGAGTCTCCTCACTATGTGAATGGGCCTAAGGCTACAATGTCGACCCTTGTAGTTATGAGTAGGAAAACATGGGGGTTAGCCCTAGGCACTGTATGCTAGTATGATGTTCCGGACCAAGCTCCGATGTCGGGCGGGTGCCCAAGGAATGTTTTGCATGTTAGATTATACTTGTTGTCTGTGTGATACTTGTATGTGCCTGGTAGGGAGGTGAGTGTGGGCGAGGTGTCATATCTCATCATTAGCAAAGTATGGATGGGTTTCCATACCTCATTAGTAGCAGAGCAGGGGTGAGGCCCGAGATAGGAGAGGAGTGAGTGTGGGCGGGGGCCCGTATCTTACTAACAGCAGGAGCATGGACGTGGCTTCATGACTCACCAGTAGCAGGACAGGGGCGAGGCACAAGATAGGCAACGCCTTAGTATAGGAATATAGTAGACTCAGTTAGCCTATGTGTTATGAATTATTTATATGCGTGTATGTGTTTAGCAGGCGGTGCCCAGAGACAGGCAGGGCCGAAGAGAAACAAATCTTTATATCAGGCGGGGCTCGAAGCTAGGCGGGGCCCGATGTAATGGTTGTGGCCTAGTGTTTGTAGTATGTGATTATGTATGCTATGTTGTAGGTTAGGGAAATCACTAAGCTTCATGATTACGGTTTATAGTTTTGGTTTCAGGTACTTCCGGTAGCGAAGGGTAGAGCTCGGGGTGATCGCATGGCACACACCATTGTTTATTCAGTCTGGGATGTTTTACTCTGATAATAATGTTTTGGAACAATGAGATTTATGTTTTGATAGAATGATTTGATGACTTGTGGTTTTATTATTAAATTAAAACGAAATTTTTAGACTGTATTTTTGGGATGTTTCATCAACAAGTCAACGATACCTCACCCGAACTACTCCAACTTCAAACGGCCATAACTTCTTCGTTTTAACTCCGTTTTTGACGTTCTTTATATCCACGAAAATGTGGCGAGAAGATCTACACATATATTAAGGTATCTTCACCACAAAACCTTCCGAATGTAAATCCAAAATACATAAAGAGATCGAACT
Organism: Lactuca serriola; assembly: GCF_051521515.1. Classification (NCBI taxonomy): domain Eukaryota; kingdom Viridiplantae; phylum Streptophyta; class Magnoliopsida; order Asterales; family Asteraceae; genus Lactuca; species Lactuca serriola. The sequence goes on from NC_136408.1 coordinate 14,503,777, forward strand.
TACACTTTACCGATATACCCCATGGCTCCAAGGCACAACCCGAACCCCCGGATCACCTCAATTACATCGTCCGTACCTAAATGGGTCTAGATCTCTCTCTCTGAAAGGCCCTAAGTATTATGATAACCCATCTTCAGGCCACAGTCCTGAATTAGGAAAGCGATTCGGAACAGGGCGTTACGCAACATATGGCCCAATTTCCAAATTGGGCCCAAACCTCTACATGGATTTATCTTATGGCACAACCATTTATGCTAGCCAAAACATTTAGAAATTTGATGGCCCAATATCTCATTATAATCAAGGCCCGATTGTGGCCCACCTAGGGCCCAATTTTCCAAATTGGGCCCAATCCTTTCCAATGGGCCTTATCCTAAAGGCCAGTAATTTCCTTAGTCTATAAATATGTTCAAATTTGGTTCATCAATAAGCCAATCACCAAAGGCCAAAAGAAAGGCCCAACTCAATGTCCAAGCAAAATTAGGATTTTCACATAAAGTGACGATTAGGGTTAAGTGTTCCTACTTAACCCATTAAGGACGTAATCCATTAAGTCCGTTACTCAACTAGACCAAACTTACAATGTGGTCGGGCGTAATTCGAAATTCCAATTCCAACGGTCCAACACGGGTCCCAACAAATCCAAAACTCTCATTCCCAAAATTAGGGTTTTCTAAACCCTAATTAGTGTTTCCAACCAAATCACAAACTAATTAATCCAATAATTAACTTTTTAAATTAATTAAAGTATAACATGTTGGGTACCAGCCACTACCACCTCGGGCAATGGTGGTTGGCGGTGGTTCACGGCGGCAGCCACCACATCGCGGTGGTGGTGGTTATGATCTTAGGCCAAAGCAACACCAAAAGCACTCCAAACATCAATCCAAACGCACCCGAAAGCCCACAGCCACCGGAGATGGTGGCTAGTAGTAATGGAACGACGGCAACAAGTGGTAGCCACCACCTCACGGTGGTGGTGGGGTTTTCCTCGGTTTTCCGGCCAACAACAGCACACATACACACGCCTGAAACACAACAACATCGGGATATGCACTCAATCAAAAAACTCATGGCAGCATACGGTGGTTAGAGATGACAACCACCATATCACGGTGGTGGTGGCGGGTTATCTTTATTCCCTGCCAAAATAATGCACAAACTTCATTGTTAGTTCCAAAAGCAGCCCTTATAGGCGAACACACACGCACTCAGCCACCTACAAGGTGGCAGGACGTCGCCGAAATGCAACAGAAATGGTGACCAACGGAGATGGCGGCCAAAACGACGATTACGACCCCATAAAACCAAAAAGGAACGAAAGAGATGAGAGAATAGATGTGGTTAGCCTCACCGCGAGCTTTTCGATCGCACACGACCTGTGTTTTGCTAGTCACAGCTCTATCTTCGTTCTTGGTGGGGTTTCTCTGGCCGTTGACGACGCCACTGGCGGCAACAGGGGATGTGACGGTGGCGTTCGATGACAAGGTAGCGGAGGTTAGAACGGTAGTTGGACTTGTCGTGGCAACGGCGGCTGAGAAGGATCTGAAGGTGGTGGACGTTGAAAAATGTGGCTAGGGTTAGGGTTAGTATGGAGAAGGTGACGGGTTTATACCCGATCACATGTAATCTTCTTTCACAAATACATTTTCAGCCCCTCCTTATCTCTTTCTTTAGAATTAAATTCAAATATTACCATTCAGCCCTCATCATTCCAAAATCCTTTCAATTTAAGTCCAATAATTGACAAAACACCCTTGACTTCTAAAAATCTTTACAAAATAAATCTCGGAGTTACACTTTAACCCCGGAACATCCAAACCATATCATTTGGCTCCCCGAAACCAACACCCCGCTAAATATTATTGATTTTCGCTACAATAATATAAAATAATAATAAATATTACATCTCGGGGTTTTAGAGTTTATTATTTATTTAATTTCAAACGGAATGTTACAACTCTCCCCCACTTAAATTAGATTTCTTCCTCAAAATCATTCCTTACCACTCCTGACACGCCAAACAACTTGAACAACACGGTCACAACCACAAGCATACCTTAGCCTTCCCAGGGAAATCAAAACTATCCCTTGCAGGGTTCTAAAACCCGAAGGTTAACGGATTCCTTGCAACCTGATCACATTTGCTCCATTTGAAATCTGAAGTCTCAAGATGGTATGTATCCCTGACAGACCGCCCATATCGAATCATTGTTGCGTTCACTGCATTTATCTCCCAGTTGGGTATTCAACTTATGATATTACAAGCAACTCCACACACGAACCCGAAATCACTAAAACCACTCCAACTCATCTTGCTTCCACATAACTCCTTTCCTTAAGAACAACTAGGACATCCCTGGTCCCAACTTGTTTGCTAACTGTCCGGAACACCGGACACCTACCCAATTGTTGAGCCAAAATACACATACATAACAGCCTCGTATCATATACGATCACCAACTAATCATATTTTCTTGATTCCAACATGTCGTGGCTCTATTACAAATAGAATCAACCCGAGACACATCACAACTGCTTAAGCTATCATCGAACCAAACCCATTCATTACCCCGAAATCCTGCATTTGACGCCCTTGGCATATAGATGCCCCAAATCTCATCTCACTGATACGAAATCCTACACTTGCATAATGCACCACGACTTCCCATCATCCCTTACTTGACGGATAAGTAAATACCCTTAAGCAATTCCCCGAGACTACCAGTCTCGTACTTGGTCCAACCACCAGATTCCCAAGAGCTCAATATCGAGGCTACCCAACCTAGACTCCTCTGCGTCACAAATTGATTATCCACATGATCCTGCAACTCAAGATCCAAACCCTTGACTCAGCAGTCTCTACCAGTTCCATCTTGAATTCCCATAATCATCCAGGCTCGCCCGCAGACCCCAATGATCCTCAACCTAAAACGGAGAGTAATCCCTTGCCAACCTTGGCCGGTGTACCTAAAGTATGAGCTTATCTCATTTCATGCTTATAACCATCACTTAAATAGTCTAATTTGGATCGATGAATGCTATGATCCTATCGCAGCCAAACACTACTTCCATCCAACCATGCTTACCACCCATGGCCTTTCCACACTCCACAATCACATCGTCGCACCTCTTGAGCCGAATCCTATATCCCATCAGGAGTTTGGGTTGCACCTATGGATTCCCACTGCTCATTATGTATAATCAAGGCAATGCCAACCGACGATTGGGAGTTTCCTGAACTCCCACCAACACAACCTAGGCCTAAGTAGCCACTTGTTTCTCCCCCACTTGTACTTCACGATGCTCTTTCACCTCTTACGCCGTATGGATCTCTGATCCATTCCTATCAATATGCATGAACCGCCCAAATCCTACGCCGAATAATGCAAGCGCCCCATAGTTAGCTAAACACAATGATCATGGAAATCCTAAAGAATACTCTTGTATTCTTAACCAGTCGGATTATCCAATCACTTCCCAAGGCGCCCTTTTACCAAAGAAATCTGAAGAAAAATACAAATATACCACCATCTTATCACTGCCTAGAGTCCAGTAAATGCTATGGGCTACCCCGCAGACTTACAATACTCTATCCTCATCACAACTGTCCAAAATCTTACCGCCGATCCATTAGACCGGACACCCTAAGTCGAGCGTCCACTCGCAATGTCACCTGGTGACACGTTAAATCTTACTACACTTGTAGAGAACCATAGTCCTAGAGCGATAACTCCATCGTATGGCTTCCCGCTCGTGTTGCACTGTATCCGGACCTGCTGCCTCTCAAAAGCTGAGCCAAAACATTGGGTCTCTTCTCGGAACCCTCCAATAAATGCACCTGATCTAGTCCCCTCTTCCCAATGTGCTCCAAATCAGTCTCCCGCTCTCGAGCTCTGGGATCCATATCATTTAGGGTCTCGCACCCTGACATACTCACCAACTCAATCGACAATGGCTGAACTTATATAGCTGGAGCAACCTCTGCTCTAAACCAGGCTAATAACTACCCCGAGACATAGTCTCCAATCCCAAAAGTGAAATAGATCGCACAATCAATCCTTGCCTCCTGATACAGGAGATCCAAGGCGAACTCAAAACCCTGGCAGTCCTTCCACTAACTGGCTCACCACTGGAGTTGGGACCAAACCCTAGTCCTTCCTCATGTGTGCTCATCCTCATCTGGAAAAGCGGCTATCCCCACTATCAGAGCATAACCAAGAATTCTCCTTCCCATAAGCTTCTTAGATTCTCCAAGACTCTCATCGATTCGAGTATGGATGTTGTGCTTTTAGTAGTACGGGCCCAGTACTACCTTCCACACCTATCCATACATTCCTCAACAATCCTCCTGAATCCTCTAAGTCACTTCTTCAGACCATTATGCCAATACTCATTAAACCATACTACCAACCCACTACAACATATCCTAGGCTTTCCTAGGTTCCCAACCTCACCCTTCCCTCAGGTGCTGAAGAACTCCCATTAATGTCAACTAGCTACCTCATTAATATAGCCACGTGCAACAGAGATTGGATAATCCATCCAATAAAAGTCTCAACCCTAGAACGGTTAGACTCAAACGAGATCTGTGCAATAGGGTCAAGTCCATCACTCTGAGATTATCCAACTTGTGCTACATGTGACTTAGCATATTCACTTAGTAGCTAACTCACATTGCTAAGAGTCCTACAAATCACAAATCAAGCAACATTCGGACAACGGAAAACTAACCAACATACTCCAATCAAGTTATTCTATCCACACATACAATTCGCAATCAGGTAACTCCTATCACTAATCTCATCCTAGGCATAACCTAGGGTAATCTACGACCCATGAACTATCATAGATCATTCAGCCCGAATACCACAACTCATGTTGTCCACATCCACCCTCACTGCCAGCTGCTTTATGCATGCAAATTATACACATAACAGGAAATAAAGCCAAATACATTAATCTAAGGTGATAAGATCCTAACCATATACAATTTTTAAAGCATACACTTAGCAGTTACTGATACCAATAGTCATTCTCATTCCAGCATAGCATCCATTATCTCCAAGGCTACAAGCATCACATATCAGGCCAATCTATCACTGAATACTCAGCACTAGCATGCAAGTCTACTAGATCATACAACATATAAATGCATCTCTCCTAGCCTTAACTAGCATGCGATTCTCAGATTCATAAATCAAGTCATAACAGATAACATATATGGGTATTATGGGGAAACTTACTTGAGCTCGGCTGATCGCATGCACCACACCCTTTCTTGTTTTAGAAAACTTTTTCCTTGAAAACATTTTTCTTTTTGAAAACTTTACAGATCCTCAGTTTGAGTTCAGACACACCCGAAAGTATGTCCGAATCCCTCAAAACAAGGCTCTGATACCAATTTGTAACGACCCAAAAATCAAGGGTAAAAATTTTATTTTTATTATAGTCAAAGCACAGATATCTTCTGTGACATCCCCAAAATCACGGCTAGAAAAGACCGATTTTGTTTATGCTTTGTTTGAAAAATCAGAGTAACATTTTAAATAAAAGTGTTGCGGAATTTGTCCCAAAACAAAATATGATAAAGATTTATCAAAAGCATTTCCATAGAAATGTATTTCATTAAAAGACTTGGGATGTCATGTTCGTACAGATCAAAAGCATAAACAGTACAATATAAGCCTTACTACATTATTTCATATCTACAGGCCTATATCCGTAATCCCTCGTCCAAACATCATATCTATGCTCAAGCGCGACTACCTGTAATACATGAAACTGAGTGGGTCAGGCTTGGGAGCCTGGTGAGCACATAGGGTTTTCAACCCACAGAAATAAGTTTATTAATTTCATCAATCAACAAAAACCCGATTACCCGTTCCCGTTATCCTCACTTACGTCCCTAAACACCTATCATAAGGGACCTAGCCTAAGGATCATTATCGGGATAGACACTACTGCTAAGGGGATTCCTCAGCAATAAATGTCCTAAAGGCAACCATATGGGGGATGGAGTACATCTGGTGAGCACACAGTTCAAATAAACACACAGTTCGAATAAACACCTACCGGTTGCGAGCCTGCTAGTGTTCCACTGGACTGTCTAGAATAGTCCCTGGTCGTCATCTATACTCCGCTAGATGACTAGATCATCAATAACATCTATAACGAGGCCTCTCATTATTTTATTTTGTCACACAACAACTATTACATCTACCCATGTTTTACCCAACACATTTTGTAGATATAAAATACATATACAGTTTAAATCATTGAAAACATGTATAAAACGTTCATCCATCATAGATAGCAAGTATTCAGATAATATGCACACATAGCACGTAATTTATATAAAATACTTCATATCTATGTGTAAGCTGAAAGTAACTATGCACTCACCTGAAAGGTGGTGACTCAGCACTCGAACAGCGCTTTGATACTCTCAAAATGATTTTCCTTCGATAAAACCTAGTACCAATACCACTAGGGTTTAGTCTAACGATAACCGCGACAAATTAATTAGTCTGACTATTATTAAGCGTTAATAACACTCAATATAACTCATAATAATAGCCCAAATAATTATTTTAATGACCTAATAACATTCCTATAATTATTTGAAAGCTATATAAAAAATTGCGTAAGCGTAGCACACTTACAGCGAATTTTATAGAAAACCGGAACTTAATTGGAGCAACGTTTCGAAACCGAAAGGCTCTTTTTCTCGGGACTCCGGGAGCCTTGGGGCTTCCTTCGGGTGCTAAGGAGGTTCCCTAGGGTTTAGGAGTGTCTCGGACTCTTAGAGAGAAAGGACTTAGAGAGAGAAGTGAAAAAGGTGTGAAAAATGAAGAACTCTCGGCCCCCTTTTATAGCCTGCGAGGCCTCGGTACGCTGGGCGTACCTCGGACCTACGTTGGGCGTAATGGTTCGGATAAGGGTGTCATCAAGCTTCGTACGAGCCACGTGTTGGATGAAGACCGGAGCTACGCGGCTGCTTATGGACCGATGGGTGTAGCTGTATGCTGGGTGTACCGAGCTTCGGACGCTGGGTGTAGCGAGGGGCGACGCGTCACTCATCCGAGGCGGGTACTGAGTCAGCGATGGAGGGTCCAGATTGCGCCACGTCATCGATCGAGCAACAGGTTTTGCAATTTTGAGTTTCGTATCTTTCGCATACGATCTCCGTTTTTGACGTTCTTTATATCCACGCGAAGGTGGGAACATACTCTACAACTTTCGTTTAGACTCCGTCGGCTAATTTTGACTCGATTTTAAATTTTATATTATTAACAGGCCGGGACAGGATTGGTCAGTTAAATCCTCATAACTTCTTCATCCGACGTCCGTTTTCACCCATCTTTTTCTCGTTATGCTACTCTTAACGAGATCTTCGATTCTCGTTTAGGTCGTGTTGGCTAAAAATCACTCGATCTAATATTCAAATTTTGGGATGTACATTGCTAATCCGAAACTTCAAAAAATCATAACTTCTTCATACGAAGTCAGATTTGGGCGTTCTTTTTATCGATGTTCTTAGTTTAACATATTCTACGACTTTCGTTCAGATTGCTAAGGCTAAATCTCGCTCTATCATAAATTCACTATTTACGCTTCCCGGTATCGTGTCGGTTCTGTCGCGAAACTTCGACGGGTTATAACTTCTTCGTTATAACTCGGATTTTGGTGTTCCTTATATCCCCAGAATCCTTGTTTCGACCACTACAACTTTATGTAAAGATATCGGGCTTATCTCACACTTTAATTTTGACGCTTATTTTTATTCTTTATTAATTATACATTTATAATTAAATAATAAACACATAAAGACACATAATTCACATAATACTCAAATATTTCATCTTTATTACTTCAAAAAGAGTTACAATAGTTGACCTAGACTATTACATTGACAATTATGCTTAGCCCTGAAACTCGGGCGTTACAATTCTCTCCCCCTTAGGATGATTCCGTCCCGGAATCATACATCATCAAACAGATGTGGATAGCGACTCATCATTTCATCCTCTGTTTCCCAAGTGAGATTCGGCCCATTCGAATGTTTCCATCGGACTAGCACTAAGTCGACCATCATGTGTCGTAACTTCTTAGTCTTACGGTCAAAAATTGCCTCAGGCTCTTCGATCAGCCTTTTATTCTCATCCATCCTTAACTCTGAGATTGGAATTATGTCGGGAACATCTCCCGTGAATTTCCTCAAATAACACACATGGAAGGTGTTATGAATACCATTGAGTTCTTCGGGCAATTCCAGCTTGTAAACTTGGCTCCCAATCCTCTGAAGAACTTTGAACGGTCCAATGGACCTTGGACTCAACTTTCCTCATCTACCGAATCGTATAAGTCCCTTCCTGTTGGAATAGTGTCTAAGGCAGCAACTATATTAGGCAAGTATTTGACCCGGTTGTGCATGGTCCTTTTGGGTTGCATTCACCATAGCAACTTTACAAGATGATTTGTAATGAGAGAAGAAATATTATTTATATATTATGAGAATAATATAAGGAATAATAATATTGTTATTTGATTAATATAAGTCATAAATTAATTAGGAATTAATTTGGTGACTTAAAGAGATTAATTAAATAGAAGGGCATAAACTGTCAATTGTATGATAGTTGTACTTTGGGCTATAATCTCTTAAGGATAAGGGGTGGACGAATTTAGGGTTTAGAAGAGCCTAGAATTCGTCCAAGGGCTTATCATAAAGGGATTGGATTGCTTAGGGCCTAAGTTATCCAATTAGGGTTTAAGGGTGAAACCCTAGGAGCCTCACTAGTATAAATAGACCCTAGGGGTTAAGGAAAATTAGCACCCTTGTCTCTAAAGAAACCCTGGCCGATTTCTTCCTCCTCTCGCCTCTCTCTATAATCATCCTCTTGCTAGTTGGTGTTTGTAAGCCATTAGAGGAGTGACACTTGTGACTCTAAAGCTCCAAGGACAAGAAGATTCAAGCAAGTGATTCAAGGTAATAATCCAAATCTGATTTCTTATGTTATTATACTAGAATTATCATTATTAGTCTTGGATTCAATGCATGTTCAATTAGAGAAACCTAGATCCAAGCATTAGGGTTTGTATGTGCACATAGGAATGTTCATATGGTTAAAACTCATCAGTGGTATCAGAGCCTTGATTGGTTTCTATTGAATTGATTCATTGGTTGCTTGATTGTTGCTTGCAAAATTCGAATTTTGTCATTCTGCCTGATGAACTCGGCGAGTTCCATAGTGGACTCGACGAGTAGGCCAAAACTCGGCGAGTCTATTGTGGTACTCGGCGAGTTCGAGCGTTAGAAAGAGCTAATTTCGGGATTTCTTGCTGTTTATCTTTTGGATACTTACCTTAATCTTAATAGGTCAATATAAATCTGATTTTAATATATATTTGAGTATATTCTTGACCTAATTGAAGATATTTATCAATTAATTGAATATTAATTTCCTTATGTGATAATTGATTAATTATTTTAACCAAATTGGTAAATTGTTTTGCAAGAAATAATTAAATAAATCAAATATGGATAATTATGTGATTAAATTTTAATTTGGATTATTTGTTATTTGATCCCCTATGTTTTGAAAAGTTTAAAACTTGCCCTCAAGTTTTGAAATTTATGTTTTGTAATTAAAAGTTTAATTTAGACAATTTAAATTTCAAACCCTAGAATTTTACAAGTTTAAAATTCAACCCTATACTAATATAATATTACAAGATTAATATATATATATATATATGTGTGTGTGTGTGTGTATGTGTGTGTATGTGTATAATTAAAATGCTAGTCTTACCGTTAGTAGGCCTCATTCACGAAGTCGGTCTATAAGGTGGGTATAAGGTTGCGGCCTATAAAATGGCGCTTAATGGGTGTACACTCACACCCACCGCTTGCTTGATCGGTGGAGGGTCGTTCGCCGAACGGGTAGGATAGGGCAACTTCATCTCCTCATTAAAAGTATAATATGAATTACAAAGTAACTACATGTTTTTAAAAAATTCTCAATCCTGTTTACTTTAGGAAAAGTGAATTGATGCAATCCCATGAAATTACACTTTGCACCCTTGCTAAGAAGTTAGTGGAGCGTGTGTGGTTTACCGGCACACTAATTGGTTCTAAGCAAAGGTGGCAAAGGGTGATTCATTGTTTATCATAGTTCGATGGAGCGTGTGTGGTTTACCGGCACATCAAATAGGTGATTATTACAATGAAGGCACCGTGTAAGTTTGCATGGTAATTCACACCCACTTTGTGATCCTCGGTATCCCAGTCACAAACGAGAGGGGCATATCGAGATTTAAACATGCCATTGAAAAGTTCAATGAATCTCATCGAAACCTAGGAATTCTCAAAACATTTAGAACTTAAAGTTATGTTTTCATGGTGGAGAATTAGTGAATCGTCATTCACTTACCTTCAAATTGTTTGCATGTTAGATTACGGCATCCCTTTTCTAATATGTAAATATTGTTGTTGGATCCTAGCCCTAATTTTTCTTATTGGGTGATAATTAGGGATTCAAATTCTAATCAATCTTTGTCCTTTCTATTTGTAGATGTCGAACGCGAACAACGCTGCTGCTAGCTCGTTCACATTGATGAGTCTTTGCCAAAAGGTGACTTTCGATTGGACGAACTTTAGCGAATGGATAAGATACATTCGCACGATTGCTCGCTACGAGGACAAGGAGTATGTCCTTGATGAGAAGCTCGAGAAGATCAATCCAGAAATCGCTACTCCGGCTGAAATGACTGCTTTTGAGACTCATGAACGTGATTCAACGAAGGTTCATTGCATCATGATAGCCACAATGAACGTTGAATTCCAAAAGTCCTATGAGGACATGTATCCGTACAAAATGCACCAAGACTTGTTGGAGAGATACCATCAAAACGCGAGGCAGGAACGTTACGAGATTTTCACTAACATGATCTCCGCTAAAATGGGTCATGGAGAATCTCTAACCGTGCACCTGCAAAAGATGCAAAGGTATGTCGATCGTCTTTGCAAGTTAAATGTTGACTTCGGGGAAGACTTGGCTATCGACATGGTGCTTCACTCCTTGCCTCCGTGTTACAACCAATTTAGGATGACCTACCACATGAACAAAGAAGAGGTCACCCTAAGTAAGCTCCAAGGTCTCCTTAGGGTTGCTGAGAGCAACCTCAAGGACAAGTCTGTTGCACCAACTCCCAATCCACCAGCTGCTCCTGTTTTGGCAATTGGGCAAGGTAGGGGTAAGAAGAGGAAGGCTCCGTCTAAGAGCTACCGCAAGGGAAAGTCCCGAGATGGTTCCTCTTCTAGTGGGACCAAAGTTGATGCTGTTAAGCCCAACCCTAACCAAAAGAAGGCAGAGTGCCACCATTGCCACAAAATAGCGCATTGGAAGAGAAGCTGCCCAAAATACCTGCAAGCCATCAGGGAAGGAAAGATCAAGCCATCTTTCGCAGGTATATACACAATTAAATCTAATGATTCATCTCATGCTATTTATTGGGTCCTAGATACCGGGTGTGGTTACCACATTTGTTCTGAATTGCAGGGACTAAGAAGAAATAGGGATGTGGAGCATGGAAGAATAAATCTAATCATGGGGAACAGAAGATCGTCACATGTGACCAAGATTGGAGTGTATTCTCTAGTGCTTAGGAATGGTTTATGTTTAGATTTGAATAATTGTTGCTATTCGCCAGAAATGGCAAGAAACATCATTTCATTTCATGGTTTGTTTAGACAAGGATTTAGATTTTCTTTTAATAATGAAAATGGTTCTATTTATGCTTATCTAAATGGTGTCTTATATTTTGAAGCAATTGTTGGTTTTTGAGCATTCTAACACTTCCTAAGTGTACATGCAACCCTAATAAACCTTGGATCTATGTTTGTCTAAGATACATGCAAATAATTATTTTTCCAAGGCTTATATCCTAACTAGCATGGCATGGGGAACTTGAATCAAATAAAGCTAGTAGAAACACTTACCTTGTAGTTGTAGTTGATTGCTTGGAGTTTTAGAGCCTAGCACCAATAGTGTGGATGCCTCAAATGAAAGTCACAAATCACCACAAACTTGGAACTTTGAGAGAATAGTCACCACTTCTCTTGAAATCGGCCCTCACCTCAACATGTGTCAACTAGTATGATTTCAAGAGCCAAGACCTCCTTTATATAGTGTGGTGGATTAGGGTTACATCCATGTAAACCCTAATACCCATGTCTCTTCATTTCCATGAGATCCATGGGTTAAAGCTCCATGGAGTATCCATGGACTTCTTCCATGCAAGCCTAGCCCATTCCAAATAAGCATAAGCCCACACTATATAAATATAGAAGCCCATATTTAATTAGTAATATCTTTGATCACTAAATTAATCCTAGATTAATTATAGATCACTACTAATTAAATAATATGATCTTATATTAATATATTAGAACTTATAATATATTAATAAATCATAACTTGTACTATTCTCAAATATTATCCATAAATTGTTCAGGTGAAGTGCAACCCAAATGGACCATGCCGGGTCGGGTCAAGTACATACCAAATATAGTTATGGGCTTAGACACTATATCCAACAGCAATACCATGTAATGGGATTTATAAAACTGTTATGATTGTAGATAACCTAGGTAATGATGTTTTATGCATGGATTCTTCCAATAGTATGGATAGAGCATCCTTGTGGCATTGTCGTCTTGGACATGTCAACAAGAAGCGCATAGCCCAACTCCAAAAGGATGGAGTGTTAGAGTCATTCGACCTTAGGGAAGATGACACATGCGAGTCTTGTTTACTTGGAAAGATGATCAAGTAACCCTTCACTAGTACATGTGAAAGGGGTGAGGGTTTATTAGACCTCATACATACCGATGTATGTGGACCCTTTAGATCAACCACGAAGGATGGAAACCGCTTCTATGTGACTTTTACCGATGACTATAGTAGATATGAGTATATCTACTTAATCAAGAAAAAGTCAGAAACGTTTGAAAAGTTCAAAGAGTTCAAGAATGAAGTGGAGAATCAATTGGGCAGGAAAATCAAGATTCTTCGATCCGATCGAGGAGGAGAGTACCTAAGTCTTGAATTCCACGACTATCTCAAGGAGTGTGGAATAGTTTCACAATTGAGGCCACCTAGGACACCACAGTTGAATGGTGTGGCAGAAAGGCGTAATCGTACCTTGTTAGACATGGTCCGCTCTATGATGAGTCGTGCTTCACTACCTATCTCATTCTGGGGGTATGCCTTAGAGACTGCCGCCCATATCCTTAACCGAGTCCCTACTAAGAAGGTTGCCAAAACACCTCACGAGATGTGGACAGGGAAAGCTCCCTCGTTAGCACACATCAAGGTTTGGGGTTGCGAGGCTTTCGTAAGACGAGATACTCACGACAAGCTCGAACCGCGTAGTGAGCGATGTATTTTCATCGGCTACCCGTAGAAATCCTTTGGATATCTCTTCTATAGACCGAAGGACAATGTTGTCTTCGTTGCGAGGAAAGGCGTTTTCCGAGAGCAAGAACTCATAAGCCAAGGAGACAGTGGGAGGCAAATCGAGCTTGAAGAGATTCAAGAGTCGATTGATGAAGGAACCTCTACCGCTGGCACTCAACCCGAGGAGGAAACTTCGGTTGAACCGATTGACGAGTCCTTACCTCTTAGACGTTCCGAAAGAGTTAGAGTTCAACCCCAGTTTTATGATTTTCATATTACTACTGAAGGGGATACGTATATTAGTGATGGTACACTAATAAATCTAGATGAACCTAATAACTATAAGGAAGCCATGGCAGGTCTGGAGTCTGCGAAATGGAAAGAGGCAATGGACAGCGAGATCCAATCCATGTATGATAACCAAGTTTAGAATTTGGTTGTTAATGTGCCCGGACGTAAGACCGTTGGGTGCAAAAGGATCTTCAAGAAGAAGACCGACATGGATGGAAACGTACACACATATAAGGCGCGATTGTTTGCGAAGGGCTTTACCAACTGTGACATCCCCAAAATCACGACCAGAAAAGACCGATTTTGTTTATGCTTTGTTTGAAAAATCAGAGTAACATTTTAAATAAAAGTGTTGCGGAATTTGTCCCAAAACAAAATATGATAAAGATTTATCAAAAGCATTTCCATAGAAATGTATTTCATTAAAAGACTTGGGATGTCATGTTCGTACAGATCAAAAGCATAAACAGTACAATATAAGCCTTACTACATTATTTCATATCTACAGGCCTATATCCGTAATCCCTCGTCCAAACATCATATCTATGCTCAAGCGCGACTACCTGTAATACATGAAACTGAGTGGGTCAGGCTTGGGAGCCTAGTGAGCACATAGGATTTTCAACCCACAGTAAATAAGTTTATTAATTTCATCAATCAACAATAACCCGATTACCCGTTCCCGTTATCCTCACTTTACGTCCCTAAACACCTATCATAAGGGATCTAGCCTAAGGAACATCATCGGGACGGACACTACTGCTAAGGGGATTCCTCAGCAATAAATGTCCTAAAGGCAACCATGTGGGGGATGGAGTACATCTGGTGAGCATACAGTTTAAATAAACACACAGTTCGAATAAACACCTACAGGTTGCGAGCCTGCTAGTGTTCCACTGGACTATCTAGAATAGTCCCTGGTCGTCATCTATACTCCGCTAGATGACTAGATCATCAATAACATCTATAACGAGGCCTCTCATTATTTTATTTTGTCACACAGCAACTATTACATCTACCCATGTTTTACCTAACACATTTTGTAGATATAAAATACATATACAGTTTAAATCATTGAAAACATGTATAAAACGTTCATCCATCATAGATAGCAAGTATTAAGATAATATGCACACATAGCACGTAATTTATATAAAATACTTCATATCTACGTGTAAGCTGAAAGTAACTATGCACTCACCTGAAAGGTGGTGACTCAGCACTCGGACAGCGCTTCGATACTCTCAAAACGATTTTCCTTCGATAAAACCTAGTACCAATACCACTAGGGTTTAGTCTAACGATAACCGCAACAAATTAATTAGTATGACTATTATTAAGCGTTAATAACACTCAATATAACTCATAATAATAGCCCAAATAATTATTTTAATGACCTAATAACATTCCTATAATTATTTGAAAGCTATATAAAAAATTGCATAAGCGTAGCACACTTACAGCGAATTTTATCAAAAATCGGAACTTAATTGGAGCAGCGTTTCGAAACCAAAAGGCTCTTTTTCTCGGGACTCCGGGAGCCTCGGGGCTTCCTTCGGGTGCTAGGGAGGTTCCCTAGGGTTTAGGAGTGTCTGGGACTCTTAGAGAGAAAGGACTTAGAGAAAGAAGTGAAAAAGGTGTGAAAAATGAAGAACTCTCGGCCCCCTTTTATAGCCTGCGAGGCCTCGGTACGCTGGGCGTACCTCGGACCTACGTTGGGCGTAATGGTTCGGATAAGGGTGTCATCAAGCTTCGTACGAGCCACGTGTTGGATGAAGACTGGAGCTACGCGGCTGCTTGTGGACCGATGGGTGTAGCTGTATGCTGGGCATACCGAGCTTCGAACGTTGGGCGTAGCGAGGGGCGACGCGTCACTCATCCGAGGCGGGTACTGAGTCAGCGATGGAGGGTCCAGATTGCGCCACGTCATCGATCGAGCAACAGGTTTTGCAATTTTGAGTTTCGTATCTTTCGCATACGATCTCCGTTTTTGACGTTCTTTATATCCACGCGAAGGTGGGAACGTACTCTACAACTTTCGTTTAGACTCCGTCGGCTAATTTTGACTCGATTTTAAATTTTATATTATTAACCGGCCGGGACAAGATTGGTCCGTTAAATCCTCATAACTTCTTCATCCGACGTCCGTTTTCACCCATCTTTTCATGTTACGCTACTCTTAACGAGATCTTCGATTCTCGTTTAGGTCGTTTCGGCTAAAAATCACTCGATCTAATATTCGAATTTCGGGTTGTACATTGCTAAGCCGAAACTTCGAAAAATCATAACTTCTTCATACGAAGTCAGATTTGGGCGTTCTTTTTATCGATATTCTTAGTTTAACATATTCTACGACTTTCGTTTAGATTGCTAAGGCTAAATCTTGCTCTGTCGTAAATTCACTATTTACGCTTCCCGGTATCGTGCCGGTTCTGTCGCGAAACTTCGACGGGTTATAACTTCTTCGTTATAACTCGGATTTCGGCGTTCCTTATATCCTCGGAATCCTTGTTTCGACCACTACAACTTTATGTAAAGATATCGGGCTTATCTCACACTTTAATTTTGACGCTTATTTTTATTCTTTATTAATTATACATTTATAATTAAATAATAAACACATAAACACACATAATTTACATAATACTCAAATATTTCATCTTTATTACTTCAAAAAGAGTTACAATAGTTGACCTAGACTATTACATTGACAATTATGCTTAGCCCTTAAACCCGGGCGTTACATCTTCTAAATCCAAACATTCCAACAACATGGTTAATTAAAACATTTATCAGAGTTCGTCCCAAAACCATATATTGCGGAACACGGGTGTGTGCACTGCGATCAAGTCGGGCCCTTCCTTTCCCAACCGATGATACCTGAAACAATAAACAAAACTTTAAGCACGAAGCTTAGTGAGTTCCCCAGAGCATACCCCACAAAATCCACATATCCGCATAAACCATATCAATCACATAGGCCATATAATCCACATAACCGCATAAACCGTATCAATCATACAGGCCATATCAATCACATAAGCCGTGTGTATAAACATATAAGCATATAAGGATGTCGTGGGCTCTGCCCAGGGTCTTACTCCAGGATGTCATGGCCTCCCCCACATGGTCTTACATCCAAGTGCCATGGGTTCCCCCCATGCTCTTTACCTGGAATGCCATGGGCTCCCCCCATGGTCTGATATCCAACTGCCATGGGCTCCCCCCGAGGTCTTCAATGCAAGTATCACAAAGACAACTAGCAAATCACATATCACATAACCAAGTAGTATACCACATATCCAAGTGCCACAACCACCGGAGATGGTGGCTAGCAGTGGTGGAACGACTACAACAGGTGGTGGTGGGGTTTTCCTTGGTTTTCCGACCAAAAACAACACACATACACACGCCTGAAACACAACAACATTGGGATATGCACTCAATCAACAAACTCGTGACGACATACAATTATTAGAGATGACAGCCACCACCTCACGGTGATGGTGGCGGGTTATCTTGATTCCTTGCCGAAATAATGCACATACTTCACCATTAGTTCCAAAAGCAACCCTTATATGCGAACACACACGCACTCAGCCACCTACAAAGTGGCAGGACGTTGCTGGAATGCAACAGAAATGGTGACCAACGGCGGCGACGACAAAAACGTTTATTACGGCCCCATACAACCAAAAAGGAATGATGGAGATGAGAGAATAGATACGGTCAGCCTCACCGCGAGCTTTCAGATCGCACACGACTCGTGTTTTGCCGGTCACAAATCCATCTTCGTTCTTGGTGGGGTTTCTCCTGCCGTTCACAATGTCACTGGCGGCAGCAGGGGATGTGACGGTGGCGTTCGACGACAAGGTAGCGAAAGTTAGAATGGTAGTCGGACTTGTCGTGGAAACGGCGACTGAGAAGGATCTGGAGGTAGTGGCGGCTGAAAAACGTGGCTAGGCTTAGGGTTAGTATGGAGAAGGTGACAGGTTTATACCTGATCACATGTAATCTTTGTTCACAAATACACTTTCAGCCCCTCCTTATCTCTTTCTTTCGAATTAAATCCAAATATTACCATTCAGCCCTCAACATTCCAAAATCCTTTCAATTTAAGTCCAATAATTCACAAAACACTCATGTCTTCTAAAAACCTTACAAAATAAATCCCGGAGTTACACTTTAACCCCCGAAAATCCAAATCATATCATTTGGCTCCCCGAAACCAACACCCTGCTAAATATCATTGATTTTGGCTACACTAATATAAAATAATAATAATAATTACATCTTGGGGTTTTAGAGTTTATTATTTATTTAATTTCAAACGAAATGTTACAGAAGGGAATGACCCCATGTGACTGCACCGCATCCACCTGAGTTTTCCGCGTTGGCAATTTTCAATATTTACTTTGATGCTTAAATAATATATTCACCTTGATCGGTTTTGGAACAACTCGTTTGTATGACTTATTTTTTTTAAAATGAAAATTTTACTATGAATTTTTGGGACGTTACAATGAAATTGTTTCCATTCATAGTGAACTGGTCAAACTAAAAGCCACTGTACAATTTTGCGGCTAGTTCTCTGGTGCAACTACTGTTTGAAAAGCCAAAGAACCATCAAATGAGGTAGCTTAGAGAGTGTTAGGCAACTCTCCTCTCAACCGGTTGGTGTTTAGGTCAAGTTTGACCAAAGAATTCAAGAATCTCCATTAGATTTACTTTCAAAGACATCGTGAAAGCAATTTCCAAGCCATGTTCACTTGTGAACATTTGATATTCAAGAATGAACATGACTGATTTTTTTTGTTTTTGTAACTATGTTCATTTATGAAAATTATTAGTTTTTTGGGTTTTTGGTTTTTGTGATAATGTTCATTTATGAATAAATTTGATCATGTAATGTATCATTAATCATTTATCATTGTGTATGAACATGATTAATTTTCTTGGTTTTTAAATAATTTTTCATTTCTGAATAAATATTCATAATGATGCTCATAACTTTCATGCTTGTGAACTTGTGTATAAACATGATTAATTTTATGGGTTATAAAAAGGATATATGTTTGTATAGATGTTCATACATGTTGAGTTATGAATATTTATTCATGTTTGATCATAACATTCATACATATTCAGTTATTAACATTTATGAATATTTATATTATTTTTATAAAATATTCAGAAATGAAAAATTACAGTATGTTCATACATGAACATTAACGGGTACATTTTCCCATCATACCTTTAATAAATATAATTTGATCTAATGATTATATGGTTCTATGCTTTATTTTCATCTTATGGTGATCCTACCTCTCTCTCTCTCTCTCTCTCTCTCTCTCTCTCTCTCTCTATATATATATATATATATATATATATATATATATATATATATATATATATATATATATATACCCTTATGCTTATTAGCTTTTAACAAATATATATTCTATTTTTTTCATGACACCAATATTATAAATTATGTTCTTAGAAAATTATAACAAAATAGATTTTTCGTATACAATGAATTTGATTTAATTATGAATTAATTGAAGCAAAATTTAATCAGATAATAAGATTATATTTATAACAAGTTTATTAATAAATCTTTTATATATATATATATATATATATATATATATATATATATATATATATATATATATAGAAATATTACACAAAAAATTAATACATGTTTATGTGTTTGAATAAATTTGTATTTGTAAGATATATTTTAGTTATAAGTTTTATAAAATATGTTACTGTGTTTCATTTTTTTAATATATATGTATTTAAATTTTCATATAATTTCAATACATATAGATTAAACTTTATGACTAATTAAATATTATATTTAAATTTATCTTATATACAAAAATAAATTAATAACATATAAAATAAATTAAAAAACTAAAAATAAAAATCTAACTTTTTTTGTTTGGAAAATAAGTAGGGCTACTCAATTTTGGTATAACACTATTCATATATCTACTCTAATAAATGAAGGTTTTTTTTGCCACATGTCCTCTTCTTCTTCATTTGGACACATGACATTTTCTAAAAAATTTAAATTTTCTATTTTCCACTTGTCATTTTATTGTATTTTTCATTTTATTAAATTAAAATTCCACATTTAATATGTAAGGTAATATATATGTAAGGTATTTATTAGAAATGGTTTATATATGTAATGTATTCAATACATTAAAGCTTCATTAATTTTAATAATTCAAAAAAATTATCATTTTTTTTATAAATTCAAACTTTTCAAATTGTTTAAATTTTATATTTATTTTTTCAAATAAACCTATGTAATACATAGGTCTCACACCTAGTTATAAAATCAAGTAAACAAATATATGGTGGAAACGAATGGAGGCAAAATAAGGTAAAAATAAATAAGATTTAAGGGTGGGCTTGGAGATCCCATATAACTAACCATGTTTTGGTTTTTGATCCTCATATACCTCGCCGCCAAAGACTACATACAACTTCGCCTATCACACATTGTTTTTTTCGAACCACGAGCTTAGATTTTGTAAGACCTAACTTTTACTGCAATTCCCAAAGTATGCAATATTTTTTATTTGCAAAATTTTTAGTGTAGACCCGCATATCAACATATTGTCACGGACACAAGTTCGGCATTACTTTTTGCCCGTGCAACCGAGGTCCCCCCATAAAACCCCGATACCAGCTCTCCCATGATACACACGCCAACTGGTTTCGCCCTGTCATGGGCTCATCGGGGAAGCGGCACTAGCCCTTGACTAGTTGTATCTCTAGAACGCTACGACCCCCTTCATTGTCACACACTTCAGCGACTCGGCCAAACAGCAATGACTAGCATAACAACGTCCCGTGGGCTAGGACGCCCCCTTTTGAACCCAATGGCAAGCTATTCCAGTGGCATGGTTTTTGTCTTCTTGGTCAAAACGGCCAGGGGATATCAGCTCGTGACACTCTCCCACCGCAAAATTGTCGCACGTCCTCGTGCGATGGAATAAGAACTTTTGTCCTTTCGAAATGGCCTTTCTTTTGATGCCAAGTATGACCGCGTACCGCTACATAGCATCCCAACCTTTATACTTCAAAGTCGGAATCCTCGGCATGTGGCCACCCCCATTACTTCCTTCAAGGAGGTAGAGCATTCATTGATGTATTGTTGTTGACTTCGCATCAACCCACCAGCAAGTCCATACTTCTACGGACCCCATAGATATGTATGATCATACTGGCATGTCCCTTCATCAATTGGCTTTTATACCACTTGTCACAAACACAAGTTCGAATTACTCCTTGCATGTGCGGCGTACCGAGGTCTCCTATAAACCCTGATATCAGCCCTCTCGTGTTACACACGTCAACTGGTTTCTCCGTGCCATGAGCTCATCAGGGAAGTGGCACTAGCCCCCGACTAGTTGTATCTCTAATACGCTACAACCCCCTTCACTGTCACACACTTCGACGACTCGACCAGACAACAACGACTAGCATAACAACGTCCCTTGGGCTAGGATTCCCCCTTTTGAACCCAATGGTAAGCTATTCCAGTGCCATGGTCTTTGTCTTCTTGGTCAACACGGTCAGGGGATATCAACCTCGTGACAATATGCTTTGAATATTTGTATAGTGACTTAAATGTAGACTCACATCTGCTCTGAATATTTGTATATCAACTTTAATGAATATTTGTATATCAACTTTAATGTATTCATGAAATATTTAATTCATTTCTCCATATAGAAGTTAGTTATGTCGGGGCTTCATGAGTTCAACAATACATGTAATCTTTTATGAAGATGACCTTTTTTGCATTTGTTTACAACCTGTAGCCAACCACCAACTTTTGATAAGCATAACTGTTAAGTGTATATTGTTGCTTATTTTCGCTCTTATGTAAGCATAACCCACATATGGCAAGTTCGTATATTAATTAGACTATTACAAAATAAGTTATATCGCTATTTTCTTCACTTACTTACGACATACTTATACTTGTGGTGAAGCACAACCGTCATTCCCTTGTTATAGGGCGTGTTCGGCACGGAGCGTTTGGGAGTTTCTAGCTTCTAGCGTTTGACAAAACGTTCCGTTTTGAACAGAAAGTCTTATTCGACACTACAAGCTTCTAGCATTTAGTTTAAACAAAACGCTCCAAATCCAAATGCTACTTCATGTAGTGTTTAACAAAATGTTACAAGCTACAAGTTACTCGCTACCCGCTAACAACTAATTTTGCAGAACACGCCTATAGTTTTTTAAAGAAAAAATAAGATGTAAACATTAAAAGGTGTATTAAAATTTTAAAAGGTATGTAAATAGACATACTCTTAACCTAATTAGAAGAGTTAACTTTCATAGGTTGTTAGATTAAACTGATGTCAATGGGCCATCCATTCCCATAAGTATCGTGTTTGTAAGGGAAATTAATTAAAAGGAATTAAAACAACCAAAATTACTATTTAACATGCCTACGCATTTGTTGCATCTATCAAATCCGTCTCTATAACTTAATTTCGATTTAATAATTAAATAAAAGAATTATTATTTTCCAAATGATGTGTATATACAATTTTTTTCATACATAACAATTTGTCGACATAGTAAATTCTATCAAAATTAGGGGAGTTCGATATACAGTACAACAAATCATCGGCATCGAGCAAAATCATAATTTTTTTTAAATCTTATTTAGTAAATTAATAATCGATTTGTGTAAAGGAGATGGAGTGAATCAATTTCCATCGTATCAAAAATCATCTGCATCGAAGGGTTCATCATGGTTGGTCATCCCTCTTTGTTCTCGTATGTTTCTCGAAGAAAATCTACTCAATTACATCAGAGATTGATGTGGTTCTTGCTATAATTTTCTTGCTAGTCACATCCTTATTGGGTATGGGAATATTTATCTTAAAACATTCTTTCAAAGTTCTAGGTAGTTGCCAAGGGGTTTGTACATTAGTACATATGATAGATTTGTTATTTGTTTGTTGGAGTTTATTATATTTATGTAATTTTTATAGATGAAATGCTTAACTCTGTTGATATATGATTTACTAATTACAAAGAGCCAAAGTAGATGGTTAATTATCAAGTTAAAGATAAGAAAATACTAAACAATAACAAAGGTGAAGTCAACCCGAACGATGCTAATATGCTTACAAGACAATTATTTACCGGAATCCTTCTCCTAAAAACTTAAGATGATGCTCCACTACAAATGAAAAAAGTGGATGAACAACAACGAAGATCGAAGACTAGTCCCAGTTGATATATTTATAAAGCAACAATTTTTTAAGTATGTCTGTCATAAAAATATTGATCTTTATGTATGTTATATACGTTAATAATTATATATTTATTTAATATGTATTTATTAATGTAGAAAATATAATTTCTTTTATGGGATAACATTGTAACAGGTTGTAAATTTTATGTATTTGTTTTAGACAGATATATTTGTCCTTGTAAATTCTATTCATTCCAATTCATTCATAGTGTTTTACTTACATGACCAAATAATATGGAGTAATAGTAATAGTTATAGTTATTACATTACATTAGTGCAATCAACGACAAGAATGGAATGGTAATAATTCATTTCATTACCCTGCTGCTCATTCCGTTGACGTTTCATTTATATCATACCAAACAGCACCTTGAGTGAATGTTGGATCCGTCACTCGCTTGTTGAAATTTCAGACCCACTTTCATCCCTGAAAAACCTCGATAGGTTGTGTATCTGGTGTAAGTGGTAGCTAAAAACTTAACGTTTCTTGAATGTGAGATTCTTTTTTTCTGGAAAAAACAGCCCTACAACATCAAAGCCTATTGCAGAAAAATATAGATGAGAACAAACAACTTATAATAACATGTCAAATTAGTCTCTTCCTAATAAATTACCTATATTTTTCCACCTAACTTTAAATTTGTTAATGAAAGTCAGATGTCTACAGAAAGTAAAATATATTTTCTCGAAATTGTTTATTATTCATGTCATCATCAAGAGGATGAATTCGTTGGTGTTTTGTCGGTTTCCGCTGTACTTTGGCAGAATTTTTATTTTCTATATTCAGACATTATTTTAAAAACTGATCCAGATATATATATATATATATATATATATATATATATATATATATATATATATATATATATATATATATATATATATATATATATATATATATATATATATATACTATCTTATAAAAGAAATCCCACTATTTCTAAAAATAGATTGAATAAAATAATAATATTTTTTTAAGACGTCCAAATCATTAAGCTAATTGTACAACTAATCACTAATAAAATAATATTAAAATTTAAACAAACTCCTATAAATCTTCTCTTCCAAGGTTTTGACCAAATCTTTTTTCATCCAAATAAATACTCAACACCCTATAATTTGGTCATTTCATGAATTTTCTTTATTTTTAATATGACATGTTTCCAAAAAAAACTAATGATTGAATTAAAAATATTCATTCTCCATCGAAAAGAAATTAATTGTCGAAACAAACTATTTGTCGTCCGCCGCTTTGTGCGGGTAAACGGCTAGTATATATATATATATATATATATATATATATATATATATATATATATATATATATATATATATATATATATATATATATATATTCACCAATGAATGATCTTATCAGCTACCATGTAATGTAATTTCATATCATTAACAAATACGATGCAAAGTCAACAATCAGACATCCCTCCATTATTCAAAATCTGATTTCCTTTGACACATAAAAAGTCAAAAGCTAAAATCTCAGAATCTGCAATACTAATGTATACATTATGCAACACACGTTGTACATTACTAAATGTGGATGACTGGGCAAGATTTCAAGAAGCCATAAAGCTTCTTAGCCTACAACATCATCTAAAACTGTCTTTGACTTTTGAACTCGATGACAAAGTTGAACTAAGAAGCCATTTTTGTTGCTTCCATGGCTGCTGTTCATCATTTGGTCGTCTTCTACTTTCTAAGTTTGCTTCTATTCCTCATCAATCCAGCACTTTCACTTCCTCTCTGCACCGATTCAAGTAAGTTATGACCATTTTTTCAAAACCCCTTATGAAAATTTGAGTTATTAATGATTTGGGTTTTTGGTGATTGTGATTTGTATATGTTGATGATCTATCCTGAATTGTGTGAATTAGGAGCACCATTGACACCGAAGACTCCTCTAGCTTTCTGTTCTTATAACGAGTCATCATGCTGCAATTCAACCCAAGATTTGAACATACAGAAGCAGTTTGAATCACTGAATGTATCTCAGCCGCCATGTGCTTCTCTTCTCAAATCCATCCTTTGCTCGGTATGATCTTCTTTTCTTGTGAGTTTAATTGAATTTGGGTCGTTAACCTGTAAATTTTCGATTTGAATTTACATGGAAGTTAATTCAAGATTTGAAATCTTTAAATTTTTTATTTTTCAGCAATGCGATCCGTTTTCAGCAGAACTGTACACGATCACCACCTCTCCTCGACAAATTCCCGTGCTTTGCAACTCAACGGTTTCATCAGATTCATCACAAAGCAACCAAGCCACGAACAATTTCTGTGGAACTGTATACGATTCATGTCAAAATGTTTCCATCAAAAACTCTCCATTTTCACCATTGTTACAAAACCAAGCTCCACCACCAGCCAACACCACTAGCAAACTGAGCCAAATTTGGCCATCAAGAACCGATTTCTGCACCAACACCGGTGGATCCTCCACCGCTGGCTCCGTATGCTTCTCCGGTGAAAAAGTTAGCTTTAATGCTACCAAAAACACCACCGAAAATATCCCGAAAGGGATGTGTCTAGAGAGGATTGGTAACGATACCTACATCGATATGGTGGCTCACACCGATGGTTCGAACCGCGTCTTTTTTGCAAACCAGAAAGGTCAAATCTGGTTAGCTACGGTTCCGGAAATGGGTTCGGGAGGTACATTAAAAATTGATGAGTCGAAACCGTTTCTAGATATAACCGATGAGGTTCATTTTGACACTTCAACCGGGTTGATGGCGATAGCAATTCATCCGAATTTCACGAAAAACGGGCGGTTTTTTGCTTCGTTTAACTGTGACAAATCTGATCGACCTGGATGTGGAGGAAGGTGTGCTTGTAACTCTGATATAAACTGTGATCCTTCAAAACTAGAAGAAGATAACGGAGCTCAGCCATGCCAGTATCAGACTGTCATAGCAGAATACAACACGGTAACTACTAATCTTAATCTGTCGCTAAACTTAGGGACGAAGTTGATCTATTGCTAGCAGGTGTCGGATCGTGCTTTTTGGTGAATGTGATTTGTCTTATGATCTGGTGCTATTATTATTTCAGAATCCAAGTGTTTCGGCTGGAGAAGCAAGGAGAATCTTCACGATGGGTCTTCCGTATACAGGTCACCATGGTGGGCAAATCCTTTTCGGACCAGACGGGTATCTTTATTTCATGATGGGAGATGGTGGAGGTGAAGGTGATCCTCAGAATTTTTCCCAAAACAAGAAGTCGTTGTTGGGAAAGATTATGAGGTTCGACATCGATAACATACCAAGTAAGACTGTGTTCTTTTTCCCATTGAATGCTAAATACTACCTTCATTCCAAGTTGATAGTCTACTTTTGACTTTTGAAGTCTTTTCTTTTCAACTTTGACTTTTGAAATCTTTTATGTTCAACTTTGAATATTTAAAATCAAAGTTGAAGAGAAAAGACTTCAAAAGTCAAAAATTGACTATCAAAAATTGACTCGGTCAATTAAGTCAAAACTTTTGGCTTAACGTATTAATAACGAACTCTTTACATGTTTTTCTCCGTTTGATCTTTTGAATTTGTCATGAAATACCTTGTTGACAAATTATTTTGTGACGCATCACTAGGCCAAGAAGAAATCACTCGACTCGCTCTATGGGGAAACTACTCCATCCCGAAGGACAATCCATATATGGAAGACAACGAGTTGTTGCCAGAGATATGGGCGCTAGGATTACGTAATCCTTGGCGTTGTAGTTTCGACTCCGAAAGGTCATCTTACTTCATGTGCGGGGATATCGGCCAGGTATTTGATTTCCTTATCCACAAATACTTCAATTTGTTCCTAGAAATTAACTAATCTTTCATTTTTGTTGTTAAAATTAAGAATTATTTTGAAGAGGTGGATTTGATCACAAAACATGGGAACTACGGTTGGCGTGTTTACGAGGGACCGGGAGTTTTCTCCCCTCTACAGTCTCCCGGGGGGAATACGTCGGCAAACTCCATAAATACGATCTTTCCGGTAATGGGTTATAGCCATTCTGATATAAATAAGAACGAAGGTTCAGCTTCTATTACTGGTGGGTATTTCTATAGGTCCATGACTGATCCATGTATGTATGGAAGGTATGTAAATAAATCTCTTTTGCATTAATTTTATAGATCTATGTTTGATTTCAAAATTAAAATTTTACCCTAGTGAAATGAACATGATCTTGACTTGTTGTTTTGTGTTTAATTCATCTCTTGGTTTAATTTTACAGTTACTTATATGGAGATCTATACGCAACTGCAATGTGGGCAGGCATTGAAACCCCTAGCGATAGTGGGAATTTCACATCTACTAAGATTCCGTTTACATGTGCCTCAGATTCTCCTTTACCATGTAGCATTGTTCCCGGAAGTTCAGTTCCGGCACTAGGTTACATCTTTTCATTCGGGCAGGACAACAACAAGGATGTATACCTCCTAACGAGTAGTGGCGTCTATAGGATTGTTGCTCCAAGTCGTTGTAATTATGAGTGTGCAATAGAGAAGACGACAACTGGTGGTCCGAATCAAAGCCCATCTTCTTCTCCTTCCATGGCAAACATGTTGAAGGGTTCATACACTAATCTAGGGTCTCTTCTTGTTACCATTTTTGGATTGGTTTATTTGGTTTTTATTTATTAATGTGTAACAGGATAATATGTTGATAAATAATGGCCACACCCCACAATCTACAGTTCTACACCCTCACTTCTTCAGGTGTTACATGGTTAGGAACACAAAATCTGTCTTTTTTTGCCTTTGTATTGTTGATTGATACTATGCTTGATTACGGGTTCATACAAAAAGTGTCTCCATCACATGATATGAATTGTACCATACTTACATATAGGATTTATGAACTTTAAGCACACAACCGCTTATTCGTTCAATATTTGAGATGGAGATATGTGTTCGAAGTTATTTTTATCGTGAAATTTTGAGTTCGAGTTATACAAAATAGTTAATTTTAAACTTCATGATCATTGTTGTTTCAATTTCTTAGGTTGGTTCTTCAACCATATAAAACCACTTTTTTTACCTTTTATATTTTTATCGACACACGAACCAATTATACATTATAGAACAAATTATTGAAAATGGTCCCTATGGTTTGCAAAGATTTTATGTTTGGTCCCTAACATTTCTTTTCCACTTAGACTGTCCTTACTGTTTGATTTTGTTATGTTTTCTGTCCCTCGTAAATATAAAAAGACTAAAATGCCCTTTATATTTTTTTCTTTTTTTTATTATTTTTTTAATTAAAAAATGTATTAATATACATAGGTCCCACCATCAAACACTTTTTTCATTTTTTATTATTTTTTATGGTATTTACCCCATGTGTATGAGAAAGCTTGCAAAATGGTCCATAGTATCATTTTGTAACTTCAAACCAACGTTTAGTACGTTGGGCGTACATGCGCGGGTCTAGTATCTTGGGAGTACATTGCGTACGCAAGGCGTACGTGCGAGGGTTCCAAACCCTAAATTTTAGGGTTTGGGCCCTATTTAAACATCTTTATAGCCTCCAACCTCATCTCTCATAATCCTCCAACATCACCATTCGATTTTAGCAAACCCTAGCCACTTGTTTGAGCATTCTTGACCCTTGTGTGTGTTTTTGGTGGTCTTGAAGGAGAAAGAAGGAATTAGAACCACCTTGGAAACTTGAAGAAGCTTTGTATATTGGATCTTCACCACTCTAGCAACCTCTAAGAGGCAGAAAGTTCTAAACTTGGCTTGTATTTCCTTAGATCTAGTAAAGTTCTTGATTCGTGAGCATTTTGTCCCAAGTTTTGACCTTTTTGGAATATGGAATGCTCTAGTCCATTCTAGTTGTCCTTTTAGATGTTTTGAGGGGTTTAAAAGCATAAAAATAGGGGTTTGGCTCTTGATCCTTCTCTGTGCATGTGTTTTTTTGTCTTAATGGATTTGGACACGGGTTGGAAATTAAGTCTACTCGACGAGTTGAGAGCCTCAACTCGACGAGTAGGACTAGCAGAATGAAACCTTAATTTACAGGGTTTTGCACCCTATTTAAACACCTTAACCTCCAAAGGCTGGCCTCATTTACAGCCTACATCGTCCCAAAACCTAGCCACGAAACCCTAATACACTTTTGAGAGTTTTGAGCCATTCTTGGTGCATTCTTGTGGTTTTAAAGAAGAAGATACTTGAAGAAGGAGCAAGGAAGTGTTGGACAAGAATAGATCCAGAATTCTAGCTTCATTTCTGGTTCATTAGAGGTATAAAGCTCCTATCTTGTCTATAGTATGCTTAGATCTAGTTTTAGGGTATTTTTTTCCCATATTTTGGTCCAAGAATGTTAGCTTTTGGGACTTGGACGTCCCAAGTGAATACCCTTTTAGATCTAGGGTCTAGAAGGGCTTTCATCGCATAAAGGTGCAAATTTTATGGTCATTGAAGCCCCATGCAAGCTTTAGGATGTCATTTTGGCCTTTTAAGCTCCAAAATGCCATGCACGGAGAGAAAGTCAGAGACTTTACGTGTTCATGTAGTGTCTAGGGTCTAGATCTTAGTTTTTATGCCTTAGCTTGAAGTATTATGGCTTTTGGATCAAGATCTAGGTCTTAAAGAGTTAGGGTTTGAGCTAAATCCATAAAGGAAGGGTATTAATGGGTAAAGTTGGAAACTTTACCCTTTAAAGGACATTTTCAATATGAATATGCAGTATGGAGCTTAGATCTGAATGATAGGAGCTTCATCCATTAAGAAGGGCTTAACAGACCAAAGAACTCGACGAGTTCATAGAGGAACTCGACGAGTTGGGTCGAAGTATCCCAATTCTGTAAAAAGGAAAAACTTGACGAGTTCAAGGATGACTCGACGAGTTGAGTGGAGATGTCCTAATTTTGTGGATAGGAGGAACTCGACGAGTTGTGAAAGAACCTGGCGAGTTGGATCGCGATTTCAAGGTTTATGATTCATGGAACTCGATGAGTTGATGGACCAACTCGGCGAGTTGAGTCAACCCAGAATATTGACTTTGACGACTTTGACCAAGTTGACCCTTAAGG
Source organism: Lactuca serriola (assembly GCF_051521515.1). Lineage (NCBI taxonomy): Eukaryota > Viridiplantae > Streptophyta > Magnoliopsida > Asterales > Asteraceae > Lactuca > Lactuca serriola. The sequence continues at coordinate 14,533,885 of NC_136408.1, forward strand.
GGGTTATGAGTATGAAAGGGTAATTAAAGGAAATCTTTTATATATAAGAGTTTGAGTGGGGTTGATTTAAGAGCCGAAGACAGTTCAGCTACTTCACAACATTTGAGGTGAGTTACCTTCCAGTAGAAGTGGGTCGAAGACACCAATGCCGACCCACTGGTATTTGATTATAATTGAGATGATTGTCTTTGTGATAATTGTCAGGTATGTCACTATTGGTTATGCTTTATGTGCCAGTAGTCCAACATGTTATGTTATTATGCGATAATGGTAGGAAGGGTAGGATAGACCCTGTTATCGGTTGAAAGAGACCGAATGGGAGGCCAACACCCAGATATGCTAGGCAATATGTGACTTATGTGTTTATGTACTAGGATGATATGTAGTAGTATTAGAGGGTGAAATAGTCCCGTTACCGGTTGAAAGAGACCGAAGGGGTTGGCAACACCCAAATATGCTAAGTAGTTACCGGTTGAAAGAGATCGAAAGGGTAGGCCAGCACCCATATATGCTAGGCAATTAACGGTTGAAAGAGATCAATGGGGAGGCCAACACCCAAATATGCTAGGCAGTATGTTATTGTATGATATGTGGTATGATGGGGGAACTCACTAAGCTTTATGCTTACAGTTTTCAGTTTTGGTTTCAGGTACTTCCTCTTCGAAGGGAAAGGAGCTGGCATGTTTTGATTATCGATACATTGGCTTTTGATATGAGTGATATTATGATTGTGTTCAGACAAATGGTTTTATAATTATTTAATTTAAAAATGAAATTTTTGGTTGTAAATTTTGGGATGTTACACAAGACCATAAAGTTGGAAACTTTATGGTCAAGGATGATATTTGGGACTTGGATCTGCAATTTGGTCGTAATAGCTTATGTATCAAGCTCTTAACTCGTTAAGAAGAAGACCAGTTGCATGGAGCTAAAAGACTTACAATGCAAAACTTCTGCTAAGTCAAAAGTCTTAAGAAAGTCAAAACTAAACCTAAGGGTCATCAGGTTCTATCCATCATTATTTCCTAAAAATTATCCTTATAATAAGATTCTCCTATGTTATAATCAAAAGCTTATCCCTTTTAACTAAGTTTCCTAACAGTTTCAAAGCCCTAGGCAGATGATTAGCTATCCTAGATTATTAGGATCCCAATAATTCTTGTAAAACTTGAACTCTTTAGGATCCTAATCGTCTAGGGATCCTTAATAAAACCTATTTTGATTCTATAACCAAATCAATCACGCAAAAAAAGAGATAAACCAAAACATCAGTATTAAAAGGGGTTACCCTCCAACCCAACAAAAATGAAAATATTGTTTTACAGAAGAAAAATTTAAGATTGCTTTAAAATTTTATCAAACTTAATTCAAGGTTTGATCACCCCCAACTGGGATATACAATGCCTCTTTCTTCTCTTCTTTGCAGGATCCTGACCAACATTTACAAGCTTTCCAATAAACTTAGCTTGGGTTTCATGCCAATCTTCCATGTTCTAGGATCCTGCATTCTCCATATCCTTTTCCAGCTTGATCTTTACCTCTCAGATGACCTCAACACCATTGCTCTTAACCTCAGAAATCAACTCATCGATCTCCAGCGTATACTCCACTCGGTCAAGCTTTACCTTCAGATCTTCGGTGGATCAAGAAACGTGATCAAGCAACCTGTAAAAGATCAGAGTAAGTGAATTAAAATCAAACAAAAAAATCATAAAGATCCTTACAGGTTGCCAGAAAGAGAGCAACTTCTTCAGTGCCTCGTCCACCCCAAGGCTCTTTAAACCAAGGTCTCAGCCGACTTCCTCTTTCGGTATCTTGGAGTATTGACATTCAGATTTATCGAGGTTCTCTTTGGAGGAAGAGAATATGAGGCCTTCTCCTTCTTCACCACAAGTTGGCCACCGGACATGGCGGAGTCGATATCAACAAGGGTGAACCAAGCACTAGAGTGTGTAGCCTTGGATCCTAAACAAAACAAAGGAACTCAATAAGTTCAGCATCCGTCATAAAGAATAAAAAATTAACAGATAAAGGATCTTTACCTTTAGACCGGGGGGGGGGGGGGGGGGCAATAGTAGATTTACTCTCTTGAAAGTTGGGTTGTTCGAACCTAAAGGATCTTTCTGTCTCAGGCGAAGCAATGAAACTCCCAACGCTCTCCGTAGTATCTTCAGCAGTAGGGACGAGATCCTCGAACTTGAAAGTTGCATCAAAACAAATAAAACAAGAAAGTGTGAATTTCATATCATCAACCAAAATAAAATAAAATCCTACATTTTCTAACCCGATTTCTTGGCAGGAGATCACCGGCGGGATGGATTCACATTTCACAAAGAAATATTTCTCTTTCCAAGAACCTTAGTTTTGTTTTGATTTCAAAATAAGATGTGATTTACTTGTTTTGGCTCTGAGAAGGAAACGACAAGACCCAAAAGTTTCGAGATCACAAACATGGTCCAACTTAGCTAAATCCCATGTCTAGATCCTTAGATTGATTTAATTGATTAACCTAAATCAGGATGCTCCAGATCATGAGCATAGTTTGGATGGGACCAAACCTAAGTAAGAGAGACGAAGTCAAGTTGGGTCTTAGCATCAAGGCTTGAAAATAACATCGGAAGGAAAAGCCCTAATTGAATTCAAGGACTCAATGTTGTCATCATCAAAAGAACAAGTCTCTTCATCAGACATGATGCTCTGATCGACGAAGTCCTCGTCGGAAAATCAAGGATGCTCGAGCGAGTATGGAGTGTCTCTTTACCCATAATCAACGAACAGGAAAATAAGAGGAAAGGAAAAAGAAATTTACCTTCAAACCAACGAGAGAAAATTGATTTGACAACATAATCATATCATTTGAACGGATACAATTCTATCCGTTAGAGTTTGATTTTCGAATCCTTTATTTCCAATTAATTAAATTATACACTTTAAATACTTTAAATCAAATCAAATATTTTGCAGGTATAATTTGGGCAATTGTTCGGGTCAAGATCCTCAATCCTATACAGGATCCCGGATCTAAAAGATATCTAAGGATCCTTAAACCTATCAAGGATCCCGGATCTTAAAGGAGTCTTAGGATCCCGAACATACATCAGGATCCTGAACATCGCTATTATTATTTCCTAACAATTTTAACGACTATATTTATTGTTTATTTCTCACACTAGGTTACAACCCGTGGAAACCACGGGTTAAAAATTTTGAAAAAAAAAATTATATTATTAATAAGAGTTAAGTTTGTTTAGCATTTGTTATATTGATTATTTAAAATTTAAAATTAATATTAATATAACTTTGTAAAAAAGATTATAAATTTGAATATATGTTAAAGAGAAACACAATTAATTCATGTAAAGGTAAATATGAAGATAACTAAAATGCATCTTTCAATATGTGAATGCTTTATGAAGTGTGAGGGCAAATCATTATTTTTTTATTTGAGTGAGCAATCAAGAAACATCATGTGGCATGTAACTGAAAATAAAATATTGAAACAAATTAAATATTATGGATTACAATGCTATATAAAAAAGAAAAAAGAAAAAAAATGTAAAAAAAAAAAAAGAAAAAAACACAATTGTTTGAATTTAAAAACTACAAAGCATTTATAAATTTCTAAAAACTTCCTTATACACAACATTGGAAGTTTTGTTTGTAAGTCTACCATCCTTATCTAAAATTAACAATTTCAATCATTCTCTACTTTGAACTATAGATAAGGCAACATACAACTGTCCATGTGAAAAAAAAGGATCTTTGAGATACAGACCAACCTTTGATAACGACTGCCCCTGACTTTTATTAATTGTCATTGCAAAACATACAACCAATGGAAATTGTCTTCTTTGAAATTTGAAGGGAATTTTTTTTTCAGATGGACTTAAAGACATTCTTGGAATAAAGGTTTGTTTTCCAATATTAGTTCCAGATATGATAATTGCCTCAATAACATGTTTTCCCAGAGATTTCACTTGTAGTCTAGTGCCGTTACATAAGCCATTTTTCTGATCAATGTTTCTTAGTAACATAACTGGAACACTGACCTTTAAAATTAACTTGTGATTTGGCAAACCTGATACTTTAAGACCATTTAAAATATCTGGGGAGTATAAATTGAGATCAAACTGATCATGAACAAACTCTGATTGGCAAAGACTATCTAAACATAAATATTCTACTTCGTCTCCGGGAAACAATGCTAACAAACGATCATTGATTTGTTGGACAACTTCATTTTTCGGAGCTAGTATAGCTCTTTCTTGAAAATAACTCGCAACGTTGAATTTTTCCAAGATTGAAGGATATACAAACTCAATTAATGAACCTATAGGATCATGTGGATCATTAATGAGAATATCATCCGGAACATCAATAATCGCTTCACCATCGTTTGAACCACCAACTTTTCCTTCTCCTATATCCAAAAGCCAGTTTGCAAAACTTTGTATTTTTCGAATATCAGATGGTTCCCTTCTAACGGTTAGTCTCATGTTTATTGTTAATCTATGGACTTTGCATTGTTGCCATATGTGACATCCCCAATTTTCACGGCCAGAAAAGACCGATTTTGTTTATGCTTTATAAAAATCAGAGTACTTTATTTCATAAAAATGTTGCGGAATTTGTTCCCAGAGAAACACGATAAATACGTTATCAAAACATTTTTCAAGAAACGTATTTTATTCATTTTACAATGTTTGGGATGTCATCGTCAATACAGAAACATAAGCATAAACGGAACTTACATTTATTTACACTAGTGATCTACATCTCTTTAATCCCTCAGTGTAATGTGACTTCGTATCAACACTTGTGATATAAATAAATTGAGTGGGTCAGGTTGGGAAACCTGGTGAGTACATAGGGTTTTCAACCCATAATAATATAATTATTATGTTTAAGCAATCAAACAATCAACCCAATTACCCATCCCCATTATCTTCTTTACTCTTAAGGATTTATCCTAAGAGTCATCTATCCTGCATTCGTTTATTCCGAAGTCCCTTAGTTCCAGGGTTATAGGACTGGCACTAAATCCATAGCTGCCAATGTTCGTTCGTAAAGCACTAATTTCATAGCTGCTATAGTCTACTCATCGGGTACTAAATCCATAGCTACCAGTGTTTATCTAATAGGTACTAGTCCATAACTACCAATTCCTAACAGGTACTAAATCCATAGCTACCGGTGTTTGTCCAATAGGCACTAAGTCCATAGCTGCCGATGTTTATTAGGCACTAAGTCATACCCACATATTCGTATATATAAAATACGTATATAGTTTAAATCCTTTAAAACATGCATAAAAACGTTCGTCCAGCATAGACAGCAAGTACTCAAATAATATGCACACTTAACATGTAATTTATATAAAATACTTCATATCTATGTGTAAGATGAAAGTAACTATGCACTCACTTGATTAGGTGGTGACTCGGCACTCGGACAGCACTTTGTTACTTCTTAAAACAATTTTTCCTTGATCAAAACCTAGTATTAATACCACTAGAGTTTAGTTTTAACGTTAATCGCGACTAATTAATAGTCTAGCTATTATTACTATTATATAAGCGTTAAATAACACTTAATATAACTCATAATAATAGCCCAAATAATTATTTTAAGGTCCTAATAATGTTACTATAATTAAATAAAAGCTATATTAAATATAGTATAGGCGTAACTCACTTACAGCGGGTTTTTATTAAAAACCGGGCTTCACTGGAGCAGCGTTTCCGAGCCGAAAGCTTTTCTTCTTGGAGCCGTCGGGCGCTCCCGTCGGGCGCTCCGGGGCTTTCTTCTCATGATAGGGAGGTTCCCTAGACTTGGGAGGGGTTTAGGGAGGTTAGAGAGAAGTTAGAGAGAGAAAGAAAGGTTTGAAGGTGTGAGGAAATAATGAAGAGTTCATCTCTTATTTATAGGAAGTGTATAGTAAAGTAGTCTCCAAGCTTCGTCCGTAACTTTTGCATACGAGCTCCGTTTTTGTCTGTCTTTTTACCGTTGAGTTCCTATTAATGAGATCTTCAACTTTCATTTAGACCTCGTTAGCTAATTCTCATTCTATCTCGGATTTACAAAACTGTATCGAATTCGTCGCGCTCGAAAAGTAGAGACTAAACTTCGTCCATAACTTTTGCATACAAGCTCCATTTTTGTCTATCTTTTTACCATTGAGTTCCTATTAATGAGATCTTCAACTCTCATTTAGACCTCGTTGGCTAATTCTCATTCTATCTCGGATTTACAAAACTGTATCGAATTCGTCGCGCTCGAAAAGTAGAGACTAAGCTTCGTCCATATCTTTCGCATACGAGCTATATTATCGACGTTCTTTATATCCACGCGTTGGTATTTACGAGTATTAAAACTTTCATTTAGATCCCGTTAGCTAAAAATTGACCGATCTAAAATTCAGATTTCGGGTTGTGCACTGCTATGCTAAATCTTAGAAAAATCATAACTTCCTCATACGAATTCAGATTTGGGCGTTCTTTTTATCGATGTTCATAGTTTAACATATTCTATGAATTTCGTTTAGAGTGCTAAGGCTAAATCTCGCTCTATCGTAAACTCACTATTTACGCTTCCTGGTATCGTGTCGGTTCTTTTGCGAAACTTCGACGGGTCATAACTTCTTCGTTATAACTCGGATTTCGACGCTCTTTATATGTACGGAAACCTTGTAACATATACTAAAACTTGGTTGATATTATTTATTCTTAATAATCTTTTGTCGAAAAGTCGTTTTTGACCCCTATTGCCTCTAAATTGACTAGCCCGGATCTACGGGCGTTACAATTATCTCCCCCTTAGGATGATTACGTCCCGGAATCATCAACGAAACAGGATTTTATAATGACTCCATACGTTATCTCTTCATCCTAGGTAATAACTGTAACTTCTATGTTGCTTCGAACGAGTATCTAACTCTTGGACTCCTTGACTGCAGGAAGTGCTCGGTCTTGCACCTGCTCGTTAGACTTTCAATCATGACCTTCGTGTCACAATCTCAATCCTCACTGGATACGAACTTAAGATAAGTTCTTTTATTACTATAATGGACTGATGTGTCATATTCTAATGACCTATCATCATATGTTGCAACGCTTAAACTCAGGTCTCTTAGAGTCAAATCCAAGAACAGACTACCTTCCTTCATGTTCAAATGGGATATAATCACATCTTAAAAGGTAGCATTTTTAGCTACAAGCAGCTATCGCGATACCTCTACTGATCGCTTTGATTATCTTTTATTTCAATCTTTCGGCTTAAGTCAGATGCTACATCGAACTTGGTTCTTTGAACCACATAACATACTCATCGTAGTCGGACTCAATTTGATATGACCACTAGGGTCGGAATAACAATCATCTTCTTAGTCATTACCGAAACGATGGTAACGACATACTTGAATAAAACGAAATCGATTACTAGTTTCTTGGTAACCTTGTGACTTTCCCTGATCCAAGCGTGAGTCCTGTGCTTCCAGTAGTATAGGCCTCTACTACCATTCACACCTACTCATACTCGTCTCAATTATTGTCATACAGTTCTCCAAGTTATTATCACAAAAACAATTTTAACACAAATGTGTCCAAACAATCATATAATTTTCCCTAGACTCTACTAGGACTTCTTCCACGTGTATCTTCAATCATCAATTCTGCTTCAACTCGGTTGGTGATGGAAATGTCAGACGATGGGATAACTTCATGGATTATACCAAAAATCTTTCTTTCTACTAATCGAACATGTACTTCTCCCGTACTAGACGTATTATTTATTAGACGCATTCTAAAGGCAAGATATCACTCTTACGATATCTTCCGATAGGTATCATTCACTATCGTAAGCCTTCTCATTTCCTCATTTACTCAATTCACTACCGGTCTTCACCATGATGTTCTGCACACCAGAGCAGCCGTTTGGTGTATCTAGACGAGAATAAAGATAAAGGAAGATTTAGACGTGTATCCCTCCCTATTACCTCAAAAAATTATATGTCAGTTCTAATATCGTAATTAAACGTTTAGAAATCTGAACACATAAAATTTCCAGATCCGGTCGGCAACAGACCATAGATCCGATCAAACGATAGCATAAAGCTTCCCAAATCATTTAGCAAATAAAAGCATTTTAGGCATCTTTCCTAATTAAGCTAGTGCTTGTGTCTATTCAGGTGTACTTCCTAAAATATATTAGACACACTCCTCACGATCATCGCTTAGCATTCTAAGTTTAAGTCTAGAAATAAATCATTATTCCTAGTTCGCTTAAACTAATGCTCTGATAGCATTTGTAACATCCCCCTCTGGCACGTATCACAATATTGTCCGCTTTGGGCCACTCGGCACGAGGACTTCCCAGGGGGTCACCCATCCTGGTACTACTCCCGCCCGAGCACGCTTAACTGCAGAGTTCTTATGGGATCTGCTGCCCTCACGGCTTTAAAACGCGTTGTGTTAGGGAAGGTATCCACAACCCTTATAAGGAATCCTTAGTTCTCCTTCCCAGCCGATGTGGGATCAGATCTAACCCACTTTCACCCCCCATTATAGGGTTCGACGTCCCCGTCGAACACATCGACCCGTGCCCTGGCTCTGATACCATTTGTAACATCCCCCTCTGGCACGTATCACAATATTGTCCGCTTTAGGCCACTCGGCACGAGGACTTCCCAGGGGGTCACCCATCTAGGTACTACTCCCGCCCGAGCACGCTTATGTCACACCCCAAAACCGGAACGGCGGAAACGTTCTGGGGTGGATGACGTCATGTCAAGTATCACAACACATGCATTATAGTAATCAATTGCATTAATAGTAATAGTTTTACATGGTTTACATACAATACATCAAAGTAATACAAGTAAGTATAATAGGTACAACATGGTACTAAGCTATCTTCATCAACAGCTCCGGGGACGTACCTGTCTAAAGCTGACCTGAGAATACAAGTTATTTGAAAAACGAGTATCAGCATTTTTACAAATGCTGGTGAGTTCATAAGTATTTAGTGTCATTTTATTCAAATAACTTTATTAAAAGTGGTAGTTCTAGAGTATCCATTACATTAGTGTCTTTTCCAGAAAATCCTATATTTTCTCTAATAAAAGCAGTCTTCTACCAAGACTGGACAGAGTTATGTGGTAAAAAGTAGTTTTCCCTTAATCGCTATCACTATCAAATACAGAATTTGATTTATTAAAGAAAGCAGGAGAAATCAGGGAAAATAACATATGCCTCAGCAGTGAAGATTGTTGACTAAGGCAAGAGGAATCATAGACTCCAGGAGAGTATCGAACGAACGACACGCCTGGCTCAGTCTAACAAAAGAGACACAGACCCCAGACGGTACCAAATGAAAGGTACGGCTAGCAAGGTCTAAAAATAGAGGATACAGACCCCAGACAGTATCAAATGAAAGATACAGCTAGCAAGGTCTAAAACAAAGAATATAGACCCCAGACGGTGTCAAATGAAAGATGCAGCTAGTAAGGTCTAAAAATAGTGTGACTCTGAGAGTGGGTTTTCAGCATATAGTGTAAAGTACAGTGTAAAATACAGTGTGAAATATTGTTACCTTAAGGCCATGAATTATAAGGTAACCTGGGATACTCGTAACCATACTAACCGACACCAGAGTACCTGACGCCCTACAAGCGTCTATAAAATGTGACATTTGTCACCCCTTGGCTTGGTAGGCCGTGGACTGTAGCTAGCAGTCAGGGTGCGGGGGTGTCGATCCCGTATAGATCTATACACACAATGTCCGCTCTCCCTACAGGAGACTCTGGTTACCAACTAGACGACGAAGAAGGCCGTGTCCCGAAGATGCATCCCAAATAGTGGGTAGTGGGTTTCCAATATAAGTGTTGAACTAGAGGTAGAGGCTCATAACTGAACTGACTTGAGTAAACCTATATGTCTATGCTTGTGTACATGATATATAACTAATGAATCAAACGACCTTCGGACGGACATCCGATCCCACCAGACCACATCTCAACGAAGAAAAGGAAATAGGGCGAACAAGCCTTCCTAAGTCCTTCAACCATTATTTATATGCATCTATACAAGCATAGGCATACATCCAACTACGTTTGAGTGTGTAACAAGTGGAAAACGTATTGTGAAGTATAACCAAATCGTGATGTATAACCGAATCGTGAAGTATAAGCGTACAGTGTGGAATAACCGAATCGTGAAGTATAATTGTACAGTGTGGAATAACCGAATCGTGAAGTATAAGTGTACAGTGTGGAATAATCGAATCGTGAAGTATAAGCGAACAGTGTGGAATAACCGAGTCGTGAAGTATAAGCATTACCAAATATAAGTGTATCACGAAGTGGAAGCATTATCGAGTAGGATTTTAAACTAAGTAAAAGCGAAGCAGCGGTATCTAACAAGTAAAAGTAAAAGTATACGACATGAAAGAGAACTTTGATCAAAACCTTGGAAAAACCTTTATACTTAAGAAAATCACAACCTGGTATTTTTTGGTAAAATAAGTTGTAACCCTCTTAGAAACTCTTTGGAAACCTTTCATAAACCAGTTTAAAAATGAACTTTGGTAAAACAGTATAAGTAAAAGATTTGAATAAGTGAAAACATTTTAGAAAATCATTTATAGCGTCATACTCGGTAAAACAGTTTACAGTGTGGTAAATCCTTGTGCATGCGGGTTATCAATCACATGTGATTGATATGATAACTGGCATGTTTAACTTGTATCCCCCCTATAAAACATGTAAAAACATTTAAAAGGTTCATTCAGGGGTATGAACTCACCTGGTGTAAATGGATCCGACAGGGGTGCCAGTTGGGTGCTCGGTGTCAAGTAAAGACTTGGACACACTTAGTGACCTATTTAACATATGATAACATATGTTCACATACAATTAGTACATTTAATACTAATTAAACAAGTATACGCACTCTAAGGAGCGGAAAACACTTTGGTTAAATGTTTGGGGTGTCCCAGGTAACATCTAAGGGTGTAAATGACTAGGATAAGGAGTTTACTCTCCAAGAGTAAACTCTTAAGAGAGATTTTGGCCTTAAACACCCCATACCCATGAGTTTAGGGCCATAAACTCATGGAGGAGGTTTTTGAGTGTTAAATGGCCTACTAAAAATTAAGGGATGATGCTAGGTTTTGTTCTTGGGTAATAGAAAGGGACTAATTCAAACATATGGGTTATTTGATGAGTTCACGGAAGTAAACTATGAGTTTACGGCCATAAACTCTCACCCACACAATCATAAATTGTTTTGAAGGCCAAAGGTAAAGCATAATTGGTTCAACTCATTTTTACAAGTCAAGGGGTGAGTTTGGGGCACCTTTTAACCCCTTTGTAGGAGTTTACGGCCCAGGTACCCTTCCATGAGGGGTTTACGGCCGTAAGCTCCTTATGGAGTTGTTTTAATTAAGTTTAAAGTCCCAACTTGTTGGTGGTTGATTCTAGAATTTAATCCAAGGCCATTGGGGGTGTTGAGGTCATTTCTAACACTCAAACATGAGTTTACTCCCCATGAAGAGGAGTTTACGGCCCAAGCATGTTCTTGGGCAGTAAACTCATGTTTACTCTTCAAAAAATCGTTTCAAGGTGTTCTAAGTCCGAATATGTAAGCCTAAAAGTCATATCTAAGCCTTAGGGGCAATTTGGAGGGGTTTTGGGGCTTAAACCCCCCCCCCATTAAATGGTGTTCACGGTCCAAGAGTGTTCTTGGGCCGTAAACACATCATTTTGTCCCTAATTTATGTTTTAAACTCGAATTTGCAGGCTAGATAAGCTATATAACAAGTTAGGATAGTTTACCTACTCGTTTGGGGCTCGAAACGGACGATTTTTGGCTCGGGAAAAAGTTGTAGAGAGAGAGAGAGAGAGTAAAAAGGGTGAAATGAAGTTTACTCTCCCTTATATAGGGGTTGGAGTTGAAGCTCAGTGGGAATCTACCCGATACTGCCGTTAAACGGGGCTTTTGGTCGCACCCGATTTAGTGGTCGTAATAAAATTTAACCTTTTCCCAAAAATTAATATGGAAATGTAGCTTAAGTGTTTTTACTTATCTTATTACGACGAATAACGACATAAGAATACAAATAAATAAAACATTTATTTATTTGAAGACCTCTTATTAACGGAACTTTTATACAGTGGAATATTCCGTCAACGGAAACGGGGTAATGTAACGGAATGAACTTTGGGTTGTCACAGCTTAACTGCAGAGTTCTTATGGGATCTGCTGCCCTCACGGCTTTAAAACGCGTTGTCTTATGGGATCTACTACCTCCTTGAACAACAGGTAGAATCTGTCTGAAATCTCCTCCAAAAACAATCGCTTTCCCTCCAAATGGAATTTTTGAGTTGCTAGACTTATCGAACTTACATACATCTTTTAGAGCTCGATCTAAAGCTTCAAATGCATGCTTGTGGACCATAGGTGCTTCCTCCCAGATAATCAATGAGCTTTTTCTTACTAATCTGCCGAGTTCGCTATCAGGCGGTATCGTACAAACAGAATCCTCCATAAGATTCAATGGAATTATAAACCGAGATTGTGTTGTACCTCCAGGCAATAATGACGATGCAATATCACTTGAAGCAACATTTAAAACTATATCACCTTTATATCTAATTGTTGTAATTATCGTCTTCCAAAGAAAGGTTTTGCCTGTTCCACCATATCCATACACAAAAAAACACCTCCTTTCTTATCATTGACTGTAGTCATGATATCAATAAAAATATTTCGATGCTCGTTTGTTAATGCATGAAACATTCGATCAAACTCTTTCTTTGAGATGGGTATGTCATAGTCTAGCTCCTCCATGATAAGGCGGTTTGTTGAAGAAGAGACTATATCAGAATCAGGGTAAGGCATTTTGTTATAATTTTTAAGATTGGTGTTGTTACGAAATAAAATCTGTTTGATCTCAAACAAAGTCTGGTTTTTAAGTTGATCCTCATTGAGTGTTAAATCTGTAAAAATTATGAATATGTAAAAAACAATATAATATTAAAAACATTAATTTTTATAAACAAAATTTTATCCTGCATATTGAAAATATATAATATTCGTTTTTACAAATAATGGTATAAAATTATAATACCTGGAGACTTTAATCTACGTTGCTGGTTGTAAAGAATACCATCTGACAAGTGTTGCATGTATTTTCCCAAACAAACTCTGGTCTACCCAAACTGTCAGACATTAACATCGTAGCAAATAAGAAATGCAGATAAAAACCAGTTCCTGAATGACTTGCTTCCTTAATTGCTTCGACATATTCTTTGTCGTCATCTAAGAGGCCCAAAGCATAACATGCATCTCGAAAAGTAGGAAATTCTTCACCATTTACCGTACAAATTTCTTCAAATGATTTTGGACCTTTCACTTTATTTAAAAGAATTCTTAGGAAATATATTTCACCAAGTTTAGGTGAAACAGAGTGAATCCTTCCTATTGAACGTCCAATTTTCCTTGGCTTCCACAACCTATCATTAGGTTTCCAAACGAACTTTGTCGGAAATTCAACATATGTAAGTTTTCGTGCATCTTTATTAATTTTATTACATTCCATCCAAGATGTAAACATAGAAGCAGCAACTGAAGGTTGTTCAAGAACATCGTCAATATCATCGTCTGCAGCATATATGACTTGTTGTTGATCAGGAAGATGAAAAGGTAGTCGCATCACAGAAGGATATCGGTAATGAACATCATATTTAAATATTCGCCATGATGCTTCACATGCAGATAAATATCTACAATCATAATAATCTTTTATTTCATCCACAACCTTTTTTTTGATGAGAATCAGTGTTGATGTCAACAGCAACTGTAGCTCTATCTGGACCTTTGTTTATATATTTAAACATATACTTTATAGAAAATCCTTGATTGCACAATTCAACATTAATATGTGCCAGATATCTTTTCAACAGATATTTGTTATATGGAACAACATTTCTATTGTCTAACTTGACACCTGATTTTTCGACAAAGTATCCATTGTTTCTTCTCATATATAAGGGATAACCGTTGATATCAACTGAAGAATGATTACATAATTGCTTTGGAAAATTTTTCGAACATTTCCTATCAACCATGCATGGGTAATTCATATTTTCAGCTCCACAAGGAACATGTATCATGAATTCATTTACAAGTGAATACAACTCTAGCTCTTCATTGATATTTGGAATCTCCGCGGAAATTATCGGATCAATATATTCAACAGTAGGCTGCTTGGAGTCAGCATGCATAAATAGACAAATATGACTATGTGGCAAACCTCTTTTTTGAAATTCAATTGTATAGACAACTGCAAATTAAATTTACAAAAAAGATATGATTAGTAGTGAATGAATTATATTTGCAAATAATAAATAATGTTAAGAAACGAAAAAAGAATTAAATTTTTTTTTGTATTAAACAACAACTTTCAATACCTACTTGAACGATGTCGAAAATTTTATTTTCCCGTATGTCTTTAATAAAAGCATCAAGCTTTATTTTGAATATCCTACATAAGATATCAGGTCTATCTTTTAGATGCAATGAAGTGTTACGAAGAAACCTTTTAACTTCAGGCCATTTTGGGTTACATGTAAAGGTTATGAAGAAATCAGAATATCCAAACCATTTACAGAAGGACATGGCGTCAAGGTAGTTTTGCATCATATAACGCGCACCGCCAGTGAATGAGGTAGGTAAGATAACATGTTGTCCGACGTTGGATATATCTCTATTCCCAAGGTCTTGTTGATTACGTAAAATCTCATAAGACTCGCGTCTAAGAATTTGTTGTTTGCACCTTATGAAATGTAATCTCTCACTTTCAATCGTAGTATAAGCGTCTACCAAAAACTGTTGGAACAACCTTTTTGAATTAAGAATTAGTGAAAAATATTGATCCTTGTCCTGTATTCTATAAGAAAAAAATTCTCTCATTGTACAGTTGGGCCGCTTGCTGTTGCTTGAAGATGTAATACCTCGATGTGGTATGTCAACTCTGTAACCATCATCACCATATGGAAACAGTAGTGGATATTGAAGAGGAAGGTATGATGGATGTAATTCACTAATACGCCGTAGAGAACCAGATGAAGTTTGAACAACAATATCTCTATTATCAATTGAATCACCAATATCTCCAACGATCAAAGCTACTACCTCAGAAGCAGACGGTAGGTTGTATGTCCTTCCATCTTGGTCCCTTCTTTCAATAATTCTCAACTTGATATCAGCACGAGGATTTTCATTAAAACAATCTCTAACCATCCTATAAGATTGAACCAAGACATAATTTGAATCTAACATCAACTTCAAATCTTGTATAATATCATCATCAAGGACAGAAGAATTTGATGTAGATCGTTGATTTTCTCCACATCAATTAAAATTAATAGATAAACATAAGATAAATAAAGAAAGTTATACTGATCAATAAGATATATATTAATGTGATAATATTGAAAAGTGTACCCCAAGCATGTTTGTCTATTTGCGATTTCATTATCAGTATCGTATATGTACAACTGAGAGAATTTTGGTTTAAATCCCTGATTTGGTAAAAGGCTTCCGATACTATGATAATTTTGACCACTAAGTCTAAAAATGTATGGAACATTGCCTCTATTGATTGAGGAATCAATTTTGCCACCCATCGACGTAAAAGAAAACATAGAATTGTAAGAACGAATGTTCTTCATGAAATGTTTGCTTTTAGAATCTCCATATCTAAAAAGAATTTCATAACTTGGAGGTGCATTCTTTAACTCTGAAAGTTCAACTTTGCCATAACCACAACATAGAGAATAATTTTCATTATCCTTTTTTCTACATTTGATAGATTCATCTTTCCATAATTTTGCAAAACATGTTTGGCATACAACATTCTGATAACCATGATCCAAATAATCTGTGAATTAAGGTTTACATAAAAAAGTTAATAATGTAAGTTTAGATAATTGAAAATGATTGGATAAACAATTGTAAATTTTATACTTTTAAAAATTTACCTTTTGATATACCGTTGTATATGTTTTGATTACTTTGACCATCGTTGTTGTCTTGATCGGATGTCAAACCAATTATTGGAATAGGAGATAAATTTGCCCTTTTTTGTTTTTATCACGATTAGGATTGGTTGACATGACTGAAGATGATCTCTTTGTTACTGTAGATGAGTTGTTTGATGTGTCACCATTTGGAAATACAGACTATTGTCGAATACTTGGTAACGGTGATTGAAAATTGTTATTTGAAATATCCAACGCTAGGGAAAAAAGATTAAAAATATGCATTGTTAAATATCATAGAATAAAAATATATACTATTAGATGAAATGGTAAAATAAATGACTTACCATTGGAAATGTTAGATAACGGAGTTCTAACATTTAAATGTGAAGGACGATTTTGTAACATTGATTGTTTTGACATGTTTGCAGTTGATTTAGATGAGGTTATGTTTTTATTTCGATGAACAACTCGGTTGATTTGTCTGTAAAAAAATGTTAATGAGAAATGAGTCAATATTTAATATGAAATAAAAAGTTTTATTTTATATATTTAAACAAACATAAAAATTTTAAGAGCAATCAAGTATGTTACTGTTTGAATCCAATCCGATGTTTGGTAATGGTGTTTGAAAACTATTATTGGAAATATTCATGACTGGGAAAAGAAGTTTGAAGGTATACAATATTAAATATGATACAATGACAATATATGGATTATAAAATAAAAATATATATGAGATACCATTGGAAATGTTAGATAACGGAGTTCTAAAATATAAATATGAAGGTGTTTGTAACATTGGTTGTTTTGACATATTCCCATTTGACATAGATGTGCATACGTTTTTCTTTCGATTGACCACTCCTTTGAATTTTTCTGTATAAAAATCATTATAAGAAATGGATAAATTATAAATAATAGTGTAATTGTTTGAAGGATAGAAAGAAAGTGTAAAAACAATGATGTATGTTACCGTTTGAATCCAAGCCGATGTTTGTTGACGGTGACTGAAAACTATTATTGGAAATATCCATGACTGAGATAAGAAAATTGAAGGTAAACAATATTATATATGATACAATAAGATTGTCGATTATAAAATTAAATTAAACAAATAAATGACTTACCATTGGAAATGTTAGATAAAGGAGTTCTAACATTTAAATGTGAAGGATGATTTTGTAACATTGATTTTTTTGAAACATTGGCACTTGATGTAGATGTGGATACGTTTTTACTTCGATGGACAACTCCTTTAAATTTGTATTGAGAAAAAAAAATAATAAAAATTATTAAAAAAAATAAAATTTAAATAATATTACAAATCGATAAATAATATATGAATATTAATATTGATAAATACATATTACTTTAAAAAAGCATTTCAAATTAATTACTTTTATATTTAATTGATAAAAAAAATTGTACAAACAATTAGGTAGGTAATCTTTTCATTTCATTTTCAAAAGATGTCACATAGACGAAATTGAATGGATTTATTTGGTCATACCTTTTTTTTATTGTCCAAGTATAACTTTCTTATTCTTCTTTTTTCTCTAGCATAAACATGATAGATGTTTCTATCTGAATCTGCATAAGCATATATATATATATATATATATATATATATATATATATATATATATATATATATATATATATAAAGAGAGAGAGAGAGAGAAAGAGAGAAAGAGAGAGAGAGAGAGAGAGAGAGAGAGAGAGACATAAAATAGTTATAATTGAGATTAAAAAAATTTATAAAGAAAGTAATAACAAATTTATTGAACGTACCGTTAGAACCCGGGTTACTAACATTTGTAGAACATAGAATTCGATCAAATGATGTAGTGTACATCAGTATATGTTTTGTATTATTAAGATATAAATTATTTAATTTTATCTTCTTATTAGTCTTATAAACATCCATGTTAATTGTTAGTATCTGAAATATAAGAAAAATAAGAGAAAATATATTAATGGTAATTTTTGTTGAGTGAATATTACCATTATGTCCTTGGGTTATTAATAATTATAACACTTCAATCACAAACTGAATCAATGCAACACAAACATTAAGATTGTACTATAATAAATAAAGAAACTACAAACATTAAGATTGTACTATAATAAATAAAAAAAACTACAAATTTGGTGTATACAAACATAGTTAAAAAATTCAGAAAATTGAAAATCAATATAATTGGAGTATATTTAATAGTTAAAAAAATGCTAATATAGAACCACAGAGACAAATTCGGCATTTACAATTAAAAACCCATATCCTCTAATAAAATAGACATAAAGGGTAATAATGGTATTTTACTAATATAAAGATAAACAACAACAGCAGCAATTAAAAAATCGTATAACATGATCAAATATAAATAAAGGGTAAAAAGGGTATTATTCCAAAAAAAAACCTGTAATCACTTGTCACTAATAATGAATTACATTCAAATTTCAAATTAATTCAATTTCTATTACAAACTTTTTCAAAATTTGTGTAAAACATGACTGGAAAGCCCTTGTACTGTAATATACTACAAACCTGTACATTTTCAGAATTTATTTTGCCTTTATTTTGTTTATATTTCAGATTCATTGAGGGATTACACAAAGAAAGTTAAAAGTACAATCAAAACCAATACGAATAGAAATAAAAATTTATATTTATGTTTTTTAATTTCGGGGGCATTTCTGTCACGTTTTATAGAAATACATTCTTGTTTCTGTTTTTTGTTATATTTTTTCTACTTTATTATTAGTTGATTGTATTTTGTATTACTTGACTGGTAGGTACTATTTTGAAATAAGGTACTATTGTTGAAGGGTATAATGGTAATTTATGGGTTGAAATTGTGGTATAAATGAAAATGTTACATTTTATATGGACTAGAGAAACAATATTTACAAAAATAATTTTTTTTTTACATAAATACAATTTTTTTCACTGTCATTAGTTGACGAATCACTAAGTAAAAGAAAAATTGGTTCGTCTCATGTTTCTTCATCAACCCATCTCTGAAAAACTTTTTCAAAATTTGTGTAAAACATGACAGAAAAGCCCTTGTACTGTAATATACTACAAGCCTGTACATTTTCAAAATTTATTTTGCCTTTATTTTGTTTATATTTCAGATTCATTGAGGGATTACACAAAGAAAGCTAAAAGTACAATCAAAACCAATACGAATAGAAATAAAAATTTATATTTCTGTTTTTTGAGTTCGGGGGCATTTCTGTCACGTTTTATAGAAATACATTCTAGTTTCTGTTTTTTGTTATATTTTTTCTGCTTTATTATTAGTTGATTGTATTTTGTATTACTTGACTGGTAGGTACTATTTTGAAATAAGGTACTATTGCTGAAGGGTATAATGGTAATTTATGGGTTGAAATTGTGGTATAAATGAAAATATTACATCTTATTTGGACTGGAGAAACAATTTTCACATAAATAATTTTTTTTTTGTTTTTTTACAGAAATACAATTTTTTTACTGTCATTAGTTGACGAATCACCAAGTAAAAAAAAAATTTGGTTCGTCTCATGTTTCTTCATCAACCCATCTCTGAAAAACTTTTTCAAAATTTGTGTAAAACATGACAGAAAAGCCCTTGTACTATAATATACTACAAACCTGTACATTTTCAGAATTTATTTTGCCTTTATTTTGTTTATATTTCAGATTCATTGAGGGATTACACAAAGAAAGCTAAAAGTACAATCAAAACCAATACGAATAGAAATAAAAATTTATATTTCTGTTTTTTGAGTTTGGGGGCATTTCTGTCACGTTTTATAGAAATACATTTTTTATCTGTTTTTTTGTTATATTTTTTCTTCTTTTATTATTAGTTGATTGTATTTTGCATTACTTGACTGGTAGGTACTATTTTGAATTAAGGGGCATTTCTGTCATGTTTGACAGAATTACATATTTGTCATTGATTTGAACTGGTTTACACCTAAAACATATTAATTAAAGGGAAGTAAGATATGATGTACGCTTAAACAGAACCATTTTTAGTTGTTAATATTACTAAATACGAAATTTTCATTTTTGCATTACCCTACTACTATTTACTTAGCGTTAACCTTTAATTCCATGTCTCTTAATATGTTCATCCATCTTTTAGTCATGTAGGTTTTGATACAATCTTTACACGAAAAACGTCTATCAAAACATCAAGCCTATGAAAGCGGACCGGGTGTAAAAAGTATTTCATCATTCCTAATGGCCGATCTTTAGCAGTTGGTAGTAACAACCAGATGTTGAGAGTAACAAAAACAATGAAAAGCAGAATTTAAGTAACAGAATTCAAAAGAAGAAAAGAATTTTCAATTATACAATTAACACAAACATTGAGAAGCAATCATATATAATCATGAGAAACTTACTGAAGGATTGAAGTCGGTGATTGAATATCCGAAATTAAGAAGAAGAATTAAGGTGCAGAGAGTGTCCTGGGGATTGAAGTATGTAACTGAATATTCGAAATTCAACTTACGTGAGATTATTCAGATCCATAATAACCACACAATGCTGTGAAGAAATACTCATTATCATATGTTTCAAATATATACTGACAAAAATATGATCAAATCGACATAATAATAAGAATTAAATGTAATAGATATGATTGATAAGGATACCATAAAAAGATGTTCTTAATCGGGTAATTGAATAATTTCGGTTAATGTATACCGCTGGTAGCAGATTAATTTTGTGAAACCAAAAAAGGACGTTATATGGATTCCATATTGGATTCAATATTAAATTTAAAATTTGAAGAGATTTGTAATCAAGTTTGAATCAAATTCAAGTATGAATTCAGGAAGAGTAATAACGATGAATACGAGAGTAAATAGAATATTTGTTCAGCTCGTATTATGCTTTTGAGTTTACAGATTACAATGAATAATCTGTAAAGTCTGAGTAAAAAAGCAATCCTAATCACTTAGTACAGACCCCTATTTATAGGAGAACAAAAGCATAACAATTCTAAGGACTAGACATTAAGACTGCTCTTTATAATGCCTTAGTACAAATAACATTACATCCGAAGACACCTTCTTACGAAGACAAAATATACTTCGTAACAATCTAACTGACTCTTCGACTATTACAACATTTAAGCCCTAACAATCTCCCCCTTTGGAATCAAGGTCGAAATCTTCAAGACGTCAGTGATTGAACGGCATACATCAGCACTCTTCGGATCTCCATGTACCAAGAGATAACTTTCTTTATCTCTTTCTTATCTCCTTCCGAGTTCTTCTTGCAATGGTTCATACGAACAATTAAGTTCGTATATTGCGAGTTGGTGTATCTCTCCACTTCGCAAGTTTGAAATAAGAACCTTTTAGCTCTTCCAGCTTTGTCTTTTCCTGCAAAAACAATCCCCAATGGCTTTAAACAAATTTCACCATCTTCGTACTTGTTCAGCTCATTCTGTTTCTTTGTTGGTGCCATTGGTGCAGTTATGTCGAAGCCTTTGACAGTAGCAAGTTCGACATCTGTTTGAGCTAAGCACTCAAAATAATTCTCCAAAAATATTTTAATGTGCTTGCACCCAAGACTAAAAACATCTGGTTCTGTGTCTTGGAGAAAAGAAAATGATTTGTCTTTGAGCATCAAGGCAATGTTGATTAGATCATATGTGTTCATCAAAGGAAAGTCTGCCACTGTGAATTCTTGTAACTTTCCACTTGCTCTTGCCACAGTGTACTTCAAATTTTCAAACTTCCCTTCGAATATGACATCCCTTTTTATAGATATCACCTTCTTAATCTTCTCCGAAAACCATACTTCCTCTTGAGCCTTCGCTAATACTGCATGAAACCTTATCTTCATCTTCTTTCCCTCTTCGATTTCCATTGATTTTGTTTTAGCCTTGAACTGTGGCATAACGAACATCATTTCATTGACTGGAAAGTCAAGTTGACCAAAGTCTGTGTTCGTAACCACATAGCTCTTTTTCGGAACCTTTTCGAAAGAGTACATATAATCAAACATCACTATGGACTTGATGGTTTCGTAGTTATAAACTTTTTTTGGATCACCCTTATCAACATTCGAACCATCCAAAGCTCTTTGTCTCATTATACTTTGAACATGTCTCATTCTATCAACCTCAGCTGCCACCTCAGCTTTCTTCTTTTTATTTGACTTCTCAATCATAACTCCTTTTCCCTTGTCTTTAATGTTTGACGAAGCCATATTCTTTGAAGAAGAGACATCAATTTGATTCTCAATTACAATACCTTTTGATATAGGTTTTGAAATTGGAAGTGTTGTAATCACAGTCGAAATGACTGGATCAGCTGAAACAACAGTTGGCTTTACTACCACTTTCGAAGGATATACTTTTCCGACTACCTTCGTATCTTCAGTTTTCTTTATTTGTTCCCCAGCCTTTGTATTATCAATCTTTTCTCCCCCTTGCACCCCTGTGAAAGCAGGTGGGGCATCCGATACATTTGGTAAAAGGCTCGAAATACGAAGTAGTGGAGCCAAATTCTTGGGTAAGATGGCTTCGAATTGAGAAAATTTTTGAGACAGAAATTCTTGAGAAATAATCAAAGAAACACTCTTCGAAGACAAGTCTTGTAATTCTTTCAGCAACCTGACCAATTCTCCAAAGCTTTGTTCTTCTTTGGTAGAAATATTTATCAGTTGTGGATTTATCTGCTCAAACATTTTGACACATTTGACAACAACATCACAAATAATGTCAATTTTCTGATTTGCTAAAGCGTAATCTTGCTGAGTAGTCTGAACTTCCTTCTGCATGTCTTCACGAAGTTCTCTGATTTGTAAGGTGACATCTTCTCATACTTTCTTGACTTCCTGTACGAAGAGCACATGACGCTCCTTCGTAACAATCTTTAGATCCTTTAATTACGTCACAAAATCAGATCTCAGAGAATTGATTCGATTCTCTGTAGAAATATCATTCTGATCAACCTTCTCAAGAACTCGACTTTCCGAATCCCTAATCAACCCCGATGCCTTCGAAATCACCCTTTCTTCCATCAGCTTCATTAATGAATCAACTTCCATTCTTGTAACTCCACCACTGCCCACATCTGCTTAGGATTGCAAGATAGAATTCAATTTTGAATTCAAAATCTTAAACTGCTTCATGGTCATCAGCATGTGGTTAGGGAAATCTTCTTCGGCTTGATCAAAATGAAGAGCTTCGAACGTTCCTCCAAAGCCTTCGTTATCAGTTTCATCATCAGCCATGGTTTCATCAATAGGTGAGGATGGATGGGGTGGATCAGTTGATTGAGTTGAGAATATGGTGGTGAATGGTTGATCCATAATTGATTGAAATGTGGGAGAATCAGTTGTTGATGTAACCTGGGGTAAAGAAGTTGGTTCAAGAAGCTTCGCATCGTCAGGCTTCGAAATACCAGCAGGCAGGCTGGTATCCACTTCTTTTGGAATTTCAATCTCTGGTGTCTCAGGAACTTGCTCTACTTCTTTGATTCTTTGATTCTTCTTCAAAAACTTTGCAAGATCTTAAGCCCTTAGTTTCTTAGATGATGGAGACACCAGAGCTGGAATTTCCCGAACTGTGACCCCCTGATGAGAAAGTTGCGTTTTCTTCACAAGCTGAGACTTTCGCATGATTTTGATACTTCGAAAAACACCCGTCTTCGAAGGAATCGTTTCTTTCGAATAAGACGCTTCAATAACTGGTGTATCAACTACTGAGGTTAAAATTTGAGAAACCTCTTCGACTTTATCAGCTGTAGCCACTGGAATTTTCTTCTTCTCTTCCTTCACCACTTTTTCCGAAGACCTACCATCTGTTTTCTTCGATTTCTTAGGCTTTTTCTTCTCTTCTTCATGTAAGACCCCGGTAAAGACAATTGTGTCAATGGATTGCAAATATGACACCAAAACTGCATTCGTCGGATCCACCTTCTTGAGCATCGCATCCGGAATGTGAGCTATTGATGTAAAGATGGCCGGATCATCATTGACTTCCTTCGGACTACTATACATGTGAAATACCGTCTTTTCTTCGAATTCCGGAACTTCGCTTTTCTCCATGTGATAAACATACTGTATTATTAGACTCCAATAACGAGCACAATAAAATCCCTGCTTGGCACTCGTCTTTGAAATGCTAGTTACGAACTCTGTCCACAACTGTTCAGAGTAATCAACCTGCAAATCATAGTATAACTCAGCAACCATTGCATATACCTCCATCCTTCCTTTATCAAGACCCACGGTTCTTCCAGTAAGACATCGAAGGAAAATTCCAAATAAAAAATTCCATACCGTAGGTAATCCGGATTTCTTGAAGTCACTAATACGCATCAAAGGAGGTTGATGGCCCATCTCGTTAAACATAAATACCACTTGAGAAGAAGACACTTCATCATATGGACCAGAATTTGGAATCCCCAAAATTTTGCAAAATAATCTCTTGGATACCCTAATACGCGTATCATTCACCATAGTGAATTCCACACAACTTGTCTCCTTGTTGTATGATGCAGAGGAACCCGCCTTTGATAACCAAGACATTGGAACAGCAAAAGAATCGAACATTTCTTTAGACAGAACTGAATTCTGTAAAGCAACCACTAGCATTTGGAGTTCAACCGGATATTTTGACAAATCAGATTCCACTTGGTAGTTTGAACCCTGGATTTTCAGAATTGGAACGCTAACTACTTCGTCTGTGGTTGGTGATGATGTAGTCGCCATTGTTGAAGATAAGAACATAAAAGGTATGAAGAAGATGACTTTTTGAAGAGATGAGTTGCAAAGAGAATTTTGTATGACAGAATGTTTGATCGCATAAAGTGTTATTGACTCCTGATTTCCCCTTTTATATGTAACCCTAGAATTTTGAATTTGAAGCGGGATGCATTAAATGCTTGCTAACATGGCACCTTGAAATACGGACTTCACTCATCAAAAAGTAACAAACGTAACTGTCAGCACGCCTTATACGCTTATCGTATACCATACGTCACCAAGAGACAAGACTGTTTGATATTCCCCAAGAGAATTGTAACCGTCGGATTCCTTCGGAATAGAGGTCAAGCTCTTTCACTTTTGGGGTTTAAAAAGCGAAGTCATATGCCAGAGTTTCGAAATCATCAGTTTAAGTTGGTTTTACTCAAACCTCAAGGACTTCGTGTGTGCTGTGTTCCAAAAAACATTTAGATGAGAACCGAAAAAAAATTGGAAACTTGTGATGTCAAAATTTATTTTGACACAAAAACAGTTTAATCCCGGGCAAAGATTTCTTCGAAAATTATCAAGAGAGATAATTAACAGCTTGCTTGGTTTCCCGTGAATTACAATCGATAACTTGTAGAGATGTTTCGAAGGGTTTTTTTTTAAAAGGCAAATAGGTGGCTTCGAAAATTTTGTTACATTTCAACCTTAACATAAGGTGATAAATTGTAAGCAAAATTAGTTGTATGACCAGTGTAGTCAGTAACAACTTGGTTTCGGAAGATATTAAAAGTAACTAGGATTTTCGAAATATACTCACACAGAAATCATATTCATACAAAAAAATTTATGTTGAATCTTGTTGGGAACAAACATCGTAGGTTTCGAATGTTTGATTAAGATCACTCAAAAGAAATGAATGTGATTTTGAGTATAGAAGGTACTGAAACAAATGTTTCGTAAGTTCTGGAACATAGTTCCCCGTCAATTCCTTAAGGTTTATGATATTTGGGTTTCACCTCCATCACGGACTCATGATGTTAGATCATAAACACAGACTTGTGATTTGTCTAAGTTTTGATTGGTTTTATCAAAGACCTCAAGGACAAATCTTTTCAAAAATTTGGATTAAAAGAATTGTTTGGTATAAAAAGATTGGTTAAGAATCGAAATGTACCTCTGTTATAATGGACAAAACAGAAAACTCTTAACTCATGTGAGAAGAGTAAGGTAGCTCTTGTTGATTTATGCGAATACAAGCCTTGTTGGGAAGAAATTTTCATGAGATAATTTCATCAAGACTTTCATTTCTCACACATAGAGTCATATGAGGCTTGAGGCAACATGCAACAGTATGCTTCTAGGGACATCCTAACTAGTACACAATTTATTGAAATCATACCTTCCTATAGAAGACACAAAATATGAGCTCTTCGCATTTTAGTCCTGTACTAAATTCTCAGCACACAAAGGTTAAAGAACAAGGAAAACAAAAATATTTTTGTGATTTTTGATTTTTTTTTTAAATGAAAAACATAACAAAATAAAATCTTTTTGAATTTTTGATTTTTAATAAAAAATTAATCAAAAGAAAATATTTTTGATTTTTCAGGTTTTTTTAAAAGAAAAAATAAACAAACCAAAATTCTAACCTTAAACAATATGTGTACGAAATGCGAACAATTGAATTAGAAATACCTTCAAAACATACGAACACGAGGCATTCGAACCGTTGACTTGAACAGTAATCTCTGATTATGTACTTCAACAAGGAATAAATCTTCCGAATGCGAAGCATTCGAAGCGTTGACCATGAACAGTAACTTTCAGTACACCAAAACATCCGAACTCATCATCCTTCACTTTTATCACATGTAAGTGAATTTCCATCAACCGTACCCAATCCTTCCAATATTCGAAGAAATGATTTTTCATCCAATGCCTTTGTGAAAATATCTTCCAATTGTTCCGTTGTTTTCACAAAATGAACTTCAATATTTCCTTCTTCGACATGATCTTTGATGAAATGATATCTAAGAGCAATGTGCTTAGTCTTCGAATGCTGCACAGGATTATGACAAATTCTTATTGCACTTTGTGAATCACAATATAAAGGAATCTTTTTCATATTAATAGCATAATTTCGTAATTGACTTTGAATCCAAATTATTTGTGATGTACACGCAGCTGCAACAACATATTCAGCTTCAGCTGTAGATATCGAAACACATGTTTGCTTCTTCGATTGCCAACTGACCAACTTTCCATCTAGTAATTGACACCCACCAGTTGTGCTTTTACGATCAAGACTGCATCCTCCAAGATCCGCATCCGAATAAGCTTGTACAACGAACCCTGTTTTCGAAGGATACCACAAACCTAATGAAGTAGTGCCTTTCAAATATCGAAAAATATTCTTCACCGCTGTTAAATGTGGTTCACATGGATTTGATTGATACCTTGCACAATTACAAACAGAAAACATAATATCAGGTCGACTTGCAGTTAAATACAATAAAGACCCAATCATGCTTCGATACAGAGTGAAATCAACAGCAGATTTATCTAACGAAGGAGTTAGCTTTATGTCCATTGCCATTGGTACTCGTAACTTTGTGCTATTCGTCATGCTAAACTTTTCTAACAAATTCTTCGTATATTTCTCCTTATTAATGAAGATGCCTTCCCTGTTTTGACGAATATTCAAACCCAAAAAGTTATTAATTTTACCCATCATACTCATTTCGAATTTTCTTTTCATCAAGTCTTCGAATTCTTTGGATAAAGCAGGATCAGTAGAGCCAAAAGTTATATCATCAACATAAATTTGAACAATCATCAGGTGATTCCCAATTTTCTTTCGAAATAAAGTGGGATCAACTACTCCTTGTTTAAATTTAGATTGTTTCAAAAATGATGTTAAGGTTGCATACCATGCTCTTGGTGCTTGTTTTAACCCATACACAACTTTATCTAAAATATAAACATGATCAGGATGTTCGGTATTTATAAAACCTGGTGGTCTCATTCACAATTTTAACTAAATCATCAACATCATGATAATCTTCAACTTTAGCAATTCCATATCTATACCTATCATTTGGAACTTTGTTAAAATCAAAAATTTCTTTTTCACAATCATATGAAACAATATCTACCTTAGCTCTATCATATGCTAAAAATGGTAGCAATTTTCTGTGTTGTTCTTTACTTATCTCACTCGAATGATGTAATTCAGTTAATTTTCCATACAATCTTTTCGCAGAATTACAGAAAATATTTCTCTATGCTAACAACAAGTTTATTTCCTTTGCTAAACTCTCCCTATCCTCCATAATATTCGACACTTGCAATTCTAAATAATCAACCCTAGTGACTTTTGATTCTAACTTCTTTCTTGTCTCTAGTAATTGATCATTTAACTTTTTAGCTTCATTGCTAGCAGACACGGCAATTGAGTCAAAGTAAGTAACAGTTTCATCAAAAGATACTAACTCAGAATTATATGCAGAAACTGGAATATTAAAGGATTCAAGAAGTTTACGTACCTTGGTAGTCATGGGCGGCCTGTCGGTAGACTTCGATACGAAGCACTGCCCTCGTACTTCGTAATTCTCTTCCTCATCTGAATCTTCTTCAACTTTTGCATACATGGCCCCGTGTGTTGGATTCTTCATTTCTTCATCGTCTGAACCTGAGGACCATATTTGATATGTGCCATCCGATTCAATTTCTCCATGAGCCACCAACGACAAATTTTTTGCCTTCAACTTCACTTCCTCCAGTTTCTCAGTATAATAAGCTTCATCCTTTGTTTTATTTTTCTTTTCCTCATTCTTCTTCAACAAGCAATCTACTGCCAAGTGATTTGTACCATAGCAATAGTGGCAATTAATCCCTGTATCACCTTTCAACATCTTCTTCATTTGCTCCATTTCACTCTTCGAATCCGTCTTCACTTCTTTCTTCTTTTCATCCACTCTATTTTTGTTCTCAAAACTACCCTTCGAATCTGATGACTTGTTCTTTGGATTAAAAGGTTTCTTAAAAAATTTCTTTACTCGATTGTTTGAGTAAAATGCAACAACCTCATCATCAGAATTCATCAGAAAACCTTCTTCTTCATCAGACTTCGATTTTTCATTCTCTCTTTCTGAAACCTTCGAAACGAGTGCCAATGGTCCACCAAGACTTGCTATCGCTTCCTCAGCTATTTCATTAACCTCATTTTCATGAGATTTCAATTGATTGTACAAGTCATTCAAAGTCGAAGTATCAAAACTCTGTTGGTTTTTCACCATCATACTCACATTCCTCCACTCCTTTCGAAGTCCCATTACAAATATCAAGTTGTACTCCATTGATGACCTTGTAATACCATAACGATTACAACGATAGATTAACTCGTTGAACCGATCATAGTATACTTCAATGGATTCAGA
The DNA here is from genome assembly GCF_051521515.1 of Lactuca serriola. NCBI lineage: Eukaryota > Viridiplantae > Streptophyta > Magnoliopsida > Asterales > Asteraceae > Lactuca > Lactuca serriola. The sequence goes on from NC_136408.1 coordinate 14,563,082, forward strand.
TTCTTTCTGTTTGAAATCTTTGAGTTCCACCAGACATTGTTTCACAGATGTGATCTTCGTCTTTTCACTTCCTTGAAATTTGTCTTTGAGATTGTTCCAGATTTCTTTAGTTGTTGTGCATGTTCTGACATAATTGTACACAACAGGAGGCAAGGCACCTCTTAATTCCCTCATGCATTTCTTCTCCAGTTGTTTTAAACGATTGGATTGATTGTCAACTTCCGAACTGCTTGAAGACACACCGATTGGTTGAACTGTTGCAGGTTGATTGATTTCTCCTGAAATGCACTTCCATAATTCTTCATCCAATCCGTTCAAGTAATCTTGCATACGATCTGCCCACTGATCGTAATATTCTGGAATAAGCATCGGAATTTTTGTGGATGAACCAAGCAAATGAGAAAATGATGTCATGGAATTCAGATTGAATGACGCCATTGTTGTACGGACAAAAACTTCAAGATAATACAAAAACTTTGAGAATTTTGAAATCAAATTGTATATTTCAAATCAGAATCACACAACGAACACTCGATTCACGAATATGTTCGCAGAATCAAATCCTAGATTTAGATCAAGAAGAATTTTTCACACTCAAAAAGAACGGAAACTTTTTGAATCAAACAGTAGATTCAAAAATCTTTTTGAACGTATGAAAATCAGATCACAGAAAGGATTCCTGCTCTGATACCAATTGAAGAAATTTGTAATCGAGATTGAATCAAATTCAAGTATGAATTCAGGAAGAGTAATAACGATGAATACGAGAGTAAATAGAATATTTGTTCAGCTCGTATTATGCTTTTGAGTTTACAGATTACAATGAATAATCTGTAAAGTCTGAGTAAAAAAGCAATCCTAATCACTTAGTACAGACCCCTATTTATAGGAGAACAAAAGCATAACAATTCTAAGGACTAGACATTAAGACTGCTCTTTATAATGCCTTAGTACAAATAACATTACATCCGAAGACACCTTCTTACGAAGACAAAATATACTTCGTAACAATCTAACTGACTCTTCGACTATTACAACATTTAAGCCCTAACAAAATTTCCATATTCAATATCGATTTCTAAGTGAAACAAATAAATGGTAAAATATGGTATTTTATATTTGTAAAATACGGATTATATGCATAATTTGTTTAAATGTGATTTATTTTAAGATCTTTCGAATCATAATACCCGTCATAGTGGTATGTGTTTTGAAACAAATACACCTGTATCAAAAAGCCTAACACATCACATGGAATGAGCCGGCGAGGGCATATTAGTCTTTTGCATATTTGTATGTATATTTGAATTGTATAAGAATTTAAGCTAAATATTGTTTTACCGGTTAAAATTGTATAAGTTTTCCTTTAAGATTTACTTGAAGACAAAAAAAAAATTCAGTATACTGCTTCTCCTAGGGTCTCTGATATTTTACTTTGTTTCTATATGCATAATGTTTATTATTGCAGATAAAGTTAAGCATTGCTGGAAAGGATACTGTTAGGGAGGATGATTTGGATGAATTGACTTCGAATTCCATAGTTACAGATTATGATATATCAAGCATATCAGGTTTAGAAAATGAAGAAAACAAAGAATTTGACAGCCTCGGCGATTCAACTAAGGGATTGTTGGGAAGTATGAAGCATAAGATTTGTATGCCTCTATCCAATGGAGAAATGATTTCATTTTGGAAGTGCTTGCTTCTTGGTGACTTTGAGAAAATTATGTTTGAACATGATTTACATGGGTTTACAAAGGACAATAATACCCCTTGTATTACAGTGAAGGAAATGACTGAGAGACTGCTGAATGTGATCCATGTAGCTATGTCCCACCCGTTTTAGAGTTATGTTGCTTGCTACTGGTGGGCATTTTGTTGGTTGTGTCTTTGATGGAAACTCCATTGTTGCCCACAAAACATTCCACAGGTCTGTTCTTTATCTATCTTATCACTTTAATTTCATCAGAAAAATTATTTATGAGCTTAAAATTAATATATCCTTGCCCAGAACTAAAAATATACCTTATTAGTATCCATGATTGTAAATACAGGTCATGTAATTTAGTTGCATATAATATTCTTATTTGTATATGCTTGAAACGAATTAATCCTTGTCAACACCACCATCATTAAATAATTAGTATATTGCTAATAAGACTCTTTAAAAACATATTTGTTTCATTCTTTTACACCATAAATAGACAGATATATATATGCCACACATATATTAAAAGAAGATTAGTCTAATTACAATGATAACCCTAAAAGCATAATCGTATTAACATAGAGAATAACAGCGAAAATAAAGCAAGAAGTATCAGTGTTTGAATAGTGGACACCAAAAAGAGCAATACTGTGAAAGAGAAACAAAAAAAAAACAATATTCAAGAACATTGTTGATTCAAAAAGGACAATCTGAAATTACTTTTCAATCTTTGGTATTAATAGACCTGTGTTGCCATCAACTTTGGAATTCAATCGAGGGACCTTGGTGGACAAATTCGCATTATCATACTCATCAACATCAATGGTATGTCCAACGTTTCGTTTTTTACCATTGTTGGCAAATTATACTTGAACGGACTTGTAGCTTCAAATTTGTCGGGCATTGAAGGGGTCAAATTATCACCTGTGTGTGAGATCGCATCCTTAAAACAAAATGTTGTAAATAGCTTTAGTACTAAAATATTAACAAAAAATACTTTTTAAAATAGACTATATAAAATTAAATAATGTAGATTTATAATATAACCTTTAAGGACTTCATTTCATGAGATGCTTCATGAGATGCGATTTCTGTATCATTAGCATTTGCAGGACTACCTGTCTGATTCAGAAATTTAAATATTTATATAATTTGTGGGACATAGCTCTCAATCGATAGAGATTTACAATTAATTAGTGAAGATCATTAAAGAAAAGTATGGATCATAAAAAGTAATATTAAAAAAAGAAATAAAAATAATATATAAATACCTCAACAGCTAACTTTTTTTCCAAAGCATCGATAACGTTACTATCAACCGTATAGCCAAGTATCCAAACCGATTGTAGTTATTGGAAACGTTAAAACTATTAACATCTACCTTAAAAGCCATCTTTTTATGCTCCAGACATTTGAGGTCATAAGGATACAATATTGGATTATCCCCAGCCTGGAATAAATGTGTTATATAATATAGTTATGGTTAAAAGCACATTAATGTAAAGAAAATCCAAAAAGTAATAGCAATTAATAAAACAAAATATTGTAATTATGTTATACTTGTTTGATTTTCTCTATAAGATCACGTGCGCATTTTTTGACGAGTCTATAAGCATCTCGAGAGTTAGAGTGATTGTTCCAGAATCATCTTGCACACGAATAGGTATTTTATACCTATAAAACATTCCCACATAAATAAATATTAAATATGTTTAATATTTAATAATGTAGTTAATTTGTTCATTTCATATTTTCTTAAATGTAAAAAACCTTGGAACAGAAGAGATCTTCTTATTTATACACTTATCACCATAGCATTTTAAAACCACACTTGCATCACCATTATCTGGACCGCTGAACACATCTCTTGTTTCAACTTTCTTTCTACAATTTGTACACGCATCATAATACCAATCAATATCTTGGTGAATAGCATAAATGGTCCTAACAATGATATATTGACCGACCTAAAAAAATAAAAAATATCAAAAGGATCATAAAAACAATACAATTAGATTATCTGTCAAATAGAAAACAATATCACATCAATACAACTAAAATATTCACATACCTCTTGTGGTTCTATCAAATCGACAACATTTTTAACTTTGTAATTATTCAAAAAGTCATCAGATTCCGAATATGATTGAGAGTTATCAACAGTCAAAGAAGAAGAAGGGTTTTGAAGTCCTTGTAATCCAACCAAGTTGTTTTTAATTTAGGAGATTAAAAATAAAATTAGTAAAATTATTTAAAAAAAAAAAAACAAAAAAACGATGAATTATTAAAATAGTTTATTACCTATCTGTGAAGGTAACAATTACGGGAAGATTAGCATTTATGAACATCCGTGTTTATTCAAAATAACTGTTAACGGAAGGTGTTCCTGATGAAACAAAATAAAATAGTCAAAAGAATGAGTAATATAAAAGACTAAAATAAGGATGCTTTGTATAAAAAATGTACCGTTATAGACATTAATTTTTGCAAACTGCAAAAGGACAATCACATGACCAACTTGTTTATAAGCTTCAAGATAAGAAATCAACTGGTATACAATATCTCCAAACAATGTCATGTTAACCTGCAAACCTCTGCAAAAATAATAATGATTAAATGAATATATAATACTAAAATAACACATGCAAGTTGTAAAGTAATGAATGTAATATAAGATATAATATAAGAAAAGTTTTGGTTACTCTAAGTTTCTGATTTGTAAAGGTAGCCTATGTAGAGATTTGCTGACATCACAAGAATCAAGTTTTCCTAATGAAACAACTTCACCAATAATATCTACAAAATGATAATACAATATGTCAAAATGACGTAAAATTAAAGAATTAATTATAATATACAATCAAGAAGGGGAAAAAATTACCGATTGAGTCATTAGAGGTAGCTGTTGCAGAGATTATTGTTTCAAAAGAAACACAAGAAAAGCCATATGTTGTTTTGGATTGAAAGTGTAGACACTCATTAACAGTTGTTCTTGAGTGCAAATTTAACTTGGAGGTTACATCACTTATTTTAAAAGTGTATCTGTTAGGAGCGATAGTGGGGGACCGGATGTAAACAGCTTGATATTCTTTCAGTTTGGACTCAAACCTTTGAAAATCTCTTGGATACACACTTGCTCGGATTTTTGTACACTATTCACACAGGGTAAGAATATTATATACTGTTAAAAAGTGATATTTTAATAAATATAAATTGGTCAACATTGAAGATCTTATTCGACCATGAAAGATTTTGAATAATATTATTGGAATGATCAAATAAACAAAAAAATGATTTTGAATAATGCTATTGGAATAGTAGATTTTACCATTTCATCCATGAGTATCATCTCAATTGATTTGACAATAGTGGGGTTGCCATCTGAAAGTGATCTCCACAGCCGGATGATAGACACTTTTAGTGTGTAGTCATCCTTCATGTTGTCCAAGTCTTTAATCAAAGTGATGTTTCTATCTGCCATTGTCACTATAACAGAAAAGTACACACATAAATTATAAACAGAAATAAAATTACCATTATGTCTATGGAGTACTAATAATATAAGAACAAACTCAATAATGCAATATGGTTATATTCAAACATTCATACAAAGAAAACAAAAACTGAAAGAAACATGCTAACATAAACTATATAACTCTGTACATCATTCATAATTAAAAATAATAATGATAAGTGAAACAACAGGCTAACAGAAACTATATACCCCTGTACATCATTCATAATTGAATTTATTTCTAATTCCTGCCAAATCTGACAGAATTCGGAGAACAAACACCTACTTTCTTGATGTTTCTGGAACAAATCCCAAACATTAGTTTCATGAACAAAGATCATATGAGATAGATATTGTAACACACCATATAGACACTTGCATGTAAGATAGGATTTATCACCACCCACAAATCAATCATCTAAAACCATTGATCTCAGTTAAACTAATTCCTGGCTTGTTCCCTATATCTCTTATCTTTTTCTCTCCTTGTTAATTCCATCAGGGTGTAAAACCTTTTCAAACCTTATGTGTAATTAAATGATTTTCTTACAACATCAGTTTGTGTTAGAGAAAGAGTACTTGCAATATGTTTCTGCTAGTTCCTGGAGCTATGAATGCATACATCTGCCAATTAGTTAGGTATCCACCTTTTGTAAAGCAACTCAATGAATGTATGACATGACTTATCAATGAGTTCAAGAGCATTGTACATGAGCAACTTAAAAGCTAGCTAGAGGAGTTAGAGAAGGATCACGTCAAATTATTCTGTATCAATCATGACTTGTGATTTTCACATTTCTTTCATTATTGTGGTTTTCATCATATTCTTTCAGTCATTTTTCTATTATCTTTTTCATTAGCACAACACTACATTATTATTAGGCCATGTGATGCTACTGCATGTACAATGGATGATGCCAATCAAGTTAAACATATCATTTACCAATATACTTCAACTGATGAAGAGTCTATTCAATGATAATTCACATGATGACAATTTTGCTCATTGTGTAAAATATTGTATCACAAACCTTATGATAACATATATATATATATATATATATATATATATATATATATATATATATATATATATATATAACTTAAAATATTATACAAAAAAAGTAGTCACAAACTCGCATACACATTAAGAAGACGAAACAAAATTTGATTATGATTAACACACGCATACACATTGAGAAGCAGAAACTGATTGGAAAAAAACAACACAGACATTAAAAACATATATATATATATATATATATATATATATATATATATATATATATATATATATTGGTAATAAAACTCTTTAAAAACATAATTGTTTTTTTCTCTTACACCATCAATAAACACACATATCCCATGGAACCACATGATACGACACAAGCTTTGTAAAGTTATCTTCTATAAGTTTGGTGAGGGCATTTTCGTCATTTGCACATACCATTTTTTTTTTGTAATGTAGTGTCTAAAAACATTTTTGTTTTCTTCTATTATTGCCTTTTTTGTGTGGTTTAATTAGTGCTTAAACAAATCATACAAAGGTTAATCTTGAATTTGTATTTATATTTGTTCTTCTTATTCTTCGGTTAACGTGTATGTTCATAAAGATAGAGTAACTAATCTCCACCAAGGCTATGGCTTTGTAGAGTTCAGAAGTAAAGAAGATGTTGATTATGTAAGTAGTGTTTGTTGCTGTAATTCTTCTGTCAATCTAGTTGTTAATGATTAAGAGTCATAATAATTACAAAGATTGCTTAACAATCGGAATTAATATCTAAACATGTTAAAATTTGCAGGCAATAAAAGTTCCAAACATGATCAAGCTGTATGGGAAGCCAATACGAGTGAATAAGGTAGAGTTGAATATTTCACAAAAAAATTCTTTAGGCTTCTTATTCTTTTCAAAGGTGCATAAAAATTGTTTTTATTTTTTAAATTCTGTTTTCCACTGCAGGCATCACAAGATAAGAAGAGCTTGGATGTAGGAGCTAACCTTTTTGTACTGTATTGTTTGAAAACATTTTTCTTTCCTTATGTTATTGCATATATATATTGGCGAGGGCATTTTCGTTCTTTGAACTTACTTATAACATGTAAAAGAAAAGTACAATGCATTTATATGTAATTTTTTCGAATTTTATTGCATATATATTGTTAATAAAAGTCTTTAAAAACATATTTGTATGTATATTTGAACTGTATAAGAATTTAAGTTAAATATCGTGTTACCGGTTAAAATTCTATTAGTTTTCCTTTAAGATTTACTTGAACACAACAAAAAAAAAATTCAGTATACTGCTTCTCCTAGAGTCTCTGATATCAAGCATATCAGGTTCAGAAAATGAAGATTACAGAGAATTTGACAGCCTCAGTGAAACAAAGATAGGGTAAAACCGGTAATTTACATTTGCAGAATACTGATGTTTATTAGATACATAGATGTTAGATGATTATAGAATTTAAGATGAAATCATAAAACTACTGACACAAAATGAATGAAAATCGTATATAGTTGACTTGAAAAATCAATTTTTGTTATCTAATGCGCAAATTAAACCTGAACCATATTAAGACGAATTATGATTGTTAAATAAGTTTTTAATTGTTCTTTTGATCGTTCTTATTTACGACGATGTCTCATAGTGAAATACGAATAAGGTATCAGTTAAATTGTCACACACACATACACATTAAGTAACAGAAATAATTTTCAATTATGATTAACACAGACATTGAAAAGCAGAACTGAGAAGCAGAAACTTACCGAAGAATTGAAGTCGCTGATTGTCGATGATGCTTGATTGTTGGAAGACGATGCTGTAAAGAATGATTCATATCGTATGAATCAAGTATATATTGAGCATAATACGATCAAATCGACATAATCCTTAAAATTAAATGTAAGGGATACAATTGATAATCATACCATAATAAGATATCTATCCATATTCCATTTTTCAAATTTCAATTTGCCATATTGCTGTATTTCCATATCTAATCTAATTTCCATATGTAATCTAATTTCCTTATGTAATGCTCTGTTTAACGAAGTAGGGGTAAAACTGGGATTTAACATGGGCAGAAGAATGAATTTTTGATAGGACACGTAGGACAACAAGTTTTGTTTATTAGACAGTGAGATGTGTAGAAATGGTCAACATAGGACTCATTCACAATGAAGAATCAGTCCAACCAGGCTTAAGACCCGGAAATACCAAGTCAAAGCATGTTGTAAATACCAGCTCAGCAGGATCCCGAAAATATCAAACATTTAGTTACGTAACCTAGACTATAAATACACCTATAAAACACACACAACGAGGACAACTCTCTGACACCTTACTCATATAGACTCACTTTATCATTTGTAATCGTATTATCAAGCTCATCTATGTAATTATGTTCAAATCAATAAGATCATACAAGGCAGATGATCATTATCACCTCCCAAGATTTTATGTCGGATATCCTGACAAAGATCACCGGCTTTCCTTGTAAACCTCCTGTGTTATTTTGATTTCAATTCCATATTCACATTAATAACAACACCATAACTTTTCATGCAATTTGGTTGATATACATCTAGTCGTTTTTTTACCAAAACACATAGTAACTATGAATAGAGACTGATCATCTCTCCTACGAATAAGGGTACTTAATCTCCTCTAAGGTTTAGATAGTTAATTACTTCTTTCATACGAGTTAAGGTTTCTACATCTCGCTTGGATGCACGATATTTAACTATATGATGTGAATAAGGGGATCATTTCATGCTGCACCTCTTATTAATGAACATAAGTTAAGATTCTAAAGTTTGAATCTAAGATTAATAACATTGACATGTTATCTCAAGTTGGAATCTTCCCCATATAACATATAAGGTTTATAACATTGACATTTATCTCAAATTGAGATCTTTCCAGAAAACACATAAGGTTTATAACATTGAAATATTATTTCAAGTTGGGATCTTCGCGAAAAAATACAAGAGGTTTATAACATTGATTAATATTTAGTAAGAAATCAAATATCCTCTTAAATTATTTCTTATATATTTTTCTTACTCTTAAATTATTTCTTATATATTTTTCTTACTTTTAAGATTGTAACACTTATCTTTTATTTAATAGAATTAACAAATTTTTATTACCCTTGTTATCTAAAATTTTAGATTTAGATACGAAGATGAATAGATAGATAGAATAACCTGAATATATTTGATTTCTGATAGTAAAATAATATTAAAAAGAAAATCAGAAAATCATATTCACACAGAGACTTGAGATTTGAGAAGACATTCACATGACAGATTTGAGGAGAAACTGCGCTGATGCGGTCCTTTTGGGTTCAATGCCCTCGAAATTCTTGCCTGTGTCCAACACAAACTGATTTTCCCCTTTTTTGCCCTAGCTTTCTTCTTCCTTAAACTTCACCCAATCAAACCCTAATGTTTTCCTGAATTTACACGCAATTTCCACAATTTCTCACATCTCTGCTCTTCAATTTTGAAAAATCCCTTTAATTTTTACCCAAAATTGCATCTCCTATTTGATTCACTCTCTAAACCACCAGAAGGGACAGAGAGACGATAAATTTGTATGTATGTTGTGATGATGGTGTTTGATTTTGGAGCTTGTTATTCATCTTCTTCGACTTCTATAGGAAGAAACAAATCTTCTCGATATTAATTTCTCTTGAATGCAACCCAATGATCTCTAATGTGTACCCTAACTAAATAATCATAACCCCAGGTTTTTGCTCCGCGCGATCCCCTCATAATGTCTGACGAACCATCCTCATCGCCGATCCATTGCGACGGCGAAATCAACGACAACAATAAAACTGCTGCAAACAATAACAATGGAAGCGACGCTGTAGTGAGGAGAGAGAGGCCTTCACGGGCATGTACTGCTCGTTCCGCTGCACGGTTGTACGCAGCTGCCGCTGCGGAAGCGGCGGTTGTGACGGGTGGACGGAAACAGAAATCCAGACGGCGGCCTTCTCGGAGAGAAATAGAGGAGGAGGAAGAAGAAGAAGAAGAGCAACCGCCTTCTCCGCCTAACCCGTACAGCACGATCGTGACGCCGTTGGTGCGAGAGCCTCCGCTGTCACAGTTGTCGCGATGGAGTATTAGGTCTATGTGGGAGCTAGCATCAATTCTTAATTTTTTTAATGTGAGCTTTAAAGAACAAATCAAAATGTTCAAAAAAAGATTCAATTTTGTTTCCATTCAAAGCGGTTGAAGTGTGAGTAATTGTTGTGGGTTTTTGTTTTGCAGGTTTATAGGCCTCTTTTGAATATTAAAGTTGAGTTTTCTGTTGAAGAGTTCGAAACAGCCCTGATTACACCGAATGGTACTTTGGGTGACATTCATATTCCTTTATTGAAGGTTGGTGGGTGTGCATATATGATATGAATTATGAAAGAATCTTTAACTTTGGAACAATTGTTAGTGTACATGTTAATTGTTCAATGTTCATACCATTCATTCTTTCTGTCCCCATAAATCACCTTCCTTACCTGGACTTATGGTTTACCTTCATCATGCTCGAGGAGAGACCTTACACTTTAGCATGTGCATTTGTCTTTTTAGTTCATAAAAGTGAACATATCCATGTGAAATGCAGAAATAATCTTGAAAGGGTCCAAACTATGCTTAAAAGTTTGTACCTTTAGAGTATAGAACATGCTTCCATATGAAGTATGAACATAAGATGAAAGGAGCTGAGGTATTGGAAGGTATGCTTAATAAATGCATGTTCATAAACTTATAGGTTTAAGTCAGGTAGGTCAAGTTTTACCTTATTCACTGGCTATCCCTATGTTTTTAGATTGCTAGACATAGATTGACATTTTTTAGTTAAAACTAATCAATCATCTAGGTCAGTAACAAAAAGGGGTGATTTGGCTTCTTTAATATAAAAACTTTGTTGTTACACATATGCATAACAGTATAATACAAAAATTAACTTAACCTCTGATTCCATGAGAAGATTGCCAACCTACGCACCCCTTTACTAGTTTAAGTTAGGTATTATTATAGTTAAACCTTGTTGTGCATATTACAATGCAAGCAGCAGAACTCTATAAAAATGGTAGAATCAGGAAGAACAAAGAACAATCAGCCTAATGAAGTTGAAAACTAGGGTTTGTATCTGTATACATGCATTTTAGGTGCCCATCTTCCAACTTGTTTAACTCTGATTGTTTTCACAAATTGTATTTTAAGAAGGAGACATAGTGCAGAAAAAAAGACTGGGGAGTCAAAATAAAATATGGCTCCTAGTCAATCAATGCGTAGGCTTTAGTATATCATATGTCTCTTTTATTTTGAAATTATAGTGTCTAAATGAAAAAGAATTCTGAAATGGCCCAAGAAGGAAATAGTAACTTGAGTGAATTTAATTTCCTTGTTTCGTCGATCCTGCAAAATATAACTATATGCGTAAATCTAGTTGATACATTTACTTCTAATAAATGTCACATTTGGTTATTGTGGCTCATGTTTTTCCTATAAGTTCTTCATTATATCTTTTTTCACTTTGATTTTTTCTATTTAGGCAATACCTCCAGTTACTCGGATGGCGTTAGGAAGAAACACATGGGTTACTGTTTTATGCAGAAAGCTAAGAGATTGGTGGCACTGGGTACATTATATTTTCATTTTCAGCATTAAAATTGTCATAACTTTTTTTTTATTCACAACTGAGTTTGCTTTTGAAACCTTATTGCAGGTTGCAGAGGGGGAATTACCTATTGTAGCATCACATGGGTAAGTTGTGCTACATTTATGATCAATTGTATATGCCGTCATCTGTTTCCATTTGTAGTTAACTAATTACCATATCTTGCCCTTTCAGGGCGGAAATTGAAACATATAACACACTTGATCCTGGTGTTCGTGTGATCATATTGAAAGCCTTATGTGACATTCGTGTTGAGGTTATCCTTTCTCCTAAATACAGCCGTTTTTTATCCATTGTTGCATGGTTTATTAACCACTGTGAACTGTTACAGCAAGAAGATATAAGAAGCTATATAGATGACTCTATAAAACATGGTGTTCCTCTTTCAGCATTTCGTAAAGAACGTACAGGTGGCGACTCTCATGGAGTTTCTTACTGGTACTTTGCCAATCTTTGTCATGTAATGATTTTAGTCAACCCAAAGTCTATTTTGATTTGATTTAATTTTTTTTTTTGGTGAAAAGGTACGAGGATGATCCTATCATTGGACAGAGGTTATACCGTGAAATTAGGACAGTGGAAGTGAAGAAAGGGAAGGGGAAAAATGTACAGTCTGTTCCATCGTATCAGTGGGAAACAATTGCTACTAATTTGGATGAGTTTCAAGACGTTTCAGTAAGTTCTCCTAGTAATGATTTCTGCTCCTTTGTTGAAAAATGCTTTAGTTAGTGTTTTTTGGTGCATGATAGAATCAAAGAAGGAACGGAATGGTTCATTCCATCTGGAATGAAAAAGCTGTTTGTTCTTTCCGATGGAATGGAATGGGCTTTTCAAGAATGTGATTACTTTCATTTTTATTAATTTTCATACCTTAGTCAGGGGATTTTTTTTTTCAAGTGAAAATCTGCAATATAACTGGTGTTTATCCATCTTTTTTATGAATTTTCATATGATTATAAAGAAATTAAAATCATATTTTCTAAAAGTAACTAGAAAATATGTATCTATTATAAATCTTGTTTGAGCTTTATTGCGTTTTCATTATGTTTAGTTTTTTTGTTTTTCCAAAAGTGTTCATTTGCTAAATGTTAAAAATGTGCAAGTTGAGTTAAAACTGTAATTTGTATTTTACATCTAATATAAAAAATTCATTCCATTCCTACTTACCAACCAAATATTAGAATGGAATGTAATGACTCATTCCATTCCATCCAACCAAACTAATAGTTAGTAAAGTGTCACGAAGCAATATTTGGAGTCGAAATGCCTCCTTTTTTTTTCAAGCAGATCATGTTTTTGAAACATTTATATTAATGTTCATCTGATGGAATCACAGTTTTTATATTTTCTTCACTGTCTGAACTCTTGAGATTTTTAACTTTCCTTCGATAGGAAAAACTATCTTCTAGCAAAAATCGTACCGAGTCTTCACTTGGGAAGAAACTAGAAGATGACATCCTACCAGAGATTGAGAAGGTCCATAAGGTAAGCAAAGAATCTTGCATCTTCTTCCATATTTTGGACCACTTTCTGTTCTTGCATGATGCACTAAATTCGTATTGTTGAGAGTTATTATTAAATGGCCCATTTGGAGAAACGAAAAGAAACAATAACTGAGGGCAAATCTATAAAAAGTTAGGATTTAACAGGGAAAGCACTTTTTCCCAGACTTTTTATAATAAGCCAAATAAGAGAGAAGCAATATAATATGAGTGTTGTAATTGTTTGTTGTTGGTGCGCAGAGGAAAGAGAAGTTACTCAAGAGACAGCATAGACAAGCTCTTCTTCTTGATAGCATGATTATTGATGCACTTGGTCCAGGACGTTCCTTACGTGGCAGAAAGCCCGTATCCTACACTTTTGGTCAGATTAATCACACTCATTTTCAATCTTATTATTATTATTATTCATCATTTATATTTTATTCCTGTCACTATAAAAATTGCAACTTTTGCAGATGATTATGACCGATCAATCAATGAGGCTATCAAGATAACCAAGTAATTTCTTTTTTACTTTAACTATTTTAATTCATTGTATGGATTCTTGTGGCATTTTTGTCAATCTTTTGTTTTTGTTTTTTTTTTCAGAAGGAAGCAAGCGTCCCCAGAACATAGTGTGAGGGAACATAGCGTGAGAAGAGAAGGTTTAAGAAATGGGGTTTCCACAAATGGCGCTCCATCACAAACTTCTCATCAACCCTCACCAACTCCATCATCACCCGATTCACATTCACTCCAACTTCATTATGATGAAACCGATGAAGATCATGCATATGCATCTGAACCCTTGGATCGAAGGTACCCCCTTGCTTTTGATTGCTGTCCATGGCTGACCCCCTGTTTTTGTCCCATCAAGTGTTGTATTTATAAAAAATCACACTTCACTTGAGGAAATGAAAGGAATCTCCTGAAAGATCTACCTAATCATAGCATTGCAATTTGAAACATCCATCTACCCAATCATATAATCTAGTAGATTTTGCATACTACAATATACCAATAAGAAAAATATCAAAATGTTAGTGTAGATTTTTCAAAGTACAACACTGTCCCCATTAAGTGAAAAAGAAGCAACACTGATTCTGTTTATGTATAGCAACAGGAAGAGGCAGAGGCCTCAAAGGTATTCGGCACACGAGTTTGTAGAAGCCGTTTCCGACAATGATGGTGACAGTGACGATGATATAGTTGGTGAAGCAGTATACGATGAAGAATATCTAAAAAGAAGAAAAGGAAGGAGAAAGATGTCAAGTAGTTCTGAAGGTGAAGGAGATGAAGAGTATCATTGGGATGAAGAAAATGCCAAGGAGGAAGAAGAAGAAGAAGAGGATGAGGATGAAGGGGATGCGTCAATAAGTGCAAGTGAAGACAGTGATGTTCCACAAAGATCCAACAAGTTTTCGGGTCGGGCCCGTCGGGCCACAAAACTAAGGTCGGTTGTTGAACTCCAAGACGGTCTCCGACGCAGTAAACGGGCCACTCGTAACCGTATTGATTACACAAAGTATGAGTTTTCTGATTCCGAACCCGAGTTAGCCAAGCCCGAGAAGTTAAATGGGCCGAATAAAAACCATGAAGCAAGTGAAAGTGATACACCGGGTTTTCCCATGGGAAGTGACGATAATACTGGTACTGGGAGTGATACTGACAATGATATTGATAATGGGGAGGTGAAGATGGATGGACCCGTTATTGAAGATGAGCCTAAGATGGAAAAGGAAGATGAACATAAGGAACCACAAGCTATGAAAGTTGATGAGCCGGTGGAAGATGAGTTTGAAGGTGGTTCGCAAAAAAGACGGTTTCTTGATCTTAATGAGCTTGCACCAGGTCCGGGGTTTGAAGATGGCCAGACAATGAAAGACGAAGATACAGATAATTTGTAGGGGTTTCCCAACTCATGGCTTGGGAAGCTAGTTGTACGATATTATATATAAATATATAAATATATTTGTTAGTTTTTGCAACTTAGAAGGATATATATATATATATATATATATATATATATATATATATATATATATATATATATATATATATGTGCTTCGTTGGTGAAGTTTTATGCAGCTTGTCCCCAACGTATGCCGAGAAGATTTGTCAATTGATTGATCATTCGTTTTTATATGTTCTACTTTTACATTGCAACCAACTTAATGGGGATTTGCTGATTCATGGTGCAACAAAGTAACATTTACCTGATATTTAACCAGCATGTATCATGTATGTTCAAGATCCCTACTTGGTACTTTTCATGATCATTAATCATTTCATAACCTTCTATTTTGTTTGTATTATACAAAACCCAAATACAAAATCTTGCCGGTCTCTAACTTTATTTGCTTCCTTGAGAACCGCATCAACACCTAAAAAGGGTCAGCCGGTCCGGAATGATGTAACTCACAGTTCGATAAGGAAATGAAGTTATGTGTCTACCATCGACATTGACATGGTAACCCTCCAAGCCTGCACTAAGAGTAAGAACGAATAGCTTCCCTTCTGTAAAAGGGAAGGGCCAGTCATACGTCATCTTTTTCGTCCTGTCTATCATCCTATTCAACCATCAGCTGGTTTTTGATTCGTCTGTGCTATTATTATCATCATCACGTTTCCACTTCTCACATTTCACCTTGCCATCAACTATGGAGAGTCACCAGATTAGTTGGTATATGACTCGTTTGAGAATCATCAATGGTGGATTACTGAAATTCAAATGAATTCGAATGTGATTTACCTGTTTCTTCATTAGCTTTGGACTTCCATCCCTCACGTTGATGGGCAAATCCCCATTGCATCCTGTAACATGTGTTCTGCTCGACCACTGGCTTCCCACTCCAACCCCCCTTCAGTCGAGGATTAAAATGCAAAATCCTCAGTGGGTCTTTCCCGTTAACCGTCTTTAAACCTTGTAATTCCATCATAAACTACGAAACCATCAAATTATAACCTGGTTTCAGCAACAAAATCTTTAGATTTTGCTCAAGGTTTCCCTCTCTAGGACTACCCACAACAGTTATATTCGATCCTAATGTAAGGAAGCACAATAATACTTCCCCTTTTTTTAAAAGGGAAGAATCAGGTATTAAGAGAAAAAGTAACTGAAATGTGATTCGTAATAGATTAAATCGTAATAGATTAAAGGGATTGGACTAAGCTTCGGAAATTGAGTTGTATTCTCGAAGATCTATCTGAATTCCGAATTGGAGAGGGAACATGCAAAGAGGGAGAAAGACGCCATTAAAATGGTGTGAAAGCGGAGTTGTAAATAGAGACAGTTGTGACATCCTCATTTTTCACGGTCAGAAAAGACCGATTTTGTTTATGCTTTATAAAAATCAGAGTACTTCTTTTCATAAAAACGTTGTGGAATTCGTTCTCAGAAAAACATGATAAATACGTTATTAAAACATTTTCGAAAGAATGTCTTTTATTTCAAAACGTTTGGGATGTCATCGTCAATACAGAAACATAAGCATAAACAGAACTTACTTTTATTTACACTAGTGATCTACATCTCTTTAATCTCTCAGTGTAATGTGACTTCGTATCGAAACCTGTGATATAAATAAACTGAGTGGGTCAGGTTGGGAAACCTGGTGAGTACATAAGGTTTTCAACACACAATAATATAATTATTATGTTTAAACAATTAAACAATCAACCCAATTACCCATCCCCATTATCTTCCTTATTCTTAAGGATCTACCCTAAGAATCCGATATTTCTCATTCATTCATTCCTAAGAATCATCCTAAGGAAACAACATGGATTCCATTGTTGTCAATGACACATTGGTCAAGCGCAGCTGCTAATATTATCACTTAGGCGCAGCTGCCAGAATTTGGACATTTTCTATGAGGCGCTTCTGCCAGTATTGACCTTTAAACGCTACTGTCATGGTCATAAGACTCCCTATTAGGCGCAGCTGTCGATACTATCCTTAGAGCGCAGCTGCTAAGACGTTTACCGTAGATCTAAAACATCTACGGATTATGGCGCAGTTGCTAATGCTCATCTATAGGGTACTAGGTCCACTGCTGCCAATGTATACCTATAGGGCACTAGGTCCGCACTACTAGTGTTCCTCTATTTCAGCTTTTATTCCTCATCATTCATCTACGCATGTTTTACCCAACATATTTTGTAGATATAAAATACTTATACAATTTAAATCATTGAAAACATGTATAAAACGTTCATCCAGCATAGATAGCAAGTATTCAGATAATATGCACAAATAGCACGTAATTTATGTAAAATACTTCATATCTATGTGTAAGTTGAAAGGGACCATGCATTCACTTGAAAGGTGGTGACTCAGCACTCAGACAGCGCTTCGATACTCTCAAAACAATTTCCTTCGATAAAACATAGTATCAATACCACTAGGGTTTAGTCTAACGATAACCGCGACTAATTAATACTCCAGCTATTATTATTATTATATAAGTGTTAAATAACACTCAATATAACTCATAATAATAGCCCAAATACTTATTATAAGGTCCTAATAACATTACTATATTAAAACATAAGCTATACTAAAGATAGGTTAGGCGTGGCTCACTTACAGCGGGTTTTCTCGAAAACCGGGCTTCGCTGGAGCAGCGTTTCCGAGCCGAAAGGCTTCGGGACTCCGGGAGCCTCGGGGCTTCCTTAGGGTGCTAGGGGGTTTACCTAGGCTTTAGGGGGCTTAAGGTAGGCTAGAGATAGAGTGTAGAGAGAGAAAGAAGTGGGGAAAGGTGTGAGAAATGAGAGAAACACGGGCTGTTCTATTTATAGGGTGAAATCCTGACGAACTCGCCGAGTAGGAGGACCTACTCGCCGAGTTGGTGCCACGTGTCATCATCTGATGGCTTTCCTTGGGGAGAAAGCCTTGGCCCATATTCAGCCACGTCACCCCTTTTGCA
This sequence comes from Lactuca serriola, assembly GCF_051521515.1. Classification (NCBI taxonomy): domain Eukaryota; kingdom Viridiplantae; phylum Streptophyta; class Magnoliopsida; order Asterales; family Asteraceae; genus Lactuca; species Lactuca serriola. The sequence goes on from NC_136408.1 coordinate 14,581,405, forward strand.
CCAGCACCCTGCCGACTTCTAAACCCCGTAACTTTCGCATACGAGCTCCGTTTTCGACGTTCTTTATATCCACGCGTAGGTAAAATCAATATCTACAACTTTCGTTTAGACTCCGTCGTCTAATTCTCGACCGATCTTAAATTTAACAGTAGGAGGAGATTAGATTGCTAAATGACCGCGAAGAATTCGTAACTCCTTCATACGGACTCCGTTTTCGTATGTATTTTTACCGTTGAGTTCCTACTAATGAGATATTCAACTCTCATTTAGGTCGCGTAAGCCAAAAACCGTTCGAACTAAAATTCGAGTTTCGGGTCGTACACTGCTAAGCCGAATCTTAGAAAAATCATAACTTCTTCATACGAAGTCAGATTTGGGCGTTCTTTTTATGGATTTTCTTGGTTTAACATATTCTACGACTTTCGTTTAGATCACTAAGGCTAAATATCTCTCTATCGTAAATTCACTATTTACGCTTCCCGGTGCTGTGCCGGTTTTGCCGTAAAACTTTGACAAGCCATAACTCTTTCGTTATAACTCGGATTTCGGTGTTCTTTATCTGTACGGAAACCTTGAGACATATTCTACAACTTTGTTAAGACTATTTATTATAAATAATCTCTTTCCGAAAAGTCATTTTCGACACTTATTGCTTCTAAATTGACTAACCCGGATCTACGGGCATTACAACAGTTTAGGTGGTGGAAGCAGGAGCCGACTCCTAGATTTAAGGACCTGTGCTAAGACTCTGTGCTAAGAAGAAAAATAGGGCCTTAAATTAATATATAAGGAATACAAACTTAAAACTAAATAAATTAACTAAAAAGAAACATATGGAACTTAATAAAAAGTTTAAGAATTGACTATGTAACTTTTAAAAACTGATTTGTTAAACATATTAGAAAGAGGGTTGATTATGAAATATAAAGCAAAAACTAATGGCCAAAAGTGTAAATTGAATTTAAAACTTCAAAATGTGGTGGTCATGAGTGGAACCTATATTGTCCCACACGAGGAGAGAGTCATTCCCATTGAACCCACCGAACCCATTGAACCCACTGCCACATCAGCTTTTCTCTTTGATTTTTCTTTATCTTTCCGAACCCACAACACATGGAAATCATATCTTTCTTTTACCCACTCAACCCACTCAGTTAAAAAAAATATACAAAATAATCAAGGTAAAATCTTAATTAACAACAGAGTTACCGCCGTTACCACTCCATCTTCGGCGGGTTGTTTAATTGGTTTCACGAACCCACTTCATCCTCTCTATCTACTTTCTCTTATTTTCTCTTGTACCATGTGTTTTAAGACTTGTACCTTAGTTGTTTAGTATTTTTTTTTTAATTGAGTGGGTTGAGTGGGTTGAGAAAGATAGGATTTCCGTGTGTTGTGGGTTGGGAAAGATGAAGAAAAAATCAAAGAGAAAATCTGATATGGCATGGGTTCAGTGGGTTCGGTGGGAACGACTCCCTCCTCCCTAAGGTACGCGCTTATACCAGTTAGGCTAGGTACACTTTATGTGAAAGCTTGAATAAATTCATATATATTTATTTATTAAATATAGAATTTAATTAAAACTCGGGCCCTATTTTTTTCGGGGCCCTGTGCGGCTGCCCCTCTTGCCCCCCCTTAATACCGGGCCTGGGTGGAAGGTCGAACAGGTCGGCCACCGCCGCCGTGAATCAAATAGAATTTGATATTTTTCTCCAAGAATTCAAGATGTGACACTTCAATGCGTCATGCAAAAACATTATTATTTTTTTATATACAAAAACTGATCTCTCTCTTTGTATCCCTCTCCTAACCCATATCCAACCTTTCATATAAAACAAGCCTACACCATCTTGTTTTTTGTTTGCTTGTTTTTTTTTTATTTTATTTTATTAAACTGGCGGAAATATTATAAAACTGAAACATCTCAAAAATACAGTCCAAAAATTTCATTTTGATTATTTATAAAAACCAAAGGTCATTTCATAAAAAGAACATAAGTAATGTATCACAAATCATCATAATAAAATACAATATCAAAATCACGTGCCAAATATCAAAGTCTAAACATCTCAAGCTAAAAGCTATGGTGTGTGTCACGCAGTCATCCGGAGCTCTTCCCCTTGCTAACTGAAGTACCTGAAACCAAAACTGAAAACTGTAAGCACGAAGCTTAGTGAGTCTCCCCAACTACCACATATCATACACATAACATATAACAATAAACATATCTTGGGCCCCGCCCCTGCTACATCGAGTCAGGCTCGACATCGGCTTTCTTGGCATCGAACCCTATTCGGCATCGGGCCCCGCCCGACATCGAGCCCCACCCGACATCAAGCAGATCTCGACATACATATGAGCATAACAACTAATATATAACATAAGCAACTAACACCAACATATAAACATTCCTCGGGCCTCGCCCGACATCGGACCGAAATCCGGAAGCATACTAACATTCCTCGGGAACCGCCCCGACATCGGACCGAAGCCCGGAAACATACAAATACAAACACATGCAAGAATCACAAAGACATCAAGCATACAAGCATTCGTTGGGACTGACCCGAAATCGGATTGAAACCCGGAAAAACATAGAAACCTACATCGGGCCCCGCCCGATATCGGACCGTAGCCCGAAATTACTACTATCTAAACAGGTCGGCCTTGGTGCCTTAGACCCGTTCCTACAGGAGAAAACTCACCTCGTATGCTAAACGTAAAATTTCATGTGAGGAATCTCTAACGGCTACTCCAACGACTCCCTGACTATTGATTCACAAAAACACTTAGTCAAAACCTGATAACTCTACTTACAGTAAAATAACCATTTTACCCCTGGTCTTCCCCCGACTCGTCGAGTTCCCAGGCTATTCATAGTCACGATCTACCGAATCAACTTGGTGAGTCCCTTCATCGACTCGTCGAGTTCTACCTTAAGCTAAAACAGGACAAACCAACTCAACTCGTCGAGTCCTTCTATGGACTCGCCGAGTTCCTCTATCTGATTGAGTCGTCTCAATGGATTAAGCTCCTACCCTTCAAATCCAAACTCCATACTTCCTCTACACGTAGGGAAAACACTTTTAAGGGTAAATTTTCCAACTTTACCCGCTATTAGTACTTCTTAATGGGTTTAGCTCAAACCCTAACTCTCTAGAACATAGATCTTAGTCCACAAACCATAATACTCTAAACCAAAGCACATTATAATAGATCTAGGCCTTGGACATCAGTTGAACACATATAGTTCCTAGCTTTCCTTCCATGCATGGCTTTTTAGGGCTAAAAAGGTCATAATAACGTTTTTAAGCTTGCATGGGGTTTCCATGGTCATAAAGTTTGCACCTTTATGTCATGGAACCCCTTCTAGATCTCAGATCTGGAATGTAAGTCACTTGCGACGTCCAAATCCTAAAGTCCAAGGTTCTTGAACCAAAAGTAAGTAGATCTATTGAATGAATAATCAAGGTAAAAACTTGATTACCAGAAAATGTAGCCAACGAAGTGTAGTTTCTGGATCTACTCTTTTCCACTTGATCCATCTATCTCCTTCTTCTACCACAAGCTTCAAAAGTGCACAAAGATCACTCAAAATGGGTTACACTCTCAAATAAAGCTCTAGGGTTTCGTGGATTAGGGTTTGGGACTTGGAGGCTAGAAATGATGCCAAGCGGGTGGGGGTTAAGGAGCTTAAATATGGTACAAAACCCTAAAATTAGGGTTTCACTCTGGCAGCCCTACTCGTTAAGTAGATAGCTGAAAACCCGCGTCCAAGACTCGATTCTACTCGACGAGTCTGGGGCTTCCAACTCGTCGAATAGCTCTATAAAAATGAATAATTTATAAATAAATGTGTACCAGAAACCAGGCGTTACAAAAACCATTGCCCAAAGAAAAGAAAAGCAGGGCGAAAAAAGGAAAACCAATTAGAAGTTGTTAAAAGGTTGACAACACCAATCAATCCAATTAAAAATTCCAAAATTATCCATATTTTTTACACTATCTTGTTTTAATTATATCTTTCAAACCTACCTCTTTAATTAAAAATTTTCAAATTTAATCTTTATTTAACCGGTTGTGAGACCCATGTATTGTTGTTATGGCAAACTCTAGGCGCATGTTTAGCTCTATCACCTAAGGATCTCAGTCTAATAAGCTCTGGGAATCCGCTCTGCATAAGATAAACAAGTGCTAGGTCAGATAGCCATTCCGAGGGTTAGACCCCGGTATAGCTCTCTGATGTCTAAGTTAGATTGCACTTTTTAGTGTTGCCTTAATGATATATACGATGTTTCTTGCCTTACCTTGTCCCCCCCCCCCCCCCCCAATATCGTATCTCTGGGGCATTTATAGGTCGCTCGTTGTTAGAAAGGTTTATAGTTTTGCCCGATCCTTCATCTATTATCCGGTCTGTAGGCAGACACGTATCTTGTCCCTTTCTTGTTATTTTATTGTTTTGTACCATCCCTTTTGCATGTTTCTTGGGATATGGTTCCAATACTTTTGTACGGTGTATTCGAATTTAGTTTCGTTCGTGACAAGACGTGATGTTTTTATCGCCGACTAGGAAGGTACCGGACTGGTAGTGAATTTTCTCGGACTACCGGCCTGGTACACCATTAGCAGCCACATCTTTTGTCCCTTTCTTGTTATTTTATTGTTATGTACCATCCCTTTTGCATGTTTCCTGAGATATGGTTCCGATACTTGTATACAGTGTATTCGAATTTAGATTCGTTCATGACATATCGTGATGTTTTTATCGCCGACTTGGTAGGTACCGGGCCAGTAGTGGATTTTCTTAGACCACTAGTCTGGTACACCATTAAGCCTCTCAGTCCGAAGCGTGAAAGAATGTTTCCAAAATCTTTTTTCCGTTTAGGCTTAAAGATCCTCCTTGGGTACTGGAACGTCTGTCGCATGGGGCGCATTAAATGCTTGCGCTGTCACAATTCATTTCTCTTTCTTTGATTAGATTTCCCTTAATAAATGTTTTAACTGGTCTTTCGTGTTATTTAGCGGATAATCCTGGTTTGTTTAGAAACTTTTTTATCTTATATCCTCATTTTTACTCTCACATCACGATTGATATGGGTGATGACATGTCGACAGTTGTATCCAAAGTTAACTATTGTATGATTGATCGATACACGTATGAATATCACTTGTCTCGCATACTTGGTTTCCAACTTCCATCTTCGTCCCATTTGTTATTGATGCCCCGCCTAGTAAGGTTGGGTTTTATCTTAGACATCTTGTTTGTGGTTTAAGGTTACCTCCGTCTCATTTCTTTTTAGAAGTTCTTTGTTTTTATAAGGTTCATCTCATTCAACTATGCCCTAACGCAGTGTCGAAGGTGCTTACTTTCGAAGTTTTTTGTGTTACTCATGAAATACCACTTGATGTTACTTTGTTTCGCTACTTTTACCATCTGAAGAAGTATGGTGATTGGTATTATTTTAGTAGTCTTCATTTTCCTCTCTCTCCTGATTTATCTTGCTCCAATGGTAACGGGAAGCGTAGGTTTTGTTGGGTAGGTGTGCACAACTTATGTCTTCCTTTCGCTCCCTGAATTGTCCTGCTTGGTGATGATTCAATATTTTTGTCCAACGATCTGCTTTCGTTCGTGACCTTATTTTCCCATTTATGTGTCAAAATATCGTTTCTCCCGGAAGTTGTACTTGCTTTGTGTAGTATGAGCCCCTTTTGGAAAGTTCGATGTCAACTGCCAGTGTTATTTGTATGTCGTGCAGATTTATCTAACCTTTTTATTGGATTTAGTATAGTTTCTTTTTTCCTTTGTCTTATGTAATCTCCTGGTATAAATGTTGCGTTCTAATGTTTTCTCGATGCTCATTTATTGTTGTAGATGGAAGTAAATGCTCATTTCAGTTGACGTCATATTTGGCTAGTGACATTTCTCCTGAATCAATTGTGTTGGATGATGTAGTTCCGTACTGAGATGTGGACCCAGTGATTGTGATTCCTGAATTTCCTGTTAGACTGTTGGGGCATGGACCGGATGCTTTTTCTGTTGAGAAGCTTCTGGAGACTTCTTGTCCTGTGATTGGTCCTTCACACGGTGGTTCCTCCAGCTCAGTAGGAGGTGCGACAATAGATGTTTTTTCTCATAATCGAAAGCATAAGTGACTTCTTACGTCTAATCAGTTTAATCAATTTTTACATGAAGTTTCCCAGGTGGTCCCTCGCTATGCCTCTCCTCTATCTTTGGGTCATATCGGTCCTAAATCGGCTAGTATGTAAACATTTTAACTCTTTGTTCTTTTGCGGGTATTCCGTTGTTATATGCGTTTATACTTGTATTTTTGGCTTCGTTATGGTAGTTTTATGTTGCTAATATTATTTTCGTGGTTCCTGTAGATGGATGCCCTTCTTGCATTTTGTTTGCGGAAGAATTGGACGAGGCATGCTGTTTCATAGCCCGTGATGAAAATATCATTTCTACTGTGTTCGGGCGAGATCTTAAGTTTTTTTGATGGGTTGTTGATATTACGAGATCAGCTTTTAGCTGCCAAGGTAAATCTACGGGTTGTCGGGGGTATGAAGTTTGCGAGTGAAGAGATGGTGGTGAAAGCCAAGGAAATGTACGACGACCTATCAATTCGCCATTGGGACACTATGGCTAAGGTTGCCTTGCTGGAAAATCATAAGTCTCTAGTCCAAGCTAACTACGAACCTTGTCTTTAGGAGAACGATGTACTTCGTACTCATCACGCCTCTAAATCCTAATGGTGCTGGTTATGTGGATTGGTTATGCTCTCTTGTTGGTTTTTTGGGAAAGCATGAACTTTGCGTATTGCTTGTGTGCCTAACTGATTCCTATCTTGCGATTGGTATTTTTGGGACAATAGTGTTTTGGTTGTACGAAATGTCATTGTGTTGTGTGACTATTATCATCGGTTGTTGTTGTTAGTGAAAATCGTTAATTTGGACGATTATAAACTTTTTGGTTAACTAGTTGGATTATGACCCCATAAATATATTTGTGTGCCAGACGGGTAGAATATGGCGGAGTATTGATATTTGTCATATTTGTGGATATATTCTGATAGGCATGCTACATGTTTATAAATAGTAAGTGTATTTTTTGGATGAATGGGTAGCTTGTGCTGGAGTAATGATACTCGACATATGCATGGATGTAGTCGAATGACCGAGCTATATGTTTTATAAAGAATAAGTGTATTCTTTGGCTAAGCGGATAGCATGTTTCGGAGTAATAATACTTAACATATGCATGGATGTAGCCAGTCAGCCGAGATACATGTTTTATAAAGAATAAGTGTATTCTTTGGCTAAGCGGGTAGCCTGTGTCAGAGTAATGATATACGACATATGCATAGATGTAGTCGGCCGACGGAGCTACATGTTTTATAAAGAATAAGTGTATTCTTTGGCTAAGCGGGTAGCATGTGTCGAAGTAATGATACTCGACATATGCATGGATGTAGTCGGCTGACCGAGCAACATGTTTTAAAAAGAATAAGTGTATTCTTTGGCTAAGTGGGTAGCGTATGTCATAGTAATGATACTCTACATATGCATGGATGTAGTCGGATAGCCAAGCTACATGTTTTATAAAGATTAAGTGCATTCTTTGGCTAAGCGGGTAACATGTGTCGGAGTAATGATACTCTACATATGCATGGATGTAGTCGCCAGGCCGAGCTACTTATTTTATAAAGAATAAGTGTATTCTTTGGCTAAGCGGGTAGCATGTGTTGGAGTAATGATACTTGACATATGCATGGATGTAGTCGGCAAGTCGGAGGTGTGTGTGAGTGTAATTGTTGGCCGGAAATCAAGTGAACCACCATGGCAGCCAACCATGGTGGTTGCCGCCACTAGCCACCACTTTGTGTGGTTGTGTGCGTGTGTGTGTTGGATAGATGTTAGTGTAATGGAATGCTTTTGTTATTGTTTTTGTTTGAAATTATAACTACCACCATTAAAAAGTGGTGGTTGCCGCCTCCTGTCGCCAACCACCACTGCCTGAGTGGCAGTGGGTGGTGCTCGACTTATTAAACATTAAATTACCTAATCATCTAAGTTTAGTCCGAATGGCACGTGTTTGGATTGGAAACCCTAATTAGGGTTTAGAAAACCCTAGTTTTGGGGTTGGGAGGGACCTGTGTACTCAATCAGGAAGGATAATGCATGTTGGGCTTCGGATTGGGACATATTTTGGGCTTAGTTGTCTTGGGCCCTATTGGACCATCAAGTTTTGGACTAATAATTATTTTGAGAAGGCCTAGAATGGGTTGGGCCCTATTTGAAAAATTGGGCAATGGATTGGAATGTGGGTGGTTTTTAGTATTTGGGCCTTGTGGATTATTAGGTTTGGGCCTAACTCGTGGTTAGGGGTGTCAATTTATGACACGACACGACAAAAATACACGAAACGAAACGAAATCGGGGACAAAATCAAAATTCGAATTTGTTTTCGTGTCAAGATTAAAAAACACGATGTCGTGTCGTTTCGTGTTCGTGTTCATAAATCGACACGAAATTGACACGATTAAGCATGTAGTTGTCGTGTTTTTCGTGTTTGTCGTTTTTGTTGTGTTATATATCTTTAAGTATGAACAAAATACACTAATAGTTATGTAATATTATATTTGTCGTGTCATGTCGTGTCGTGTCGTGTTGTCGTGTTTTAATTGGTTCGTTTTCATGTTAATGAAAAAAAACATTGTGTCGTGTCGTATTCGTGTTATACAAAACCTTGTCGTGTTGTATCGTCTCAGGCAAAAAAACGACACGACTGTCCGATTTGACAGCCCTAGTCATGGTCCAAAAGAGATGAGGGGTAAATTGGTCATTTATCCTAGCAATGGATTTATGGATATGCATTGGGACCCAAATGTTGATTGGGTGTTGTTTTGATTTTGATAGTTTAGGGATCGGTCAGCCAGAAACCAGAGATTTATCCGCGGTATTTTAGTAGTGCAAGGTGAATTTCCTCATTGTGTCTAACGTGTTTAAGGCACCAATGACGGCCCATGATTTATATGTTAGGATGCTAGATGTCGGCGTGACTCTTGCATGTGTTGTATGATGGTATGCTTACCGGGCAAGGTCTGATGCTAGGTGGGGCCTGATGGGTATATTGTATGCTAGTTATTAGTATGTGTTTTTATGCTCACCAGGTGAGGCTCGATGTCGGGTGGGGCTCAATGACTGTATAGTATGATATATTCTTTGTGATTATTGCATGTACTAGTAAGGTTATATGTTTATATGATTATATGGTTATATGATTATACGGTTATATGATTATACGTGTGTATCGGGTGCGGCCCAATCTCATGTGGGGCCTGGTGACGGACATATCTGTAACCTGAGCGGGGCTCAATGTCGAGCGAGGCCCGAAGCCAAGCGGGATTCGATGTCGGGCAGGGCCGAGGCTGAGTGGGACAGGTAGGACCCGATGGAGGGCGGGGGCCCAGTATGTTATTTGTGTTGTGTGTGGTATCTTGGGGAACTCACTAAGCTTTATGCTTATGGTTTTCAGTTTATGTTTCAGGTGCTTCAGTTTTCAAATGGAAGAGTTCGGGTTGATTGCAGCGCACACACCACATGTTTCCGCATTCTGTGATTTACTCTGATTTAATGATGTTTTGATAAATCTTGTTTACCTTGGTTTCATGGAAATGATATGTAATAATGATTTATTAATCTAAAAATGAAAATTTTATGTCATTATATTTGAGACATTACAGAACTCCCCCCTAACATCCTCTTACCAGCTCACAAATACAATTACATATCATCGACACCAAACAATTCTTCGAATGAAAGGTCTCACACTACAACGGTTGGACTCAAACAAGAGTTGCATAGTAGAGTTAAAACCTAACCTTTTAAAATTATCTAGTCTAAACAATATGTAACTTAATATACTCGCTTACTAGTTGGATGAGGTTAATGGAAACTCCTAAATGCACAAAGCAAGCAACATTCGAGCATCAAGTAATCAGAACAAGCATAACCTAAACAGACCATCCTATCATTGACTGATTAGTACTAGCATGCAAGTCTACAAGCTCATACAGTAGGCATATAAAGGCATCTCTCATAGCATTCTATCATGCAAATCCAGAGTAGATCCTTAGCCCTAACTAGCATGCGATTCACAAATTCACAAATCAAATCATATCATAAAACTGAGCTCGATCGATTGAATGGAACACACCCTTTTTATTTTATTAGAAAACCCTTTTATATAAAACGTTTTTTTTTGAAAAATCTACCAAACCCTCAATTTGAGTTCAGACACACCCGAGAGTATACCTGAATCCCTCAAACTTATAAGGCTCTGATACCAACTTGTAACGTCCCAAAAATTAAGACTAAAAATTTCGATTTTAAAATTAATAAAACCATTATCCAAAACAATACCATGGAAACCATAGTGAATCTGATTGTATCAATAAACATCCAAGTACATATGATTCATGTAATATGCGGAACAATGTGGTATGTGCAATGCAATCATCCCGAGCTCTTCCCTTTTGAAACATAAGTACCTGAAACATAAACTAAAAACTGTAAGCACAAAGCTTAGTGAGTTCCCCAAAATACCACTTACCATACATATAAGGCATATAATGGGCCCCGCCCGGTGTCAAGTCCTAATCCTAACAGAACTGTCAGTCATCAGGCCCCGCCCGGTTTATATACAACATATAAACACATGCATAAAAATCACAAAGATAAATAGCATACAATATAATCATCAGGCCTTGCCTGGTATACATATAAACACATAACACATGCAAGAGTCACGCAGACAACTAGCATCCTAATCATTATAAACCATGGGCCGACATTGGTGCCTTCGACCCGCTAAACATAGTGAGGAAACTCACCTCTAGCAGCTGAACCTCTCAAATAAAATCTCAGTTTGTTGATCCGAAAAATCCTCACATGCTAGCACCATCAAATAATATCCAATTAATAATTGGATCTCAACCCATAATCAAGAATCTCGATTACTTGTCCAATATCCAGGGTAAAAGACCATTTTACCCTTTTCTTACATGGCCCAAAACCAAGGCCCAACCTATTTGCTCAAAAAGCCTAATTTCCTAAATGGCATCCCAAAGCCCAATATGGCCCAACTTCCTAATTGAGCCTAGAAACCATCATGGACCTAACTCCAAGAAAGTCCATAGTCTATCTATGGCCCAAAGTCAGAAGTCTAATGGACCAACAAGGCCCAAACCCTAAAAGGCACAAAATGGACACCCTAGGGAGTACGCCCTGCGTACCAGCAATGTACAGCCACGTACTCACCCCCGAAGCACCACGTACAAGTTACGCTGAGCGTACTCCTACGTACGCCCAACGTACTCGTCAGAGGCCAAAAATCCACATTAAGCTCTTATTGGGTTAAGTCAAGTTGTCCAAACACAGATATGATCCCTAAACAAGGTCTTAAACCATAAACTTGCCAACTTTACTCCCTTGCATGCCTTAATGGGACCAAAAACCCATTTTTATACTTCTAAACCCATAATATGAACACCAAATTAATCATGACTCACCCAAACCCATCAAGATGACATTTTTATGCACCCACAACCTCGGAAGTGCTAAGATCCAACATTCTAAGCTCTTGGAGTAGCTCATACTCACAAGGATGACTCTAAGGAACAAAATAAACCCAAAACATACCCTAGACTAGATCTAATACATAGAGTCATCAAGTTAGAAACTTTATACCTCCTAGAAGTTGATGAAGATTATTAGAGCTTGGATCCACAAGCTCGAAGCCAAGCAATGCTTCCAATAAGAACTCCTTCTTGTCGATGGTACACCAAAAACCACAAAATGCTCAAATGGAAGCTAGGGTTTCAAATCTAGGGTTTAATAATATGGAGGCTAAAGATAGGGGATTGGAGTGGAGTTAAGATCATTAACGAGGGTCTAAGACCCTAAATTAGGGTTTGCATGAGATTGGAGTCTGGAGTATGCCCTACGTACTCCCAGTATGCCCAACATACTCCAATAGATGCCCACGATCCTTCTGCCTAGTATGCCCAATGTACTCCCTATGTACGCCCAGCGTACTAGGCTTGACCTTAAACCCATCAACTTCCGAAGGCCATAACTTTTATGTTCTCAGTCCAATTTCAACGATCCTTATATCCACAAAAAGGTAATAAGAATCTTTACAATTCTAACAACTCCCCTTGCCATAAAACTTCCGAAATAAAGACCTAAAATTCATAAAAGGCCTAAACTATCATTTTATCAATATACCCTTGGACTCTAAAATACAAAGCAGACTCTCAGATCATCTAACCTACATTATCCACACTCAAAGGGGTCTAAGTCTTTTTCCCAAAGGCCCTAATCCTTTATGATAATCGGTCGTTAGGTCACAGCCCTAAAATATGAAACGGTTCCAAACATGGTGTTACAGAATGTTAGTACATGGGAAGATGCGAAGGATGAGGAGATTACAAGCTCTTCATCAACAATATATGATGTCACACCCTTTTATGGGGAAGAATCTGGTTTGGGAAGATGGTGAATAAAACCATTTTTCATATTAAAGGTTATTTTTTCGCAATTTGATCGATTGAAGGTATTTTTGCAATTTGAGGAAGGGATAGGGAAGCCGACAAGTGGAAGTGATGGACGCAGATAACCTGTAATCGATATATATATATATATATATATATATATATATATATATATATATATATATATATATATATATATATATATATATATATATATATATATATATATATATATATATATATATATATATATATATATATATATATATATATATATATATATATATATATATATATATATATATATATATATATATATATATATATATATATATATATATATATATATATATATATATATATATATATATATATATATATATATATATATATATATATATATATATATATATATATATATATATATATATATATATATATATATATATATATATATATATATATATATATATATATATATATATATATATATATATATATATATATATATATATATATATATATATATATATATATATATATATATATATATATATATATATATATATATATATATATATATATATATATATATATATATATATATATATATATATATATATATATATATATATATATATATATATATATATATATATATATATATATATATATATATATATATATATATATATATATATATATATATATATATATATATATATATATATATATATATATATATATATATATATATAATATATATATATATATATATATATATATATATAAATCTGCATTCCAGTAGCAACGAACAATCTTCATGTAAGTAGTAATACCAAACAATCTTCAAGAGAAGCAGCGGAACCAAAGAAATTGCACGAAAACATCCAAAACCAAATAATTTGCACGAAAGCAGCCAAAACCAAACAATCTACACGAAAATAGCCAAAACCAAACAACCTACACGAAAACATCCAAAACCAAACAATATGCACGAAATAAGCCAAACTAAACAATCTGCATGAAAGCAACCAAAAATTAAAGAATCTGCATGAATGCAACCAAAACAAACAATTTGCATGAAAGCAACGAAAACAAACCAATATGCATTTCTATAGCATCCAAATGAACCCCAAATATATTAGGGGAAGCATCACAATAAATAAAACCCAATATGTAAATCCGCATTGTACTAAATAAACTAATGTATCCAATCCTCCTTATTTTCTTTTCTCCCTCAAACTCACAATGTTTGAGAAATAAGTATTGAGAGTTTTCCAAAAAGGAACAACATCGAAAACAAAAGCAAAACCCAATGAAAAAAAAAATAGAGATACAATTAAAAAAAAAAAAAAAAAAAAAAAAAATTGAACTTAAGCAAACACAACTAAACGAATACAAACCCGAATCAAATACTTTTGTCACTAAAACTAGAAACGAAAGCTATAACCGGAAAACGAACAAAAAAGTCGAACCGAAACAAAAAATACTAGAACAATAGAAAATAGGGGTGAGCAAAAACCGAACCGACTAAAAAAAAACCGGTAAAACCGCAATAAACCGCAACCGAAAAACCGAAACCGATGTAAAAACCAGTGGTGCGGATTTAATTTTTGCAAAAACCGAAGGTCAATGGTGCGGTGCGGTTTTTATCCAAAAAACCGGTCCACAAAAACCGAACCGCAGCGCAAGCATGTATATTAATAAATCAGTTAATATATATTATATACATGCTATTTAAAATACTTATAAACGATAATATATTTATTATATGTTTACTTTGTTTTTGTGTAAGACTATATGGGGTGTAAAACAAATTTTCTGTTGTTAAACTAATCGATATGTGTAATAAGATTGTAACAAATTAAGACAAAGTTAACGAACCTTCGATTATTAATTAGTTTGTGAGAGTAGTCACATGTTCTTACGCTTTTAAAAAACCGTACCAATAAACATAAAAAATTGCATCAAAGTTTAGACATTGTTTAAAACCGAAACCGCACCGATACAAACCGAAACCGCATTTAAAAACCGTAAAACCGAACCGTTGCAAAACCGCATCCAACGGTTTTAAGAATGCAAAAACCGCACCATACGGTTTGCGGTTCGGTTTGGCCTTAAAACTGCACCAAACCGCACCATGCTCACCCCTAATAGAAAATAAAATACTATGAAATCTGATCAGGATCCCAACAATACTGGTGGAATTGCAACTAAATTTACGAAAAAAATATTCATGCAAAAAAGGCATCTTTTTGTTTCAAAGCTTTAAACCAAATACTCGATACATTAATAAGAAAAATAAACACAAAGTTGACTGTATGAGATGACGCAAGAGCAAAAGGAAAAACAAAAGAGCAAGAAAACTTTTTTTTTTTTTTTTTGAAGTTTTACCAAATGAAGTATAACATCTATATTTTTCGTAACATTAAACTAAATAGAAAAACAGTAAAACCTTTACCGAACCATGTTTTTAACAAGAAGGTAAGACGAAAACATTATAATTATTCTTAACATAAATCGACATTCTTGTAAAAGAAAAAAAATTATAATAAAACTTGCAAATAGGTTTCATAATAAACATTAAGAATAACAAGTGTATGAAACTTTCGACAGCCAAGGTTTTTAAGAGCTCCGGTAACAAAAGAAAATGTAATAAAACTTTCGACTAGGTTTCATAATTGAAAGAAAGTTGTAATAAAAGAAAAGTATAATAAAAACAAACTAATACCATCAACAAATACACACAAATGTTTGTAACAACCAAACAAACAAAACTTTAAACAATAACCAAAATGGACAAACGATGAACAGTACCAAACGCTGAACGAAATGACAATGAACACTAATGATGAATAGTACATGTGTTGAACAGTATGAACGTTGAATAGTGAAACAGTGGACATAAAACGTGTGCGTTTTCACCGGTTGCGCCGCAATTTTTTTTATCAAATCCAAACCCAATATAAGACGTACAAAATTTAAGCAATAAATGAGACCCTCAAAATTGACAAAATCGAACAAATTAAATCAAACAAAATACATAATGAATTGGAAAATTATACCAAAAATCACCAAATGTCACAGCTCCACGTTTGTGAGGTGATTCACACAATCGAAAATATCAATCAAAAGGTACCTTCACGATGCAATATAACAGATTGCCACACAATAATCGACGAAAAATGAACAAAAAAACAGATAATAACAAAATAACAACAACAATCGAAACCTTTAAAATGACAAAATCAAACAAGATGGAATAAATAAACAAATTAGAAAAACATATCAGACAATCATAAAAGTCAGACAGAATACGACATTGATATCATGTAAACTAATAACAATCTACAAAGAACTAATAATAATATACAAAGAAAACGACTAGAGTTACATTGTTGATAAAAAATTACGTAGATACAAAAAAAAATATAAATAAGACTTTAAATATAAAAGTTATGTAGCATTAACCTAGCTAGTGGGCTAAACATAAGGTTTAATACCACCCAACTAACTTTTTATGCTAACAATATCTATGTGCTTCTCAAAAATAATTTAGAGAATAGATTGTAAGGAACACATTCGTGCAGGTGACGATAAGTTTAATATGAGTTATAGATTACAAAATTAGTAAAAAGTTGTTATTGAAACAAATAAAACAACGTTTTGTTCAAAATCGAAGTGCAAAAGAAACATATAAAATGCATCAATGAATGTTTGGTAGTTAGATCGACAATTTTGTAACTAAATTTATTAATAATAGACTTTTGATCTAAAGTCATCCACATCATGTAATATTTGTTTGCTGAAAAATTTCTTTCAAACAAACGGTTTTGAAACTAACTGGATGCATACACGTGCACACAAATAAACTTTTAGCCTTTCAACTACCCTTTTCTTCCATCCAGCTACATTTACTTCAATAGCTTTCCATTTTTTGTCCTGCGTATATAAACACACTTAATCAGTAAATAGCAATCAGCTTTGACATGACAAGGTCAAGATTAAAGTGTGAAATAAATAAATATTTACAACAATATGCTACAAAAGTATATTTAGTGATTATCATACACAGATGAAAAAGACATACAAATTTGGCTTTTATATATTAAATGTGGTCTAAAAAGCATCTTCTAAATGGTTTTGTTGACCAAAACATGTCAATCACCTCATAATTATACAAAAGGCAAGATAATGCCATTATAATATGAAGTGTGCACGTAAAACCAAGACAAGAACAAGGCTTTTGTCTAAAGGAATATATATATATATATATATATATATATATATATATATATATATATATATATATATATATATATATATATATATATATATGGAAAAGTGAATATACCTTTAAGGGTATATAAGCTTAGGTACCCAAACTCACCATATTACATCGTTTTGTATTATATATACACATTATAATTGTCTAATGTTCTTCTAATTCAACATTTAACTTGATTCATTCCAAAAATTTTATAAATTTTATATTTATCTTCCTTTTACATAATTTTCAT
Organism: Lactuca serriola; assembly: GCF_051521515.1. Taxonomy (NCBI): domain Eukaryota; kingdom Viridiplantae; phylum Streptophyta; class Magnoliopsida; order Asterales; family Asteraceae; genus Lactuca; species Lactuca serriola. The sequence continues at coordinate 14,598,485 of NC_136408.1, forward strand.
TTTTAACTATAATATATATAGCCTAGTAGATGTTCGACATAAAAAAACGATGTAAGAGGAAGATAATAGTGAAATTTCGAAAATCTTGAAAGTAAATCAAGTTAGGGGTTGAAGTTTAAGAACATTATAATGATTATATCAAACAAAATGACGTATTATGGTGAGTTTGGGTACCTAAGCTTATATATATATATATATATATATATATATATATATATATATATATATATATATATATATATATATATATATATATAAACAATTATTGTGTTAATATATAAAAAATCTGGACAAACTATTTTAAAAATGGATAGATGCATAATGATATAATATTAAATTTACATATAAATTAATTAATTAGTTTTAAATTTAACCTTATATTTATGGTAACCGATTAATATTGAATCATATGGCATTGATTTAATTATGTTGTCCTATCATTTTCATCTCCTTGTCAAATTCTTCATAAACGAACATCACCATCAGAACGCACCAACTAAACATCACAACTGATCATTCTTTGCCTTCTCTGATTTATCATGGTCGGACACAACAACGCTGCCAATGACATCCACCGGTTGTTGTTTTATTGCAGTGGCAGTAACTGCCTCTTTCATTTTTATTTTTGACAACCAACAAGTTGATTAGTTTGATCAAATTCCTCCATAAAGGGTGTGCTCATGATTAGTTTGATCGTCTTTTTCTTCGAATTCTATCGGAATATCAAAGGAAACTTCGTTTCTTGCTTGAAAATTCATCAAATCTTAGGCACGTTCGTCATTTAACTTTTTTTCATCAGGATGCAGTGATAACGTGTACTCTTTTATTTATGAGTTATACATTATGCATGTAAACCATTAATAACTATACAAAGAAAATAAAGTTTATATAAGTCATTATATTTATCTATTTGAAGCTTAGGAGTACGATATCAAGATAATAAAGACAAACATCATGATCCAATTTTAAGATAAAAAAAATGACAATGTATTCTCTGAATAATGAATGTGTTGTTTTGAAAATAATTTTTGAGGGAATTACTAATCTAGTCATTTTCTCTAATTATCTATCCAAAAATAGCAAAAAAAATTACTTTAGCCAAAAATAGCCCCCGAAAGAATAGATGGCTAGAGTTGACTACGGTCAAATGGAGGTAATCTACTGTTTTATGCAAGGCAATGGGTAACTGTTTTCTGGCTCGTCTACTCTTTCTACTCTTTCATAACCCATTGGCTCATAGTATATAATGTATAATTTTTCAGATTAGGTTATTTTTTTGGTATTTTTTTCTTGGTTCACCTACTATTTTCTCTCAATGGAGCACTTGAAGAACAGCGAGGTACGTTTATTTTTTATCAAGATTTTACTGTATTCTTGATTAGAAGTAGTTTTTATACATGAGGATAACTTAAAAAACGAAAAAATATATATATTAAAATGGTAGGCTTCATACGAAACCTAGTGTACAAGTCCACAATGCACAGGTTATGCAGTGTGGACTTATACACCGTAGGTTTCATATGAACCCTACGGATTTTTTTTTTCGTTTTTTTTAAATGTTGTAACCTGTAACCAGTTATATCTATGTTATGATTCTATGATTCTTTTCAAAGAACTTTAAAAAAATTTAACAAAATTGTAATTTTTTTGGAAACCTATGGTGTACAATCAATTAATGCACAGTTTGTGCATTACAAGGTTGTACACCGTAGGTTCTCTTAAACCTATGAGTTTTTTTTCGTTATTTTAAACAAAAAAGGTTATAACCAATAAAATAACTACTCTATATTTTACAAACAATATTTTTTTTATCAAAATAATTCTCAATAAAACTACTCTCCATTTATTTAAAAAAAAAAAATTAAAACCATAGACTTTAACCCAGAACCATAGGGTATTAGTTTGTCGATAGAAGACTGTAGGTTTTAAAATAACCTACGGTTTTAGATGTTCAAAATAATTTTTTTTATACTTAACCCGAAACGGTAGTCTATTTGGCAAAACAATAACCTATTCTAATTACCTACGGATTTGTGGGCTATTTTTGGACAATAGCTAGTTTTTGGCTAAAAATGATCAAGTAGTTACTTAATTAGGCTAGATTAGTAATTTCCACTAGTTAAAAATTACTAGATTAGTCATTGTTTTTATGTAATTCGTGAAATATTTCATAATTATTAAATTGTGACAGTGTATTATGTTAAGAATAAAGTTCTTTTTTTTTTAAAATAGTCATGGAATTTAGCCGACTCTTTGTTTTTGGTTGAATTTTTTTTTTCTAGAATATGTGTTTTTATATAATTATTTCGAGAATATATCAATTTCAAAGAAATTTTATAACAGTCATGAGAACGATGTTCGGTGATTTTCACTTGTATTTTATATGATTTATTACGAGAATTAATTTTCATGAGAATATATGGTTTATTAGTGGAGGCATGATATGGGTCGTTAGAAATAGAATAGGCCGAGCCAGGACGCCCAATTGTACGAGTCTAGTGATACTCAAATCAATTTAGACCAAAACCACACAAAACCTCTATAGTCGAATCATTGATGATGTCATTTAACTAAAAAACGAAAAAAACAAGGAGACTACTTTTTTAAACAAAGATAAAATAGTCATTTTGAAATGTTTAATATCACCCATTTTTTCAACAATATTATATTTTGTCATATCTAGTAAAAATGAAAGATTTTTTCAAAATTTCATATCTCGGATTTTAAACATGTTTTTAAAAATTTGAAATCATTGAATTCCTAGATCTGAAATTGAAATCCCAAATGATTTTTTTTTTAATATGATATAATGCTAGTATGAAATAATCTGAATTCCGAAATATCCTTTGGTATGGCCAAATGAACATATTAATATAACCGAAAAAAATCGATCGTTTTTTCATATTCCAAAAACTTGAAATGACCAAACTGCCCGTATTTCAAAACTCAATTAATCATACATCTCCGTGCCTTGACATACGCAGTTACCCCACCCAACACTTTCAGATCTAACCAACCCTCTATACAATCCCACCCTGAACTTCATCCTCCCCATACCACCCCACCCCACCCCACCCCCAAATAACAAACAGATCCCTAAAGATTATCCCCATCCCTATTTTCACTCAACATCTATACTCCACCATTCATCATCAACCGAATAACATGTCACACAACACAACCAATCGACGCAACTTTCCAGCTCCTATCCCAGAAACACCCATGGATCCCACCCATCATCCTAAACCCACCACCACCACCACCACTCACCCACCAGATCCCACCGTCACCACCGTCCAAAACATATCCAATCACTTCTCTAGATTGTACTTGAATCATAAATCTCGTTCATCTATAAGAACCTCCACTCAACCTCCTCCTGTTGATACCCATTTGCAAGCTATTTCCACAGTCTCCGACGGCTCAACCACCGCATCTTTGACCAAATCACATAGTCAAAAGACCAGAATATCCCAGAAAAGAGGAAAACCCCATTATTATTATTATTATCATAGCGATAAACCAGTTAAGGAACAGCCTCTTATTGATGAAGAACAAGAAGACAACATCAAGAGAGCCATTGTAGTCAGCAACAAAATACCCACCAAGAAAGCAGAAGATTACGTGAATTTGAAGTCATCAAATCAAGAAAAAAGTGGAGATGAGGTGAAAAAGTTACAACAAGGGTATGATATCACAAAGCAGTCTTTATCATCAATAGGTATGGGTAAGGGCAGGAGGAGGTCATTTGGTAGTAGCTCACAAGCTGAGTTGGCTGATTTCTTTGCGTGTAATGGCGTCAAAGTGGTTTCTGCTGACATGCCTCCCTATATGCAGATCCATGTTGTTGATGTTACACGAAAAACCTATGATAGCTTGGAAAAGTTCACTGCCAAAACCCTTGCTTTAACTCTCAAAAAGGTACAACTTTTCCTTTAATTTTCTGCAACTTTTGCATTAATTGGTAGTTTATGAGTTTTTTTTTTTTTTCTAATTATTGCACCACTGCATTAATGCTAAACTGGTATTGGAGTGTTGAATCTTGATGTTTGATCTCTATCTATATCTGTGATTAATCATTGCAATCTATGTCTTGGGCAATCAATGTAGTTCATGTCATGTGATTTCCCAAAATTAACGACTACAAATTCGTGTCTAATTTAGCAACTACTTTTGGTGGATAATATACTTTTATGACAAAGATTAATTTGAAATTTTAAATGAATGACAATTAATGTTTTTTTGGGGGTGGAATTGATTGCTGATGTGAAGAGCAGGTAGGTCAAAGTTAATGAGGACTAGGGTTGGTGTTTGGTTTAATATCTGAGGGAATCTTGATATTTGATCATTGATGTAATAAGAGCTGTGGTGGGGCTGATTAGATTGACAACATAGATGCATCATGTATTTTTACTATATCCTCTTAAATTCATAAATTTGCTAAATCAGTGAAAAGGGTACCCATGAGTATTCTTATTGTCTGTCTCTATTAAGCACTTTCTCTTAATGATGTTTATCTGGTATATATAGATTACTAAAGAAAAATGCACATGGGATTCTATTTTAAGTAGCCCTCTAACGAGGGTATAGGGGTACCCCTATATTTGGGACAGCATAGAAAGTTAGAAACATCATGTCTTAGAAGGGGACCCTTAAGCATAAAGTAATTAAGTACAATTCTTGATTCAATGTTTTTGGCTTTTTGCTATGAATGATGAAGAGTAGGACGTTTATGTCTTTTTGCTCAAACAAGAGATGGAGAGTGCATCTTGGTCATACTTTTTTGGATGAGACAAAAGTGGACATCAATGTTATTCAAATGCATGTCAAACACAGTATAACGTGCATGTTTTGACTTGTCTATGTAATTTGTAACAAATTAGCCTTAACACAAAAACACTTTTTTTGGTATTTGTTGCAGGAGTTTGATGGGGTTTATGGACCAGCATGGCATTGTATTGTGGGGTCAAGTTTTGGGTCATTTGTGACACATTCCGTGGGTGGATTCTTGTATTTCTCCATGGATCAGAAGCTTTATGTTCTCCTTTTCAAGACTGCTGTTCAAAGAGCACATTGACATTGTTGATGAAAAGGTTTTCTTTATAGATATAGTATAAAATTTTGGCAATCCTACCTCATGCATAGATAGGTGTACCTCATGCATGGATGGTTGTACTTTATGACTCAAATAGTGGCTCCCTTCCACAAGTAAATGAATTATAGTTTCTTACCTCTTCTTTCTTCGCCATGTTTACTAATTTTGAAAAATTCTTCATCCCATGAGTATTCTTATTGTCTGTCTCTATTAAGCACTTTCTCTTAATGATGTTTATCTGGTATATATAGATTACTCTTGACTTTTCAGATCAAACTTGGTTTTATTAATCAAAGAGATCAACATAAATTTGTTTAGATTATGCGTAGCCCACAACTTAAAACTTATAAACTATAGATATATCAAAATGCTCATTAGAGACAAATTCTAAACTCCTACTTCACTATGAGGGAGTTATGACAATAATGGCAACCATGTTACCAAGAAATAGCAATGTTCAACTAAACACAACAAATTACACAAACAACACGTGCAAACTCCAGCTTGATGGTCAAAACACAGCATTCTTGTATAAGAATTCAAAAGAGATGACACGATTAGGCTAAAGTAATGTCTGAATGACAAATCTGTTGAGCCACAGGGCTAATAGGGATGAAACCCGAGGGGGATATGAGAGCATCTATGAAAACATCACTTGGGGTGACTGGTATAACGCCTTCTTCTACTATTTGCACTGAATAAGATAGTGCAACTGCAAAAAGAGGACCACAAGCTTATTTATCGGTATTGTGTTTGTTACAAGCTTTCTAAGGTACTTGTCATTCACATCTTTGTACACAGAAGATGGATAGGGAGTGAGCCCTTATCCCACATTTTTAGATGGAACAAAAAATTGCAACTTTTGTCTCATTGACATTAGTATTGGTCCAACACACACCAAAGTCCAAACACAATAAAACTTGTTCTGACATGTAATGTGAGGTGATGTCATGCACAACAATCTGTGTTCTTTAAATTAAGATCTTGGTTTGTGAAAGAAAAAAAAACAACCACCATTGAAAAACTTACTTAGAAGAGGCTGCTTCCAGTTTCGTTGTGTTGCAAGTTCTTGGTATTTTGAGAGGAAGGTATCGTAGTAACTACACAATGAGAAAATATGAAAAAGTAAAGCAAAAACGATTAAACGAATGGATTTTTGTTATTAAAAAAAAAAAGTAAGGATTTAATGGAGAAAGTCTGATTTTGTTGACTTTTATGATAAGAAGTAAAACATACCCTCCACCACGGCCCAATCGCCTTCCAGTTTTATCAAAGGCAAGTCCTTGAAAGAAAATCAAGATAAATCATCATCAGATATAATAAGTCTTTGAACAATGAATCATTTGATCTTTGTTGCGAGAAATTACCAGGCAACAGGAGCAGGTCAACAGGTTCATTTGCAAGCATCACTGCAATGATCAGAGCCTTAATAGATTTTTTTAATAAAAGCTATAAAGATATTAAAATTGTTTTACAAATCTAACCATCTTCACGATCATTCCCATTGGCATCAACTGGAGCTGGCTCTAAAATGTTCATGGAGTTTGCAATTAAATCATCCATACCACAAATATTTAGCATTCTCATGTGGCAATTCTTGTCCTCCACCCGTGGAACATAAAGTCTCTTTCTGGTTTGTGTTTCACCATCTTCATTAACAAATAGATAGAAAATTTCAACTTCATATATCAATATGATTGAGAGATTACATAGAAAAAACTCCAGGGATGTTTGGTTCACAGAAAGTTTTGGAAGGAATTGAATCCTTCTCTAAGGAAAACACACCTTTTGTTGGATTCTGTAAGATATGCTGCAACATCTTTGACGTATCAACTTCTCTCAATGCACTACAGCTTATGTAAGCACATAATCCCTTACAAGACTTGAACCATGGAGCTTCCAATATCAGATTCTGAATTGCATCATCTGTACGGACAAACAACTAATTTTGACTTCCAACTTATGAGGTCTTTACATATCACTTTACTAATCCATTACAAGTTCAATGAAGCAAGATCGACTCGAGATGCTCTAAACTATAATGAAAATTATGTTTGATTTGAAATGCCACAAGCAGCTTGGCTAGATCATTTCATAGACTAAATACCATCAAACTGGAAATTAATTATCAACCCATACAAAAACATCACTATTCGAAATGCCAAATTTCTGATCAGAATTTATCAGGAAAATGGAGACAACTAAACCCTAGCTAGACAAAATTTAACTGATTTCACACACGCACATACGGATTGACGAAAATACCTTCGTGAGATCTAAGGGCGGGGTCCATTGATCTGAGATCCTTCTTGATTTTCGATCGGAGAACCCGTTTCTGGGTAAATATGGCTTCGAGGTGATTGTCCTGGGTGGTCATGGTGGCTGAGGCGGCGGAGGAGCGAGGAAGAGCGTAGGAGGAAGGAGGCAGTTGTGGGCGCAGGATAAGAGAGCGAGTACAGGAGAGGGCGCGGGGAAATGCGGGTCTTGCTATTGTGCACTGGTGGGACATGATCACTGCGACCAACTTCCTGATCCCTTTGTACGACGAACCCATGTGACCTCAGTTTTCTGACCATTTTTTATTACATAAAAAACTGTTGTATCCGAGTAAACTTTTTTTTTTTATGTATTATGAAAATATATATTTTTGTCAGTTATATTAACGACAAATATAACAAAAAACTTTACACACCAACATAAACGTAACAAATGTTGTTGAATACTAACACAATAACGTTATTCAAAAATCCGTTTGAATTTAGTGGATCAATATTAAGAATTAAGCTTCCGAAGATGTTGAGCTATTTCTGTCAATATTTTAGTTCCTTCATCGCCTTTTTCAAGCGTCATTGCGGTTTGCTTCAAGAATCCACTCTCCGCTTCAATGGCAGCCAATTTCTCCCTCATTAGATTCACCTCTTTCATAAATGAGGCATTATCACCTGCAAAATTACTCAAATCAGTAAAAAGAATTGAAAAAAACAACAAAAATCATAGGTTCGTTCCGGTTACCTGTATCTCTGTCTTCCAGTTCTTGATCCTCTCGTTGTGAAGACGAACGAACATGATTTTCAAATTCCTTCAACATTCTAAAAAGATGTGATCTTTCGGTTTCAAAATTTCCCGAGGTTTCCTCATGGTTCCCCTTTCTGTTTCCATCTACACTCTGATCATCTTCAACGCTCTCGAACTCTGATCGGTCGCCAACAGATCGAGGGTGAAACTCGTCATAATATTCATCGTATTCATCGCTATCCATCTTCTTAATTTCTCCGTATCGCGCTCGATAAACATCGACTTCGGTTTCCAAGACTTTCACATCTTCCTCTTTCTTGAGATACAAATCTCTAAGGATCTGAATGGCTTCTTCATCATACTCCGCTTGTTCATCCATCATTCTCTGGTACTGCAACGCCTCCATATGAACTGCCGCCTTCTCGGCCTGTAACCGTGTGATCATCGCCATGGCGTTGTTGGCGGCAACCGCGGCGGCGCACCGTTCTTCGTCGAGTTCAAGGTACAATGTGACGAGGGTTTTTCGATTGTCGCTGACTTGTTTCTTTAGTTGCTGGAGAATTGAACCGCCATCGGCCGGTGATTCATCAGTTGTTTCTGAAAACAAATCGGATTTCTCTAATGGAGCTTTTTTGGGAGGTTTATGAGCCCATCGAGGACTTTCAATCGATTCCGCAAATGATACCCCAAAGAACTTGTTTCCTCTGATATGACTAGGTGTTTTCATAGTGTTTTCGTTCATTTCTTCATAATCTGATATCAATTGTAGTATTTCCAAGTTAATATCGATCACCATCAAATTGGTGCTTCACGATTAATGGGTTTATGTTGTAATGTTAACCAAATTAATTTTAATTTGCTAAAAAATGGAGCGAAAGATAACAATTTTGCTAAAGTACGTACACGTCTATTTTAGAATCAAGATCTTTTGGCAAGTAAACTCACGTTTGGCATTTGTGTTCATTCCAAAGTCATATTCAGCAATGTCTGGTTCGTTATCAGATACAAACCTGAGCTCCGTATACCGAGCTTGAGACAATTCTGAATTTCTACCTGCCTCCTCGATTCTCCATGCTGCTCTAGGAGAAGCCATTGGTGCTAGTGAAGAAAACCTGGGAGAAGAAGCAGGAAACAAGGAAGACGAAGCTCTGGGAGATGAAGATGGAAAGAGAGAAGAGAAAGCCCTAGGAGACGAATTTGGAAACAACGAAGATGATGCTCTAGGTGAAGAAGTTGGAAACATGAGTGATGCTCTAGGAGACGAAGACGGGAACAAAGAAGAAGCCCTAGGAGATGAAGTTGGGAACAAACCAGACGCTCGTGGAGAAGCCGGTGGTATTTGGGAAGAAGCACGAAGGTTTGAAAAGTTTCTGGAGAGTTCTTTAGAAGGTTGTTTGGGCTTTAAAGATTCACCACAGCATGAACATCTATCTGTGTCAACGATCGCGTTGTCGTTTTTGTTGTTATCTGTAAGCTTCTTCTCGGAGGATTTGGCGAACATCTTCTGATCTTTATTGTGATTACCAGAAGCAGAAGCAGAAGCAGATTCTTTTTCAGTTGACAAGGAGAGAAGACAACCATCACACATGGTTCGGATATCAGATAGTTTCCTGTGAACATGACAATACGCCAAGGACGATATGTCTTTCTTGTGAGAATCACATATGGAGTCACTGTAATAGGAAGTAGGGTTGTTCTTCCCGCCAAGAGCATGATCGACACGTGTACACAGGACGCAAGGGGGGTCTAATTCAAAGATATCTGCGAATTTGTTGGAAATAAACGCAAGGAAGCCGTCGAGGTAAAGGGAGATGATTAGCATCCATTCGAGAACAGCCCAGACCACGAAATGTGGGAATCCGCCTAACTCCTCCTCAACGAACATTCTGAAAGTTCTCTTTGATTTCCTCATTGTAACTCTCAAGAAATGAAGAAAAGAAAACCAATACAAGGTAACACAGATCGTGAGTTAGAAGAAAGGAACGATCGACTGACAAATGGTAAAAATTAAACAATCAGGTGAGAGGCTTCCCATGCCCATAGTCTGTGTTAGTTTATAAAAGCGGAATTGGTCTATTGCCTAAATTCACTCTATACCATGCAATCGTTAATTTCACCAATAAATTGAAACTTAAACATGACATTGGTCAAAGACTCAAAAGGATTATTTGTTTGTTTGTTTTTTGTTAAAAAAAATTAGTATAATCATGTTAAGGACGTATATTAGTAGCATCACTACTTTGTTATTATTTTATTGTACTTACTAATTTACTAGTATTATTAAATTTCAAATATCTATCTACAAACCAAACAATAAATGAAAAGGATATTTAATTTAAACATGGCTCATACGCATTCCACTATTTGTATTCTAAGTTTAAAAAATATATCTACAACCAAAAGAAGAAAAAAACACTATAATTCCACCACTTCCATACCAACGGAACAAATTTCATGTCAGTTTTACAAAATCAAAATCAATTTTCTGTATCTGAATAATAGGTGGCTGTTGAACAAAAGTCTTCAGATTCCAGGCAGGACATTTGAAGCCATGTATGGAGAAACACATCCCTGTACCTGAACCCAAAAACAAACTAATTTTCAATACTATAATATTATTACCTAAACCTTCTTCTCAACAGTAATGTTCTAAATTCTAATAAGAAAAATCTGAAAACATAATGTACCTGCAGCAAGCAAGTAGGAATCTGAATGAAGCCTTGCAGTAGAAGATCAACATCCTCCAGAAGATGTTGTGGAACAGGAGTGATTACGTAGAGAACACGTCTCAAAGTGTCTACTCCCCTAACAATCCCTGAACACAGCATTATATATAAATGCATTATATATCTTAGGCCCTGTTTCTTTTTTTCCTATTAAGTGTTGTCTGTATAAAATATAAATGATGTTTAAAAAAATAACCTACCAAGGCCAACACATTGAGGCAAATTCCCAGAACCTAGACAACTAACTGCCAATCCAACTATACTTGCATTCAAACTGTAGAAAATTTCAGCTTCCGGCACCTGGCGTTATACAAAAACTATATTAGACGATGAGGGCATTCACGTCTTTTGCACACATGAGAGATCAAGAGCGAACAATAAACTGCAAAGTTTTGTCCCATTGACATGTTGAAGTAAACCTGAAAATGAAGGTGTTTAATGTTGACAGATGACATGGAAACTTGATAAGGAGGATGAGCAGCCAATGCTTGAGCAGTTTTTTTAATTGAGCTCATCATACTCATCCTCATGTCACTTGGGAAACAGTGTGTGAAGTATGTCATGATACTTAAATCCCGTATATGGCGTGAATCTTTATGTGCAATTACCCTGAATAAGCAAATCAATCTTCACTAATTAATAACTAATGACTGAAATTAATTTGCATAAGAAGAACTCAAGAGGGATACATACGATCGGTTTAAGGAGTCCTGGTGGGCTGATTTGATTTCAATTAAGGTTACTTCCTTAGCAGCATCCGTGTCTTGAGACCAGAATGTTCCGGAAGGTAGGTTCTTACTTTTAGCAGAAACACAAATGTTAACCACATGACTAGGAGCAATATGGTTCAACATGTCCACCAATACATCGTACCCAATACCTGACACAAAAGAAGGAAATCAGTCATCACATTTTTTATTTTTGAGAGGGACTAAAAAGATTTAAAAAACAAAAACATACCTTTCACCCATCCGGGGGTGTTGATGATTAATGGCACCTCATTGTTGTTGGGAGATGATGAATGATGGTGTTTATGATAGTGATCGTATAGGGCGAATATGTATTTCAAATAAAGCTCTGGATCTCTTTTTGAAGAAATGTCACCAAAGAAGAAGCATCTGTTAGGGAATTTGCCACAAAAGATGATCAGACAACTTGCATTCAACAATACATGTTAACAGTATATGTATATGTAATATAACTTTAAAAAAAAAAAAAAAAAACTTTGCAAAAAGTTTATATATGGTTAGGAAGTAAATGATACCTTTCTGGCTGACTTTTTAAATCTGTAGTGCAAGTGCAACAACAAAAGCATTCAAGAACACAAGAAGCCAAAAATTAAAAATGTCAGCATATCCATTATAAGGCACTGAATGTGACATTTAAGGAAATAGATATTGCATCATAAGGGTTTTTGAAGAATATACCTATGCTTTCACTATCAAGTAGAGTGAGTGAGAGACATCCAGGAGGGGTAAACTCGGGTTGTCCAACATCAGTATCCAAGAATGCAACTCTCTTATGCCTGAAAAAAATAAGACTTCAAACTTTAAATCCAATATAACCTCATATGAATATAGTTAGTTACCATCATCATACAAAAGCCAAAGTTAATGAGTGACAAAGTGTTCAAAGAAAGGAACTTTGCCATTACATATTTAAAAGAATACAAAGAGATAACAATTTTTCATGTTTCAAGTTGGTTTATCAGATATAAGTTATTCAAGAAATTCTCTAAAGCACATTTAAGTTATGAAGTTCTATAATCAATTTATACTTCACTCCATGTTCATATGTCTATATGTGGGAGGAATCAGATATCATATAACAACCAAAACCCAACAAAATTTTGTTGTAAATCAAATTAAAATCACAAAGTTTATATAAACTAAGTCTAGGAAAAATATAAATGTGACTTGATTTATCAACACAACCAAAAGCCAATTAGAAACTATGCATTTGTAAATTGTAATTGTAAGCAGCCAATATAATGATAATCATACATTCTATTTCACTATGTAAGGTCCAGTCAAGCGCCAATCAAACACCACCATTTAACATCTTCACTTGTAAGTCTAATTTTTATGGTGATGGGGGTGATTGGATGTTTTCTGTAACTTATATGATGCCAGAGAAAGGAGGAAGAACAAACTGAAGGTAAGCTTTTATTAGAAATTTTCATTTTCACTAAGAAGCAAGAAAGTTGTACGAGAAAAAAGAAACCTGATTTTAACATCAACTTGTTAGAGAAAGCATGAACATTCAATCAGAACCACATCAATTTGAAATATTAATTTGGCATGTACATGAAGCTTAACCTCTAATGCTTGGAATCAAATGTCAAGAATATGATGTTATCACAAGATATTATCAGTTAGAACTCAGATAGCTGATACAAAAACCTAGAAATAACCGTTTCTTTAGATATTAACACCGAACTTCAATAAGATTATGAAAAACACATCCACATAAGTGGGAAAAATATTCCAGAATAACAAGTTTCATCAAGGAATTTACCTACGGAGGAGAACATGAAGGACATGTCGAGAGAAGGTTGACTTGCCGCTGTTTTTGGGGCCGCATATGAAAGCCGTCGGAGTGTGTGCATCACCATAAGCTATGGTGTCTGCCGCTTCGGACCAGTCTTCTGGTATATATATGTTCGTTGCTTCACTCTCTTCAACCTCCATTGATAAAGAAGTCATCGCCATTTTTGCTTCTGGTTTGCTGTGCTTGTTTAGTGCAGTGTAGGGAAGCATGTAGATGAAAGGCCTAATTTTGGGCTTTTGTTCTTATGTTAATGGGCTTGGACCTCGCTCCAAGTCTCAATTTCCCTTGACCCTTGACATGAAAACGAAAAGATTATTTTTTTAATATATTTTTGAGTAAATTACATGATTGATTTATGTGGTTTACGCTAATTTACACGTTATGTCTTTAATTTAAGTTTTTTTTAGCTTCGACTGTTCTAACTTAATTTGGACCGTTTTAAACTTAATTTTTTAACTTGGGCTGTCTTTATATTTGATTTTGTTACAAGTTTGATCCCTACTATACATAAAAAGACTTAATTGTCCTTTTTTGTTTTTTTTTAATTTGTTATTTATCTTTTAAAAAGTTTAGTAATTAAGGTGGGTCCACCACCATATACCATTATACCTCACATTCCCTAATCATTCGTACATCTTCAGCTTTATAGATATTGAACATTTAACTTAAAAATCACCGACCCAAAAATTGACGTCTCCGGCGATGCCATCTCTACCGGCAGGGTCAACTACATCTCAATTGATATTTGAGGGTTGACGTATCTGGCATACAAACGATCTAATCAGGAATCAAAGCAATACTCTCCGATGATATCATCTCCACTATAAGCTCTTATTCGGTCTCTTAAAATTTATATTTGTGGTTTTGGTTTGAATAGATTTCTCAGGTTGATTTTTGGTTTTGATTTCTAGGTTTAAATAGGTTTTCGATTATGTGGTTTCGGGTTTCATTCATGTTTCCGATCAATAGATGTTTTTTTTCTAACTGCAAGTCAAAAAATGGGTTTCGATTAAGCTATGATTTAGTATCATTTTTTTAATCTTTGGTGTTTGAAACGTTGAATGCTTGATAACCTTTTTAGAAATAAGTTAATGTTAGAACCCCTAGTTCTTAAAGCTCTGATTCATGAAATTGTTGTAATGGACGCAAAAGAAGAACATGTCGATCATGTAACAAAAGTGGTGGTAGAGAGAAAAAGGGCATTTCGATCATACTTTGAAGAAGCGGTAGCAATATGTTAAAAGGATGGTAAATTATACAGGCTAGAGGAAGAAGATGGGGGAAGGATTTCGGTGGCAAAGGGGAATGATTAAGGAAAGCATGAGTTAATTGGGAAACTAAAAACACTCGTACTACTCCGCTTGAATGAATATTTTACCTCACTAGCTCATCCACAAAATCTCAAAGCAGGTTCGTCGGAGAAGTCAAAAGGTATGGTTCTCGAACTAGAACGACATACGCCAAAGATTGTGAAGATGACGAAGATGGTAATGGCAATTTTAAAATAGGTGTTTGATTTTGACATTCCATAAATTAGTTTGTTTTAATTCTACTTCTTAAAATCTGAATTTATATATGGAATAGCCAAATGCCAAGGTTAAGAGATTATTAACGGAAGTGGGTTTCCCTTATAAAAATCCAAATTTGAATATGCGATGGTTAGGAGATTATTATCGGAGGTAATGGTGGTTCTCCGTGAAGTTTCTGAGGAGTTTAACGAGAGAAGACGATGGGTGCGAGTTAGAAGGGAAAGAGAGTTGTGGGACCCATCTTATTTATAAAATATTTTTTAAAAGATAAATAACAAATAAAAAATATAACAATTGAAAAAAGTAAATAAATAAGGGCAATATAGTCTTTTTATACATATCAGGGACCAAGTGTGTAACAAAATTAAACTATAAGGATGGTCCGAGTTAAAAAAAATAAGTTAGGGACCCAACATGTAAATTACCGCAAACCACATTGACCATTCGTGTAATGTACTCTATATTTTTTTAATGAAAGGGATTTAAGTGTTGTTTGTTCTTTCGAAAAAAAATGTTTGAAGTCTACGTATCATATTTGCAACCCTCCGTAGCAAAATAGGTGGACTAAACGGTTGTAGCTGTAGTAAGAAGTTTGTTTGTTTTTTAATGTTTGCAAACTGCTGCAATAAATTGAAATTATCATACAACAATTATAAATAATTATAAATAAAAAACTTATTTAGTTTAATCATATGTAAATCAAATATAAATATCATTGTGATGATATGATTTTTAAAGACGTTTATATAAAATAAGGGTAAATACCATAAAAACCATAACTTTTACACACTTAATTGCGACCTTATATTTAATTTTTCGTTCACTGTGTCCATTTTTGTGTGTATGAGTATTTGGTTTAGCCTTGTTAGCCAGTTTCACCGGTTTCAGAAGTTCATTAAGCTGTCAAGTACTACTAATGTACATTAGAGCGTTATCATCTTCAACAAGTAGGTCATGATGTTCATTCCCTCTCTTCCACTGGTAAACCATGGTATCATCTTCAAATTTTGGGTAATATAAGCATGGGCATCAAGGAATGGGTGGTCTCAATGTAATATCCGAGATCCCAAAAGAAGCATGTTCAATTAATTCATTGTTTCATCTTGCAAGCATCATCACCATCATCATCAAGCACATTTATGGACCTTTGTAAGTGTTCAAGATCCAACATTTAGGTTGCATACTCTTAGATCTTGGTTCTTTGTCTCTTATTCATCATGTTGTGAGTGTTTGAAAGAACGGATTCCATAAAGTTGGCAACTTTGTGGATCCTTGATGTCCTTTTGGTGGATCATTAAGGTCCTTTTGGTGGTATATGTTCCAAATCTAAGGTTCCTTGGGGTATTTGGTCTCATATAGAAGAAGTTTGAGCTTTTTTCTTCCATGAGTTTGACCTGGTTTGGAAGGGACATGCTATGGACATACATGTCCATAAAGCACTGATTTTTATGGTGAACTAGGAGTATGAAACCCTTCTGAAAGTTACGTACTTGAGACTTTAAGGATTAAGTGCTTAATGGTTAACTTCATGCCTTAAGTTGCCATTAAGAATCTAGGTTTGGAGATCTTGGCTTATTGGGATGTCTTAATATATAAAGTTGGAAACTTTATCCATCAAGACCTTGGAAAGAATCAGATATGAGATTTGGAGCTCATGGAAAGGATGGAAAACGGCTTAATCCATTAAGTTGTTGAGACCTAGTCCTCACGACGTGACATCTTGGCCGTCATGACATGGCGATTGGGGGCAAGTCGACTGTTTTTGTATTTATTCTACCACGACGTGGCTAGTGAGAGGGTACAACGTGGTGACCCGCATAAGTTTACTAGAACAATTGACTTTCATCGTTGATTTTTTGACTTGGTTGACTTTTGGTCAATTTGCTAATTTTAGAAGGTGGACTAACGGTTCACCTGTATGGCTTTTTAGGTGGTGTTTAGCACTTGTTTTTTACTGCGAGATCATGTTAGCTGGTTACGACGAGAGTCTTCTCAATATACTATGTAGCATGCTAGTTGTCTTTGTGATACTTTCATGGAAGATCATGGGGTAGCATGTGGCAATTGTATGAAAGACCATAGGGTAGCCCATGACAATTGCATGAAAGACCATGGGGTAACCCATGACACTTGGATGTGAGACCATGGGGGTAGCCCCCATGACACTTGGATGTGATACCATGGGGTAGCCCGTGACATTTCAAGGAAAGATCATGGGGCTAGCCAATGTCACTTGGATGTAAGACCATGGGGGTAACCCATGGCATTTGAGAGAAAAGACCATGGTGGTAGCATATGGAAAATGTATGTATGGTATGTGGTATTTTGGGGAAGTCATTAAGCTTTGTGCTTACGGTTTTATGTTTAAATGCTTTTAGGTACCTCCAGTTCCAAAAGGAAGGGTCTGACATGATTACATCGCACCCACTGAAGATTCCACACTCTTGATTTTATCATTACTCTAGTGTTGCTTAGAAACACTTTTGATATGTGAATACCTTTTGGAAGTAATGAATAAATGTCTTGGTTGAATTCAAAAAAAGAAAATTTTACTTGGTATTTTTGGGACGTTACATTGAAGACCTTAGGTGTGGTTGTAATAAACTTGCCACTTTCTCGATCTTTACAACATATGAAAATACAAGCAAAAAAATTTGAGCGTGTCCTAACTATCAAGTAAAAGTGACATGATTTTTGTGATTTTGTTGCTATTGAACTAAGAAATAAGACATCCTTTTTCACAATGTACAGAACAAAAAAATGTGAGTTTTTTCTTGTGGCTTGATCCACCACTGCCAAACAATCACAAAAAGGAAACCATGTGGAAGTTGTATGTTGAGTTGGAATAGGAAAATGAAGCTAAAGAATGTCAAAAAATAATGTTGAAACTTTTTAAGGTGGTGCTGATCATGATGATGCTTCTTTTGGTGATGGTGCTTTTATTGTTTTTCATGGTTTATAGAGTTATGGTTCAAGCAGGTTGAAGATGTGGGCATTAGTGTTTTGGAAAAGGTGGTGGATGGTGCTTCTTTTGGTGTTTAAGTAGTTTTTTAGGTGTAAGGGTAACGATAGTAGTTTTTTTGGAAAAGGCGATTTTGTAAACTTATTTCTGATAATGTATGACTTTCAATTAATCAAATGTTATTCAATGGTTTTTTTAAACAACGGTTTAATTGATTAATCTATTTTGAAAATAAAAAATCCTTTTGTAATTTTTGGGACGTTACATTGTGCATATCCAAATTCAACCATGTTGTAACGCTCGCAGATTCAAGCTTGTTAATTAAAATATAATAGGCCATAAAAATGACATTTTTATAAAATATTATTTAGTATAAATAATCTTAACCAAGTTACAGTATGTGTGTCAAGGATTCCGAACATATAAAGAACGCTGAAATTCGACTTCGTACGAAAAAGTTATGTTTCTTCGAAATTTCGCGATTAATTTCATTCCAAAGTTGATTTGGATCATGGACTCTATACTCCACACCAATTTCTTCACATTTACCTCTAGTATGTAGCCATGCTCAACCTCATTGACACCATGTCGATTTTGATCATCATCTTTAACATATTTTCATAACACAAAAGTTAAGAAAAAGGTTCATTATAGAGGTTGGAAGGGGGCTTAATGGTTTCTTGTGAAAAATTCAAGAAACTGAAATAAAAAACTTCATCATTTGAGTTTAAGTCTTCAACGTATATGATTGTGCACTTTATATACCTATCTAACTTTAAATTTATAAACTTAACTACTTAGTTAAATTATGTATTTATAGGTAGTGTACCTAGTCAGATTATAGAATAACATGGATAAGTCGGGTGTCGATCACATAGAACGAATTTAGCTGATAATATAATTACTAAAAATTAATCTAAAAACAATAATTAAAGAGGGGTTTTATCTTATTTTCCATGTTCAAATTAACTTAAAACTAAGCACAAACAATTGTAAACAAGATTTAGAACACACTTCCGTTTAGCTTCGAATCCCCCTTTTCCTATGTGTAGTTTCTAAGTATGGATTTATTCAGTTGGTTACCAATTTAGATGTAATTAGCAATCTTGATCCGAACTCCTAATATTTTCACCAATTCATGGACTACTATGTAATGATGATACACAAGCAAACACAAAATTGATTATTAATGATAATTGGGTTATATAAGATGTATCTAAGTTAAACACAATTATGATCAAATTAATATTCTCCAACACAGTTAAAATTGCTACCTTTATTACTTAATCTAAGATGTGATTAACCCCAACTCTATCAATTTAATGATCATAAACTACTAGGTAAACAAGTTCATACAATTCAAATGGTCATTAAACTACATTTAACTTGAATCTAAGCAACAAAGATGTAAACTTTAACATGCTAGGTAATGATAATCAAACACATGGATTAACCAACTTCATAAAATCCAAATATAAGCTAGAAACTAACACATCGTTTTATGGTTCATCTACACTAAACGTGTAACGTCCCATTTTCACAACCATTTTTTTTCATTTTTATTAAGGTAAAACTTTCCATTATTAAGAAAAACGTTGATTACAAATTACTTTCATTTAAAATCAAAGTTTTATAGAAAACTTTCCATTATTAAGAAAAACGTTCATTCCAAACCAATTTTCGTTTTTTTTTTCCTTTTTATTAATGTAAAACTTCGTGAGCTTCTATTTGACTCAATTTTCTTTTCTTTTAAGATCCATTAAGCTCCCAGCTCAGCTTTAGTCCTTCCAGGTTCCAACTTTTGTCGGTTTTGATCCTTTTTCCTCAAGAATGTCATATTTGACTGCAAAATATAATTTAACTCAATAAGTACCAAATATCTTTGCAAATAACCAAAATATAGCTTAAAATGTATTAAAATAATGCCTAAATATATGTATAAATATGACAATATCAAAATACTCCACACTTGTCTTTTGCTTTCCCCCAAGCAAAACTAATTTTATTATTATCAAATCAAGACTTTAGCTACCAACATCGCACGAGACAATCCATTTTTAGCATCTCCATTACTCCAATACCGCAATGCATGTATTTGTGTCTAATTTTTCCTACGAACCTCCCAAATCCTAAATATTCACAATCATCATAAACACTTCCTCCCTTATTTTGAACAACACTCATTTTATGCATCCATCCGAATCCATCCTCAGAAAACTTTTTTAACCTCAATGTATTTTTGGTTAACCTTCCAAGCATACATATGGTAAAATATCATAGAAAAAAATTACAATATAAAATAACTTGCCAATTTGCCTTAATTCTTCATTTTCTTCAAGATCTTCATACTTTGACAACTATTATTCACTCAACAACTTTGCAACTTTTTTTACTTCTACTTTTCTCTTTTCTTTTCCTTTTTTTTTCCACAACTTTTTACTTTCGTCTTTCTTTTTCTTTCTCACTTTTTTCTCTCAAACTAAAAACCTAAAAAGAAAAACACATGCTTAATCAAAGGAACTTAACTTCAACCCTTATTGGTTAGAGGTATTAGTCTAAAGTGCAATAATTACATAAGCTCTCTTCGATACATTTATGGTACATGATGTTAAACATATTATGGCCTTCAAACTAAGCAATGTCGTGTTTTTTCCCATGATTTGGCTCAAATAAACATTGAAACTCTCATTGAATCGTCCCACACAACACTAGCAACCTAGATCACAACATAACAATTTTTTAACTAGATTCAATTTGAGATTATTATTTCAAATCTTTACAATAATTTTTTATATTGGGCTTTGGCCTTGGGCCAAGTTAGGGAAAGGGTAAAAATGACTTTTACCCTAGTTTGGACTCTTAGTGTGAGTCAGGATCCAAATATTAATTGGATGTTATTTTGTGATAGTGTCAGGATTTTAGCTGGCCAACACCAAGGATTCTTTTTGTGATATTCAGCAGTGTGAGGTGAGTTTCCTCACCATGTTTAGCAGGTCTAAGGCACCATTGTCGGCCCATGATCAGTTCTGCTAAGATACTAGATGTTTGTGTGACTCTTGTAATTGTATATGCTTATATGATTTGTATGTTGGGCGGGGCCCGTTATGTGTTTGTTTATGTACGGTATGTGGTATTTTAGGGAACTCACTAAGCTTTGTGCTTACACTTTTTAGTTTATGTTTTAGATACTTATGGTTCCAAAAGGAAGAACCCGAGATGATTGCACAACATACACCACTTGATTCTGCGTTTTCTGATTTACTCTGATGATTGATGATGTATTGATACAATTTTTTTACCTTGGTTTTATGACAATGATACGCTTTACTATTTTATTAATCTAAACATGAAAAAAATTCCGGGTCTTATTTTAGGACGTTACAGTCTATTTTAGAGTAATCAATAAGTTGTGTTTCCTGTAGCCTTATGAAGTTGCTTTTGTGTTGAGTTTTCAATCTCCTCGCCCATGTAACTTTCACATCATCCTCGATTCCTCTGATATTTAGTGAGAGACAATTCATTGACACATGTTTGTACACCATTTTCACTAACGATTAACCCAATAATTTGATTGGATGCGTCAATCTTAAATCCCACCTCAGCCCCGGTCTCTGCAATTTTGATGATTTTGTTGTTGCTTCGATTAATGATGTTTTCCTTTCCACTGTTATGAGATGGATCGTCATCTGGGTTTCGATTAAGATCCAAGGGTGGGTTCTCGATACTTTGAGGGAATGATATATTTTTTTTCCTTTTTGTGTGAGGGGAGGGGGTTGATTGTGTTTGTTTGAGAGCTGTTGAAACAGGAGGGGGGTGGGGATCGATTACCAAATTTATTGTGTTTCCTGTTTTTAATTACACGCCCTCCATTGTTAGAGGCAATATGTTAAGTGGCTTCAGGAAAATGGGCTTGGGAGCTAAATTGGGTAGGGTGAGTAGTTGGAAACGGCCTGAAGCATCCAAATGGTAGATTATATCCTGGTCGGATGAGTTGGTATTCTGATATATCCCAAATGTGGGCGTGATGGGCCTAATAGAAGAATCCTT
The DNA here is from genome assembly GCF_051521515.1 of Lactuca serriola. Taxonomy (NCBI): domain Eukaryota; kingdom Viridiplantae; phylum Streptophyta; class Magnoliopsida; order Asterales; family Asteraceae; genus Lactuca; species Lactuca serriola. The sequence goes on from NC_136408.1 coordinate 14,620,409, forward strand.
AGTATTTGTTGACTTTTCAACGCATGGAGGGTTATGGAAGTATTTAAACCAATTTCCTTCTTGGGGATTTCAATTGTTTCCATATTATTGGGAAGTCTCGAATTATTAATGTGTGCATTAAATATTCCCTCGATTGTCTCATTCATATAAGAGGTGGTTTTCGATCAATCACTACACTTTCAGTTACCAACGTTTTTTTTTTCCGGTGACCCAGGACGAATCTCGCCTTCCTCTATGTCATTGTTTTCCTTCTCCATCCAAGTCTCTGAAACACCTTCTATCTCACTTTCTTCGTCTTCGTCTTTATCACCATCGATATCATCTTCTTCTAAATCCTTTTCTACTTTATCAAAAGGAGCCAGATGAATTGGGGACCAATCATCTGCATATTCAACAATACCCACTGAGTATGTTTTTCCTTCCGTTGTCACCTAAACCGTAGCACCTGGTTCTTGGTATGTAAAATTTATCTAAGTGTTTTGCATATTCAGCCTTGGACTCGGTGAGTTGTAGGCCCGACTTGCCGAGTAGAGACGGGATTTGGAACACGTTTAAGTTGGCGACTCGGTGAGTCCATATTCTGGACTCGCCGAGTCCCCGATGTCTGATGAAACCCTAAATTTCAAGGGTTTGCACCCTATTTAAGTCATCTTATGCGCCCCCAAGCTCGCCCCCTTCACCCTCAGAGCTCCCTATATCGTCCAACCCTTGTGCCTTGTGAGATTGAAGTGCTTTGGTGTGTTTTCTTGAAGATTTTGAGAGGAAAGGAGAGTAGATCAAGAAGAGAAGGAGGCCATACATCTTGGTGTTATTTCAGTGATTTCCTTGAGGTATAGCTCAGTTTCCCTCTGTTTTCATGCTTATAGTCCCTTGTAGCTCCATTAAAGTCCTTCTTGAGCCATTTCCAAGCTTGAATATGAATTAGGGTTTGTAATAAGTTGATTAACCCTTAGATCTAGGAATGATTGAGCTCCAAGAGCTCGGATCTACTGCCTTTATGGAGCCATATTGCATGAAAGCCCTAGATATACTCTTTTAGTGCATTTTGAGCCCTAAAACCTTCATTGGTGTTTATTTACATGTAAAGTTGGAAACTTTATGTGTTAATCAATCCCTAGAAACCCAGATCTATGTATGGCATGAGCTGGATTCGAGCAAAATCAAGTATATAGTATTTGCATGTGGAAGACTCGGCGAGTCGTTCATCGGACTCGGCGAGTCGAGTCGCGAGTCCCTGAGTTTTCCCCCTTTTCGTGTTTGTGGAATGGAGTAGTGAGTCATGGGGTGTGACTCAGTGAGTCGGAAGCCAGACTCACCCATGAAGGAACTCGGCGAGTCAATGCCCTGACTCGGCGAGTCCAAGGCAATCTTCTTGCCTCAAGAACAGACTCGGCGAGTTGTTCATACAACTCGGCGAGTCTCAGCATAGAGTGTTCTTCGGATGAAGATGAACTCAACGAGTTGTTCATACAACTCGGCGAGTAGGATGAAGGACTATTGGACTTTGGTTTAGACGGAAAACTCGTCGAGTCAATGCCTAACTCGACGAGTAGAGACGGGATTATGGTCAGACAAAGGGATAGGGACTCGGCGAGTTGGCAAGCCAACTCGGCGAGTCGGGCCAACTGGAAGTTGACTTTGACTTTGACTCTTGGCTTGGTTAGAGGTAAATGGTCATTTTACCCTGAGGTCGGTTAGCAGTATTTGACTGAGTGTTTCGTAGGAATTATAGCCGGAGGATTTCCGGGGCGGCAACAGCAGAAGACAGTTAGTTCCCACGCAGATCAACAACTACTTTGATGTGAGTTACCTTCCAGTAGCGGTGGGTCTACGACCACAATGCCGGCCCACCAGTAGGAGTTGTATGATAGATGATTGTCTCTGTGATATTCATCTAGGGTTGCTACTACCTGTGATATGTTATTGTGCTAGTATGATATGATGCTATGTGCTAGTGACAGTAGGGGGGAGATAGTCCCCCAGATTACCGGTCGATAGGGACGAAGGGGTGGTCATGCCCAACCATGCTAGATAGATTACGTGATATATGTGTTATGTGGTAGTAGTAGGGGGTGAAATAGTTCCCAGTACCCCGTCGAGAGGACTGAAGGGGAGACCATCACCTAGATATGCTAGTCAGTATCCGGTCGAGAGGACCAAAGGGGAGGCAAGCTCCCAGATATACTGGTCAGTATCCGATCGAGAGGACCGAAGGGGAGGCCAACTCCCAGATATACTAGACAGTATCCGGTCGAGAGGACCGAAGGGGTAGGTCGGGCACCCATATATGCCTGACAATATATGTATGTTATGTGATTGTATGGTATGTGGTATATTGGGGGAACTCACTAAGCTTCGTGCTTACAGTTTTCAATTTTGGTTTCAGGTACCTCTTCTTCGAAGGGGAAGGAGTTGGCGCGGTAGCGGCCCATCACACACATGCCTTGTATTCCGCACTATGAGATCTTCCTGGGGATTTGAACTCTGACATTATTATGTTTTTATAAAATGTTTTCCAGACATACGATATCTTTTATGAAATGATATGATCGGTGAACGTTTTATTTCAAATGTCTTGCTAAGTATATGTTTTAAAAATGAAATTTTTGGCTCGTATTTTTGGGACGTTACATAAACTGTTTCATTTATCCATGTACGCTGTGAAGTAAAGAATCCGACCTTCCCCATAGAATAACCCCTTTTGGTGAAGATGTTGTAAAAGGGAGAAACCAATCTACCAAATCTTCCGGCTATCGTTGATAAAGTATCTTCATCCCATAGTTTAAGAGGTAGTCCTAATATCTTGATCCACGTCGTTCTTTCATACTCAGGTAGTTGTTGATCAACACATACTAACCATTTAAACCAATCCTTCCATCCATTTTTTTGTTAGGAATTCATTTGCTTCTACTGAATTATTGAATCTTAAAGCAATGTCAAGTCCGCCCAAGTATTTAGTATTTTTGTCCATTAAGATTAATGCTAGTAAATTGCTAATGTGATCGAAGGTGTGGGCTTCACCAATCAATACATTGTTGGTCAACCAGGCTTTCATGGTTGTGTTTGGGTTTAAGCTAATCGGAGGTGTTGGATGCTTAGAGGACTCTGAGTTGATATTGGAGATGACTTGGGCATAGGTTATATTATCTCTCATAATAGGTGAGGGGATGGTTGGGTGTACAACCTGATTATGATGTTTATGTGATACGAAGGTATTTAGGGCCTTTGTGGTTTTCCTTTGGTGTTGGGATAGGTTAATATTGAAGGTCACGTTTCTGTATGTTAGCCCTTGAAGCTTATCCTCCGGTTATTTCACATCTGTTACACATGTGAATCTAACGAATGCATAGTATAGTCCTCTGTAGCCCTTCCTTCTCCCCAGATACACATCGATAACTCTACCGTACTTGTCAAACGTCCTCCAAAGTTTTGACTTACTAGTTCCATTTGGAAGCTAGCAACGAAGAGATTTGTTAAATCTTTGTTGTTATCACTAACCACCGTGTTTTCCGCCGATGGACCTCTGTACACCCATTCGTAGGTGGGGGCATGAGAGCAAAGCGTTTAGGTTTACATATGAAAGAAAGTAGTTATCTACTTCTAATTTCAAGTACATTCAAGACTGGATTTGACTCTCAACATTAAATAAGCACAACACCAATTTAGCTAAGTTAGAAGTTTTATTGTTATTAAAACCGTCCACCTAACATCACTATTTTCAGTGGCGGAGCTAGGATCAAAGTAAAGGGGTATCCCAATTTTTTTTTAGGGTAACCTAATTTTTTTCCCAAGGCACTTGGGTTTCCCCGGTTCGGTTTCAGTTTTAAACCCAAATCTTAATCGAATCCTTAGCTAACCTCAAGTCTTGTTATATAAACATGAAGTTGAAGTATATTTTAATACTTGAATAGATGTGAGACTCAAAGTAGATATCAAGCGAGAATTGATCTCAAGACCTTTGCTTAAATAAACCAACACCTTAACCAACAAATCAACTGTTTGTTTGTGTTTATAAGTGGATGGATACATATATATACACTATACCGATTTTTTTTTGTTGGAAACATAAACAAAAATTACACTACCGAAAAAAATTTGAGAGGTATCCCAGGCTACCCCGGAATTCCCTTGGATCCGCCCCGATTATTTTTGCCATTATATCTAAAATCAGATAATATAATCAAGGTTGTAATAACTGTATCTAAATATCTTTTAATTACAAGAATTTATGGAATATAATGAAATCTTGTAAGGATTCTATAATAAATACTAATTAATAATGATACAAACTGAAAAGTCAAATCAAAATAAAATGTATCGTTATTTTATTTGGGATTCAGAAAATATTACATTTCAATATTTCATATTTATTGTTTTATAATCTTTTTCGGATACTTTCTACACAGGCGATTTAACCACGTGTCGGTTTTCCACCGTGGCAAACCTCATTTTTCTGCCACGTCATTAAAAACCATGTTTGCGGCGCCCAGAAATAGAATGTAACGGTTTCAAATAGTGGTAGAACCGGTAATTCTTAAAAGACAAGGGGTAAAACCGTCACAAGGGCAACTGAAATTGAAGTTCATAACAGACAGCTGCTTACAAAGAGACACAACAAACTCCCTAGGGTCTAAAAACCCCAAAATTTTCTCTTCGATTGTTCTAAGTTTCTAACGATGGACGCCGATGAGGTAAACCTCCGATACGCATTGTCGTTATCTTTTACACCGCCAGGATGATGGCGGAAGCCACAATCACCACTAAATAACTCGCCTGATTTTTTTTACGGGTTTTCCCTTTGAATTGAGTTGTTGATTTTGTGTTTAGAAGAGGAATCGGGGTTGATCGTCTTTAATTACATTCTGATGTTTTTGTTTTGGTGTCTGATTGTTGTAGAAGTTGACGGAATTGAAGAAGGCGTATGCGGATATGATACTTAATACAGTGAAAGAGGCAGCGGGGAGGATTATGATATCGGAGCGGAAAGCTTATCGGTTAGAATTGGAGCTCAAAGAATCCAAGGAAAACGCTCTTCAGATGCTTACGAGACTTAAACAGATGATGGATTCGAAGGTATAACGATAAAAATTTAAAATTCTGCCTTTCCGCATATGCTATGAATTGGGTTTTCCTTTTTTGTGGTTTCTTGTTTTTAGGTTAGTTGATCCGATAAAATTGTGATCTTGATGAATTCTCATCTAGGTTTTCGTGCATATTTGTGTTGCGTTTTAAAATTTTTTAGCTATGTTTTGAACTTTGAGTTGATTTCTGCGTACTAAGGGTTTAGTCAAATTGAACCCGTCTGCAATTTTAGGGTTGTCTTTTTGATTCTTAGCTCATCATCATCAAAAAGAGACGCCATGTTGATTGATTCAAATGTTGTTATTAGGAATGTGTGTTACTCTTGGTTCTTGTTGTTGCAACTTTGTGGTATGAAGTCTTTAAGCTATTTTTGTTTCTGTTGTTGCTCAAGCATTTGCCACTTCAATGCAGTTCGGTTAACACTTTGCATTCTTTTTTGGGGATTTCTATTTATGCAACAAATGATCTGAATTTACTCGTCAATTGACTTGGAGGGATTATGTTTGGTTGATTTCAACTAGGGTTGTTCGAGATCAACAATAGTTTCATTATTTTGCGTATTAAAGATTATGCATGTTTATTTAAAATCTTACTGTGTGAATGCTTTATTTGATGTCATTATGATATAGCATAGCCGCACAGGGCATCTACTAAGTTGTCTTCCTTCAAAATGTTTCTCACTATTTTGTTGTTTATCATTTGATAATGCAAGTGGGGTGTATTCCTTAGCTGGAAACACATATGGTATGTAGGGAGATACCATGAATGATTAAAAGGGAAACTATCAAATTCACTTGATTCTTACCTTGAACGTAACCTTTTCAATAGAAAAAAAAATGCTCCTTTTGGTTTGGCCTTAAGCTTGAACAACTTCTGAATATGTTCACACAAACATTTACAAATAAAATTAGCCCCTTGGGCATAGCAAAGCTGGTTCCAGGGTGGTATGCTTGCAGAATTGGTTATATATGGGCTCTTTTTTTGTAAAATTAACTCACACTGTAATTGTCAAAAGTTCCATTGTTTTCTAAATGACAAGAAATAGTTAAGCCATGTATGCACTTTAAGGATGTATTTGTCTATAACATGATGAGACATGCATACTTTTACACCAAAACTGTAACCAATGGTATTAGTTTTACATGCCAAAGAAAGTAACAACATATTACATGAGCATTAAACTTGAAATATTTGGTAGGTGGCAAGGTAGCAACTGTATTGGCATGAGATATACTTAATACTAATCACATTCTAACCATTAATAACAATTTATAGAAAGTGTGTATATCTACTAATCTATCAAAAGATAAATTGTACTAATGAGAGATAGCATTAAACGTACCCTTAATATGAAGTGCTGGATAGTGAAAGTGATATTATTTTTAATTACTTATACTTGACACTCGTTGCCTTGAAACAGAATATGGATTTGAAGGTATACTGACCAAAATTTAAAATTCTACCTTTTCCCCGTATGCGATAAGCGGAGATTTCCTTTTATTAGGGTTTGTAATCTTTAGGTTATTCGATTTGATAAACTTTTGATTTTGATGTTTCTGCATCTAGATTTTCTTGCATACTTTTGTTTCTTTTTAGAAATATTAGTCCTGTATGGAGCTTGAGTTGACATTTGCATACTAAGGGTTTAGCTAAATTGGGTCTCTCAGGAAGTTTAGGGCTGTGATTTATATTCCTAGTCATCATTATCATAGAGACATGCCTTCTTAATTGATTCGGGTGTTGTTATTTAGAATATGTTGCTCTGAGCTCTGGTTGTTGCAGCTTTGTGCTATGAAGTCTTTGAGCTATTTTTGTTTCCATTGTTGCTCAAGCGTTCGTCACTTCAATGCAATTTAATTAGAGGGTTTGCATTCTTTCTGGGTTTTTTCTAATTATGTAACAAATGATCTAAATTTACTTGTTGATTGGCATGAAGGGATCATGTTCTGTTGGATCGATGCAAGTAGGGTTGTTTGTGGTCAACAATAGCTTCACTATTTTGGTATCCTACGAGAAATCTTAAACAACATAAGTGGGTATCAAAGATAATATAGATTATTTAAAATCATGTATGTGAATGTTATCTTTGAAGTTGTTACAATATACCTTAGGGCATCGACTAAGTTATCTTCCCTTAAATTTTTTTACTAATATGTAGTTTATCATTTGATATCGCATGTGCGATGTATTCGTCTGTTAGAAACAAATGCTACTTCACTTTCCTCAAATGTGCTATATATCTGTAAAGATTAGGTAAAACAGACCAAATGTGTTATGTAGGAGATATCAAGAACGATGAAGATGGAAACTATAAACAATTAAATATCACTTGATCCTTACCTTGAATGTAAACATTCTATAAGAAATACTCCTTTTGCTTTACCTATACACTTGTGGAATGTTCACATAAACATTAACAACTCAAACTAGAATTGGAAAAAGTTCCATTGTTATCATAAAGGCAAACTACAGAATTTTTTTTGTACTTTCACCATTTTGTCGGTTTAGCCACTTAATCATTTTCTATAGTAATTAAACTATTATACTTTTTTTTTTTTATTATGTAAATAAAAACGTTACTAGGTTTTGATAAGAGGTAAAAGTACAACAAAAAAACACCAAGTACGTTGTGCTTTTCAGTATTTTAACCTTTTTTATAACTTGTTAACCCGAAAAAAATGTTTTTTTTTATTGTACGTTGAAGAACTATGTGCTCTTATTATACACTTTCATCGAGTTATTATCACAATATACAAACTAATTTGACAAAATTTCAGATTAATGAAGCGGAAATGGTATCCCAAATCCAACAGAAGAAAATTGAAGAACTAGAAGCACAAGTCCAAGAAGCTGAGGACATAGTGAAAGACCTCAGAGAAGAGTTAAGTTTCATGCATGCTGAATTAGAGAGGACCAAACCAAAAAATACAGTTAATCCTGATTCCATTCCAACTTCTGATGTTCGGAATTCTGATAAAGATGAGAGTAACAGAGGCCAGATCTTGTATAATTCTTTAATTCCTTTTTGGAAGTCTTATGTTAATGACCAAAATTTACCGGCTATAATCTTAAGAAGCAAAGGAAGGAAGTTAAACAGAAGCGGTTGTACTCATAGAATTCATGCATGTGAAGGGACCCTATATGAACAAACAAATGTCCTTAAGCCTGATTTGATTACTGAAACGGATAAAGAAAGTGAGAAATTACAAAAAGAGCTCTCCCTCGGGGATGAAAGAAAAAAGGACAGGAAAAGAGGGAGTCCAGATGGGAAAAAGAGATCTCAACCGTTGGATCAAGTCGATGAGATTGATCATGTGGCTGAGAGTTCATATTCAACCATGGCAAAGTCAGCTAAGTGTTTAAGAGAAGGTTCTGGTGATAGTATTAATACCGTTTGGGATTTGGTAAGAGTAAGCGACGTTCATAGAAGATTGAGAGAGGAACTTCTACCTATGGAATGTGAAAAGACTGAATTGCCCCCAACCTCAGAAGCTCCGGTTGATGCCCCGGAGTTGAAGGTTGTTGAGACTGACGGGGTTGGGGCTCCTATTCATACAATAAGTGGTAGAGTTATCAAGTACACGTTCCAAAGGAAGAGGAAACGTGGGACATTCAGCACCAATGGAAGTGACTTGGTCAACAACATGAAGAAGAAGAAAGAAGAGGGCGAAAATGCCCTTTTGGAGACTGAGAAAGTCATCGCAACGGAAAAGTCAACTCAAGAGGAGACTGAGAAAGTCAAGTCAATACAAGAGTCAACTCAAGGCGAGAATGAGAAAGCCATCTCAATAGAAGAGTCAACTAAAGAGGAGTCATACCTAGAAAAGGTTGCTAAACAGGTTGGTGTTATATCTACATATATAAGCATTTAGATAAACCATTATATATATTTTCTAAACTGGTTGACTTTTTAATCAGAGCAATAAACCATATTTCTTGCAAAATGTAAAAAAAGGATTTTGGAGGGAAAAATGAATCTATACATTTTCAAAATTTGTCTAAAATCACTTGTTCTTGCAAACTGTAGACCCCATTTGTTACACCAAACAAGACATGACATGATATGACAGAACAAATTGTACTAGGTTTAGCCTGCATAGGACCAATACTGCTGTCAACGAAACATAAATTGCAATTTTTGGTCCTACTGGGACAAGGTGGGACAGAGAATCTGTTGTCTGTGCAAAAGGCGTAAATGCCCTTCTCATTTTCATCATTGAAAATAGCCTACAAAGCTTGTCTAGTCCCAAAATGTGGCAAAATTTGCAAAGGTCCATATGTAAACATGATGACCTCTTTCAGTTCTGTTTTTTTTATGCAGCTTATATAAAATGGTGACAATGAATCTCTGAGTGAGAGGAAGAAGCAAATACATATATAGATACAAGATTTAACAGTTATTGGCGATTCAACTCTGGTTGGAAGGGTATCATTTAAAGACAGAATTTAGATCCTTTGAGGTCGATAACTTAAGTTTGGTTAATGTTTATTAAGTTGCAGCCATTGTTGTGTTGTTGAGTCTTTTGTTCGTTTTAGGGAATTTTGACTTAGACTGTTGTTAACTGTAAAGGTAACTTTAATGTTTAGTTTTGAATGGTGGATGATTTACATGGCATTGTTTGTTGCAACCTGTTAATCTTTATATCTAATTAATTATTATGAAGTTGGAACATGTTTGGTACATTTGGAAGGTATTCATGACAAGACAAGATAGGACATAACATATGCATTTTATCTGAGAGGTTTTAAATGTCCCCGTAAGCGATGTTAGTCATGTTATTTCATAAGTATACATGTCATAATGATTTTAGATATCATTTAAAAGAAATTTTTTAGGAGGTACCTTTGTTGTATTAAGATGTTACATTGATGCTAGTTAGAACTATGAACCAAGTTGTTGCCAGATTTTCATGTTTTCGAAACTGAAATCGAAGCTTTTGAACCAAATGCAACTAGTGAAAACAATTTCAAAAACATTAAAAAAAATCATCAAAGTTGTAATACTTAAAAAATCAATACTTGAGATTTTAGAATAAGTTGAAGAAAATTTTAGCGGGAGGATTGAGCATAGATTGTTAACTAATCGACTATTATATGGTCTTTCTACTGTCTTCGTGATTCACAAATATATAGGAGGCCTTGGGGAGGGTTCAAAATAGACTTAAATTCAAAGGGGTTATTTTAAGTATCTTTAATATAAAATGTTGATTTTGAGGTGTTTTTTCATTAGAAGATTGACAATGAGAGTTCTCAATTCTATTATGTTTTCGTAGGATGTTTGAATTGATATTTATTCTTTTAGAACATGTTTCCTAGATTTTTTTTTCCACTTTCAGTTGATGGAGGTTGTGTGGTGAGTCATCAGTTTTAGGGCCGGCCTCAGGGAGTTCAAGGTGTGCTGCCGCACAGGCCCCGGAAAAAATAGGGTTCAAATTTAAAAGAAATTAACTGGTTAATATATTATATGTATAATTTTATTCAAAGATTTTAATGAAAATTAAGTAGTTCAGCTGGTCTACGGAGTGTTTTTGTTACCAACAGATACGTGTTCGATTCATGTCAACTTCATTTTTATTAAGTGATCACTTTTTAGGCTAAACTGCCATCTCCATTACCCCCGCTTTCGATTTTTTAGGCGTACATCTTCTTGATCACTTTTTTGCAAGTTACATTTTAGCCCCTAATTTATGCTTCATGATTTATAATCTTCCCTTCTTCCAACTCTTATTTATATTCACAATCTATCCATTCCAAATCTTTTTATTAAATAAGTTTCACAACTCTTATTTATATTCACAATCTATCCATTCCAAATCTTTTGATTAAATAAGTTTCACAAGTTACATACTTTGCCACTCAAATTTTTATAAATTTTTATTTTTCTTTATTGACTCAATTTTAAATTTTATTCAAAGATGTTAATGAAAATTTGGGGTCCTTTTTTTTTGTTTTTCATACAGGGCATTCAAAATGAATGGACCGGCCCTGATCAGTTTGATCATGGTGCTTGGGGTTGGAATTGGCGATGTGGATAAAGACAATGAATGGGTTTGGGAGTTAGATGATTTTGGAGCTTATTTGATATATTCGACTAGATAAATGATTTATGTTCTTAGGTTGGAGACTGGATGGACCCATTGGAACAATCTAGTTCCATAAAACTTACTCCTATTGGTTGAAGCCCAAAGGGTTAATCTTCACCGATTAACAACTACGGCCAATTTAATTGACAAAATGGTTTATGTTGATTTAATTTTATGTGGCGAACACGAGAAGATAAAAAATCAATTTGTAGTGTGCAAATGTGTGTTTAATCTAGTTATTACGAATTGAAATTTATAGCAATAACTAATTTATAGTATTTGATAAGAATCTATCATGAATCAAAATGGTTATTCTTGTTAAAAAATAAACTACTTTAATTATTAAATAAAATAAGGAATTATCTAATTATCTTTAAATTGAAATAATCTTAGAGAATTAGTTGCATGTTCGTGAATTAATTTAGATTGGTGGGAGTGGCTGCGACCTCTACCGTACTTCCGATGCCACGTAAGCTGGAACACCGACCATTGACTGCGGTTAGGGTGCGGCTAGGGCCACACTTCAGCAGTAGAAGGACGCATTTGTTGGTTGGCCGGCTGTTTTTTTTTACTGTTTGGAACAGTAATAAAATTCAAAATTAATTTTTTTACCAACTCTATAAATATATAACATTTTTAACTAAACTAACTCATAAACACTTCATATTTTACTATCTTTTTGTTTCCAAAACCTTTGAAAATATCATCCTCCAAAAAGCGTACCAACCAAAAAACATCCACTAGAAACACCACAACCCCAAGACCTTCATACGATCAATCGATTTATTTGCCCTCTTTTTACCACTATGGCGTATGTTTCCCTATTATCCACAACATATCTCACAACCACAAACGACCTACACAATCACTTCCACAAACACAAGTACAACTCGACCTAAATTTTGATCCTTTTGATTTTGTTACTCAACCTGAATTTGTTCCACGAACACCTATTTCTGTATCTGAACCCGAATTTGTTCAAGAAACTCAACCTGTCCGACCACAAAAGAAAAGAAGAGAGAAGGCTGATGTTAAAATGTGGGAACCCCAATAAGTGTTAGCATTGGCACAATCATGGATTGACGTTTCAGAAGATCCGATAACGGGAGCGGGCCAAAAACATGATCGTTTTTGGATGCGCGTTAGAACTAGGTTTCACAAAGGAATGAACCTACCACCATATCGTTCTAAAGATCAAGTGTACTCGAAATGGGGGAAAATGGACAAATAAATCATGTTGTTTAATGATTTGTATAACAACATGAAACGACAATGGAAAAGTGGCCAAAGTGATGATGTGATTGTGGTTTCAACCTCAACGATGATGAGTCTATTCAAGTGTCACCCCCTCCCCCAGACCGATGGGAAGGGACAAAACAAAAAGAAAAAGCAAGGGAAAAACATCGTAGTTGGATGCCTTGAAAGAAATGGGCGACAATGTGCAAGACAAAAAGATAGAATAAATAAAATTTTCCAACTTGCTTCGGACAGAGAGACTTGGAAACAAAGGAACAACGATATGAGAGTGCTAGCAATGGACACATCAAAAGTTATCGGGGATGAACTTCAAAGTTCTTTTTGCGATGAAGGAGGACGTCAAAAAATGTTACGCAAATCGTTTTTAATTTTCAGTTTTTTTCCAAGTTTTTAATTGTTTGAGGTGAGTTTTTTTTTTTTTTGAGTTATGCAATATACTGATATTTTTATTTTTAATTAATGAAATGTATTTTTTTAAAATAAAGTTTTTTTTTTCATTAAAAAAAGCTCAAATATGACACCACTCCTTACGTGTGACAACAAACCACACTTTTTTTTTAATAAAAACACAGTGTGGCAAAACGAGAGAATGACCAGGGGCGGACCTAGGGGTGGTCCACGGTGGCACCGACAACCCTAACTTTTCCAGGCGTAGTGGAAAATTTTTCGAAAATTTTATTTTTTCTGCTACTGTGCAACCCTCGCTGTAAAATCTTGCGTCCGCTCCTGAGAATGACACCACTCTTTCTGACCTTAGTTGCATTCATTGGTAGTTTTAATGTGATACATGAGTCTAACTGCAAGTTGATTTGGATATTTTAAAAATAATATTCAAATTTTAATCAAAATATAAATAAAACTACATTTTTATTTATACTATAATTTTAATAAGAACTATTAATAATATAAATATATTAAATAAAAAATATCAATTATAATTAATATAATTATTAAAAAATATAAAGTAATTCTTATATATATATATATATATATATATATATATATATATATATATATATATATATATATATATATATATATATATATGTTAAAGGAGAACATTTTTTAGGAATAGTAAACTTATGTGGCTTTTGGCAAGAATGGTCCTCTGTTTATGTGTTTGTGTTCAAATCCATGTTTAAGTCATTTTATGTTAGTACCAATATTTTGTGCGGACACGTGTTGGGAATAGTTCCGGTTTCCGGTCATTTTGTGTTCAAATCCGTCTTAAGATGCAATTTTTGTTTTTAAAAAAAATATATATATAAAAAAACAAACTTTTTACATCATATAGTGAAAATGAATATGTAAAAAATAGGAATTTAATTTTTTTTAAAAGTCATTCTTAAAATGTAAAGTTATTTTGTTTATTTTTCAATTTTGCTGAAAGATCTATCGCATCTGACCCCCGCAACGCGAGAGTTCCCCACCTAGTTGATTTATTATGGGAGACCATTTTTGAAAGAATATTTTATTGTACTTACGATGATGGGCTATAATTAGAAGATAATTGACATTATATTGGTCATATAATACTATTGTACAATAATAGAAATGTCAGTTTAATTCTTAGTACAAATAAGTTAATAATCATTTTAAAAGCTTTTAAATAGTTTATAAAATAAATTAATGAAAAAGACAACATGAACCAACCATGTACAACAATGTAACCTAATTGTATGCATTTAGTTACACAAATTTGGCCGGCGGATATTTTGGATTAAAGGCATCCTTTTAACTTATCGAAACGACAACGTCTAGCTTTTATGTGACAACCAATAGTTTTCTTTCACGTTGAGGGCAAGTCCAGAAAATTAGTAACAATGAGAAGGGCATAACTGTAAAAACGGCAATTATAGTATTATTATTTATTCAGCTCCAGATGTTTCCGTGAACAGTGAAAGAGGGGCGAACGAGGCAAAGCAGTTTCCGTTATCTATCCACGTAAAAACGCAATTTACTTGTTCATAAATATCTAAAGCTCTTTTTATACATATCTTGATTTCGGAGATATTTTGCTTACGCTTTGGATAGTATAGATTTGTCTATCTTTAGGTTTTCCTTGACATAATTTTCAGCCATGGGTTACGATTCGATCCCGATTGCAGCATCAAACGCCAAGGAATTTGGCAAGAAAAAGAGGGTAAATTTATGTGGATCTTGTCGTTTTCGTTGATTATTTTTATAGATTGGAGGATAGTCTTGAAAAGTGTTTTTTGCATATTCGTTTGAGTAATTGTGAATTTTTGTTCGGGTTTGAAGGTGAATAGAACAGCCAAATTGAAGCAGAGCAAACTTGATGTTCGTCGTGAACAGTGGCTTTCCCAAGGTGATTCAACTCTCTTCCTATAGTATATACCATTTGCATAGATTGGAATTGTTTGGTTTTCATTATTTAGGTTACACTTATTCTTTAATAACCAATTCGCTGAACTGTTTTACAGTGAAGAACAAAGGATGCAAGGAAGAAACCAACGGTGTTAGTGGTGTGAAAATGCCTGCTGAACGGAATGATACTAATCCCAGTGGTGAAGAGAATGAGGGTTTGAGGAATCTTTGCAGTGATTCCGAGTCACCATTTAACAGTCCGATGAGCAGTGTTTTCGGGAGTAACAGATCACCTTCTCATTTTACCAGCAATAGCAGCAGCAGTAGTAGTAGCAGTGGAGGTTGTTGTTCAGAAAGCATGAATGAAGAAGATGAGTGCTTGGATGACTGGGAAGCCATTGCCGATGCTTTAGCAGCTGATGAAATTAAAAATAATAATCTTGAATCCCCTGAGCCAGATTCTGTGACAGCAACCATGGAGGCAAGTCAAGATGATTGCTGTGCTCGAGCTTGGAGAGCAGATGATGTTTTTCGACCTCAGAGTCTGCCAAACTTACTAAAACAAAACAGCTTTCCATGTTTCAAGAATGTTTGTTCACCATCAACTTGTCCGATATGCTGTGAAGATCTGGATTTGACAGATACAAGTTTTCTTCCTTGTCCATGTGGCTACAGGCTCTGTCTTTTCTGCCACAAGAGAATTCTTGAAGATGATGGTCGTTGTCCAGGCTGCAGGAAACAGTATGACCACCATGGCCCGGGTAATCTATCTTCAAAAATGGGCCGTTCTTACAGCATGATCCCTAGGCGTTAGAAAAGTATGTATGATGACCTCTTTTTTCACATCTTTCTTGTCTCTTTACTGTTAGAAACTGCTGTTAATAGTTATGCAGTTCTCTTATCGGTTGAACCATTTTTATAGCAATATGATTCTATAGAGGACTAGTTGGTATGGATACTGAATACAAACATTTTGATTGAAATTTATAGAGGGCATCTTTAAACCTTATTCAATTGATCATTAGCAGTATAATAAGGAATCTTGAAGCTTTCCATGTTATTTATGTATGCATTATGTAATATGTATGAATAAATACATATATTACAATGTGGATGAATGTATTTATTGGAACCGAAAGAGACACATGACAAATGACATAGACACCATTACAGGGTAGGGGTAGGGTACACAAGATAGCTATTAGTTGCTTATTGTAGATGGAAGTGGTCTTCTTTCTTTATAAAACTTGTTTGTTTTGACTATGTGGAATTCTGGAAGTGAAATTTCAGGCAAGATTCTGATCTATGCTTCTCAGGGAGCGTTTTCCACCATTTAACAAAAGTAGATTTTTCCAGGAACACATCCTTGTTCAGTTCTTCTTTCTGAACCCATTCTTTGACTTGTTTCTCCATAGCAACAATTTGGTCCTTTATCTCTTCAAACGGTTTCCTTTTCATCTCCTCTACTTTTACCCAAAAAATGGTCTCTGAGCTCGACCCTTCATTCAACTTCTTTTCATGCTCCCACCATCTTTGAGTGTACTTATAACGCTTTGGTCTACCCCCATCTCTTAAATAAGTCCCAGTGTCTTCATCCTTTGAGTGCCTATAGTAATTAGCTATGTCTAATGGCTCCACCAGTCTCCTGAACTCGGTCCCTAACTTGATCCACTCTTCCTCACTCTCAAATCCATCCGGGAGTTCATAACGTTTCAACATTTCCACAATCTCATCCCATATACCTGCTAGTTCTAGCCTTGTTACATTTGCATTGAAGTCATCATTACCCTTTTGAATCTTGAAAGCATCATAATAACCAATCTTTCGGTCTTCACTCGTTTTTTGGTAGTCAGCTATTACCTTGAGGGTTTTCCTGATCTGGGGTTTCTTTGAATCAATTGTATTTTGGTTTTGTAGCTTTTGCTTTTCAAACGCTTGTGCTGCTTGAAGACATAGCCTTGCCCTTGTGCTCTGAAGATAAAGATTATAACTTGTAAGTTGTAAAGTTAGGGCGACATATATCAATGTACTTGCATTCATTTGTGTATTATAGCATCATACTTAAGTATGTTGCATTCAACCCTAAAAATTACATCTTTATATAAAGCATTATACTTCACCAATACTCACCAGACCAAGGTCCTTTAAAGCTGCGTTTATGGTAGCTGTGTCAGTGTCACCGGAACCATTATCATTGGAAGACATTGGAATCTCCATATCATCATCAAGGTACACAACATCTTGCATCCCTAATAAGCTCTCTTCCAATTCATCATTATAATCCATGTTTAAGCTTCTACTTACTGCATCCGTAACTTCCGCTTCACTGCCAGGCTGGCAACAATAAAACAGAATCTGAAGAACTGCATTCGGATTCGACACACAAATCAATTTCCCATTCCCGCTACAAAAAACATACGTTCCGGAAGGTCTGTAAGGACTAAGCTCAACAAAACTCGAGATCACTTCAAGTAACGAGTTTGTACTTCCCATGAGATTACAAGCAGCATGACTCGCAACAGATGATGAATTCTTCAAAACCGTTTTGTAAAAAGTCAAAGCTTCTTGTGACCCTGAAGGTGACTGTTTCCGGAAGTTTCTGGATTTGGGATTGAAGAAATCGAGAATGTGACCGAATTCGTTTTTGAGGGAGGAGAACGGGGCAAGTGTTATCCTAGGAACAATGTCGTACCTCCCGACAAAATGGAGGAAGAAACGCGCCCAATTTTCTCGGTTTAAGGCGTGTGTGAATATCCGGTCACCTACGAGAGGTGACCCGAAAGTTAAACATTTACAGGGCGGCCGACCGTTGGATCGCGTGTATTCCTCAAGGTACCAAACCGCCGCCAGGATGGCCACCGGACCGCCAGACGAATGTCCAGTGAAGATTATGGGTTTATCTTTCTTCACCGCTCTCTCTACCTGCACAAAAATAATGATTTTGGTATAAGAGACAGAAACAGAATAGAACAGAACAGAACAGAACAGAACAAGTTGTACTGACTGTTAATTTTTTGTCTGATAAAAAAGTGGAACAAGGTACATTTTTGTGTAAAAGACGTAGATGCCCTTGTTATTACGGGAAGAGAGAAATGAAGAGGATTACCTCGGACTTGAAAGATGGTGTTTGAAAGAGGGATTGGAATCTTTGGAAGAATCCTTGATTGATCTTGGCAAGTTCATTGTTTCCAATGCTTTTTAGTGATGGAAAGTGTGAAAGATCGATCTTGGTTTCGCCAAACGGGTCCCGGCTGTAAAAATCTTGAACGGACCATGATCCGGTGAAGGCGAAAATGGTTTCATCGGGACCGGATTCCTTGATATAGCAGCCGTTGGATTTGTGTGATTTGATTGATAAAGAAGAAGCTTTTATGATCACTGATTCGCTGATCCCTGATTTCTCCCCTATACTTTCTCTCATCGTCTTCTTTCTGTCTGTGTGTGTGTGTGTTTGCAAAAGAGAAGACTTGGTCTATTAGAAGTCTTTAAAAAGTGTCATTAAAGGACATGGGCATCTATGTAATTTAACCAGATCTTGACTTTAGTAAGCGAGTGGGAATATGATATAAACATTAACAGCCACAGGCACTCCTGTTGAGAAGTTTGGTGATGGGTATCTTTGTCATTTGGCACAGGTTCTTGTTGGCAAGACTATTGACTTAGGAATATGAATGGTGGCCTAGCTAGTGGGACCAGTTTATAGTATATTAGTATATGAGAGCTGTGGTGGGGTATTTTGGTCGTTTGGCGAGGACTGTTATACCCCTAAGTTGTGCATCATATTCATCACTGTGATATTGTTGATATGTTGGTATGAAGGGGCAAATATGAGAATTTGAAGGTGTTTTCCGTATTTCTTCCTATAACTTTTTGCGACTGTGGAATGATTCGTTGACTTGGGGTGTTTCCTTGCCACTCCCAAACCCAGAGAAGAAGCTACGACGAAATGAGAAAGTCTATAGTTCGTCTCTTTACGTATCCCTAAACATGCAATGGAATTATACTTTTCTCATTGTTTTATGTATATCTTTAATGGTTTATAACCCGTGGTTCCCACGGTGATAAAATTAATTAAATTTCATCGTAAAAAAATCAAAATTATTAATCAATCATTTTAAATAAATTGTTAATTAAGAGATAACTTTTTAGTTATATAAAATTATAATAGTTGATTTAAATAAATACGTGACCTTATAATTTGTATTAATGTTATTTTAATTTTAATTAAAATTTTATTAATTTAATGTAATTAAAATGAAAAATTTTAAAATTTGAAATGGAAAATCAATGGTTGACAAGTAACATGACATTAATTATATAGCCTAATAGGGTGACACATGACAAAAGGAGAATAAACCTATTTTTTTATTAGAATAAGAAGATTATCAATTTATATTTATATAACTATCTTATGTATTAATCTCTCGCCAAATTTTGTATTAGAGTAAATTATACAATTTGTCCTTTGTGCAAGTGTCAAATTACGTGTTTAGTCTTTATTTTCAAAAATTAACTCGGACCATCCCTTTAATGTTTTTTCTCATTTGGACCGTTCCCGACAGACATAAAATGATTAAATTATCCTTTCCATTTCTTTTTGATTTATTTTTTAATTTCTTAGTATTAATAATTTAAAACAAAAACAAAAATGAGGCCCACCACCACAAATCCACTACCTTAGCCCCACCCACACATTTAATCTCCACCAATTCGTCTTTTATGATGCTGAGCTACAGAGAGAAGGAAGAACATCGCACGAGATACCAAGAGGGAAGGCCACCATTGGAGTTACTAAGAGAGAAAGAGAAAAGAATATCGCCAACGTCGACCATCTGTACACTGCCGTCTTCGAGCCATCTCCGTAAGAACATCACTGGATTTCCCAATTTGTAGATGAAGAGATAGATAAACAAATAAATATATAATTAATTAAATATAACTTACAAATAAAGATAAATCAAAATGAAATAGATAAGGGCCGTTTTTTTATGTCTGGCTAGCGACATTAGGGATGAAGCATGGACAATTTAAATAAACGAGGGATTGTTCGAGTTAATTTTTGAAAATAATGACAAAAACATTCTGACACTTACGCTGGGACGACTTGTGTAATTTACTCTTTGTATATTTTAATTAACTAGTTGATGGTTGCATAAATTGTTAAGGTTGAGTTTGACATGTCATATCTATTTTTTTTTGTTATGTTTGACATGTCAAAAAATAACTCGTAAGCTAGCTTTTAAAAAACTATTTTGAGTAGCTTTTCAAGAGCTTTTTAGAAATTTTACAAATATACCTTTAATTAATTACTACTATTTTGTTTCAAAACAATTCCATTTGTTTTTTGCTTTTTGTGTACGACTATTTTTGGTCTAAAAACAAACATAGTGTTTTAAATTGATACATAATTTATAATAATATTTGAATATTAACACCGTACTTGCTCCTGTATTTCACTTATTGTACTGTAGTAAAAACATTTTGTGATTTGAAAGATATAATAATACTAGAGGTATTTGTATAATTCAAGAAAAAATAATTCTTATTAAAATTGTATAGGATGAATAAGTAACTTGTCAACTCTTAGAAACCGGAAATCGGGATCAAAGCTTTTTATGATATTTATTTGATCCTGTAATTTCACTCAAGTTTGTCCATGTGTCATCCAATTCACGCAAGGTGAATGAACCTAAATTAACTTCCCCTCTTAACCGCACAAAAGTGGGCGGATGAAAAATGCATCTATTTTGCTTTCATTTCTTTTCCATTTCTTAAAAAAATTCAAAACACATGTTACCTGTACGATTTACTTTCCTTGTATTCCATTCCACTTTTTAAATTAACTTCTGAGTCCAACTTAAGAAGAGAAGAGAAAAAAAAATGAAGACAACCGGGAATAACTTTTTGTATCTTGTTATGAGATTAGTTTTCTGAAAGAATTGGAGATAAGAAAAAAGAAATGATCTTCTATGCTAATTTTCCTCCCAAATTATGTATATATATTTTTGAAAGAAAATTGGCTTAAGGATCTGTCTTTTCCTGATCTTCATTTCCAACTAGAAATAACCAATGTATAATTTTTTTCCTTCCTTTTTCTTTTCTAACACATTTTCCTTCCTTTTTTTTTCCTTGACTTTAACTCGAGAATGTGGAAAGAAAACTGCATTTTGCATCCTAGCCCACATGCAAAGTTTTGCATCAGACTAAGGTAATTTTTTGCAATTTCGTTATACGTGAGGGTGTTTTTTTGCTACCGTACAGATACTCCAAGAGAAATAAGGAGGCGACTGAGATGGTGGTCGGTCGGAGACAATGATCGGAAATGTTAGCAGGCTTCACACGATAAATCGCTCCTCTGTAGTATGTTCCTTAAAATTCAAATCGTCGTTTCACAACCTGACCACCACCACGCCTCCTTCACCGCCGCCGCTGGAAGAAGATGATGCCGCCGGCCTTTGCAACCTCATCCTAAAGTTAGACCTACAAACCCTAAGTCAAAATCTTGAAACCAACTCTGTCTGCTGGACACCGGACCTGGTAAACAAAATCCTGAAACGCCTCTGGAACCATGGCCCCAAAGCACTTGAATTCTTCAGGCTCCTCGAACGCCATCCCATCTACACCCACTCCACTACCTCATTTGACCACGCCATCGACATTGCCGCCCGATTACGCGACTACAAGACCGTCTGGACGCTCGTCGCCCTTATGCGGAAACGAAGGCTCGGTCCGAACCCGAAAACATTCGCGATCATAACCGAGCGGTTCGTATCCGCTGGAAAACCCGACAAAGCCGTAAGAGTTTTCTTGTCGATGCACGAACATGGCTGCCAACAAGACTTGAATAGCTTCAATACATTTCTTGATGTATTATGCAAGTCTAAACGAGCTGAAATGGCCTATAACCTGTTTAAGGTTTTAAAGAGAAGATTCAAAGCAGATACAATCAGTTACAACATCATTGCGAATGGTTTTTGTTTGATTAAGCGAACGCCTAGAGCATTGGAGGTGTTGAGGGAGATGGTGGAGAGTGGTCTTGAGCCAACTCTCAAGACGTATAACATAATCCTTAATGGGTATTTCAAGGCAGGTCAGATTAAAGAAGCCTGGCAGTTCTTCTTGGAGATGAAACGGCGAAAATGTGTGATGGATGTTGTTACCTACACAACAATGGTTCACGGTTTTGGAGTTTCAGGTGAGATCCAAAAGGCACGCCAGGTGTTTGATGAAATGCTTGAAACAGGGATTCTTCCCTCTGTTGCCACTTACACCGCATTCATTCAAGTTCTCTGCAAGAAAGACACTGTGGAAAACGCCATTGTAGTGTTTGAAGAGATGTTAAAGAAGGGCTATACACCTAATTCAACAACTTACAGTGTACTCATCAGAGGATTATGTCATGTTGGAAAGATGGACAAGGCAATGGAGTATCTGGACAGAATGAAACAAGATGAATGTGAACCAAATGTTCAGATTTTCAATGTGATCATTAGGTATTATTGTGATGAAGGTGAAATCGAAAAGAGTTTGGAAGTTTTTGAGAGAATGGGTAGTGGTGAATGTTTGCCTAATTTGGATACATACAATATTTTGATTAGTGCAATGTTTGTGAGGAAGAGATCAGATGATTTAATGGTGGCAGGGAAACTGTTGATAGAAATGGTGGACAGAGGTTTTGTTCCTAGAAAATTTACCTTCAATCGAATCTTGAATGGGCTTTTGCTTACTGGAAATCAAGATTTTGCTCAAGAGATACTTAGAGCACAGAGTAAATGTGGTCGTCTCCCTCGTCATTTCAGATTATGATAACAAGTTTTTTGTGTATCAAGAAAAAAATAAGTCAATTTTCCTTTTTTTTTTTTATTCAATTAAATTTGGAAAAATGCAAAATAGGAAAAAAGCTATCTTGTTACATCAATGAATTAACAAACAAATATATATATCATACAAACATGATCCATTCTAACAAATAAAACATGTGCCTTGAATCTTGATGGATCAATGACTAATTATTTATGAGTCGTTTTGTGGTATTTGTCTTTAATCCAATGAAATCCAAGCGTTGTTCCATTTTTAACCTTCTTCATCCCCGTTGTTGCTACTGTTTTTGACTTATCAAACCCTTCTCCTACCTTACTCTTAATGCTGTTGCCACTTCCATGGTTGCTCTTGCTTCCTGGATAACCATTGTAGTATTCTGGTTCTGGGTCCCACTGGTCTGCCCATGAGTTATAGCTGTTGTCTAGTGCCATTTTCTTTGCTTGATCTTTACAATCAAATCTTTGTATACCAATCCTTAATTTCGTGAGAAGAAGCCGAATTAAGACGAACAAATAGAAGTAATGTTGAATTAATGGAGATTAATGTAGATTGTTGGTGTTTATATAGAGAGAGATTGGTTTGGAGGGTATAAATGTAATTTGAATGATGAATTTCAACTTTGGGTGCTGTATTTTTCTTTATTGTTTGTTTTGTTTGTTGGATGACTGGTATTTGAGGTCAAACATGATGACCTTTTTAAATTGACTATATTTTCCTTGGTCTCTTCTGCTTCTCTGGAAGTGCTTAAGAAACAGCATCTATGTAATTCATCATACGCTTCTAGTAATGCGCCTGACATATCAACGATGACAACTGCATTTAGAAAAAAATAAAATTTAAATAAACTATGTAATTTAATGCTTAATTATTACTCCTTATTGATAATTTTGAACAGAAATAAATAAATAAATGAACTTTATGATATTTAAATTTCTGTCCCATATTAAAAGATATAGAATCATTTATAGAAGGATATAACATTTTTTTTATCAATAATTAACAAGAAATATTCAATAATGTTTTGATGCGTGATTAAAGTGGATCATTATTTGAATAAATCGAATTAGACAATTGACATCAAACTATTTCGATTGGTTTTAAGCAACACTGAAGTAATATTTCGGGTTTTATATTGGTTTTTGTTGATAACATAAGAACTGAATAACCTAAAAAAACTCGAACAACAATTTATTTATATCTTTGTTTTTATTATATATCTTTAATTATTTGTTAATTTAACACGTTTTTTTAAATATATTAGAAAGTTTCATCCATTATAAACCTTAATATGTATTTCTTCATAAAATTCTTTTATTTGTTAATTATTGAATTATATGCATGAGCATGTGGGCATAAGCGTAAGCAGAAAAAAAAAATCAGGGTTGCATAATTTTTTTAAGGGCTACACTACTAAAAAAATTTATTTTTTCACTGACAGTTTTTGTCACAAAATCCGTCACTAAAATAGTTACACTGAGATATTTACATTAAGACCCTATCTGATAGACATATCACATATTTCCAAGTCCAAATAGAACTTTTTTGCTGAATAGGTAGAAAAACTGTTTGATTTCACAAAAAAAGTCTTTTCCAGTAAGATATATCTTTCCCATAAAGTCTCAAAACCATATCTTTCTGGCTGAATGGGTCGAAAAGACAATTGTGTCACAAACCTCGTCTTTTTCTTTCTTTTCTTTGAGAATAGACTTTAGGAAGACCATTTCATATATATATAGTTTCAATCAGAACAATAGGGTAATATTGATCATTTTTAATCATTCAGTAGAGTCAGTCAGTTGTACAATCAAACAATTTAGTTTCTTTTCCGGTCAATAAGCTTTCCCAGACTGCAACTATCAAACCGGATCTAAATTTACACTAATTAGGGCTTTTTGTGACGGATTTCCGATGGATTCATGATAAATTTCCAATGGATTTGTAACATATTTTGACAAATTTATACTAAATTTTGCAATCGACGATAAAATTTAAAGGGTCGCGTGTGCCACTCCTGGACACCAAGTAGGTCCGCCCCTAGTCGTAACCATGTGTATGTCTGTTTAATTGTGGTTGTTGGGGTGGATGAAGTAAGGATGATAGTGGGTTGGCGAGTGGGTGGTTATAAGTTTGAATGGGTTGGTGCTCGGTGAGTTTGGGTTTGGGTGGGTAGGGTAGGGATGATGATGGGTAAGTGGGTAAGATAAGATGGGTATTCTATGTGTGGGGGAGTAGGCACGTGGGTATGGGTGTGTTAGTTGGTGTCATGGTGTGTGTGGAGGTAGGGTTGGGTGGGTGATACGATGCGAGAGAGATGATGATAATGTGTTTATATTTGATAAGTTGTAGCTAAAATTAACATAATTTGAGAGTGTATTTTTATCTTTATAATAAAAAGATAAGGAATGTCGAATAATGAACAATTCCTTGAAGCGCATAACTAAATGGAATCTAGCAAATTTCCATTTCTTTGATTTTGTCAAACAAAAACAACTTTTATTGGAATTTACATTCAAATTCATCCAACTTTCTTCAAAATTAGTGAACCAAATATGCCCTACGGTAGAGGGAGTCCCCCTTCAACCTGCCAATCCACTTGATAACTATACATGACATCATTTTTTATTTATCCTCTTAATTTCATCTATCAAACCGACAATAAAAATAATCCATTTTTCTCAAATCACTCACAATGTTCAAGTTTTGATGCATATGGTGCAAGCTTAAAGAGAAAGAGACGACCGGGTTGAAGGTGTTGGTGATTTTTTCCCACTCGGTGCATCCTAAACGATGAATGAGAACTATAGCCACCAGTTGTCCTTCCATTCCAAACTAGACACTTTCTTACCACACGTTAAAATTGCTACATTTCGTATATAATTTTATTTTGCAGCAAAATTTCAATACAAGACTACAAGAGTAAGAGACCTACCCATGCAATAAACTGAGATACCGAATTCACTGGAAAATAAAAAGTAAAAAAAAAAAAAAAAACTAAAAATTATCTTGTTACATCAATGAATTAACGAACAAATATAACATAACCATCAACAAACTTAAAAAGATAATTATGAACAAAACCCTACGTACCAAGATCCTCAAATATCATACAAACATGAACAATACCAACAAATATGCACCTTAATGGATCGATCACTATTTATTTATGAGTGGTTTTGTGGCACTTTTCTTTAATCCAATGAAATCCAAGAGTTGTTCCTTTTTTAACCTTCTTCATCCCCGTTACTGCTGCTGCTTTTGACTTATCAAACCCTTCTCCTACCTTACTCTTAATGCCATCACCACTACCATGGTTGCTCTTGCTTCCTGGATAACCATTGTAGTACTCTGGCTCTGTATCCCACTGATCTGCCCACGAGTTATACCTGTTGTCTAGTGCCATTTTCTTGATTTTTTTGATCAAATATTTGTATACCGATCCTCAGTTTCTTTCAAAGACGCCCAATTTGATGAACAATGAGAAGTAATGTTGATTAGAGAATTGTGAAGGTACTTATTGCTTGAGGTTGAACTAATGGAGATTAATGTAGATTGTTGGTGTTTATATAGAGAGATGATGGTTTGGAGGGTATATATGTAATTTGAACGATGAATTTCAACTTTAGGTGGCTATTTATTTATATTCTAGATTTCTATGGTTTACGTGTGGATGGCTCGTGTTTGAAGTCAAAAATTTTGACCTTTGAAAATGACGGTATTGCCCTTTCTCCGTTTCGTTTAACTACTTTTTTAAGCATGCCACGTTTTGCTTTATTTTTTTATTTTTTTATTTATATATAATTAGACATTAGTAGACAATTGATCAACTGGATGAAGGGCTTACGCATTTTCCTTATTATTAAATTAGATGGTGAAGTTGGTTTATAGATTAGTATAAATACTGCTATTTTGTTTATTTTATAGAGAAAATTACAACAAATAGCAAAAAAAAAAAAAAACTAATTACCTTGCAAATTTAACCAAAAAAAAAAAAAACAACAATTACAAAAATAGTCACTGATTTCACAGATGGAAATGATCCATCTGCAAATTCGCAGATGGATCATTTCCATCTGCGAATTTACCATTCCATCTGCGAAGGTACAAATGCCTAAAACACAGATGTGCTTTAGGCACTTATACCTTCGCAGATGGACCAGTCCATCTGCAATTTCCCTTATTTTTTTTTTTTTTTGGGGGGGGGGGGGCAAATATCATATTAGCCCATCGAACTTTTCGTGTTCATTTTAAAAAGGTCATCCAATTTTTTTTTTTGTACATTAAGGGAATAAACTATCGTTTGACCTGTTAAAAAAGTCACATGACCCACTATAACAGGTTTTAATCTCAGACTGTAGCCTCATCTCCTCCAACCTCTTCCCCAGTAACTGTAACAGTAACAAGTTTTCCATCTCCAAACTTATCCCTAAAACTAAATTGAAGTACTTCCCACTTTAGAATCATTTGTGGTGAATCGGAACAATCTAATTCATATTCTTCGTGAACCGGTGTACCAGAAACGCGAATCGGAGCAGCAGAAACATGAATCGGAACAATCCACTTCATCTTCTTTTTCTGTTAATCCGAGCTTCAATTGTTGATTTTAGATTCTTTGTACTTCAGTTTCATTGTAATGAACTTGAGATTAACTCTTGTTATACATCAATTTCAAATTTCAGATTTTGTACAAATTTCTATCCTCAAGGGCTTGAAATCGAATGAAAACCCGATTTTGTCGATTTGAAGAAAATCTAGAGTTTTTTG
This sequence comes from Lactuca serriola, assembly GCF_051521515.1. Taxonomy (NCBI): domain Eukaryota; kingdom Viridiplantae; phylum Streptophyta; class Magnoliopsida; order Asterales; family Asteraceae; genus Lactuca; species Lactuca serriola. The sequence continues at coordinate 14,647,741 of NC_136408.1, forward strand.
GACGCCTTTTGACACCATGTTCATCACCATTGCAGCACTTGTGCTACATGTGAATCTGATGTGGAGATTTTTTCCGGCGATTGAGCATTTAATGCTTTGAAGTCGAGCAAATCGCAACCAAATATCCCTCTGTCGTAGACATGGGCACCATGTACTCGCTATCATTCAACAACGAAGGTCCTGTGATTCCGACAGGTACCTGAACATAACCAATAGGCATCTCACAACACTGCCCCAATATCGAATTGTAATCGAATCCTTCAAGTGGTAACCCTAATAACGACCTCCAAGGTTTTCTCTCTAACGTCTCCCGTCGAATCGAAGCCGCTATCCGGCAATCCACACGTGAGGTACCGATGAAGGATTGAATGAAATCGATGCCAAAGAACTCTAGAAGGTAGATAAAGGAAGGAATGAAGGAGACGATGACGGCGAGTTCGAAGAGGGTAACGACGTGAAGATGGGTAAAGGACCAGATTTACCTGGTTATCCGGTATCAGGTCAAATAAGGACCATTTAAAACGGTAAACTCGGACTTCATTCCCTAAATGTACAAAAAATAATAATTTAGTGACCTTTTAAAATAAAAACGAAAAGTTCGATGGACTAATACGACATTTGCCCCTTTTTTTTGTATAAAACCGTTTTTTTTTCTTCATTTTCACTATTCAACTTACAGAAACTATCTCTCTAGGCAATTTCCCCTACGTTTTTGCTCTGATTTCTTCAAGAAAATGGAGGATTTCTTCAACATTCCCGAAAATATGGTAAGATTCTAACTCTTTTTATGTTATATTTAACATTTATTTACTTTATGTTTTGATAAGTTAATGTAAAAAAATTCTTGCCTGTGATTAATTATATTTGAATGTTTTGTTGTTATAATTTAGTATATATTGTGTTGGTAAAGTTTTTGTTTTATATGTTTTGTTAAGTTAGTGTAAATTTTTTTTTGTCTATGATTAACCGTATTTGAATGATTTGTTGTTTTATTTTTATTGTAGATTGTGTGCGTATAGTTTTGATCCATATGTTTATACAAAATATAGTTTTTAATATAAGTTTAAAATTGAAATATAAGCGTAAATAGAGAAAAAAAATTCCCTACAAAAATGTATATCGATAGAGTGACTATAAAAACTAAAAAATAAATGAATACTAAAATATTAAAAGACTAACCGAACAACCGGTGATATTTGGTTTTGTCCGTCCTTAGTAACTGCAAGTAACATGGTACCTTTGAACTCGCCCTTTAGGTGGGCACCATCTACTACAAGGGTCGGTTTACAAAAATTGACAAAAGCGCGTACCAACAATACATTGTATATGTATTCAAATACACCAAAATAAAAATAAATAAATACTAAAATATTAAAATACTAACCGAACAACCAAGTGCGACGTACAAAAACTCAAAGCGATCATCACCATCTGTTTTAATATGTGTCACTGTACCCGGATTATGTTTGACCAAATTGTGGAAATAAGCCGGAAGTTTGGTAAAAGAATACTCTTTCGTACCCCTCAACAACAACAATGCATATTGCTTTAAAAGCCAAGCCTGATGGTATGAGATATTGATATTCAATTGAGCATTCATATCATTAATAATATATTTTCCCTGATAAACTCTACTATAATCTTCAGCCAAAACATCAGCTAGATATTCACCCAAAACATATTTGTTTGCTTGGAATTTTTAATTGCTTTTGCTCTTAGTAACCAAGAAAAATTTTCCGAAACACACACAGCTTCATACCTTGATTTGGTGGATCTACTTGTCCTCGTCTGAAAACCTTCTCGGAGACACTTTTTACCAATAGCCTGCTTTAAAAGTTCTTTGTTATTAAATATACTCTCACATTCAATCTTTTGAAGATTGATGTCTACCATCTGTGTTGGGATATTTTCGTTAATATCAACTGGACAATCTGGTAGAGGGGGCATACCATAAAAAAGGTTATCGAGAAACTTAGCTTTAACTTCATCACCCAACTCATCTCCATTTGAATTGTTTTCTAAGTCATTATATCTAAAGCTACATCAGCAACATCAACATAATTCCCGTAAACATGTTTTTTTTTTTTTCATCTTTTTGAGGCAATTTTTTATCTTTTTACTTTTATCTACTACAACCCTATTCAAAACTTTAACTTCTTGTTCAGGAACATCAACACAATGACCACCCATGTCATTAAGATATGTACCAACATCATAATCACCAACATACTTGTAATTCTCAGGATCAACATATTGAATAGGTGAATAAGTAACATTAACATATTCAGCAACACTGTGAAATTGAGGTACACTAGGAGTATTGAAAGTACCTATCAGATCGTTGCTCCCTTTATAGCTGCATAAATTACCAACTTCCAGATTTCCACTTTAACCAACCTCATTAACCTCATCTCCTTTATCAACCACCACAAACACTTTCACAACCCTTCCTCCACTACATTTGATTACATTAATCAACATTCTAACATTCATGTCTTTAACCATGGTTATATAATAATTGAATTCAGGATGATGGAAACAAAGACTAATTCTATATTTTTCTAACAAACCAATTTTGTTTCTCACCAAACATAAAAAATCACTATAACTAATATACTCAGAAAATATCAAAGCGAATTCAAAAATACCTCCCTGTGGATATACGTATTCCATATTTGTTTCAATAACTTGTCATCTCCCGCCGGTTACAAGACAAACCATATATTCATTCATCTTTTTTAGAGGGGTTTTTAAGAAATTTCCTAAAGAAATAACAAGTAAACTGATAATTTTCTATAAAAAGTTTATATATAATAAGGTTATTTTGTAGTCAAACCCATTAATTTCATAGTTAAACCCTTTGATTTCATAGTCAAAATTTTTAAAAAAATGAAAAATATACCATAAAATCGCAGATCAAACAGAGAGGAAATCGCAGATAGACACTGTCCATCTGCGCTTTTAGCCTGATTCTTCCTTATATATACATAAAAAAACAAAAACACCATCTGCGAATGTACAAGTGGCTAAAGTACGTCCGTGCTTTAGCCACTTGTACATTCGCATATGGGATGGACAAATCGCAGATGGACCATTCTCATCTGCGATTTTGGTGGCTATATTTGCAACTTCAATTTTTTTTGGATATTTTCTACAAATTAATTAATGTTTTTGACTAAATTTGCAAATTTCTCTATTTTGTATCTATATTGTTATGTTATATTGTTTTTATAATTTTTGGTGCCGATAAAAAGTTGTTATTCATAAATAAGGTATCACATTTAAGTTTATATAATGTCTTTTTTCTTATCTGTACGATATTTTAATAGGAAAATGTTCGTTGTAGCACAATGAATTTAAGTATTTTGTTATGTTTTTTTTACACAATAATTTGTCTAATTTTTGTTGTACATGTCAATTAAGTCATTATCGTTAGTTTTATCTATTAATCTGTTAACCAGTTACTCGAAATTACATAAATGTCCCCTATGGTCTAAATTTCTTTCGTAGTTGGTCCCTTACCATCTATAGTTTAAATTAGACGACCAAAACTATCATATTTCTAAAACTCTAGGGACCTCCTTTCGAAGTATAAATTTTGATTTTTCTTAACAATCTAACTTCGACTTTATGGAACTATCTTTGACTTTTTAGTTTGACTTTTGGAAATAATCCTTCTAATTCACATAATTATTATATTCAAAGAGTTGCACCATAAATTTCTCAATTATACCCATGAGATTGTTAACTGATACCTCATTAAAAGGGATAACTTTGCCACTTTCGTTTATCATATTCTCACACGCAACCAGTATTATCTCCGAAGCACTTTTACAATGAGCTCGCACGATTCCTTCCGGAAGCTTCAACACCACTCCCATTCGTTTATTTTATTTATTTATTTATTTATTTTTGTAGAATTAAATGGCTCAACTCTAACAACTTTAGAACCTTCACTCCTAAATACCACATATATCTCCTAAGAGACTTGAACCATGACCTCTCATAGAGAGTCACTCCTCAGCGTTATGCCAAAGATCCATACACTATATTGATTTAGGGTGTGTTCGGCACGAAATGTTTAAGAGCTTTTAGCTTCTAACGTTTGACAAAACGCTATGTTTTAAAAAAAATCTCGTTTGACATTACAAACTTCTAGTGTTTAGTTTAAACAAAACACTCCAAATCTAAAAGTTACTTCATGTAACATTTAACAAAACGCTACCAGTTATCCGCTACTAGCTAGTTTTGCCGAACACACCCTTAATGATATTGAGAACTTGTAATGTTTTACCTTTTTTCGATCTATTTATTTTTTGATTTTATAAAGATAATTATTATGTTCTTTGTCTCCAACAAAAGGCTACACATGAAATAATTAAATGTATGTAAAGCTAGTTAGGTTATATTTGATGATGTCATTTTCCAAATGGTTAAAGGCTCAAGTTTTATGGTAAACTATGTAGATTTAAAAGCAATATAATAGTATATGTACTTTTGGTTGTTTTCAGCTAAAAAAACCATTTTAAATCTAAGTGACAATGAACTAGGTTGTGCTGGAGTTTGATTTATATATATATATATATATATATATATATATATATATATATATATATATATATATATATATATATATATATATATATATAGCAATTGGTTAATTGTTAGAATTAGTATCGCCAAATTATTAGTATTTGCTAATGTTTGGAATAAAACTCAGGACCACCAGTCGAAGAGGCAAAACATCTTCCTATCGGGCTAGTCTTACATTCAGTGGCGGCCCTTAGTGGTGCTGAGGGGGTCCCGGACCACTGCTCCGATTCCGGAGCGTAATGTAAAAAAAATTATGTTTTTTTTATGTTTTTTTTATTAGATGCACCGGCTTAAAATACGAATGCCACTGCAAATTTAGATTTATTTGGAAAAAAAAAATTAATGCCACCCTACTAAACCGTTCTGCGTCCGCCACTGCTCACATTGGTACTAGAGTTGAGTTGTTTAACTTTAAACAATGTTTTAATTGTTTTAGAGTTTGTGAAATATTGAGATTTTTTAATGTTAAGGACTTATGTAGACATGATAGTTTTAGTGACATGGTAGAAACAATGTATAAATATTTCTTTTTATTTTCTATTTTAAGATACTTTTAGAAATGTTTTGTGGACAAAGAACCAATACAACATAATTCAGATATTCCTACAAAGTATTTTGTAATTTAGCTTTAAATAGGTATCTTTGAACTTATATCATCTGATACGTCTTTTGATAATTGAGATATTGTTTAATCAATCCGGCTAAAGCCACAAAACCTACATATTATTCCTATTACACGACTGGTTAAAAGAAAAAAAAAACTGCCGCCCCATGATCTAGAGAGCTTTCTATTTATCCGGATCGTATTTTGAAAACGAAACTTTAAACGAATTGAGACAAACATTTATCTTGATGATATACAGTATACACTACAAAAGAAAATCGCTTTAAACTATGGCGTCATAAAATATCATATGTTCAATTTATTGATGTAGAATATAAGTATTATTTATATTTATTATATTAATAATTTTATAATTTTTATTTGATAAAATAAAACATTTTGTTTCTATAATCACGTTGTCTCTATGTCTTGGCAGTTGGACTTTTGCTTCTAGAAGATGGTCGTGCACGGGCAGCGCGGTCATTGGGCAGCCTATTCTTTCTTCATTACCTACGTCCACAATTCCTTGCTATACCTTTTTTGTTATTTTCCAATATAAACTGCTCAATTTCTATATTTCCATGTGGTCTAGAACCTTCCTCACCTTTCCCCATCATACTTTTTGTATATCAAATTACATAAAAGAGCAAGGAGCGCAGATTATTAAATTTCCATTTAAATATTATTCGACGGCCGTTTTAGAGTTATATTCTTCAAAATAGAAACTAAATAATATCTATAACACAGTCACACTGATGTAATATGTAAATGCTATATTTCTTGTATATTGCGAAGAACGTTCATGTCAAGGTTTAAATTATATATTAAGTCTTTAATTATATATTTGATATGATACAATATATGACTAAAAGTTTGTTGATGGTGAATATTGAATTCACAACGAGATTAACTCCAGTTACCTGATCATATAATATAATACCAATTACCTGATCAATAAGATCCAGAATGAACGACGAAATTTTCATATACTTTGGTGAAAGTTTATAAAAATACCCTATTTTGATTTACAAAAACATTTATAGCAACACAAATGCATATTCTTTATTAAATCAATCAAACAACGAACTAAAACTCGACTAAGAATAGAAACAGAGCCAAATTCATCAAACCACTAATCTTCAAAACATGGATGTACAGAATAATACAAAGATGATATACAAAGATATCCTTATATATAATGGATCAATCATCAACGTTTATTAGCAGATTTGTTGTACTTCTCTTTGATCCAATGAAACCCAATACTTGTTCCTTGTTTAACCTTCTTCATCCCAGTTAAAGCCACCGCTTTTGTCTTGCCTAAGCCATCACCGACCTTTTCTTTCACTGTGTTGTTCTTCTTGCTTGTGGGATTCACGTACTCTGATCTTGTATCCCACTGATCGGCCCATGAATTATAACTGTTGTCTAGCACCATGTCGACTTCTGTTTTTGATTTGGAACGTCAATTCAGAAAGAAAATATGTTGATGAAGATTTTGTGTATACTTGCAATAGATCATGTTCATGTCATATATATAGAGTGGGTTTGTGTGCGCTTGTTAGCATCTCAACTTTAGGATGCGCACGCCGACGATCTAGGAAATGTCTGGATGGATGACCTGACTCCTGAGGTTTGAAAGTCAAATAGCTTTATCCAGTTAGGTTTCAATTTTCAATATTACCCCTTTAATTATTTTAAGTAAAATCGGTTTTTGAGACACAAACTTATTGTATCTGTATGTTATATATTGGAACAAATTAAGTCAAGGGTAGTATGGTAAATACCGATAGGTTTCTAGAAATACCAAGGATGGCCGTTTTGACCAATAGGCCCATCTGGGCCCACATACTAAAGAACCTTCTTTAAAAAACTCAAACACGTTAGGGTTAAAGAATCGATGTTTTAAATAGGGTGTTCGGCAAGAAAAGAAAAATTATCGTTCTTAATAACTTATTAGCTTATAAATTGATAAGTTAGAGGAGTTAACTTATGAAAAATTGAGTTATTAACGACTTGTCATCATTGTGTTATCTTTATCAAAACACTTTTCAAACATAAAGCTATGTGAAACTAGTAATAAGCTAATAATCTGATTTGCCAAACACCTCTTAAATCACCAAGTGTCTTTGTCTAATTGTCGCATGAAAAGTTTTTGTAGTTGGATTAATCTTCAAATAGTTTCATCTAAGGTTTTTAAAATCGGAATCTTACGTATAATCGTTTTTGAGTTTGCAACATCGGGATTAAGATCCTAAGATCCCACAAAATAAAACAGAATTTTAAGAGTAAATTACACGAATGGTCCCTATGGTTAGGGGTAATTTGCGCGTTTAGTCCCTAACTTATTTTTTTTTAACTCAGAGGGTTCCTACTGTTTGTTTTTGTTACGCGCTTGGTCCCTACTATTTGTTTTTGTTACGTGTTTGGTCCCTGTCTAACCTAAAAAGACTATTATTTAAATAGGGAAAATAATAGGGTGGATAAGGTAAAGTGAAGGGGATGAGTTTGGGGGTGTGTTTATTTAAATAAATTAAAAAATTAAGGGCAAAATAGTCTTTTTAAGTAACATAGAGACCAAGCGCGCAACAAAAACAAACAATAGGGACCTTCCGAGTTAAAAAATAAATTAGGGACCAAACGTGCAAATTACCCTAAACCATAGGGACCATTCGTGTAATTTACTCTAATTTTAATTTATAATTTTAAAACATGACAAATATTTCAAACATTTTATTTTTTGTCCAAAAGTTATAAAAACTTCAAAATATCAGTCATCACAACACAAAATGATAAACCGGTAAATTAATAAAAAGTAAAAAACATAAAATGATAAAAAAATTCATTTAAAAAATAATAAAATAAAATAAAAAAACAAGGGAAGGTAGGATCAGATTGGATTCCGATCCTACATGCAATCCTATCCCAAATATGATTTATTTACGATCCGACTCGTTTTTTCATATCTAGGATTGTACGATCTTACGATCAGGATCGCGATTTTGACAATCATAGTTTCATATGGAACATCCTTCCCTCTCTTCTCTCGCCAAGCCCCTAACGAGCTTCATCTAGCGAGCCCCCTAGCGAGCGCTAGGGGGCGGTGTTTTCATACCATTAACGAGCTTAACGGCTTCATTTGGCGACTCCACTCCGTTTGGCCTTATAGGCTTCATCCGACAACTCCCATGTAGGATATAACACCAAAGTTCCAATCGTTTTATGAGTAGTAACTCATTTGAATTAATTCAACAAAAAGCTGAAGAACATACTTGGTTGATTCCGAGGTAATATGTGGATACACCTCATTTCCTACTTAATTTAATGTATATATGATTGCGATTTATTATCGTAAGCAAAACCATGTGATTATTTAACAAATCATTTTTTTGGAAACGACGCATTATGATTATTAAAATATAACAAAAGAGTTATATTAAAAATAAACCCATGTGATTATTTAACAAATTATGATTATTAGAAAATAACAAAAGAATTATATTAAACACAACTAAAGGCACTAGTCGCATATGTGACCCATACCACACGTGAACACCTTCACACTATTACCAACTTAAAGAGCACCGATATTCAAAATATCCGAAAATTGAAAAACCGAACTTAAAAACCGTACCGATTTTAGGTTAGCTGAATTGATATTTTTTTCTTTTCGGTTTGGTTAAGCGAACCTGTAAAATCTTTGTTTTTTCGGTTCGGTTACGGTTTATGCTTTTTGCTACAGATTGTTAACCCAAGAACCGAAAATTTATTTTCTATTTTTTAACATATTATTTATGTTTAGATGTTTATGTAAATATCAAATTATTTCTTAAAATTTCCAATTACAGTTAATAATTGTCATATTATTTATATTTTTCATTTTAAACCAATAATTGTCATCATTAACATTTGTTACAAACTAGGGAACTCCAACACCCGCGTTGCGGGTGTTGGAGTTGCGGGGGATGGACGGTATTTTATAGTCTTTTATTAAAAAACAGAAAATAACAACAAACTTTATAATGCTTTATATATATTGGCTCTAATTTTTCCCATGTTGCTAATAAAATGTACATCACTGAATCAAGATGCCACAAATCGAACATCAGTTGTATTGTTTTAGACTTTCCTTGCCTTGCTTTAATCTTGGAGGTTGAAGAAATAACAATGCATTTGATGGGATTACCCAAAAAGTCTTCAACTATTGGTATAATCTGGAGATGCCGTTATAAAAGCAACAACAATAACAATAGATTGAAAATTCAATGTTACAAATGGTATAGTGCAGAAATATTTCAAAGTATATTATTATTTCTTCCATTTGTCTTCAATTTCATTTTGCATGTAATTGGTTGAAATCAATTTACTGCAAGCAACAATCAGATAAAAAAAAGGCAAACAATATCTAATCTTACTTGTTCAAGTATATCTTGTGCAAGTTCAGTTGTTGATATCATAACTCCAACTGGAAAATGAACCTAATTCTAAAGTTAACTGAGCTTCTTATATCTATGCACACATACACAACAGTAATTTACCAATATTCCATCAACATAAACAATCGCATAACGAATTTCTTGGAAAATGAGAAATCTCCGGCATTTACCTCTATATCAAGTGTATCATTTTTCTCCTTCACTGCATTGTTACATAACATTACAAACATCACAAGGTTATTTGATTTCATTTTAGTTATCTTGATTTCATTATCTCCTATTTATAATATTACTTATCTTATTCTATTATTGATTCTATTATCATGTGTGTCCTTAGGAATTGATGGCTTGAAATGGTACTGTCATCTCAAGTTAATATTTCTAAACCCGGTGTTTTTTTTTTCAATTGTTTGAGAAATTGTTATAAAATTTGGCACTACATATCACATGCACAAACTGTAACATTTATTAATAGATATTATCAAACAGTTTCAGATTAATTAGTCATCGCTAATACATGAAACTTAATTATTGTATAAATATCTCTTAATTTTATAACAATTATCATAAAAACACAAAAAAAACTTTGGATCATTTTGTGGTCTAACCACATAATTTTTTATTTTTCCCAATCAAACTCAAACCATAAAAGTTTGAGAGTTTTTTATTTCAAATAACCATTTGACATTTTATAAACAGTCAAATGGTTAATTTGAAACAAATAGTGAATGGTTTGATGGTAAGCAACTAAAGTAATAATAGTTTTTCTTTTTTTGTAATTTGCCCAACTTACTTCACTATTGTATTCATTAGCCACTAAATTGTTATTGTAATAAACATTAAAAAAACAAAAGTTCAATGGATAAATTGATAAAATGGTGAAACTACATTATCCCTTATATATTTTTCAATTTCCAATAAGTAAATATCTTACTTGTAGTCTTTAGCTAGTATTTTTGGAGATGCACAACTGAGATTGTTAAACGATACATCCCTGCAAACAAATTATTAGAATATAGTGATTTAATTCCCGCTTAAAAAAGTCCCAAATTATTCACAAGTTTAATAAATTTCAAGTGGTAAATAAAAGAAATAGCAATGTACTTCCATTGATCTCTTTATAATATCTTCCTATTTTCATTTTTTTTCCTATTACAACATAGTATTCTAAAAAATCTATCAATTTTAACAATTTCATCTAAACACATACAGTTTCCACTTCTATAATTGAGTAGATTTTAGAAGTATATTGTCCTAATTGCTACATCTTGCATTTTACGGTTTCGCCCTTCTTTAAAATGTCAAATTAAACAAAAGAATGGAAAATGATGAATGGCATACATGAATGAGAGACCATGAAAATTGTAACACCCATAAAAATCATGCCAAATTTGAACTTTTAAAAACATTTCAAAACCATTAAATCATTACAAACTTGTTTTCAAAATATAATATATCAGAGTTTTCCCATAAACATAAACAAAACATGAGAAATTGTACGATCATGTCTTCGCCTTGTCGCGATCCCCTAATGTACCTGAAACAATAAACTGAAACTGTAAGCCCGAAAGCTTAGTGAGTTTACCCAAAGATACCCATACCCACAACAATACACATATAATCATAAACAACATACTATGGGTTCAGTCAACCATCGGGTTGGAATACCCCAAACCCTAAACCATCAGGTTGGAATGCCAATATACTATGGGTCCAATCATCCTGGGGATGGAATACCCCAGGCCCACAACCAACAGGTTGGAATGCCCACATATTATAAGTCCAATGATCCTCGGGATGGAATACTCACGGCCCACAACCAACAGGTTGGATGCCTAGGTTTATTGGATTTCGCATAAAGCAGATAAGCCTTAACCGCCAAACAAACATGTGCACATATAACAGATAATCACATAACAGTCTATAGACAACAAACCGATCTAATAGATCATACCACATAACACATAATAGCATCCTATCTACCAGGATATCGATCTACAGATCATACCACATACCACATAATACCATCCTACCCTCTAGGATACCGATCTAACAGATCATACTAGCATAACATATCCAGATAACAATCCAAAGGGCCGACCTTGGTGCCTTAAACCCTTGAGTATAGTGAGGATAACTCACCTCGCAAGTAGTGCCAAAATACTATAAATCTCTGACTGTTGTCCCACCGAAAATCCCGAACTATCACATAATCAATACTAAGTTAATACCCATAATAACCTTCTTGACTAAGTGTCCACACCACTTATTAAGTCCATTCTCATTATTGGGCCAAGGCCTAATACCAAGTCCTTAACTTGAAAGTCCATATATAAAGCCCATTATTGGCCCAATTTACTAAATTGGGCCCAACCTCCTAATTGGGCCTAACCCCATGATCCACTATCAATACCTGGCCCAAAATATATTATTTAAAAAGTCCAGCAAAGGCCCAAATCCAATTAGTCCATAAACAGCCCAAACCCGAAGCCCATTTGTCAAATGCCCAACAGAGGACATACGTGGGGCGTACTCCTCTGGTACGCGAGGCGTACTCATCCAGACGTTGACCACCATCGGGGTGGTTGACCCAGTACGTTGGGCATACTGGAGTTACGCTGGGCGTATTGGACAGTTTGCCAAAACCTTATTAAGTGCTTAATGGCTTAAGCATTTAAGCCCAAACTTCAGATCCATAAACCCAACATGCCTAGGATCCATAAAGTCATGAACTTTATCACTTTGGACGTCCATCAAATTCTTAATGCTTGGTCTTAATCCATTAAGACCTTATTTTCATGGGACACATTCAGCTAATAGGACCGCATTTTTATCACTCAAGGTCCCTCCAAGAGTCTAGATTGACAACCCTTGTCGTCCGAAACACAACATGCACCACCTTGTGGTTTTTGGGACAAGAAATGGTTCTTTTAAAGAAAAATGATGAGATCTATTGATATATGCATAAAGTTTGGAGCTTTACACCTTCTGGAGCTTCTTGGGCACAAACTAACTTCGGATCCACAAGCTTGATCTTCTTCTCCAACTCTTTGATGCAATACCTTCCTCTTAAAGAACTCAAGAACACAGTCAATGAGCTTAAACACACAAAGGAAAGACTAGGGTTTGGGGAAGACGAGTATAATCTGTGGAGGCTGAGGTAAGGGAGGTTTTGGTGCTCATAATGTTGCTTATATAGGCCCCAAACCCTAAATATTAGGGTTTCATCCTGACGTTAGTACGCCCAACGTAAACAAGTGTACACCCAGCGTACTAAGGCAAACCTTAGTACACTTAGCGTACTCTTATGTACGCGCACTGTACTCCCTCTTGGCCTTATTTTCAAACTTGGCCCTTAAACTTATCTTAGCTTTTCTACTCAATCCCAAGGAATACAATAGACAAAGTAATGATAGAAGAGGGTTTGGAAATACCTGCAAAATCTCGAGGTGTTACAGTTCTCCCCCACTTGACCTAGACTTCGACCTCGAAGTCTGCTATGGCAAATAGATCTGGGTAATGCTCCCGCATCTCGGACTCGGGCTCCCACGTCTACTCGGATCCCCTACGATGCTCCCATTGTACCTTTTCCAAAGGTATCTCCTTGTTTCTTAGAACCTTGATCTTCCCCTCCAGTATGGCCACATGCCTCTCCACGTAATTAAGGCGCTCATCGACTTGAATATCATCCAATGGAACCACTTCCTCCTGATCCATAATGCACTTTCGCAACTCGCCGAGTTGGGCATGGAACTCGGTTAGTTCTACTTTGAACTTGTCGATTTCGTGTCTCAGACAGTAGAATTTCGACTTTCTTGTTCTTTGGATAATTCACTCTTGCACCAATTCAATAGAAAAACATCCTAGGCTCTGATACCACTGATGGGTTATGAGCATATCTACATTCCTATGTGATCATGCAATCCTAATTCTTTGGATCTAAGTTTATTACTAATTGAATATGCAAATTGAATACCAAAGCAATGAACGTAAGACTAGCATATAGAATTCGAAATTCATATATAAAACTAGGGTTAGAACATTACCTCACTTGTTATGTAGTAATAACAAGAACACCTTTGAAGATCCTTGACTTTTGAAAGCTTACTTCCCCAAGTGTTGCACCTCTAATGGAGTCACAAACACCCAATGTAAAGGATGAGTTGGAGAGACACTAGAAAAATCGGCCAGGGTTACAATGCCATGCATAGATCCAAATTTCTTAGGGTTAAGGGATTTATATATGGCTAAGTTGCTTAGTCTTGAAGCTGGACTTGAATAAGGAAACCCTAGTTCCTATCTTAAGCCCAAAGCAAACCACAAACCACCTCTTAGAGCCCTTGGACGAAATCTTATCACTACTAGAAAAAAGGCCTTTTACGACGCGCAAAATACGATGCTCATTGATCTATGTTACGCAAGAGAGAGTGACATTAGAAAAATGTCATCTCTTCAAAAAATTTAAGTATATATGTCACGTTTTATTGAGTGCCCTTAGAGTTAGTGTCTAATGTAAAAAACTTAAAAACACGGAGGGCGCTTAATGTAAAATGTGCGCCGTCTCAAAATGTCACATTATAATTTTAGTGAAAGGCGCGCGTCTCTTCACAAAAATCGAGGTTACTAATAAAATATCTTACACTCACTATTCATCAGTCACTTCACTCTCTACAATTCTATCGACTCTGAGACCTCGACTCACCTCCCCTTGCAGACAACGTCTCCTCCTCCGATCGTTAGGTTACTTCTCCTCTGGCTGATTTCGCCTCGCCGACGACCATGGGCTCAACTGACATCATTGGAGACTGCTCAAATTTACGTGCCCTAGGTCCGATTAAGGTGTTCCTGTTGAACCGATTTAGGCCAAGTGAACTTCCCGGTTGGCCAGAGAATGCTGTAACAGAAGAGAAAGAGTAGAAGAAAGTCGACACAAGGGGAAGAAGCGCCTAGTAGCCATGAATCTGATGCTAAGTTGAACACATTCAAGGGTTTCTCACCTACTGAAGCGTCTCAAGTCGAACACAAGGTAAAATCTCAAGCTTTTCAAGTTATATGTAATGTTTTTATCCCCTTCTTTCATCTTGCGAACATTTTCTCTGCTTTTTATCCCAAACTTTCACCTTGTCCTCAAGGTGAAGAAAGGATTGGCTAACCGTGTATGTATAATGTCAGTTGCCTAAGAAAAGAGACAAAAAAATCCCTCAAAATACTCTTAATCAAACTCCCCTTTGAGATGTTTCTCTTCAGGTTCTTCGAACCCTGGTCTGGTAGAACGTAATTTGTATGTTTTCTGATTGTACTTATGAAATCGTGTGGTATCTTTCATTTTGATTGGGGGTATGTATGGACGATTTGTAATAGGGATTGAGATTATGAAATCATGGTTGAAGCATTCATTAAACCCTAAATGTAGATGTCTGAGTCGAGATTTATTTTTGAACTGTTGAGAAATTCTGCAAGGACACTTGATCTTCTCAAGAACATAGAAAAAAGTTCTAAGTTGTTTCACTTAATTAGTCAAAAAGCATCTTATTCTGGAACCAAAAGACTTGTTAGAGCATATTAAACATTGAAAGTGTATGTATTTATGAAATCAGACACTGATTCATTTTGCATTTTGATCATCACACAACCTCTTTGATAGAAACCAAAATCCAATAACAGATAAATGAAACTCAAATATGAGATATATAGATCTAGGAAGCTATTTGATTACTAAATGGAAATAAGAACAAATTAGAAAGGAAATCCAAATGATTATCCTCCTGCCCTAATCAGAAAAGTTCTCTAAATAGAAACTTCTTGCCCAAGCTAAAGCCGATACTCAAAGTTACAAAATTCTGAATGATTCAATACTCTTAAGACTACACTTATTTATACTACGTAGGGATGTTTCTACATAAGAGCAAAACAGAAAGCACACAATATTACAATTCGGTCCCTCCACTTTTCCCTTGTTTTCAAAGAAGATCCATTCTTTATCACATTCTCTATCAATACCACCATCTTGAAGTAGAGGCTTGTCCTCAAGCCTGGAGTTTGTAAAACAGTTCAAATCATGAGAATTGCAAGATCCTTTATCATCTTTCCAAATTCAAAAGTATCTATACATGCCGCCTCAAATTTCTCATTAAAATCAAGAAGCTTAGAATTGTTATCCAATGTTGTCATGTGGGTCAGCACACAGGTCCATACACAATTTGAGGCTATGCTGATTTTGCTGGTTTTGCCTCTCTTTTGGTGCACCCTGTAATGTCGTGTCACAGGTGGATAGGTTGTTTCAACTTCAATGGTCTTTCCATTCAGACACACCCAGACTGATGTTATCAATTCATGATCGCTTTGAAGATCACCATCACAATTTTTGCATTCCCAGACATACCTTTCATCACTCTTGAGAGCATAGGCAACCACGTCATCGATAAGATTATGTTCATACCATACATGAGCAGCCTCAAACTTTGACTTCATGTTTCTTTCATAAACCTCTTGAAATATGTCTTTAAATCTTTCATCATGTTTCTTGAGGATGGTATTCTTGGTGCTAAGATAAAGTGGCCATTTTTTCTGATAAGCTATGTTCATTGAGGCTTCAACAAAAGTAACAATGGACTTATCAGTGTTGTACATTGACAAAGCTCCAACACCCGTGAAACTGTAAACCTCCAAGTTTATCTCTTCACCTTCTCCTCCAAGAATAAACACCAACTTCGGTTTTCCATGTTCTTTAATCATTGCATCAGTAGCTTTGTACTGATCACCAAATGCGTGTCTTCCCATACATATAGGCTTTCTCCACCACAAGAATAGAGTCATTTGATGCTCATTAAACTTCATGATATGTGGCTTTGCATCAGACAATGTCATCTCTCCAGCAATGATGGAACTTAATTTCTGGTGCTCGGATGAAGTTATCAAATCATGGATACACGTGTTCTTCACAAGCAGGATTGGCATTTTGGTCCAGCTAGTTGATTGTACTAAGATATAACACCAATAAACATCAACCACTAGACAATTCAATTCAACAGTGGAACAGGGAACCAAAATAACATTGTGATCCGGAGGTTTAGGAGGTATTAATTCCCCTAAAGCATACAAACCTTTGTATGAAGAATGAACTAACTCTATCTGTTTTTCCAATCGGACTCCGAAGCTGTACAAGGCTTCATTTGTTAAGCCTCCTATTAGCCCCTTAGATGGATCATTGACTCCTTGCGTGGAGATATCTGATGTTGATTTAACTTCACTGACAAACACCCATGTACCAATCTTAGTAGAGAAGAGTAGTTTCATCTTACACCTGGGCTTATCAAGGTAGACCGAGTTATAAATAGATGGCATGGAGATTGCAGGTACAATCAATCCTCCTCTTGAATCAGTGGTGAGACACAGGCCTTTGTTTATAAAATAAGGGTGATACACTTTGAGCGCCAATTCAGAGTTGGGTGTCAGAGTTGTTACAAGATAAGAGAAATTAGACTTTGAATCAGAATCCTCGTCTTCCCCTTCTTGTTTAAACATGCTCGTAGTAATGACATTAAAAATAGGGATGACAATCAATTTTGGCGATGTGTAGGGTTTTAGTGGTAATGGAAGAGACGCAGTATCGGGTAGGAGTGCTTGAGTGGTCTGTGAATTAGGCCCAATTGACTGCTCGGTCAAATCATGCAAATTTAAATTGGATCCATAAGTATAGTTCGATACCTTACCATTCACGCTTGGACGTTCTCCCGGAGCGGTGATGGCGGTGGCAACATGTCGGGCGAGATCAATTGCTTTCTCACAGGTGGTCGGTCGGAGTAACCTAAGCCAGTTCTTTATGTCCGCTTGCAAACCACGAATAAATATTCCAAGTCGTTGCTCATCTGATTGGTATGGAAGAAAAACTGATAAGGCTTGGAAATTCTCTATGTATTCTTCGACATCCCCCACCTGATTCAACGATCCTAAGTCATCGGTCAGAGTGTAATCGTTGCTAATGGCTAGTCCCCTGAAGAATGAAGTCTATGTCTCCATAATTGGAGTATTTTGCTTGCATGTGGGTCGATGAAAACAGAAAGCACACAATATTACAATTCGGTCCCTCCACTTTTCCCTTGTTTTCAAAGAAGATCCATTCTTTATCACATTCTCTATCACTCTTCATTTGTACGCACTAAATTACTACTTCCTTTATCATATAAAATTCAAACACTTACTTCCTTTATCATAGAAACTACCCTTCATATACGCTACTTCCAAACATACATACATACATAATATATAGCCACACACATGTTCAATTCTTTTGGTCTCTCACACCTTTCTAAAACCAAAATATATACACCAACTTATCTTACTATCTTGTTTTATGAATATTAGAATATAAACCACTTTACAATGTTTATTTACAGCCAAGGGTCAGATTCAAAAACCACATTAAAACATGGGTTCTTAAATAATTATAATTTGTATAAACATGAGCATGCCTAATAAGGCAAGCCTATCTTCAAGTTCTTTTCTGTACACCTGTATCAAACCATTGCCATCTGTAACTTGAAGCTTCTCATTTAACATTGTCTTGTATTCATCATCTCTATCTTCTAAACCACACATTAGTTCAACCTGTTCAATACAAACACCACATCATTTGTTGGTAATCACCATAAATTTATGATGTTGTGTCTTGTCCTAATGGGGCCCACATCATTAGAGCATATTAAACATTGAAAGTGTATGTATTTATGCTTCTAACTATTTTTGCTTGTAGGACTATTGGCAAGAGGATTAAAAGTGCATTGATCTGGGTGGTAACTACAACAGTATGTGGCTTGGTGCTGTGCATCTTATACGGTTAGTATCTCCTCCACTTATTAATTTATTCCTACAAGAAACATTTTCACTTATGATCAAATGCAATTAGGAGTAGAACCTACTTTTAGTCATTTAGAAGGTTGATCTCCCTGGTTTCCCATGCAAGTAGGTATGATGGGCACTGCCAAAAAAATTAGCTTACATGGCAAAAATTACTATTCTAGCTTTGCATTTTGTATACTTATAATAGGATTGATGAATGAGATGTTTCTAGGCTTTGACATAATCTGACTGTGGTTAGTTTCATGGTCACACTAAAGCATAAATGGGCATGATTTCTGAGTTGACAAAATTGCTTGCTTTATGAAAACGTGATTTTTAGTTACTTTAATGAAGTCTTTTCAAGAAACTTACAACATTCGAGTTTTAGAAAGCTCTTAGGCGATTTTAACAACTAAAAAGTCTTTTTAATTGGATTTATGAGTGATTTAATGTGAATTTTTGAAGATCAGGTACTTTTATCTCGTATATAAAAAGAGCAGCTGAGAGCAAAAAGCTATTTTTTACAGTAACATCAATGTATGCATCAGTTATCACAGTACCATGATTTTTTACCCCTATATTAGAATGAATACAATTCCATTTGGCTGTTTCTCTTGAATATATATGCATGCCAGTCTCTTGTCCCACCAATGTTCAAATCCTTAGAGCCAGAAGCAACAAACGCATGCTTCAAAGTATAATATCCAAGCTTGCATTATGTGAACCTTTCTTCACACATAACTTGCTAAATGCTAATGTTCGTTAATTTTTTTCATAATTGTGCATTGCAATATGCATATAGTTACAATGAGTTACAATTTTTGTGTTACTTGCTGCAGGCTCAAAGGGTGATAAAGCAACAGTTTCTGCTATAAATTACACTGATATTCCACATACTCAGGTAGGAAAAGGTATTTATTTTTAATCTATCTATTTTTTTAGGGTACATAAGTTTTTTATTTTTCATTTTCTAATATAGATTCTATTATATTATTTTGATTAAAAATTCATTTTTGTGAATATTCGTTTAAAATATCCAAGCCTTTTTAACTTAACATTAAAAATAATCAAAAGCCTAACATATATTGTACATACTCTACAAGCAATACATATAACATATAGCTCAACAAAATGAGATTAAAGAGAATGTCATCCAAAAAGCTTCTTGCTACTCTACAAGCAATACATATAACACCTGCACCTCTTCTTTTCTAACAGATCCATCATGTTCACCCTTTAACAGGATTGATACAAATCAATTCAATCATATTATAACAAAAACAATAATTAATCTATAACTAAAGTTATTACAGATAATAAAAACAACCTTGAGAAACAGAGAGTTTACCTGTGACTGTGAGTTACCTTGATTAGGTTGCAGTTGTGCTCCTTCTTTTCTAACAGATCTTTTATAGATCTTAGGTACTCACCCTTTCACAGGATTCATACAAATCAATTCAATCATCTTTAAATAATAATAAAATGATAATTAATCGATGTGTGATGAAAATTTTACTAACCTCAATCTGCCACATTAAATCAGGAATGGAAACAAGTAGAAACATCAACTCATTAACCAACAAAGACAGAAGAGAAAGAAAGAAAGAAAAAAACAACAAAGAACAACCATACCTATAGGAAGTTCTTATGCAATATTAATCACAATTAACATCAAACATAAATATTTATACATTTTTAGAATGTAACTGTCAACTGACAGTTAATACCTAATTATGGCAGTTACTTTCTATCTAACTAACACAACTTTCACTAATTCCCATTCTTAAAAATACGTGAAACCAAATATCAAATGCATGTATTTATATTTGTAAGATTTGGCTTGGAGCAATCTATATTTATTAAAGAAAATATTACAGTTAGATAATTACATATTGAAAAATAAAGCTAATTTTAAACAGATTGACCACCCAAGGGTAAAAAGGCCAAACACATAAATTATGAAGTAACGGGTTTGCAGGTGGTTTTGTGTTGGACACCTGTTTAGCCAATTTCTAACTTTCAAATTTCTGCAAAAGATCATATTCAAAATTTTAAAAGTATTTCTAATTTTCAAATTTATGTAAAAGTTCATAAAATTTTATAACAAACACATAAAAATATTCAAACAAGCTGAAAAAGTAACTGGATGCTGAAAAAGTAATTGATAACCTATACAGTTTTGGTCCATGCTTCAGTTTTGTCACTGTACAGTTTTGGCCCCTCTACAATTTTTTTGTCCCTGTATAGTTTTGGCCCTGTACAGTTTTGTTTTTGCATAGTTTTTGTCCCTAAACATGCGTAATCATTATTGCTTTAAATGGTAAATAATTATGTAGGTTGGCAACAAATGTTTAATGGATAAATCATGGATTTCCTCTAGTAGATTATCAAATGCATATGATGAAGGTGTGAATGCTTTTCTAGAGTTTGCACAAACTAATAATCCAAAGTTAGATGTTATTCCATGCCCTTGTGTAAATTGCATCAATTTGTGTCACCACTCAATTGACAATGTCCATTATCATTTGTTTGCCCACGGCTTCGATGAGAATTATAAGATTTGGTCTTTCCATGGAGAAAAACAACCCAATATTGATTCTAGATGCCCTAACAATTCCATTCCTCCTGATGCTATTTATACAAAGGATATGCTTCATGATGCCTTCAAATACGTAGACGATGAACCTGATTCGTTGAAATCACTTCTTGAAGAGTGTGATATGCCACTTTATGTAGGGTCAAAGTATAATGCACTTAGTGGATTATTGAAATTCCAACATTTGAAGGGTCAATTTGGATGGTTTGATGCTAGTTTTGATGCTTTGTTGTCTGTCCTAAAAGATATCTTACCATCAAACAATACCATCCCTAGCTCGATATATGAGTCCATGAAGTTGCTAAAAGGAGTAGGTCTACAATATGAGAAGATTCATGCATGTGAAAATGATTGTGTTCTATTCTGGAAAGAACATAAAGATGCTTCTCAATGTCCAACTTGTGGCACTTCTCGTTGGAAGAAGAATTCCAAAAATGTACCTTCAAAAGTTTTGTGGTATTTTCCTATCATCCCTAGATTTAGAAGAATGTTTTCAATACCACAAATTGCACATGACTAAACTTGGCATGCACAAGGTCGGGTCAATAGTGGGAAGCTTACTCATCCTCGCGATACCCCTTCTTGGAAGCTTGTTGATAACATGTGGAAAGAATTCGGACAAGAAAAACGAAATCTTAGATTAGCCTTGTCTGCTGATGGTATCAATCCACACAAGTCATTAAGTTCCAAGCATAGTTGTTAGCCGATTATCCTAATAACATATAATCTACCCCCTTATTTGTGTATGTCAAGAAAATTCATGATGTTGACTCTGTTGATATCCGGGCCAAACCAACCTGGTAACAATATTGATGTCTACTTGGCACCATTGATAGAAGATCTAAAGCTCTTGTGGGAAACTGGCGTTGAGACTTTTGATTCTCATAAGAAAGAATACTTCAATTTAAGAGCAATATTACTTTGGACTATAAGTGATTTTCCCGCGTATGGTAATCTTTCGGGGTGTGTTACCAAAGGTTATTATGCTTGTCCAATATGTTCAAAGAATACTTGTTCACAATGGTTGCCAAAGTCCAAAAAAGTATGCTTCCTTGGGCATAGAAGATTCCTACCACTTGAACATCCTTTTCGCAAAAGAAAAAAACATTTCAACAATCAACAGGAGCACGATTTTATGCCACAACCATCATCAGGTGAAGAGATTTATGACTATCTGGCGGGATTTGAGACTACATGGGGTAAGAAGATAAAGCCAAAGAAGGTAGTATCAAAGAAGGTAGGATCAAAGAAGATAAAGTTAAAGAAGATAAAGTCAAGGAAGGGAGCGTCAAAGAAGGAAACGCCAAAGAAGGAAAAGACAAAGAAGAAAAAAGAAAGTATCGACGAGAGATCTAAATTTTGGCATAAAAAGTCGATTTTTTTTAACTTGAATATTGGAAGAAGTTGCCTGTTCGCCATCAGTTAGATCTCATGCACATAGAAGAAAATGTGACCGAGAGTGTTTATGGGACAATGTTGAATTTGCCTCACAAGACGAAGGATGGATTAAAAGCACGACAAGATCTTGAAGCGTTGGGCATCAAGACTGAATTACGACCTGAACCAAAAGGGGATCGACATTGGCTTCCGCCTGCCAAGTACACATTGAATTCCGCAGAGAAACATCTATTTTATGAAACCCTGTCTAACATAAAATTTCCTTATGGGTATTGCTCTAATTTCAAGAATCTCGTGTCGGATGATGTTTCAAAGATGAATGGTTTGAAGTCTAATGATTGTCATGTACTAATGCAACAACTTCTTCCATTTGCAATCAAAGGGGTGTTAGATGTGAAGGTGCGAAGAACAATCCTAAGCCTGTGTCATTTTTTTCAATGAGTTGTGTAGTAAAGTTGTTGATGTTAGTAAGCTAGGCAAGTTGCAAAGTGACATCGTATTAACATTATGTTTGTTAGAGAAGTACTTTCCTCCTTCATTTTTCGATGTCATGACTCACTTGATGGTGCATTTAGTTAGAGAGGTGAGGTTGTGTGGCCCGGTTCATTTTAGGTGGATGTATCCATTTGAGAGATACATGAAAACACTTAAAGGGTATGTAAGAAATCATCATCGACCCGAGGGTTGCATTGCAGAGTGTTATGTGGCAGAGGAGGCCTTAGAATTTTGTTCAGACTACTTAAAAAACAAGAAATCAATTGGCAATCCTCATGAGCGTGTTGATGAAAGAATCCACAGTGGCAAGCCTTTATCAAAGGCTACAATTGATGCTGTAGATGCTCAGTTACTTGATCAAGCTCATCTTTATGTATTACGAAACACTGCTGTTGTGGAGCCGTATATAGAGTACGAATTACATGAAACTGTATACTCTTATACCATTATCTATCATATAAAACATTCTTTTAACTTGTAATACACTTTAGGCAACATATGTTGTAATTGAAGGATCTGAACCCCCGTCATGCTCGCAAGAGTACATGGTTGCAGAGCCAACATAGTCGGACATTTATTAGTTGGTTTAAGAAAGAGGTTTGTTTTTAAAATAAGATTGTTAGAATTACAATATTTTTAATTATTTTTTTGAATTACATTAATTAGATATTTTTCTATTAGGTTGGAAAACGTTTGGCTAATGGGGAAGATATTTGTGATGATGTTCGTTGGTTGGCCAAAGGGCCTAATTTTGTTGTTACTAAATATAACGGTTTTGCCATAAATGAATATCATTTTCATACAACATCTCGAGATGAGTCTAGAACAACTCAATGCAGTGGAGTGTCTTTAGTTGCACATACTATGCAGATTGCTAGTGCAAAAGACTCCAATCCTGTATATGGTGTTGTAACTTACTTCGGCCGTATAAAGGAGATATGGGATCTTAATTATCACATGTTTCGTATTCCTGTATTCATGTGTGATTGGGTTGATAGTCGTGGAGTAAAAAAGGATGATTTAGGATTCACGGTAGTTAACTTTGATAGGCTTGGTCAAAAGTCTAAACCCTTCGTATTAGCTAGTCAAGTCAAACAGGTTTTTTATGTTCAAGATCAACAAGATGAGAATTTGCATGTTGTTGGATTCACACCTCATAGGATGTACAAGTATGGATCAAATGGTGAAACTGATGATATGTTGGAATTTGATGTTACTTTTGATTTAACACAAGACTCCGCTTTATTAGACCTTGATGATGATTTTTTGTGTACGCGTCCGGATGGCGAGGGCATATTAGTTTAAATATTTTTTTTGCAGAATAATAAAGTTTTTGGTATGTTTTTATTTCAGATTTTGAATGTGATTAATCAATGTCCAACTGCAACAAATAACAATGTACTTAATTTAATTTGAATCTTGTTGAAACAGGTTGTGTTTTTGTGACATGGAATCAGATTCAGCTTCTGATCACGATGAGGACTCCAAACAAAGAGGTCCGAAAACAAAGACAAAAGACAATAAAGTGAAGCTTGTAATAACTTACAATAAAAAAGGTAGCCTGGTTGGAAAGGAAGCCACAAAACTGTCTACTTTTGAGGGTTTGGTTGCAAGAACAATGGTTCCCATAACCTATGACTCGTGGCTGGAAGTTAGTGAGGAAGTAAGGGAAGGATTATGGAAATATGTTTTGGTAAGCCTCTGTTTTCTTCCTGTTATTACCTTTGTTCAGATCTGTTTTTGTCCCTGTTCAGATTTGTTTTGAACCAACCTTTTTTTATGTTTCAAGAAAAGTTTGTAGTTGACCCAAAGAGCTGGAAGCAAATTCTCCAATCGATCGGGAAGAAGTGGAGAAACTTCAAGCATTATCTATATGCCAAGTTCATTAAGAACCGAAGTAAAGATCCCAAGGCAAATCTATTCAAACCTCCGAAAGATTATCCGATTATAAAGAAAGAAGATTGGAAAGTTTTTGTATCCCATAGAGTTACAAAGAAGTGGGAGGTTTGTTAAACTTTTCTTATATGCATTTGTAGTTACAATTTTAATGTTTGTATTTATAATTTTAATGTTTCTAATGCAGGAGAAAAGTATGAAAACTAAAAATACTCGTGCACATCATAAATACAATCATCGTTTGAGCAGAAAAGGATGTGCTGGACTCATTAATGACATTGTATGATTCCTACTGAATATTGATTATTTTATTTGTATATATTTATGCTAATTGATTTTGTTATTTTTGATAATTTAGATGCAAGAAACCGGCAAGACGGAAGAGGAGATTGATAGGACAGTGTTGTGGAAAAAAGCAAGAGAGTTGAAGACAGGAGGATACGATGCAGATGTGAAGACGATTGTTGATAAAATTGTGAGTTTCATTAATTCCCAAATATATAAAAAAATAACATTTGTCCCATTTTATTTTACAGGATGAGCTTCAAAAATCGGGAAGCTTTGGAAAGGTTACATGTGGAACACATGATGTGCTTACAGAGGCGTTGGGTACTCAAGAACAACGTGGGCGTGTACGAAGGATGGGTAAATTTATAACGCCACAACAATACTTTTATTTACCCAAGAATGTTAAGTATTACTTGGAGATTGAGAACGAGAGGGTGGATAAACGAATCAACAAACTTGAAGATGACTTGGAGAAACTAAAAAGAGGTAT
The DNA here is from genome assembly GCF_051521515.1 of Lactuca serriola. NCBI lineage: Eukaryota > Viridiplantae > Streptophyta > Magnoliopsida > Asterales > Asteraceae > Lactuca > Lactuca serriola. The sequence goes on from NC_136408.1 coordinate 14,673,375, forward strand.
ACTTAATGTTTCTGAAGCTGCAAGTTGCCAAATAGGGGGCGTCATTGAAGATTTTGAAAAACAACCACAGAATGAATCACTTGTAAGTCCTTGAAGACAATTATGAAAAATATATTTAAATAATTTTCTTTTTCTACAAACTAACATACTATATTTTGCAGGATAATTCATGTCTTCTTGCGGTTGAATTTGCTGCAAATGTAGTTGCTAAAGGAACCATAATGAAAGCATCGGGTATTTTGAAATATATTTGCATTATTATTATTTATATATTTTCATTTTTTAGAAGATTGGATCTTAATTATTTTTTATGTTTATGTAACAGATGAAAACATTGAAGTTATGATTGAAACAATTTTGCAAGGAGAAGCTTTAGTACCTTTCCACTTGAAGAGGAGTTCATTGTGAAGGTCAAAGATGCACTGGACACATACTAAGCTGGCCAAGACACTTAGTTATTCGATGCTCTGACCTGGTAATACTATTTGAACATATTTTCCCTTGGTTATCTTAATTTTTCTGATATTTGAGTAAGTTCTTTTTCAGCTTCAATTCAGTAAATGATTCCTATTTCATTTTGTATTTTTGATTGCATTTGTAGGGAAAATTGGTGGCGAAATCTGTGAAAAAGCATGCAACCCCAGTGAAGAAAGCTGCAACACCAGTGAATGAAGATGTAACACCAGTGAAGGAAGATGCAACACCTCCAAAAGAAGAAATAGGAAGTAATAAGAAAGAAAAGGGGACAGGAAAAATGGTTGATGGAGAAAAACAACCATGTGATATGGAAGAAGGGAATGATGTGGAAGAAGGGAATGATGTGGAAGAAGTGATTGGAATGGAAAAGAAGATTAAAAAGGAGAAACAAAATGTGACCATGCAAAGAAGGTGGACCAGAGCACAGATGAAGACAAGGATAAGGATTGAGAACAGTAGTATTTTGAAAATGACTGCAATGATGGCTGATGGACAAGTTACAAAGGTTGATTCTATAAGAGTGTAGAGTGAGAATGATCTTTTTGGGTACGATAGTTACACATACTTAACTTGGGATGATTTTGAAGCAGTTCTTACAATGGATGAGCTGACCGGTGCTGTTATTGTGTCTTATATGATGTAAGTGCAAGAAATTTAATTTAAATAACAATGTGTCTTAAAAAAAATGTTTAATGAATTTAGTGTTTGTATGATAACAGGGTGTTGTTTAACAAATTGAAGTATGGCTCCCCAGAAAGAGACCATGGAATTTGCTTTGTGAACCCGACAGTAATCTCACCAAGTACGCGTAAAGGGAAATCTAAGAATATTGACGATGCAAGCAGAGGTTTAGCAGATCGGTTGTCTAAAAGAAAGGACAATGACATCATCTTTATGCCCTACAATCCCGGGTATTGTTATTTGACATTTTATTTTTAAAATGACTGCAATTATGTTATTTGACATTTTTTTTGTGGTTTTTGTAGAAGACATTGGGTATTGGGTGTACTAGACATGAAATCGGATACTTGCTATTATCTTGATTCCTTGAGCTCTGGCAATTTCAATATGCAATTGAAGCAAATTGTTGATTCGTAAGTAATATAAATTATCAAAACACTTGATGTGAGTACAATAAACACATATTTGTTAATGTTTTTTTTATAAGGCAATGGTTCTGTACACTACACAAAGTGGATCCAACAAAAGGGTTAAACTAAATTGGGTTAATGTTACGGTCATCACTTAATTCCTTATTGAAATTGTAGTTTTAACTTTATTTTTTGGATCAATAGAAATGATCATTTTATATGTAATTGTGTAGTGTCCAGTTCAGCCCGGATCTACCGAATGTGGCTACTACATGCTAAGGTTCATGAAGGAGATAGTGGAAGAAGGAATTAATTGAAGTGTTGGTCAAAGCCAATGTAAGGATTTAGCATTCTACTTTCATTACTATAATTTATGGCATCCTTACTGTTACAGAATATGTGCTTTCATTCATTTGAAAGTACAATGCTCTATTAAGAAAGAATAATTTACATTTTATGCTTAGTTGTTAAATATAGCAACTTACTGTTACAGAATATGTTAATATGCTATTTTTTTATTAATAAAAACAATATGCAAATGTTTTCACAGATCGGGGATGGCAAAGCTGAGTACACAACTGCTGATATCGATGAGATACGTGAAGAATGGTCAACGCTTGTTACAGGCTTCATTTATCGATGATATGTATGGTCTTTTGACAATGTATTCGCAAAACAATGTTATGGTTAACCACTAATGCTAGGTATGGTCTTTTGACATGTGTAATGCTAGGTAGTCTTTTGAGACACATGTACAATTTTTTGCTAACTTTTAGTAATGTTACTTAAGGTAACATGTAGTTACAACTTAGGTAATTCAACATATATGTAAAGTTGTTTGACGTTTAGATGAAAATGAATGTTTTGGTATATTTTTCATTTATTATGTGTATTCACGTTGTAAATGTGTGTTGTAAATGCACGTCGTAAAAACGTCGTAAAGGCGCGTAGTAAAAACGAGAGACGTAAGGTTACGACATGCGAATGAGCGTCGTCTTTCTTTATGACACGGCCTTCCTTGACACGCATTGCGTATCATAAGCGTGCGTCGTCTCTAGACGATGCGCATTTGAGCGTCGTCTTTCTTTATGACATGGCCTTCCTTGACACGCATTGCGTATCATAAGCGCGCGTTGTCTATAGATGACGCGCATTTGAGCGTCATCTTCCTTTATGACATGGCCTTCCTTGACACGCAATGCGTATCATAAGCGCGCGTCGTCTCTAGACAACGCGCATTTGCACGTCGTCTATCTTTATGACATGGCCTTCCTTGACGCGCATTGCGTATCATAAGAGAGCGTCATAAATGCGCGTCGTCTATATTTATGACATGGCCTTCCTTAACACGCATTTGCGCGTCGTCTGAGCCTTTTACGACGCGCAATGAGCTTCGTAAAAGGCCTTTTTTCTAGTAGTGTATGGGGTTACCCATAAATTTAGTCCACTTCCATCCAAGGAGTCCCTAGGCCCAGTTTCACAACCATAAATGATTTGCAAAACAACCCCTCCATTATTAATTAGTTCCTTTTAATCCCAAAATTAATGTCAAATTAATTTCTAATTAAATACTAATCAATAATATGATTTCCAAATAATATATTAATCTTATAATATATTAATAAAATCATTTTGAGTACCAATTTAGTATTCATATAATAAATCCTACTCTCTCTCCACTTGTCATCCTGTCAAGTTGCATGAGTGAAGACAACTCAAAAGGACCATGCTAATAATCAAATCAAGTACATACCAAATATAGTTATGGGCTTAGACACCTAATCCAACAATAGCTTGGTATGTGGAGCGTACATAAGGTTAATAAAAACCCAAATTTTAGGGGTTGGCTACTATTTAAACATCCTTATGGACTTGAACCTTCATTTTTATCAGCCTCCTTGTCCTCTTTACCCTACTTTCGAACCCTAATCCCATCTTGTGTGATTTGGAGCTTAGAACGCCATTTGGAAGAGTATTTTGGTGCTTGAAGGGAAGTATCCATCCTTGAAGCTTCATTGAAGGGGAAAATTCTTATAGATCCAGAACCTTATCATCTTTGTGCTCTCATTTGACGTATAAAGTCTCATACTTGATGCTTATTAGCTTAGATCTCTTTTGGTTTGGGTTTATGGACCCTTTTGGTCCCATCAATGAGATCCTATGAGTCCACCTTGTTTTTGGAGCTTAGAGTTTCAACTCTTGGTTTTATCTGGGTACTTGAGTCATAAAGTTGTCATTTTTGAGGTTGAAATCCATCCATGCATGAGTTAGTGTCATTTCCACAAAAGTAGAATGCTATATTTTGAGTTTGGATTCAATTGGGGCATGCAAAGTCGCCAAGTTAGTGACTTTATGGGTTTAGACATTGTTTGAGACTTAGATATGTGGTTTGGACCTTTGGACAAAGCATTAAGTGCTTAATAGCAAAATATGGCTTAATAGAGGAGTGCGCTGGGCGTATAAGTCAGTACTTGCAGCATACAAGCCAACAAGAGAGTAGGTGCTGGGTACAGATGAGTACGCCCTCCATACTCAGTCAGAGGGGACTTTGCACAATTGTGCCTCGGTTTGGGCCATTTCTTGGACTTGGTTGCTTTGGGCCTTAGTGGACACTCTGAAAACGAACTTTTGGGCTAAGTAAATTGGTGGGCTATAGGTTAAGGCCCGTTGGAGGGGTTTGGGACCAATTTGGAAAACTGGGCTATTAATGGGCTACTAGTAGGCCTTGGTGGATTTCTTAGGGTTAGGCCTTTTTATATGGTGGTTTGGGCCTTAGTCATGAAACAAATTAGGTTAGGGGTAAAATGGTCTTTTTACCCCCAAGAATGGAGTATTGGACATTGTTGGATGTTATTTATACTGACAACTCGGGGAGTCGTCAGGGCAGTAACCAGGGACTTCTTTCTGTGGCAAAGGAAAGAGCTCGGGGTGACTGCATTGCACACACCATGGGTATTCCGCATACGATACTTTACTCTGACTTTTAGGACATTTGATACTTTGATTTTGGTTGAGATGTATGGATGATGTTTGAAATACTATTTTATCTATTTTAAAAATGAATAGACAAAATTGCAAAAATGGTCCCTGTAGTTGTCAAATTTATGTACTTTTGGTCCAAAACAAAACGTTGGTGCACCACTGGTCCAAAATTGGATCTTTTTATTGGTTTTGGTCCCTGTCAACTTAAAAAGACTATTATACCCCTTAGATTTTTTTTATATTTATCACAATATTTTTAATTAAATAAAAATAAAAAAATGGCCCACCAACCCCCCCCCCCCCCGTCTCTATCTGGTTTTATTCTCTCTCACACACACACACCGAAGGGAACACACCCATAGTTGTCACCATCACCACCGACTTCCATCACTTGTTGTCACTATCAACGACTGCTACCACCGTCCACTGCAACCACCATCATCTGTCGTCCGCCCACACACCCCCATCTCCCTTATGTCGGAAAAACATGCTTAGATCGGAAACCGCTGTCACATTTCTTGGGAAACACCGTTGGAAACCATCTGAGCCATCCATACCTAAACCACCTTCAACGACGCCATCTGAACATCAGATGGTGTTACAGATCTGGATCTTCAGAGCTACCTCCTTTCTCATCGGATATAGGATTTTCAAAAGGCTTTCCATCCCGATTGTTATCTATAGCCTTTCCCTCTCTATCGTCGGATCTGAAAACCACTGCCAAACCACCTTCACCAGAGAAGACGAATCGAGCTATAAATCTAGACTGCAACACTATGGGTTTCTCCACCACTCTTTCTCCCTCTTCTACTGGTACGATTGTTAGAGTTTTCCAAAAGAAGATAAGGTTTTCGATGGAGAAGACGAAGGGACGTGCTACCGGAGATGGTGGTGGTTTTTAGCTAAAAAAAGTAGATCTGGCGGTGGTTTTCTACTGAGAAAACAAAGACGAAGGGCAACATTACCGGTGACGGTGGTGGTTTATGGCTAAAAAGTGGCAGATCTGAGGTGGTGGTGGTCCGGCGGCGGTGGTAGTCCGGTAGGTGGTGGTCCGTCGGAAGTAGTGGTGTCAAGAAATGAAGTGTGAGAGGGAAATAGAGTCAATGTAAGGAGTAAGAGATGTAGGGGTGAGGTGGGTGTGACTTAGGAGGGGTTGGGGTGGGTTGGATTTTTTTTTTGTATTTATTTTTAATTAAAATAATAAGAAAACAATTAAAAAAACTTATATAAGGGTATATTGGTCATTTCAGGTGGGGTATGGACCAAAATCACATTAAAATGTGAAATATGGTGACCAAAACCACACAAAGTATTCAAAATTGGACCAGTGGTGCAACAACGTTACATTTTGGACCAAAAGCATAGAATTTTGCCAACCACAGGGACCATTTTTGCAATTTTGTCAAATGAATATTTCGTGACCATATTTTTGGATGCTACACAGACGTACCCCCCGCGACCATGTACGCCCAACGTACATGGTTAACCCTCCGCGTCCAAAGCAATCGCGTACGCTAAGCGTACCCAAACGTACGCCCAACGTACGAGGGACCATTTTTGCAAAATCTTCAAATTTCAAGGAGCAAACAATGAATACCTTGAATCGAATGTTACAATAAACTTATTGAAAAATTCTTTTAAGTTTTTTTTAATAAAGAAGGTTAATTAGATTTTAGTTTATTCTAGCAGCCCGCAGATGTTACAAAAACAAACAGTCTTCCTCTTTCAAACTACAGATGGTTGGTCTACCTCTTCTACTACAAAGGTCTGCATATGTGGTCTGTAAAATCAGGATTTATTTGTCTTAGAAAAACAAAAATCACCTTAGTCTTTTTTGAACCAAATATTCAACGCATAATAAGGTCATAAAATCAGTATGATTTATTTATTTGATTTCCGTTCGAAATTAGTGTCTTTTTTAATGAGACATTTTTATTGTAAATGCAATAGAGACCATCCAAAAGTTAAAACAAGTTAGTACAATTATCACACTTTTATTATAATTTGAATGAATTCATATTCTTTTTCAACAACACTTTTATAGAATTTTACAAAATTGGGGTTTTTAGATATTATTATCCATACACCCCGCACATCCTCTTAGTTTGAAAAAAAAAACCGTCAAATCAAAAGGGTACAGTAAATAATCAAATGAATGCGTTTAGTAAATAAATATTAGAAAAATGGGAGATGTACTCTTGTAAATGGGAGCATGAATAAAATCATCATTTTTATACAAAATAATAATTAGCTCTTTTAAAACCATCAAATTAGTCAATAGCAGTCAATAGCAGCCGTAAATATATATATATATATATATATATATATATATATATATATATATATATATATATATATATATATATATGTGTGTGTGTGTGTGGGGTACAGAGGTATAAGGCCTTAGATCGTAAGGGGTCTCCATTCAGATATTTTCTTTGATATTATATTGTTAAAAATTAGAAAATAAATTTATATTAATTAAAGAATAGTTGTATGCTACTAATTTGATTCACCTTGTATTTACAATAAATATTAAGTTTTTAATATCAACTACATTTAGATATCAATTTAAAAACCTTGCATATCCATGGTATTAAAGGTTCAAAAGCAACTCAAATTTCAAAATCTCAACTTAATTTGGGTTTTTTGGGTTTTAGGTACAAGGAAAAAATATTATCATATCAGTGTTAAACGGTTACAGTTTCAATCCAGTTTTATGGTAATAACTAGAATAAAAGAAAATTACAATCAAACATACTACCGTTAAAATCAACATTCATATAATTTCATTTGATTTACTATAAATGATTTATTGAAGATTTTTAACAAACTTCACATCTTCATAAGTCAATTTAAAACTTTTTGCATCTTCATAAGTCAATTTAAAACTTTTGAGATCAAAGTAGTTGAGTTTGAGTCCGTTAGGTTGTCTTTGTTACAATCAATATGAATGCACATACAAGAGGTTTTTTTAAGACTAGTTTTGATGACGGATATAATATGACATTAATGACTTTTGCATAAACAAATATATTCGAGCTAGACTTTTCCCATATAATTCTACTTTTTTATTTTTTTATTTTTTTATTGAACAGCAAGGAATAATACTAGAAGGAAAAATATTACATTATTTTTCTTATTGACATAAAATTCTTCTTTTTAACAGCAAACTAACCACTCCTATTCTAATTATATGTATTGGTTAAATACATACCAAGCACAACACAACACAAGATCTCCTTCTATCATATACGATCATGTTTTGAGTAACAAATGTGAATGGTGTATAGGGATAAAGTAAGTAGTTCATTCAGATCTGTCTGTTGGGTAACCAGACTAATTTTCATAAATCCGACTTGACCTCCAATCAAGACATTAATCACATCAGCCATCAATGAGCGCCGACACAGAAAACACTAGAAACAAAAAATCCGACATAAACAATAACTTTATTTTTATCTTTAATACATACAAGTACAACAAACAATTGGATCATGATACAAGAAACCATGGAATAAACCCATAAAATCGATGGTGTTGACTTTTAAGACGAGACAAGGAAAATCCAATTAAAAGATGACATACTATAAGAATCAGCGTTTTTGGGTGGGTTTCTGATACTTGTCTTTGATCCATTGCATACCGGCGAAAGTCCCCTGTTTGACCAACTTAGCACAATTGCCAGCGACCTGTTTGGCATTATCATAAGTTACATAATTTACAGCAGGGTTACTGGTTTTCTTTTTAAACATATACGCAATACCAGGCGGCATGGGTGCATTACGATCCCATGGTTCATCGGGCATCTGTGGATTCTTTTCATTACAATGCTCAGCAAACGACTTACCAGGCATCCTTCTTCTACTTGATCGATTAATTTCTGCAGCACTCAGCCGAAGCTTAATAACTTGGATGGATTAATTGGTAAATGTATTTATAATACAAAGTGTAAACGAATCGACACTAGAATTCGATTATAAAACTGTATCTTAAAGACCAACCCCCATCCTTTCCTTTTCTTTCCACGTTATCTTTTATGGTCAATTGCTAAAATAAAAAAGTTAGGTAGTTTAAAAGTTTGATAGCATTTTATTATACGTGATTTTCCGTAAATGCCCTTCTCCCTCATTAATCTCCCTGGCCGTTAAATCCGTTTGACTTCCTAAGTTTCAGCAAAATGAAGATCAGAAACATTTCAAATTCAAATTTCAAATCTTGCAATCCTAAATTCAATAATTCAATAAATAATCCCTATAAATCGGCACTTTCTTTATCTTGTCTTGGTGAATAAATCAGGTCATATTTTCGAAATATGATTTACTTCGTAAGTATTATTATCCCATCCTAAAATGGAATTCGATTTCTTTCTTATCTAATGAACAATCTAAATTTAAATATGTCATATTTTTAAATTTTAATGTATCTCAACAATCAGGGCTAAATAGTGAAATCTCAATAATATACATCACCATCCATCATGTTAGTACTTCATATAATATATCGATTTGTTTAATTATTAGTTGTTTAAGCATGTAATACATCTACTTTCTGTTTCGATTTCTACATGTAGTACTTTTTTTGTGCATGTCTAATCATGTAATTGTCAAAAAAAACAAAACAAAAAAACAAAAGCATAATGCTATTTCATGTTGTCTATATCTATGTGTGTGTGTTTGTGTAATCATATAATGCTTCTTCTTCAACTTTCAATTTCTGTAGGCATTAGTTTTTCTTCTTTTTTCTTAAATAATCAATCCAAAGGCAGTATAGTACTAATTACCATTCTGCCTTGGATACCCTTTGTTGTAATTTTAATATACTACTGGAACCTGTTTTGTATTAATTCCCCAAAACCTTTAACATTGTCATTTTTATATATCATGTGTTTTATTAAAGAATGCCAAAATAAATTAAATTGTGATGTTATAAATCCTAAAAACGGAAGTAGATTGCTTTTTCGAGTGTTAAATTCCAGAAATACCAATGTACTTTTCTAAAATATATTTGAGAAATTTGTGAAAAAAAATCGTAAGTGTGTTCCTGTGTAAATAATTGTTTATTTCAAAATGTGTGTAGGCTGTTATAGCTGTAAGATAATAGGGATAAAATAGCCTTGGAAATTCTGAGAATTGTGATTTCACTATCAAATCAAAATATTGGGTGGTACTCCCTAATCTTTGATTGGATAAGACTCAGAAAAGAAAAGAATAGAGAATGAGTATATGAATTTTCATAAGTACAAGAAAAAACTGACCAAAATCGGTTAAATACCTTCTTTGTCTGAAAACTGTCAAAACTGTCATAAAACAGTTTGGCAACAGTCAACAAACTGTCATAAATCCGGATTTTTTATAAGAATTAATACCAAATCAAAAATGGGTCAAATATTCTAAATTTGGATTTCTGATGCATTTTCAATACAGCAATATAACCCAAATAAAAAATTTTCGTGCTGACCTGGCAGGGGCTCTGCCCCCGGACCCCCGTTCATTCAGGGGCTTCGCCCCTAAATGACAATCTACTTTTAATCTTGAATAAACTTAAACAAGTGTGCACTCCACACCTTCCTTACTTGTTTAATATTTATCAAGATCACTTTTTGTCAACAAAAGTAATCCCATTACACTTAAATCACATTAGTGAAACAAATCACCAACAATAGCAATGTACTTTTCTTAACAGAAACAGTCCCTGTTTCAAACAAAATACATAAAATGTCTATTTTTACCTAAACTGCCCTTATACTATGTGCTTTTAGATTAGTAGAAATTGTCAAAATAAATGAAATTGTGCTGTTATAATATCCTAAAAAACAGAAATAGATTGCTTTTTGGAGTGTTAAATTCCAGAAATACCAATGTTCTTTTCTAAAATATATTTGAGAAATTTTTGAAAAAAATCGTTTGTGTGTTCCCGTGTAAATAGTTGTTTATTGTGCAGAAATAGCACTTTACTTTGAAAAATAATTAAATTTATAGCATCATTCTTTCATTTCTTTCTGGTATAGCAAGAAATAACAATTTCCTTTGAAAAAAAGGACAGAAATTAAGAAAAGATTCAATTATACGGGACCATTTTGTATTTTACATTCATGTAAGCTTTCAATTTTCTATTTTTTTTCCGATTTTGGCATTAAAGTTAAATTAGGCAATGAAAATTGATTTTGTTCTATTTTTTGATGTGTGTGTATGTTTTACAACTTTTCGGTTAATTGCAAGATATATCATCTTACTTTGTTTAATATGTCATCCTACTTTCATTTCTTCCTGTTAGAAACATTTTACTTTAAAAAGTACAATGCTATAATAGAAAGAAATGAGAGTAAGTTGTTAGAATAAACAAGTAATCAAACATGTAAATGAAATTACAGTAAACAAAACTAATTACTTACATATTATATGAGATGGGTTGTCATATAGAATATTTGATGAAAAATTAACAATTATAAAAAAATGTAGTCAACACGTATAAAAACCCGATTCCATCAAACCAAAATAAAAGGTCATATATAATAGTGAATAAATCTGGGGTAAAAACTTACAATGACAATCATAATAAAAGATGATCAAATAATCCCTCAACAGGAAAACTTATGGTTAGTCGCTCAAAGCACAGTCAACAAAACCATCCACGCTAAACTTTTGAGAAAATTAACCGAAATTGTATACTCGATTTGACAAAAAAAAGGTCAACCAAACCCAAGTTTATTTGCATAAATCCAAATCTAGGGATGTCAAAAAGTCTCGTGGGACCCCGTTCCCATGCGGGCCCCATCCCGTTTGGGAGATTTAAAAAAAAAAAAAAATCAGGGACAGCGACGTGGGCGGGGGCAAGGTTAACCCCCGTTTTAACTTTAGGGGCGGGGGCGGGGGTAGGCAATCCCATCTCGAAACCTCTATGGAGACCTTGTTAATTAATTACACATATTTACATATATTAATTATATAAATATAATAAACAATAATATGATTTTGAAGTTGCAAATATAGTCACCAAAATCGCAGATGAGAATGGTCCATCTGCGATTTGCCCATCCCATCTGCGAATGTACAAGTGGCTAAAGCACAGATGTGTTTTAGGCACTTGTACATTCACATATGGGTTTTTTTTGTATATATAAGGAAGGATCAGACTAAAATCATAGATGGACAGTCCACTGCGATTTCCACTCAGTTTGATTTGCGATTTTATGGTATATTTTGGTCTTCTTTTTTTTTTTTTTTTTTTTTTTTTTATAATTTTGACTATGAAATCAATTGATTTGACTATGAAATCAATGGGTTTGACTACGAAATAACCTTATTATATATAAACTTTTTGTAGAAAATTATCAGTTTACTTGTTATTTCTTTAGGAAATTTCTTAAAAACCTCTTTAAAAAGATGAATGAATATATGGTTTGTCTTGTAACCGGTGGAAGATGGCAAGTTATTGAAACAAATATGGAATACGTATACCCACAGGGAGGTATTTCTGAATTCGCTTTGATATTTTCTGGGTATATTAATTATAGTGATTTTTTATGTTTGGTGAGAAACAAAATTGTTTTGTTAGAAAAATATAGAATTAGTCTTCGTTTCATTAACCAACTGGTAAGGACAAAACTGTCATTTTATTAAATAAAGTTAGTGGTAATTAATGTTTTTTGTGTGTTTTTTGTCTGTGGACAATAATATTGGGACGGATGGAGTAGTTGTTTAAGCATGTAATGCGTCTACTTTCTGTTTCGATTTCTACATGTAGTACTTTTTTGTGCATGTCTAATCATGCAATTGTCAAAAAAACAAAAGCATAATGCTATTTCATGTTGTGTATATCTATGTGTGTGTGTTTGTGTAATCATATAATGCTTCTTCTTCAACTTTCAATTTCTGTAGGCATTAGTTTTTCATCTTCTTTCTTAAATAATCAATCCAAAGGCAGTATAGTACTAATTACCATTCTGCCTTGGATACCCTTTGTTGTAATTTTAATATACTACTAGAACCTGTTTTGTATTAATTCCCCAAAACCTTTAACATTGTCATTTTTATATATAATATGTGTTTTATTAAAAAATGCCAAAATAAATTAAATTTTGATGTTATAAATCCTAAAAACGGAAGTAGATTGCTTTTTCGAGTGTTAAATTCCAGAAATACCAATGTACTTTTCTAAAATATATTTGAGAAATTTTTGAAAAAAATCGTATGTGTGTTCCTGTGTAAGTAGTTGTTTATTGTGCAGAAATAGCACTTTACTTTGAAAAAATAATTCAATTTATAGCATCATTCTTTCATTTCTTTCCGGTATAGCAAGAAATAGCACTTTACTTTGAAAAAAAACGACGGAAATTAAGAAAAGATTCAATTATACGGGGCCATTTTGTATTTTACCTTTGTGTAAGCTTTCAATTTTCTGTGTTGTTCGATTTTGGCTTTGAAGTTAAATTATGGAATGAAAATTGATTTTGTTCTATTTTCGGATGTGTGTGTATGTTTTACAACTTTTCGGTTAATTACAAGATATAGCATCTTATTTTGTTTAATATGTCATCCTACTTTCATTTCTTCTTGTAGGAAACATTTTACTTTAAAAATTAAAATGCTATAATAGAAAGAAATGATAGTAGGATGTTAGAATGAAAAAGTAATCAAACACGTGATTTTTTTTTTGTATGGAAATTGATAATGTCTATCGTAATAATACGACTAATATAGTTCGATACATATTGATGGAATTATAGTAAACACTTACATATGATATGAGATGGGTTGTCATATAGAATATATGATGAAAAATTAACAATTATAAAAAAATGTAGTCAACATATATAAAACCCTGATTCCATCAAACCAAAATAAAAGGTCATATATAATAGGGAATAAATCTGGTGAAAAAACTGACAACGACAATCAGAATAAAAGATGATCAAATAATCCCTCAACAGGAAAACTTATGGTTCGTCGCTCAAAGCACAATCAACAAAACCATCCACACTAAACTTTTGAGAAAATTAACCCAAATCTTATACCCGATTTAACAAAAAAAAAAAGGCCGACCAAACCCAAGTTATTTGCATAAATCCAAATCTGCTCAGATCTCTACAAAACACACACACACACACACAAAAAAAAAACAGATTGAATAAGTTATGGTGGATTGAAGAGGGAAAGCATTCGGAAAAAATTAGAGCTCAGATAAATCGATTGGGAAGTTTATAAGAAAAATACCTTCAGGAATCTATCTACCATGCAAAAATCGGAGGTAATTTAATTGTTCAATGAAAATTCACGCCACAGGTAGAAGGAGGGTTAACACCGTCGCTTATTGGTGGTGGGTGGTTGCATCAGCAAACGCCGATAACAACAAGAACTACGATGCTGCCCTTCTTTCCCGTTCTGTGACTTTCTCATTTCCATTTTTCTCTGATTATCGATCTCTGTGTGTCCAAAACCTCTCATGCTTTTATTTTGGCACGCATTGCATACAAGGATCACATATACTCTTCTCTATTTTTTTGGTTCTTTCCTGTGTGCATATAGTGTGCATATAGCTTATTGATCTTGATTAGTTAACCCGTAAATATATTATTTAGAGAAAATTACAAATTTACCCGAATATACTAATTGCTTTGTACAAAATAGCAAAAAAAAATCAAAATTACAAAATTAGCCACTAAAATCGCAGACGGAAAAGTCCAATGCGATTTTGTCCTATCCATCTGCGAACATACAAGTGCCTAAAACACAATTGTGTTTTAAACACTTGTACGTTTGCAGATAGAAAAGTCCATCTGCGATTTTGAGTTGTCTATCTATGACAGTGTTGTACTATAAAAACGTTTTTTTTTCTTTATTTTTTACTCTCTTTCTTGGAGAAACTCTCTCTCTCTCTCTCTCTCTCTCTCTCTCCGATTTCCTTAGAGCAATCATGGACGACTTCTTCAACAATCCGGAAAATATGATAAGATCTTAACTCATTTTGTGTTTTAATCAATGTTTATCAAGTGTAAATTTTGTTTGTTTAGGATTTATTCTAATAGTTTTTTTTTTAAAAAAAAAACAAACTATATTGTAAGTTATTGGGTAATTGTGCTGTATTTGATAGATAAATCAATATTTATTAGTAGCCTTGAAGTTTTGATGCTATTTGGTCAGTGGTTGTATGAATGTATAAGTATACAATGCGTAAAGTGTGCATTGAGTTGTTGTATACGTATGGTATAAAATGAGTTTTTTTAATAAGATAATGCTTATTATTGATTGATGTGGTATTACATTTGCATATTTTGTCTATACGGTTTAGTTTTATAAATTAGTGTTTAATTACTAGTCGTTACTTTGAAAAAATGGTTACAGTATGGTTAGATATTTTTAATCAACATGTTGGTTTACGCATTGTTATGGTTTTAATTTGAATGTTGGTTTATTTATTCCATTTAATATTCAGATATTTTTAAAGAAAAATAGTTGTAATTTGAATGTTTGTTTATTTATTCCATTTAATATTCGAATATTTTTAAAGAAAACTATTCGGATATTTTTAAAGAAAAAGAGTTGTAATTTGAATATTTGTTTATTTATTCCATTTAATATTAGGGATATTTTTAAAGAAAATAGTTGGTTACAATATGGTTATATATTTTTAGTGTACATTGTTGATTTACACATTGTTAATATATTGTTTTTCAGCATGATTATAGAAATTTTAATGTTAAAGTTGTTGTCAACCTAAAGGGATAGGGGTGCAATATTTGGGAAGTATTAGAGGTGTTGCATGGTGCATGATGTGAAAGTTTTAGACAGATTGTATTTGGTTACTTCTTAGACGTCCCTCATTTACAAAGTGACAGATTGATGTTCCATAAATGTTTCTTCATCAGCTACGGTCGGACGTTGTACTATCCTCAGATAGCATAAAACGATTATATTTTAGATTGAGGGATACGAAAATGGTTTATGGCCCGGAAGAATTTTGTTTGATAATCGGGTTTAATTTTGGTGTGTATCCCAAAATGATTGGGAAAAAAGTCTTAGAAAAAAATGTTGGTAGTCAAAAAAGATGTTTATTGCAGAACGTCTATTTCCGAACCATACAAATAGTTAGGTGAAAATCTATGACTTGAAAAGTTTTATTTTAAATCATCATTTCTTAGAAGCTACGGATGATGATGCAGTTAGAGTGTGTCTTATATACGTTTTATGTGAAGGATTTTTGGGAAAAGAAATAAATGACCGGGTGCCACAAGACTGGATTTTTTTGGCAGAGAGTTTGGATGTGTGGAACAAGTATTTTTTTTTTGTCTACTTTGAAAGTTTCATATTATTTGTGGGAGTTTACATATGATAACCTTAAGGATACGTGGAACAAGATAGATATTTTTCATTGCCGGAGCGTCGCCAAATTTTTAAATACTCTGTTTGTAACGACCAAAAATTTCAACCAATTTAAAATTTTCAAAAACAATCCGATTCCATTAAAGTTATTACAAAAAGGTTTTCAATACAATTTATTTTAAGTATTCCTAGAATCTCATCACAAAATAAACCCGAGGAGCGGTACGATCACGCTTTCGCCTTGCCACAGTCTCCTGAAGAACCTGAAAAACATAAAACCACAACTGTAAGCCCGAAAGCTTAGTGAGATATACCCAAAATACCAACCACATATACCATACACGCATAACATGTCATAACATATCCGATCACAAAACAGCCATGCACTTCGGGTCTACTGTGTGACTGGCCCGCCGCACCGGCCAACAGTCCACCTGGTCCACCCTCTGAGTCTAGCCATAAACCTCGAGTCTGCAGTGTGATTGGTCCGCCCTCACCGGGCCTTCAATCCACCTGGTCCACTCTCCGAATCTATCCACATACAACGAGTCTGCAGTGTGATTGGTCCGCCCGCACCGGGCCTTCAATCCACCTGGTCCACTCTCTGAGTCTATAGTATGACTGGTCCGCCCGTACCAGGCCTTCAGTCGGCCTGGTCCACTCTCCGAGCCTCGGCACGTCTGGTCCGCCCTCTTAGGGCCTACAGCCTATCTGGACCGCTCGCTGGGCCTTCGGGACAACCGGTCCGCCCTGGGTATCTTGGCCTACAGCACAAAGCAGGACCCACCTCAACCCAACTCCAGTCCAAACAACCATGTGCACATAAACATACAAACATATAACAATTCACAGTCAACAAGCCGCTCAAACAGATCACATAACATATCATCATCCTAACCAGGATACCGACCTAACCGGTCACTAGCATAGCATCACCCTACATCTCAGGATACCGATCTCAACCAAGTCTCTAACATATACCATCCTAGCTACCAGGATGCAACATATCAAAGCGATAACATACAACAAATACCCGGATCTCAATCCGATAAAGGGCCGGCCTTGGTGCCTTAGACCCTGTTGATATAGTGAGGATAACTCACCTCGAAACTGCCGACTGAACAGATAACCCAAGCTGCTCCGATCTCTGATACGATCTCCACCACTGGACAACCACCGAGGCACTGAACTCAAAATAATATCCAACAATTACCAAAATGGCCCTGGAAACCACTAGTCTACCCTTGGTCAAAGTCAACCCCTGACTGACTCTACTCGCCGAGTCAACCCGATGACTCGTCGAGTCCCCATGCTCAGAAATTTCCCAATCCATGACTCAACTCGCCGAGTCACCTCGAGACTCGTCGAGTTCAACAACTTTGAGTCCACTCACACACAACTCACCGAGTCATCCCTTGACTCACCGATTCACGGCTCAACCAGAAAAGATTGGGACTCTTCGACAAGACTCGCCGAGTCCAAGGACAGACTCGTCGAGTCTAAGGCTATCTTCAACCTACTCGCCGAGTTGTTCTTCCAACTCGTCGAGTTCCAGGCCATCTTCATCCAACTCGCCGAGTTGTTCTTCCAACTCGTCGAGTTCCAGCCTATCTTCAAGCAACTCGCCGAGTCCACCCATGTGACTCGCCAAGTACCACCGGGTCTGAATCCATACAGAGGCTTTCCAAGCCATGCAGATGATCCAAACCATAGATCTACCTTTCCTAAGGCCATCCATCACGTAAAGTGGCAAACTTTACGTGAATCCAAGGAGATCTATGCATTTTCACTCTAGAGTTTGGGCTTGGGACAAGATAGCTCCTTCAATCACTCACAAACAGGGACTTTCATGCATTCCAACCCTTCTCCAATCCAGATCTGAGGTAGCAACCTCAGATCTACCCTCTAAACTCCAATACATCAAAAGATATGATTTGTAACACCCCCAAAATGATGAATCTAGATAATAACAGCTCAAACAATGAAATAATACCTCAAAAGGAAGCTCCAAGAGAAGATTAACCCGAATCCTTGCAAAGCCCTTTGATCCAAGTCTCTTCTCCTTCAAGATTTCTTCAACAACCACTTCTCCAAGCTCCAATTCACTCAACAATGGGGTTTCCTCACGAAATTAGGGCTTCTGGAACTCAAGGGATGATAAGGAGGCTGGGGAGGAAACATAATGTTCTTTATATAGGGCTCAACCTCCGGATTTAGGGTTTTCTCCACTCAGCACCAACTCGCCGAGTCCACCCATGCTACTTGCCGAGTTGGTCACTTAACACGCGACTAGAGTCGCGACCCTACTCGCCGAGTCCACTCATGGACTCGCCGAGTCGCTCCTTCCCATTTTACTCTTTTATCCCTTCAACTTTACTCTTGCTATCCCAGGATGTTACACTGTTTCTGGATTTATGGCGCCATTTAGGGTATAGAAATTTATTATTATTTTTAAGATGTTATTGCTATGTCAGTTATTTTAATTTTTATTACTATAATTGTGAAATTGTAGATATGGTTATATGAGACGCTTCGAGTTGATTGTGCCGGTGGATTTGCGTTACGAAAAAGCAGAGACATACCTCAGATCAAACGATGAAGTGGTACCAAAAAATTGAAATGAGTTGATGTGAACACGATTTTTGACATGACAAAGGTTTTTAAATATTATATTAATTTTATAAAATTCATGATTGCGCTTTTATTTGCATTTTTATTATGTTAAATTGTTTTAGGAGGGACGACGACCAAGACATAGCATGTCGCCGAGTGATGATGAGATGACATCTTCTTATTATATGTCATGTCAAGAGTATGTATATGGTGAACAAAATTCGGTTCCATCCTAATACGAGACCATTTTAGGAAACAAAACGAATCTTCATCTAATATGTCTTCTAGTGGTCGCTCTCACGGTAGAGGTGGACGTAGTGGGAAACCAAACTTAGACAAAATGAATCTACTTGTCATCGTCTGAAAACCTTCTCGAAGACATTTTTTCCAATAGCCCGTTTTAGAAGGTCTTTATTCTTAAATATATTGAGACATTCAATTTTTTGAAGATTGATGTCTACCATCTGTGTTGGGATATCTTCATTAATATCAACCAGACATGCTGGTACAGGGGCATACCTTAAAAAAGGTTATCGGGAAACTTAGCTTTAACTTCATCACCCAACTCATCTCCATCATAATTACTTTCTAAGTCGGTTATATCTAAAGCTACATCAGCAACATCAACATAATCCCCGTAAACATGCACATTTTCATCTTTTTGAATCATTAATTTTTCTTTTTACTTTTATCTACTACATGCCTATTCATAGCTTTAACTTCTTGTTCGGGAACATCAACACAACATCCACCCACGTCATTAAGATATGTACCAACATCATCATCATCAACATACTTGTAATTCTCAAGATCCACATAGTGAATATGTGTATACATAACCTTAAAATTTTCAGCAACATTATGAAATTGAGGTACACTAAGAGTATTGAAAGTCCCTATTGGATTTTTGCTCCCTTTATCGCTGCATAAATTAGCAACTGGCTCATTTCCACTTTGGCCACCCTCTGATGTGTGTAAAACGCACTAGTTTTAATCCTATTACTTCAAACACAAATTAAACACACGAAAGGTAGTGAACCTATCGATTAATAGTATAGTTTAAGCAAGTAGGGTATCGATCACAGGGAACGGTAACAATCAAATTAAGTACTAGTATTACCTAATTAGAAACAATTAATAAAAGAGGGGGTTTCTCTAGTTTTGCAAGACTAGAAACTTAATCAATCAATTAACTTTCAAACAAAGACAATTAACAACTAAGAAGAACAAGAAAGGACAACTAGATTCAATGATAAAAGAGACTTCTGTTTAGATTCGATTCACTTATTCCCTTGGTTGATTTCGTGGCAAGTGCAATGAATTAATACATCAATGGTTACCGATTCCTAATGTGATTGGGTTCATGTTCATTATTACCAATCCTTTAGTAGACAAGTTAATTCAAACAGTGATCAAGTGATTAAATTAACAAGTTTCCTAGTGTTCAGTTCGTATCAAGCAAGACTTATAATAATAGTTAATCAAATTTGTTCAATTCAATCAACTCATGTATAGATGTTCATCATACATGCTTATACATTGATTTACACATTTTATAGTTAACCCTAGTTTCATAGTCACTATTCCTAGGCATACAATCTTATATTCATAAAACTATATGAATCAAGTAATCAAGAAGATATTCATGCAACTCAATCACTTATTTGTTAACTAAAAAAATTTATCAACAATACATAAGGATCTTTAATAAGCTTAACAAGATGAATAACCAAATTAATATCAATTCAACCACTCAATCAAACCATGTTCATAAGATTATCTCATCCAAACAGAAGTAAAAAGCTTTTAGCTCATATCTACAGCAAGTAATAACCTAAAATCAAAATCTAATGATTCAAACATGGTTCAAAACAGAGATTAAGAAAAGAAGAATGATTATTTGCCTTTGATTCTCTTTGAAATTGTTTCTTAGGTTGCAATCTCGAAAATAGCAGCTTCAAGAACCCTTCTGATCTTCAAAAATCGCAGCTAGCTTCCAGCAAAAGTTAGGGTTCGGGCCTATAAGTCATCTATTTATAGTTTCCAAAAATCGACCCAACTCGTCGAGTTTTTGAGAATAACTCGACGAGTTTCTCTAATAATTCGCGCGTCCAGCGTGTACGGCAAGACATCCTTAAATCTAGAATATTCTAATAAACTCGTCGAGTTTATGCTAAAAACTCGTCGACTTTCTTCTTTTATTTTGCTCCTTCTTTTACTCCTTGATCTCCAAGCTTCCAATCACTCAATCCTCCTCCTTTTTCATCCAAGCATGTCTTTTATTGCTGAAATTGAAATATTAAGCTAATTAAGTACCTTTTGTTCATTAAATGATATAAAATCAACAATAATTACTAAAATAATGAATGATTTCTATGACTAAATAAGCTCATATCAAAATACCCACACTTGACTTTTGCTTGCCCCCAAGCAAAACCGAATTTTAGCACACTAATACCGCATAAGACAATCCCAATCGTACCCAGCCATTATGCCAAGACCGCAACGCATGCATTTGTGTCTAAAATTTTTCCTAAGGATCCCCCTCAATTCTAAATACTCACAATCCTCATAAACACTCGCCCACTTCTTTCGAACAACGCTCATTTTATGCATCCCTCGGAATCCATCCCCAGAAAACTTTCTTAACCTCAAGTCATTTTTAGTTAAATCCCTAAGCATACATACGATAAAATAACCTAGAAAAGAAAATTACAAATAAAAGACAAACACAACTTTTGATTGAATCTTTTATACTTTGTAGCTTTTCTTCATGATATTCTTCTTTGTCTTCATAGCTTTGTAGATTCTTTATTCAAACATTTCATCACTCTTTTTAATTTTATTTATTTATTTTTTATTTTTTTCAACGCACTTTTTTTTTCACTCAAAACTAAAAACCTAGAAAAACATATGCTTAAGCAAGAGAATTTAACTTCATCCTTTATTGGTTAAAGGCATTAGTCTAGTGTGCAATGACTACTTAAGCTTTCCTGAATACATTTCTGGTACACGACGCTAAACATGTTGCGATCCTCAAACTAAGCGAGGTTGTGTTTTTGTCCCATGATTTCACTAGAATAAAGGGGGCCACAAATGCACTATAACGTATTTTGGCTCAACTAAACATTTGGGTTCTCATAGAATCATTAAATACAATACTAGCATGGAATCCTAATTGCTTTACCAAAATTTTCTAAATTAACCCTAGTACTTTTTATGCAATTTTTTTCAAACCAAGCAAGGATTCTAATTTGACTAAATGTAATCAACCCCCTACCCCACACTTAAATTATGCAATGTCCCCATTGCATGTTATGCATGATATATAACATAAAAGTAAAGAGAGAATTGGAACAGTCTCCCCTGGGATAGAAGTTGCGAGGTTGATATTCTTCTTTTGAGCTCCTTCTTCAGCTGATTTTGGACATGGGAACAGCTCATCCACGCCTTGGGTATCAAATCTCGTGTGCTTATGCTCCAAAATATAGAGGAAAAGGTGTTGGAAATTGCTCAAAAAATAATCATTGATAGCACAGTCAATTGCCTCCTTAAATTGTAGTCAAATCACCAACTCAAAGGTAAGAAAAAGAGCCACTCGCCGAGAATAAAGTGAACTTATTAAGTTTAGTTGCAAAAATTGCAAATTTGGGATTCTTCGAAGGAACTCGTCGAGTTTATGTAAAGAACTCGACGAGTTTTTCTCTCTGTGAACAACATATTCCCCAACTTCATTTTTTTCGATAATGGTTTTGAAGGGAATGATTATGGCAATATTTCCCTTCATTCTTCTGCAGTAAAACATATCTTTTTAGTTCTTTTGTTCACCACTCTTGCGAATAGACGTAATCCTCTCACTCTTCTCGTTTCAGACTCGATCTCACTTCATACCCCTCACGCTATATTCTTGCGTTCTCTCCCTCAACATATATTCTGAAAACAATCAAAAGAAACAAACAAAAAGTAATAAAAGGAAAACACACCAAATAAAATCCTAATTTACTAGAAGTTCAAACATCAAAATAAACATACCAAACAAACAAAAACAAAGAAAAATAGTTCAAACAAGCCAACAAAATAAAAGATAAAGGAAAGGATAATTAATCTTCATCTTCACTTTCTTCTTCTCCCAACCCGCTTCCTCCGGCTCCACTTTGACGCATACTCCATCTCTCACTCCAACTCCTCACATATGGATATTCCGGTTCATTTTCCATCCTTGGAATGTTCAAATGAGACATCATATGAGCCAAATTCCTATGTCCATAATTCAAGCTGCTTGCTAAATCATCTAGAAATGCCCTTTGCTCAACATTATAAGGATCCATGGGAAGCTCATCATTTATTGGAATAACGGGGGGGGGGGGGGGGGGGTCTTCTTGCATATGTGTTGGTCGTGGACGAACCCGCCTCCCCGGTTGTTCCGGTAATTCCGCGTCATCCACTGATGGAATATTAACATGGCCCCCGCCATAATCTACAATAATTTTAGCCCTTCTATAAAGAAGAGGACTAAATGCGGGTTGTGACACCATTGTTAATTGATTTCCAATTCTTCCTTCAAGAATTCCATAAGATCTTGCCAATTTAGTTATGAACATCCCACCACATATCTTTGAAGTTGATCTCTCCTTCACTCCACTTTCCACTAAATACTTTGCTAAACAATACGGAATGTTACAAAACTGGTTAGGTGTAAGAATACACCATAAAAAGAAAACATCTCGGCTTGGCACTTTATCATCATCCCTTCTCATATTGATGGAGCTTGCGATGAGGCGATGAAGAAGACGATGGACCGGTGATCGGATGCTCACTTCTTGTGCCGCGGATGGAATATAAACTCCATTGGCAATTGTGCTCCACCACCTTGATGCATCCTCAATATTTGGTAAATCTTTGTGACATGCTTCCATAAAAATTCCAAAGGCTTCTGTCATTGCCACATTTTGCTCATACAAATCCATTCGCCATGCTAGTTCTACCACACTGCATTCCCGGAACTCACCCCCAAGCATGTAATTAAGAACATTTGTATAAAAATAGTCTTCACTCCCACGGAATTTGATAGTAGAATAAAACTCCCAACATAATTCCTGGTATACCGGTTCTTGCAATCGGAAAAGTCTCCTCCAAGCATCACATGTAATCCTTACTCCATCTTGGATGAATACCTTGGTGAGATGAGGATTCATTTGTTCAACCAACCCTCATTGCTCTAGACAAGACCAATCTATTTCATTTGGCTAGTAGAACTCTTTCTTTTTCAGTTTCTCCAGTTTCCTTTTCCATGCTAACAATGTGGATTTTGAACCAATTTGTGGAAAATCA
Organism: Lactuca serriola; assembly: GCF_051521515.1. Taxonomy (NCBI): domain Eukaryota; kingdom Viridiplantae; phylum Streptophyta; class Magnoliopsida; order Asterales; family Asteraceae; genus Lactuca; species Lactuca serriola. Next base: position 14,697,190 of record NC_136408.1, read on the forward strand.
AGCCATGGACAACCCCTTTGACTTCCTTTAGAACTTTGGCCCTATTTCTGGACATGATTCTTGAGAAGGGATTTAGAACAAAACACCAAAAGTGAAGAATTTGCTTGGGAGGTTCTTGCTGCCGACGTGAGGGAAAAATGAGGGAATGGTTTTAGGGTTAAAACTTATACCCAACAATAAAGAAATATTATTCTTATTCTTATTATTATTATTATTATTATTATTATTATTATTATTATTATTATTATTATTATTATTATTATTATTATTATTTTACCGGAAAAACTGAAAATCGCGTTTTTTTAAATTGGACTCGTCGAGTTTTTGGAGAAAACTCGACGAGTTTTTCTTTCTGTATGAAAAAAACTATTTCTAATTAAAATCACGAAACACCCCACACTCAGCTTTGATGACCCTCCCAGCAATCATTTAAGCATAATCTGAAGATGAAGATTAAAAACACAACGAAAAACATAAAAATAAATAAATAAATAAATAAATAAAATACTACGAGAAAAAGAAAACAAACTCAATTGTCGGGTTGCCTCCCGTAAGCGCTTCGTTTTTGAGGAGTCTTTAGCTAGACTCCTTTCCGCCCTACGTTGCAGCGGTTGCCTCTAAATCAAGCCCTTCTTCAATTTCCACTTCCTTTGGCTTGCCCTCCTCATATCTTTTGATCCTATGCCCATTTACCTTGAAACTTATTCCATCTTTATTCCACAGCTCAACTACCCCATATGGAAAAACATGTTTAATTGTGAAGGGTCCGGTCCAACGAGTGCGTAATTTTCCTGGAAAAAGTTTGAGTCTTGAGTTATATAAAAGTACTTTTTGCCCTTCTTCAAACTCCTTATTTCCTTTCAATCTCGCATCATACCATTTCTTTGTCTTATCCTTATAAATCAACAAGTTAGTGTAAGACTCGTTCCTTAATTCCTCCAAGGCATTCATTTGCAAGAGTCAATTGGTACGCAACTCATTGGGGGAAAATTGCACGTTTTCAAAGCCCAATAGGCTTTGTGCTCCAATTCCACTGGTAGATGACAACTTTTTCCATAAACCAATCTATAAGGTGTTGTTCCAATAGGTGTCTTGAATGCAGTTCTAAATGCCCACAATGCGTCATCTAACTTATCTGCCCAATCTTTCATGTGGTTGCCTACCGACCTTTCCAAAATTCTTTTGAGGGCTCTATTTGTTATTTCAGTTTGGCCATTCGTTTGCGGATGATAAGGTGTTGAAAATCTATGGCGTACACCATATTTTTGCAAAACCTTTGCTAGTTGTTCATTGGCAAAATGGGTCCCTCTATCGCTTATCAACGCCTTTGGTACTCCAAACCTAGAGAATAAATTCTTTAAAAATTTCACCACCACCCTTGCGTCATTTGTTGGTAGCGCTCATGCTTCAGCCCACTTTGATACATAGTCCACTGCCACAAGTATGTATTTGTGTCCTTTTGATGATGGAAATGGCCCCATGAAATCTATACCCTACACATCAAAGACTTCACACACTTGGATGCTTCTTTGAGGCATTTCATTCTTTGCAGAAATATTTCCCGATCGCTGGCACGCGTCACATTCTCTCACATAGGTGGCAGCATCCTTAAAGATTGTGGGCTAATAGAATCCTGCATCAAACACCTTTTTGGCAGTGTATTGAACTCCATGATGTCCTCCTACAGGGCCATTGTGGCAATGCTCTAGAATGTCGCGGATCTCCTTTCCAAACACACATCTTCTGATGATCCCATCTGCACAGCTCCTAAAAGGATATGTCTCATCCCAGAAATAATATTTAATTTCTAACATGAGTTTCTTTTTCTGCTGATGAGTTAGCCCTTTTGGAAGAAAGTCCCCAGCTAAAAAGTTCGCAATATCTGCATACCATGGTTCTTCTCCCATTATCACCATCAAATACTCTTCTGGAAAACTATCCCCAATACCCTTGTGGTCAGATGCATCCCTTTCTGGATTTTCTAATCTTGAGAGATGGTCAGCTTCTACATTTTCCATTCCTTTCTTGTCCTTGATCTCAATGTCAAATTCTTGAAGTAGTAACACCCACCGGATCAACCTTGGTTTTGCGTCCTGCTTAGCAAATAAAAATTTAATTGCAGAATGGTCAGTAAAAACAGTGGTTTTGAACAATATAAGATAAGGACGGAATTTATCAAAAGCATAGACCACGGCCAATAATTCCTTTTCAGTTGTGGTGTAATTTTCTTGAGCCGGATTCAAGGTCTTGCTAGCATAATAAATTGGTTGAAAATGTTTATCGACTCTTTGACCAAGCACATCTCCTAAGGCAAAATCACTTGCATCGCACATAATTTCAAACAGTAAATTCCAATTCGAGGCGATAATGATCGGGGCGTTAGTTAATTTTGTTTTCAATATTTCAAAAGCATTTAAACATTCTGTTGAAAAATTAAAAGGTGCATCTTTTAAAAGTAGCTGAGTTAAAGGTCGAGTTATTTTAGAAAAGTCTTTGATAAAATGACGGTAAAAACCCGCATGACCCAAAAACTTCTAACGCCCTTCACATTGGTTGGTGGTGGTAGTTTAGCAATGGTGTCAATTTTCGCTCGATCTACCTCAATCCCCGCCTTGGACACTTTATGACCTAACACAATGCCTTCTTTAACCATGAAATGGCATTTTTCCCAATTCAAAACTAAATTGGTCTTTTCACACCTGGCAAGCATTAAGTCAAGGTTAGTAAGACAATTATCAAAAGAAGAATCGAACACGGAAAAATCATCCATGAATACTTCCATATACTTCTCCACCATATCATGAAATATTGCCGTCATGCATCGTTGAAAAGTGGCAGGCGCATTGCACAACCCAAAAGGCATTCGTCGGTATGCAAACGTTCCACTAGGGCAGGTGAAGGTAGTTTTCTCTTGATCATTTGGATCGATTGGTATTTGGAAATAACCTGAAAACCCATCTAAAAAACAATAATAGCAATGACCGGATAATCTTTCAAGCATTTGATCAATAAAGGGTAAAGGGAAATGGTCTTTGCAAGTAGCATCGTTTAGTTTTCGATAATCGATGCATACTCGCCAACCGGTTACCGTTCGCGTAGGAATAAGCTCGTTCTTTTCGTTCGCCACGACTGTCATTCCTCCTTTCTTCGGCACTACTTCAACGGGACTTACCCACGGGCTATCGGAAAGTGAATAAATGATCCCCACATCCAATAACTTTACCACCTCCTTCTTAACTACCTCTTGCATATTTGGGTTCAAATACCTTTGATGTTGCACTACTGGCGTTGCTCCTTCTTCAAGAATTATTTTATGAGAACAATAAGAGGGGCTTATCCCCTTTATGTCGGTGATTTTCCATGCAATGGCGTTTTTTCTTTTCTTCAAAACCTTCACTAATTGATCTTTTTCAATTGGGGTGAGGTCCGATGCAATGATCACAGGCTTCTGTTCACCTTCTTCGAGAAATGCGTATTCTAAGTGTTCTGGTAACGTTTTCAGCTCCAATTGTGTGCTCTGAACACCAAACACGTCGAGTTCTGGAATTAAACTCGACGAGTTTAGAACAAAAGTTTCCTCATATCCTGATTTTTCATAGAAACTCGTCGAGTTATTGTGATTAACTCGTCGAGTTTTTTGCTCTGTTGACTTTATCAGTTCTTCGTATTCTGATTCTTCAAGAAGTCTTTCTAATTCTTTCAAATCTCTCTCAGCATTAAAATCATCTTCTGAAGTCGAAATGTGTTCGCTTGCTTCGTCTTCTTTCCATTCTTCTAATAATTCTTCCAAGACATCTACTGAAAAGGCAGTATCATCACTATACTTCGAATGTTTCATGGCTTGATCCATTCCAAAAATAACTGAGTCTTCCCCCACTCGTAGGGTAAGCCGTGAGTCTCATATGTCTACTATGGCACCCGCGGTATTCAAGAATGGTCTTCCAAGGATTATTGGCACTTGATGGTCCTCCTCCATATCTAGCACAATGAAATCTGCCGGAAAGACAAACTTATCGACTTTTACCAATAAATCTTCACATATACCCCTCGGGAATGTCACCGTCTTGTTTGCTAAGTGGATCGCCATTCGGATTGGTCTCGGTTCCGGAAGGTTTAGCTTTTTAAAGAAAGAGTATGGCATGAGGTTCACACTTGCCCCCGAATCGGCCAATGCATAGCTAGTGGCTAACTTCCCGAATTGGCAAGGAATGGTTAGGCTACCCGGATCACCTTTTTTCTTTGGTAGTTTGTTTAACATTGCGGCTGACCAGTTCTCATTTAAGACTACCTTGGATGCTTCCTCCATCTTCTTTCTATTTGTGAGAAGTTCTTTTAGAAACTTTGCATACTTAGGCATTTGCGCGATTGCTTCGATGAACGGAATGTTGATTTGTAAGGCCTTTATGTGCTCCAGGAACTTCTGGTAGTCTTCATTTTGCTTCTCTTGTCGAGCTCGGCCCGGGAATGGTTATGGTGCTTTCTTCGTGAGGGGTCCTTGGGAGTCTAATAATTGCCTGGTTGTGACGTTCACACCATCATAAAAGATAGAAACCTCTTGTTGCACGTTTAGGTCGTTTTGAGGGCAATTTCTTATTAACCCCTTATATCTTTCCCACGCCTCATAGAGTGATTCTCCCGGTAATTGCTCAAAGTTAGCAATTGCTTTCTTCAATTTTGCAATCTTAGAAGGTGGACAAAACTGGTCAATGAACTCCTCGGGCATCTTTTGCCATGTTGTAATGGATCCGGGGGGTAAAGATTTCAACCAATCCTTCGCGGCTCCTTTGAATGTAACCGGTAACATCCGTAGTAAGACAATATCGTGAGGCACATTTGGCATATGGAAATAGTCAGCAATGTCCATAACTTCTTCAATATGCTTGTAGGCATCTTCGTGCTCCTTTCCATAGAATGGAATGTCTTTTAGTTGTGCGAGGATGTGACCCTTTAACTCAAAATTGGCGGTAGCTGGAATTGCAGGTTGCACAAGTCCCGGCCCGGTACCATCTCTTATGCGCTTCTTGTAATCTCCTATTGGTATGTCGGCGATGTCGGCCATATTACCTCCTTGATCGGGATTGGTTTCTTCACCAAACGTAGATGTGTCGGACTCGATCCCTTTTCCTCTTTGTTTGCGAATAATCAACTCCGGATTGTCTACGGGTGGTATTGGTGTAGAACTAGAGCCTCGGGTCATAAAAAACCTGAAATAAAACAGAAAAACAAGCGTAAAACGAACAAAAACGAAGAATTTACGAAACTGTTAACAGAAGAGTAAACTCGACGAGTTTTAAGAATAAACTCGACGAGTTTAATGCAAAACTATAGAAAATCAATAAGAACTGAAAACAGGTAACTTTATGCAAGAAAGATCTAACACAAAGGATCGATAATACCAGCAAACAATATAATTATTAGAGGGGGTTTCTCTAGTTTTGCAAGACTAGAAACTTAATCAATCAATTAACTTTCAAACAAAGACAATTAACAACTAAGAAGAACAAGAAAGGACAACTAAATTCAATGATAAAAGAGACTTCTGTTTAGATTCGATTCACTTATTCCCTTGGTTGATTTCGTGGCAAGTGCAATGAATTAATACATCAATGGTTACCGATTCCTAATGTGATTGGGTTCATGTTCATTATTACCAATCCTTTAGTAGACAAGTTAATTCAAACAGTGATCAAGTGATTAAATTAACAAGTTTCCTAGTGTTCAGTTCGTATCAAGCAAGACTTATAATAATAGTTAATCAAATTTGTTCAATTCAATCAACTCATGTATAGATGTTCATCATACATGCTTATACATTGATTTACACATTTTATAGTTAACCCTAGTTTTATAGTCACTATTCCTAGGCATACAATCTTATATTCATAAAACTATATGAATCAAGTAATCAAGAAGATATTCATGCAACTCAATCACTTATTTGTTAACTAAAAACATTTATCAACAATACATAAGGATCTTTAATAAGCTTAACAAGATGAATAACCAAATTAATATCAATTCAACCACTCAATCAAACCATGTTCATAAGATTATCTCATCCAAACAGAAGTAAAAAGCTTTTAGCTCATATCTACAACAAGTAATAACCTAAAATCAAAATCTAATGATTCAAACATGGTTCAAAACAGAGATTAAGAAAAGAAGAATGATTATTTGCCTTTGATTCTCTTTGAAATTGTTTCTTAGGTTGCAATCTCGAAAATAGCAGCTTCAAGAACCCTTCTGATCTTCAAAAATCGCAGCTAACTTCCAGCAAAAGTTAGGGTTCGGGCCTATAAGTCATCTATTTATAGTTTCCAAAAATCGACCCAACTCGTCGAGTTTTTGAGAATAACTCGACGAGTTTCTCTAATAATTTGCGCGTCCAGCGTGTACGGCAAGGCATCCTTAAATCTAGAATATTCTAATAAACTCGTCGAGTTTATGCTAAAAACTCGTCGACTTTCTTCTTTTATTTTGCTCCTTCTTTTACTCCTTGATCTCCAAGCTTCCAATCACTCAATCCTCTTCCTTTTTCATCCAAGCATGTCTTTTATTGCTGAAATTGAAATATTAAGCTAATTAAGTACCTTTTGTTCATTAAATGATATAAAATCAACAATAATTACTAAAATAATGAATGATTTCTATGACTAAATAATCTCATATCACCCTCCGTGACCGCATCACCTTCATCAGCCACCACAGACTTTCACAGTCCTTCCTCCACTACATTTGGTTACATTGATCAACATTCAGGATGATGGAAACGAAGACTAATTTTATATTTGTCTAACAAACCGGTTTTGCTTCTCACCAAAGATACAAATTCACTAGAATTAATATACTCAGAAAATATCAAAGCGAATTCAGAAATACCTCCATGTGGACATACGTATTCGAGATTTGTTTCAGTAACTTGCCATCTCCCACCACTTACAAGGCAAACCAAATATTTAATCATTCTTTTAGAGAAGTTTTAAACAAATTTTCCAAATAAATAAAAACTAAACTAATAATTTTTTGCAAAAGTTTATATATAATAAGGTTATTTCGTAGTCAAACCTATCAATTTCGTAGTAAAAAAATATTTAAAAAAAACCTCAAAATCACAGATGAAAACGAGAGGAAATCACATATTTTTATATTGAAAAACAAGGTATATATACATAAAAAACCATCTGCGAATATACAAGTGGCTAAAGCATGCCTATGCTTTAGCCACTAGTACATTCGCAGGTGGCTTGTTGAAATCGCAGATGGCTTTATTCCATCTGCGATTTTAGTGGCTAAAATTGTAATTTTGGTTTTTATTGACTATTTTCCACAACGTAATTAGTGTATTTGACTAAATTTGCAATTTTCTCTATTATTTATTACATTTTTTTTAGAAAGTTGAGTAAACTAACCTTATAAAAATAACTAACTTATTATTGTTATTTTTTTTAAAATTATCACTTTCTCTGAAATACTGTATTTCGGAGCACTTAAGAACATTTCAGACTTGTGTCGCTCAAAGTATTCCGAAATATGATATTCTTGAGCATTTATTTTCGTTCGTGAGATGTAAGTGGTTGGTAGGAATTAGGTCACACCCCAAACATTTTGGATAGAAAAAGTGTATTCTGGGTTGTACTTCGGAACGCCATACATTCCAGAGGTTTATTCCGAAGAGCTAAGATTAGAGTATTTGTGTGTTTTTGTTCCGGAATGAGTACGTATATGGGATTTTTTTTAGTGTCAGTTTCTAGTGGAGGGCAATGGCAGGTATTGAAAGTGGGGAGTCATGGATATGGTATTTATCAAGACTCAAAAAATATATTGGGGACATGTCGTCTTTGGCTATCATATCAGAGCCAATTCAGTTGAAATGGTTATTCAAGCCGTGTTCCCGAATGCATATTACAAACTATGTTGCCGCCATTTGTTGATGAATATGAGAGCAAAGATTGGCAAGCAAGAGAGAACATAGATTTTGTTTTGGAGGCTGCAAAAGCTTACCGACAGTCTGATTTCAAAGAAAGCTTAGGTAGGCTACGTCGTGCACTAAATGAAGATTAGCGTACATAGCTAGACAAAATCGATTACAAGAAATAGGAAAAGTCGTGTTTCCCTGTGGTTTGGTTCAATATTATGATTTCAAACAATGTTGAGTCCATCAATGTGTTATCAAGTGACGCATAGAAACCACCAATAACAATGTTGATTGATTTCTTTCGAGCAACTATGCAACAATGATTGTGTCAGCAATGTAACAGTGGAGGTAACTATTTATATTATAATACTTCCATGATAATTTTAGTATAATAAACTGTGCATGACAATATATGTATACAAATTTTTTTATAGTTGAAAGCAAAAAGGATATTAGTGAGTATGCTCAGAAGGTTATCGATAGGAGGATCAACAAATCCTCCGATTTTTGGGTATAGTAGATTGATCAAAGCAGATATGAGGTGAATGACCAAATGAAAAATGGTATAGTAAACTTGGAATCTCGTTGTTGCACGTGTGGGAAAAGGCAATAATTGTCAGGTATACCTTGTTCTCATGCAATGGCGGTATTCACGGAATTGAGCTATTCACAATGGAAACATATCGATCAACATATATAGAGGTTGTGTTTCATGTGACATCCTCTAATTTTCATAACCAATTAAAACTTTTCTTTACGCTTTAAAAATCATTTATTTATATTTGCGAAAAATCTCATTAAGAAAGATCATTTTGATTACAAATGTTTGTTTCCAAAACGTTAAAACCCTAAGGATGTCATAATCAATACAAATACATAAGTTACAATGTAAAGACTTGATAATCTTGAATACTAGTACATGTTGTCTCTTAATCACTCAGCATCCTAATCAAGTTCTACTAGTTTAAGTCTTGATACATGTCATTCATATAAACTGAGTGGGTCAGGTTGAGGAAACCTGGTGAGATACATAATATTGATAGGATAATATTTCTTAAATATCAGATCCGAAAACCCAATTGTTACCATACTAAATCCACATAGGCTTACATTCCTATGTATCTATTCCTACTGATCCTCACAAATCCTAGTCCAAGATTATTAGAGAGAATTATCTCTTCGATGAACCATTTAAGGTAAGGGTTTGACTACACAGCTGGGGGCTCCCTTGTCGATTTGGGTTGTCGCACCAGAAGCCACACACCAATCAGGAGTGGAATCGGTGATGTTGCAATCGGCATGGAAGGCCTGGGCTAGATTTGTAGCCGACTATGAAGATTTCTGAGCATAACTACCCAAGTCTGGACAAGAAGTGGCATAATGACCATCATGTTGGCATAATTGACAGTAAGGTGGTTGTCTACCACGACACCGAGAGGAAGAATTTTCCTGAGAGTTTGATCGCCCAGAAGAGTTGGACCTCCCTCTCCCACGAGAAGAAGCAACCGTAAAAGCAATAAGGGAGATAGTAGTTTCATGTAAAGATGTCATAAATAATTCATGGACCTATGCCTGAGTAACAAGAACACGAAAGGAGGGTCTGGTGGGCAGAGCTCGATGAGTTGTAGAGAATGTTTCAAAAGTCAGTCCCAAGCCACACAAAAACCTTCGGGAACAACTTTACCAATCGCCTGAAGTTTATCACAAATGGATTTAAATTTCCTAGCATATTTAGAGACAGATAAATTACCCTTTTTAAGTTGACGCAAAGAATCCTTGAGGTTCTGTGATCGCTCCTGTGAATCATGACTGTAAGCAGACTCCAGCGCTTTCCATACGTCACGAGGTGAAGAGAGGCCTAGTACCGCTGTCATGGATTCTTCAGATAAGGAGGATTGAAGGATGAGAAGAACCTTCTGATCAAGTTCCACCTAAGCATCATAGGCTAGGTTTGGGGCTTCTTTGCCATCGACTAGGGTGGTGGATGGCGGAACAGTAGAGGAACCATCGAAATGACACATCCACTTTTGATGAAGGAGAAGTGGGGTAATTTGATTTTGCCATAGGAGGTAATTTGATGATGTTAATTTAATGGTGAGCATATGGATGAGATTGTTTAGGGAAAAAGAAGATTCAGAAGAATACATCATGAGATGAAGAGAGAAGATGAAAGGAAGAAAGAAGAAAGCAACGAGGGTTAGGGTTGTTTTTTTAGGGATCGGTATTTAGGCTGATACCATGTGATAATGGGATAATTGTTCCCAATGAATTTTATTGAAGAATAGAGGAATATATATATATATATATATATATATATATATATATATATATATCCCTATCTAATAAAAGAATAGTTTTATTCTCCTTTTGACATGTGTCATCTTATTAGCCCCCCCTAATTAAGGTATATTTTATTCTCTTTTTGCCATGTGTCACAATATTATATTTATTAATGCATGTCATTTGTAAACCTATTGATTCTCCATTTCAAATTTTAAATTTATCACTCTAATTACATTAAATTAATAACATTAGAATAAAAATTAAAATAAATTTAATACAAATAATAAAGTGATATAATAATACATATTTATTTTAATCAATGATTAAAATTTATATAACTAAAAAAAAATCTCTTAATTAATAATTTATTTAAAATAATTTATTAATAATTTCGTTTTTATTTTAAAAGTTTAATTAATTCTATAACCGTGATTCCAACGGGTTATAAACTAATATATATATATATATATATATATATATATATATATATATATATATATATATATATATATATATATATATATAACATTAATCTAGGAGATATACAAGGTAAATAATCATCTATAATAAGGAACTAAATAAACTAATTATATATATATATATATATATATATATATATATATATATATATATATATATATATATATATATATATATATATATATATATATATATATATATATATATATATATATATATGATTTAATCTCCAATAATTCCAAGCTTCACAATCAAATAAGTTCTCTACATTTTCAATATTTTCCAATGGATTCTCTATGTGTGCTCAATTGTTTCTCCGTCACAAGAATGCATCTCCTATAGAAACCCATTCAGCAAGGGAATTCACCGTAATAGGACAAAAAAACGTTTCGGGTTGTGGATTTTTTGAAGCCAATAGTTACTCTAATCGTGGTCATTTCTTGATATTTCAACATAAATTATCCCATTGTCTGTGATGTGTCCACCCTAACCAGGTTATATATATGTAGTTTCTTAGAATTTTGTTTTATTTTATTTATTTATTTATTTTTGTAAATTTCCTTAAAATCTGTGTTTTAGAATTGTGTATGTATTGATGGTATTGATTCGGGCCATGAATTCTAGTATTGCATCTTTAGTTGGGTATTATCATGCTTACTTGATTCTATATATATTCGGGTTTCTTTATTTTTGCACATAAAATGTTTGACAAAATGTCTAAAAGAAACATTATGAAGCTAACATAACAATATTTGTTCTCTAGAGAAGAAGAGACGGGGGGAAATGGAAATGAAGTCAATGACGTCTCATGGGAAGGTTCAGCTGACTCTCCGACTAAACCATCAAGTTAAATTTGGTGAGCACGTTGGAGTCTTGGGGTCCCAAAAGAATTCGACTCATGTAAGAAGAAGAACAAAATGGGTGGTCCAATGGTGCCTTCTATTATGCTTCGTTTTTTTTGTAATGTGTTTGCGGAGGGACCAAATGACTCCAAACTTGGACTAAAAACCACCATTTGTGTAATTGTTTCTAGATTACTAGTGTTTCCTGTATAATGAATTTTAGTTGTAACTTTTATGGCAATTTGAGTTCTATATTACAAGTGCTTCCTTTGTAGACATGTATATATAAAATGATGTTTTCATAGGATAAAATTTCATTTTTCACATGCAAATAATATGATTAGTTTTTCAGAAGTTACTTTTTCATTTTTATGGCAATGTACTTTAGTTTCTCTAAATTCCAATCTCTAAATTCTTAGGGGAGAAGGAGTTCTTATTTGGGTGTGAGATAGCTGCTCTATTCAAGGAATATAGACATCTACGTTGTCTAGAAACATGCTTATATATTTTTATAGAATTGGTTAAGTTGGTTATGGTTATCAGTTTATCTTAGTTAACCGTAAAGATTGTAATTTAGAGAAACTAAAGTACATTGCAATAAAATTTGAAAAAAAAAACTACATTCTACTAAAAGCTAAAAAATCTGCAAAATGGTTGTTCATTATAACTACATATCAGGTAAGTCACGCAAAAGGGTTGTGTTTATTTTGCAGGAAAATGGGTTGCGCACATCATAAAAAGTAACCATCACATTTATTATTATTATTATTATTATTATTATTATTATTATTATTATTATTGCACATAAACATAAGCTACTACGTATAAGCATAAGCCACACTTGACAAACTTTAAGCATAAACCATACATTTTGATTATCTAGTCAAACTACAATTGCTCCCTGTTGCAATATATATATATATATATATATATATATATATATATATATATATATATATATATATATATATATATATATATATATATATATGGTTGAGATCGGTTGAGAACTCATAGTTTTCCGAGAACCTGAGAACTAAAAGTGGAGCGTTGGATCAAAAGTAATTCATTAAGGACATGATCGTCATCTTACCAATCTCATTTAATCTTCAATTTTTTTGTGTTATTTAATATATAAATATAAATGTCTAAAAACTGACATCATAAATCAAATTTTCATATTTTTTTAAATATAGTATGTGAATCTCATGTGATTCATATGTGAATCATATGTGATTCACATGTGAATCATACCAAATTCAGAATTCAGAACAAATTGTTTGGTATAAAATGTCATTTAGTAACTACTTTTACAACAACTAATCTTGGTTTCACCTGAGAAATAATTAACAAATCTTTAACAATTATTTTCCTATTACAAATCAAACATTAGATGAAATTAAAATAGGATAGTTATGGTATATTATTTAATTTACTAAAATGCAATGTGTTAATAAGATGAAATTAAAGTAGGATGATAGGATTGAATCAAAGTAGGTACAAAAAATTGGATATTATTTCTTGTATACGTAGATCTAAATTGGTGATAAAATGAAGTTAGCATAAATAACATGTTATTTCCTACATTTACCCTAGATTTTCAACCAATTAAATTCAAAAATATGGCAGAAACATCTAAATTGGTAATCAAACAAAAGCATACTCCATCAGGCCATAATTCAAGAACATGCAAGAGGCATTAGCATCAGAGCATGAATAGTTTTGCATATATTTATAACTGATGAAGATGATCTTCAAAATATACTCTATGGTCTACATTGACTCTTGAATGTTGATTCACATATCATCAAACAACATGCTGATTTTGAAAATTTCATGTTAGGAATAATATCTTTGCATGATAGTTATATTGTTATACAGCCTTAAAAAAATCCCAGTAGATGCTGACTAGGATAAGCATTAGAGTTTACTTTATGAAAAGGTGGAAACAAATTGTATATTCATGAAATGCACTTACATAAAATTCCATGGATTTGGTTCATGATCAAGTGCCCCATCTTGCAATCATTAACCCTAATTGTGTTTCTCATTTCTGTCAATATCTTAGTTGTTCTGTAACTAACCCTTCCATGTCCACCATTATTATAAGCACTGGCCACGACATAAAGCAGCAAATTGCAGCTTTTATTACCCGAATCCTGCAAAACACATGTCTTATACCATGTTCAAATAATCTTAGGTACATAGTGGAAATGACGAGATACATCAGAATCAGAATGGAATCCGAATGGTGATCTAGTTTGTGACTATTAGATGCTGCCTACTCACCACCCTGAAGTCAGCAGAAGGCTTGTCTTAGTCTCCCCCTTGGTTGTAGTGTATGATGCAACTATCTGTAATAATACCCAATATATCCTACTATTAATATATTAAAGTTATAATTTAGGGAATAATAGCAAGTAGTAACAAACTCAAATGGATAAGAGAGATTCCTTTGCTGCTAACTCTCTTAGGTGATAAAAATCCTTCTATGTCCAAGTTATATCTTCATTCTTAACTACCTCACCTAATTTTTCATCTATAAACATGAAACTTCCAAGAGAGATTCATGAACTTTCTATTAATTGTAATTTGATAGAAATTATATATTTTTACTAATATAAAAGGTTGCTATGTAAAAGTTACCTGTGTAATTTTAGAGAGATGACAAACTCACATGGAAAATATTAACAAATAAATGATTTAATACAACTGCAACCACGATGAGGATTAATTGAGGAAGCGACGACATTTTATAGTGCATCGACATTTTACGGCTGAATGGAAAACAAATGGCGTAGCCATGACCAATGAGGATGAGCTTATAGTTCTAATTAGATGAGATCAACGAACCATAGCATAAAATGATAATGAAAAAGTCAACCTCCTAACATAATTGGGAACTAGATTATACTTTTGAACACCATTTAGTGATAGAATCAATATCAGAAGTAGTCAATTTTACCACCGAAGTCAAAATTAGATCCATATTAGATGCATAAACACTTACAAGAATTAGACATGTGTAGATAACGCAAAAAACAGATTGCAAACAATCGATCGATTAGTGGAGATCTAGTAGAGAATAGAGACGACTTACTTTGGTATCGAGCATAACTGCACATAGAATACCGGTGTTATCCATGGCAGTTTGGAGACTATCAAGCGTTTCCTAATGATACTCATAAGATCCATGCAAGAAATCGATTCCAATTGCCATATCAACGGCGACTAAAAATAACGATGATGAGGAAGAACATGTGTGAATGGTCGTCTTTGGAGGCGATGTGACGGTAGGAGGTGGGATGAGAGAGAGAGAGAGAAGAGAGATGGACGGGGTTTACCTGATTCAGGGTAGTTCATCACTAAAGTGCCCCTGAATCATTTAATTATCATGCCCCCGTATTGTTTTTTTCCCAAGTATTTACAAAAATGTCACAAATGATCCTAGTCTTTTATTATTTTGATCTAACGGCCCTGGTTTGGTTCTCGGGATTTCAGGAAACCTTGAGTTCTCAAATGATTCTTCATATATATATATATATATATATATATATATATATATATATATATATATATATATATGGGAAAAGTGAATATACCCTTAAGGGTATATAAGCTTAGCTACCCAAACCCACCATAATATGTCGTTTTGTTTGATATATTCATTATAATGCTCTTAAACTTCAACCCCTAATTTGATTTACTTTCAAGATTTATGAAATTTTACCATTATCTTCCTCTTACATCACATCTTTATTACGAACACCTATTAGGCTATATATATTATAGTTAAAAATAAAAATTATGTAAGAGGAAGATAAATGTAAAATTTATAAAAATCTTGGAATTAAATCATGTTAGATGTTGAATTAGAAGAACATTGGACAATTACAATGTGTATTTGTGATACAAAACGACGTAGTATGGTAAGTTTGGGTACCTAAGCTTATATACCGTTAAGGGTATATTCACTTTTTCATATATATATATATATATATATATATATATATATATATATATATATATATATATATATATATATATATATATATGAATGAGTTCTATGGAAAACAAATAACTAGGGCAACATCTACCGGAGCCAATAATCAAATGACACGTGTCCATTTCTTTCTTCATAAGTAATATATTGTGGAAGTTATTGTAGAAGTGATGTGTTGTCATGTTTTCATTGGTTCAAATATGTGTTGCCCTAATCATTCATTTTCCATATAACTTTTCCATATATATATATATATATATATATATATATATATATATATATATATATATATATATATATATATAGAGAGAGAGAGAGAGAGAGAGAGAGAGAGAGAGAATTGGTCCTATGGCAGAAAAACATTATAAAAATGGTAAAAAAAACATTATAGAGTGTTCCTTGTAAAAAAAACAAATTACAAAATTGGTACCTATGGAAGAGAACAAATTACAAAATTGGTCCTTGTGGCAGAAAATCATTATCAAAATGCTCCCTATGTAGAATAACATTATAGAATGGTCCTTGTTGCAAAAAACAAATTACAGAATTGGTATCTCTAGCAAAAAAACATTACATACTTGGTCCTTGTGGCAGAAAAAACATTACAAAATTGGTCCTTATTATAGGAAAAAATTATATAGAGTTGGCCCCTATGACAGAAAAAACATTACAGAATTAATCGAATGCAACGATAGTAAGAGGTGGAAAGAAACTCTATTTTAAGATACGACATTGCCTGACTGATTGCACTGATGGAGAGGAGATACATGATGAAGAAGACTATATACATACATTGAAGATGCCTTGACTTAAGAGATATGTGTAAATCGTAATTGAATAAATATGCCTAGGGATTTAATTTGGGAATGGTACTTTGGTAAACTCATATAATTTCGAATTTTAGATAAATTCTTCAATATAAAATTGATATAATCCTAATTAAAAAATGACTTTGGATATATATGTAATTTTTATAGTTTTAGATGGATATACACGTAATTTTAAAGTTTATAAAGATATTTACGTAATACTTCAAATTTAGAAGGATATATATGAAATTCTTTTTTTTATTTTATTTTGTTTTTAAATTGAAAAATGATAAATAATAATAGAAAGTTTTAAAACATATATATTAAGGGTAATAGTCATTTTAGGTCTGATAGAAACCAAACTATACCATTTTACCGTAGGGATCTTTTGAGTTAAAAAAAAAAAAGATATCAAACACGCAGATTACTCCAAACCATAGGGATCATTCGTGTAATTTACTCTTAGAATTATTAGTCATTACTCTTACAAGCCTATGTGGCGGTTTACCCTGTATAACACAATGGAATTGATGCACTTGAAAGATCTCACATGGCCAAGAAAAGCATTATATCAGTTAGCCCTAAAGAGGTTGTTGAGTTTCCAACCAACGTAGATATATGGTCATGAATACTGAATACTCCATAAAACAACTAATTTAGAATATGCAAGTATATTGCTTTAATTGATAAAAGAGAAACTACATTGACAACATCGGTAATGAGAGTGAAGTGTAAATGACAAGTTAAAAGAGTTCGAAAATTGAAGACATTTCATCCAACAGTTTCCATGCAGTAAAACATAATCCTTTTTGAATTACTAGTTTACTACTATCCATTTACATATATACGGAATTTAGGAAAATCAAACGTATAGAACTGAATCAAGACTACCTAAATAATATGGGTTTGAGGATACATACAGTTGATGATCAGATTCAACTGGGTAGAGAAATGGAACGTGAGAAAGGGGAAAGGGAAAGAAAGCCTAACAACGAGGGTTAATCCCAAGCAATATGTTCGGCTTCCTAAAGTGAACGGATTCAATTTTGGATAGAAGTCGGTTGCTAATTTCTTGCGATTTACATGGAAACATAAATCTGTAAGTGGCTGATTTTATACAATCTAGTCAACAAGGGCTGATTTTATGCTAAAATAGACTGATAGTAAGAAGTAAGATAGAGATAAGATAAGATAAGATTCGATCATCATACAAGAAACTATGGAATAAACCCGTAAAATCGATGGTGTTACTTTTAATACAATACAAGGAAAATCCAATTAAAAGATGACATAGTATAATAAGAATCAGCGTTTTGGGGTGGTTTTCTGATACTTGTCTTTAATCCATTGGGCCCCAGCGTAACCCGCCTGTAGGAGCCCCTTAGACCAAAATATAGCCCCCTCTTTGGTCTTCTCATACTTTTCGGCCATACTGGTTTTCTTCTTAGGCAAGGGTGGAAAGTCCTTAGAATGATCAACCCACGGCTTGCCAGGCATCCTTCTTTCTTCTACTTGATTGATTAATTTCTGCAGCACTCAGCCGAAGCTTAATAACTTGAATGGATTAATTGGTAAATGTAAATGTATTTATAATACAAAGTAGCAACCAAACGACACTAGAATTCGATTATAAAACTGTATCTTAAAGACCAAGCCCTATCCTTTCCTTTTCTTTCCACGTTATCTTTTATGGTCAATTGCTAAAATAAAAAGTTTGTTGTTTAAAAGTTTGATAACATTTATATTATATATACAACTTGATTATTATATATTCACAACTTGCAACACAGTGGTTTGTCTTCTCCTTCAAATTTGTAGATTAGGGTTACTTTTCGGCTGCTTCAGATCCATGATTCTTTTCTCTGTTTTTTTTTTAATCTATTGCGATCATACTTTCCAAATTCAAATCGTTTTTGGCTGAATATGATGAGAGTTAATCCTGCTTCAGTCTTACGAGCCTTGTATCATTGCATTGCTCAATGGTGATAGACATATTCATAATCTGATTA
The DNA here is from genome assembly GCF_051521515.1 of Lactuca serriola. Taxonomy (NCBI): domain Eukaryota; kingdom Viridiplantae; phylum Streptophyta; class Magnoliopsida; order Asterales; family Asteraceae; genus Lactuca; species Lactuca serriola. Next base: position 14,715,531 of record NC_136408.1, read on the forward strand.
ATCCTACTCCAATTATACAGAATAGATTTCAAAATGTTATACAAAATTCATAACTTTTTAGTTATAATGAATTTTGGAAGTGATGTGGTTAGCTATTTGATTGATATATATGATATTTTATTTACCCCTTTTTGTCTGTTTTATCAAATGCTGATATATAATACATGCATCACCATCTGATCCCTCTTTAGCAGCCACTCATCTCATCCCCCATTGATATTTTTTTTTTTTAAATCGTTCAGTAGTTCGTGCTTATTTGTGAATCGAAATTGTTGCAATCAATGATGTAAATAATTTTTTACGCTTATGTTTTTCTGTGATCAACTTAAATTGATCACCATCTTCGGCTGAGATTGTGCAAAAGTTTTTGTTATTTTATTTTTATTTCATTCTATTTGTTAATTTAATGCCCACGGTATCTACTAATGTCTTTACCTAATCAAAATGACATTTCTACCCGAACTATTAATCACATCAATTAACCTTAATTAACAATTAAGGTAACTACTCCAGCTCAACTAGTCCAAATACTAAACTAATCCTCAACGGGGCAAAATAAACCCTCACAGTTGGCTAAAAGCCTAAAAGCTAAAAAAATCAAAAGTCAAACCCTTGTTGATTTACGTATGGCGTACTACAGATCTATGCATGGCGTAGAGCACTACGTTGTTGACAAGCTGCTATGATGGGCGTAACCTAAGTTACACACGGCGTAACCAACAGTACTTCAAAATCCAACTTTAAGGTCTTAACTCATTAAGGCCTTTCATCCTAACCTCACATCTGACCTTAAAAAAGCACTCTAATCCATAAAGTTTTCAATTTTATGCATTTGCATGTCAAAACTCAAAAGAGAGATCAAATCTAAAAACCCTAACTTATAATACCATTTAAAACCCCCTAACTTTTCTTGCATGGATGAATACAAAAGACCGAGCTTGCATTTTTATATCACCAAACACTCAAAAACTTCTCTAATGACAACTCAAATGGTCTAGAATAGACCATACTCATTAGACCAACTCAAATGCCTCGAGATTTGAACTTTATACATACTGTAGATGAACAATAATGTGTAGATTTTGGATCCAAGAGCTTGAATGCACCACCACTTCTCCAATGATCTTCCTTCACCACCAAGAACACCAAAATATCACTTAAAAGCTTTAAAACACACACTCAAGGATTAAGGTTTTGAGATGGGGGCTACTAAGGATGGAGGCCGGTCATAAGAAGGTCCAAGAGGAGTTAATGTCCTTAAATAGGGTTCATAACCCCGGATTTTAGGGTTTTAGTACCAGCACGAGTACACTCGACGAATTCCATGTGTACGCCCTGCGTACTCAGCAAAACTCGTGATCCCTTTAAAGACTTACGCCCGATGTACACTCCATGTATGCCAACCTATTTTGTAAGAAATATTATTTTTGGGTTGAAAAATGAAAATACTTGGGAACGGGTGTTACACACATATATAAGTTTAGTCTACCATAATATTCCCTCCGTCCCAAAATTATTGTCCACAGACAAAAAACACAAAGATTCAGTAAACATTAATTATCAACAACTTTATACAATAAAATGATAGTTTTGTCCTTACCTTGCATTTAATGTTCCATTAAATGCTTAGTTGGTTGAGTAATAATGAGGGGTATTTTGGTAAAAATATTATTTATTTTTAGAAGTGGACTATTATTTTTGGACAAATAAAAAAAATGGATTATAATTTTGGGACGGAGGAAGTGTGATTTAGAACAAAGTACGCGAATGGTCCTTTAGGTTTTGGATTTTTCCCTAATCTAGTCCCTACGATACTTTTTTCCCTCAAATAGTACCTATGGACCATAAGTTGCACGCGTTTGGTCCCCGAGTTGGATGTCCGTCCATTCCATCGTTAAGTTGCCCCCATGTGACTTGCACAGGAGGGTATTTATGTCATTTTAACCTAAAGGACCTTTTCTGAACATATAAATTAACGCTTATATTACTTCTTCTTGTTCTTCCTCTTAATTTAATCGATCACTACTACTGTTAGAGAAAGAAAGCTGGGGAAAATGTCGATATGTGCTTGTGGAAATCGTGATCTAGCCATCGTCAATTCCTGGTCAGATCGCAACCCTGGAAAGCGATTTTGGTCTTGTCTTCGTAATGAGAGAAGGTGTGGTTGGACTGGGTGGTTTGATGAGCCGATGTGCCCTAGATCGGTGGAAGTGATACCTGGTTTAATCAGGTCTATGAACAAGCTCCAAGAATCTCTTCAACAAGCTACACTGCAAGCTAGGATGTATAAGTTAATCATTCTCTTCAGTTGGGGTCTTTTTGCAATTCATTACTTGAAGCATGGTCGAAGTTGCCTCTGAATGTGGTGTCTGAATGCAAGAAGTAGTGTCGTAGTCATAGGGTTAATGTACTGGTGGTCTTATTTTGAGTCTGAAGACAGGAAATTGTACCATGGTTTATGTAATGTTTGTGTCTTTTTTGAGTTTGACTGCAGTAAATTATGTTCTGGTTAATGTTGTCTTAATGTTATAGTCTTTTTGTAATCAAATGGTTTAATTTCATAACAAGGTTATTGTGTCATGGCTTTGTGCAATCAAATATTATTGACAAGAACACCAATTCAACATGCATGACCAAACACTTTGAATATCACAAATACTAGTTGACAAGAACAAGAATATAACAAAAATGCTATTGTATATCACAACAGCAGTTGACATTGTTTCACAGTTTACCTATGTGTACAATGATTCAAGGTCAACATGCATGGCCATACAAAATAAGGAGCCCAAAGTAAGTATTGTTTGGTACATAAACATAGGTGTTAACATAACCATAGAAGTAAAGTGCAAATTACATCAAAAGACCTAATGGTTCTCAACAACACCCCCATCCTCACTTCTATCCTCCTGTTTCTTCAGTTCTTTTGTCATTAGGGCCACCTTGACCTTTACAAGTTCTTGAATTATGCCCTTTGTTGTTGCACTTTCTACATGTAACAGTGGTCCACCTCTTGGACAGTTTATGCCCCTGTGTAGCAGGTTCATCATATGCCCTCTTCCTTTTCTTTTTGGGCCTACCCACCTACAAATGTACATAAGATCAAATTGTTGTTCTTAAAAAACTTCAGTTATATTGATATATGAAGACATACCTGAACAACATGTTTGGGTGGAAGCAACTTGGTTGGGCATTGTGATTTGGGCCACATCAATCTAGCATTTATAGGTTTAATTTTGTGTTTGTACACTTCTGCCCATGTAACTAGCCAGTAGCATGGGTGGACCCAATGCTCCAACTCAGGAACATTCTTTGCTCCATGTTTAATCTTGTCCCATATTGCACTTATTGCATGTGAGCATAACATGCCTGTAATTTCCCAATGTCTACATGTGCATGTTTTTTCATCCAAATTCACAATAAACTGATCACCCCAATGAGTAGTGACTTGAGTTTTAACCCCATTGAAAATACACCTGTGATTTTGTGCTTGTCTTTTCATTTGATCAAGAAGACTAGTGGCAGTTGGTGTGAGAGGACTATGGCATCTATCAATCTCTCTTTGGACATTGCAAATTCTCTTCATCAGATACTCTCTAATATACTCCAAACAATAAATGATATGTTTTTCCCTACCACCTTGTATTTTTCCATTCAGAACCTCACACAGGTTATTCAACAAGATGTTAGTATGTGCCCTCCCTGTTTAGTCATATAATACAAAATGAGAACAAATCCTAACAATGACAAGTAAATGTTAACATAAAGGAAAGATGAAGTACTAACCTGAGAAATGAGATCTTGCCTAATGAGCTGGAGGAATCTGTATCAGCTAATCATGAGCTTCAGCTTTGAATTTCTTTAACTCTTCTAATGCTTTCTCAAAATGCCTTATAGTAGTAGCAGTTGCACATGCCCACACCAAATCTTTGAGCTCTTTATCCTTCCACTGCCTTTCCATATTTTCATAAATATGCCTCAGACAGAACCTATGCTCAGCTTGAGGGAAAAGTTTGGCAATTGTAGGAATGATACCCTATTTAAATATTTCAATACTTAGTTGACTAAATAATAACAATATCAAATTAAATTGAAGTATATGTACCTTCTGTCTATCTGAGATGAAAGTGAAGTTTGAATTAGCATAAAGTTCCAGATCATCACCAAGTTGTTCCAAAAACCATGTCCATGAATTGGTGGTTTCATTCTCAACAAGAGCATATGCAAGAGGATATATCCCATTATTGGAATCTACCCCTACGGCAGTCAAATTTTGACCAGGATAGGGACCTTTCATGAAAGTACCATCCAACCCTATGAAATCCCTTAGATTAGCCTTAAATCCTTCCTTTAATGCTCCTAAACAAATGTAAATTCTCCTAAATTTCCTTATATCAGAATTTAAATTTGGCTCACTGTAACAATCGATCTTCACATTAGTACCTGGGTTTCTTTCCATCAACTCTAGTCCATAGTCCCTCAAAATAGCATATTGTTTCTGAAAATCCCCAAAAACATGCTTCTGAGCCAATTCCTTTGCCCGATGTACCTTCATTCTTGACATGTTCATCTCGAATTTTTGAATGAGATCTTCTTGAAGTGCATTGACTGGAATGGTTGGATTACTCTCAATTTGCTTCACAATGTTTGCTGCAATGAATTTGTAGTTGCAAGCTTTAATGGTTCTTGATTGCACACACCGATGTTCACTAACTAGGGTGTTCACTACCCAGTCATCTGTCTCTTTAGGTCTAGACACCAGTACAACCCAAGGACATTTACCCTCTTTCATATTTACTGTTTTGTCCTTGAATCCAGTCCTTGACTTTGTCCATGGCCCACCACTCATATCTGGGACCACTCCTTTACACTTAGCCCTAATCCTTGTTTTGTCATTTTTTTTCAAAATGTAAATCCCTTTTGGTTTCTACTGCATGTTTGTTTATATATTCTTTCACATCTTTCTTTGTTTTGAACTTCTTTCCTAATGTGAAAGCCTTTTGATGAACTACACCCTGAGAACAACTTTTTTCCTTTCTTATGTCTCTCAACATCCTCTCTCTGTTTTTATCTTCATCTACAATAGGTGACTCAAACGATTATGGGTCTATGACCTCCAAATCTTCACCTTCAGTAAAGTCAACACCACTACCACTTGCTTCTTTGGTGGTTTTTTTAACCCACTTAACATCTTCATCAACATGTATATGAAATTCTTTCATATCAACATCCACATCATCTACAATATTTTCTAAATCCACAAAGAAATCTTCGTCCTCACTCTCATCATCTGTCATATTACCCTCACTCCTACTACCCTCACTCCAAGGACCCTCACTAACACTTTCCTTACTTCCACTGTATTCGTCCTCAAAAAACTCAACATCATGTAGATTTTTTCCCCCACCATATTCTGCGTCCACATCCCCCATTACCTCATAATCATCCACTGGATCAACATCCCCTTTTGTCTGGTGCTCATCCCCTGTGTCAACATCTTTTTTACCATGGTTATCCTCAAACTGTACCCCCCTAAAGGGATCATTCTCTCGATCAACTAAGTGTTTTTTGTTGATTACAGGTTCATAGGGTACAATTAACTTTGACAAATCAGTGGACTCATTCAAATCCAACTTTTTACTACATGACCCAATTGATTTCCTTTTCATTCTAACCCTATTCATTTCAGGAGAATCATTCCCTTCAACTTCCTCAATACGAACCTTCAATGGGGACTTAAAGTAAGGGACTACACTAGTATTTCCATGCTCAATGTACAAATTAATTTCCTTATGATTAAGCACATACCTTGCCAACTGAATGACTTCTTGATCGGTGCCAAGGGGTAACAATCCACTATCCAAGTCTGTCTCTAGGATCATGAAATGGTAAAACATTATACCACCATCATTGTACCCTAAAACTGCCATCATATCATCTAACTCGTGGACTGAAAACACATCCATGTCCACAAAATCAAAGTGATCAATAAGCCCATCTATGTATGACTTTCCAGATACCGTATTTGTGAACGAACCTCCATGATTTATCTTGAATGTGCAAAAGCTTGAAATAGAACCTGTGAACATTCAATAACAATCAAATGTTAATGATGGAGGAAAGAAAAATTACATTTCATCAAAACCTAGCATTACAAGGTCCGTGCTTACCATATTCTTTACGTAGGTCAGGTGGTTGGGTGTAGCGTGGACGTAAAGACCACAATGTGAGCACCATTTTCCTCGATACACCGTTCAATCAGTTGAACTGTAACGGCCGACGACGATAAGAACTTGCCATTGAAGAAGATGGGATGATCAAAAGGTTTTCTTGGGGAAAGAGATAGAGTGTAAAGTCAATGTCTGAAACTAAACCCCGCCACCTTAATGGATATAGCTGTTAATTTATATGTTCAGAAAAGGTCTTATAGGCTAAAATGACATAAATATCCTCATGTGCAAGTCACATGGGGGCAACTTAACGTTGGAATGGACGGACATCCAACTCGGGGACCAAACGCGTGCAACTTATGGTCCATAGGTACTATTTGAGGGGAAAAAGTACCGTAGGGACTAGATTAAGGAAAAATCCAAAACCTAAAGGACCATTCGTCTAATTTGTTGTATGATTTAATCACCAACATAAGGGACTTATGGATTAGATGAGAATCATATGATACTTGCGCATGAGATGTCATAGATGAGAGATAATCAAGGCTTACAAATTCATAAGATGACAACCGACACAAACTTCAGAGGAAACTGCTCTTTGGATTTTGCTTGAGTGTTGGTGTCGACAACTCTATGTATTGTTGGTTTAGAGATTAAGTGGGTCTCGGCACTAATTGTAAGTTTGAATTATTAGGTTATTTATGTTAATACTATGGATTAAATTATAAATGTTACTTTACATTACAAACTTCTTATTTCTAAAATCACAAATATACTAAACATTAATTTGAAGAAATATAATAAGAATAAAATTATAATATATATATATATATATATATATATATATATATATATATATATATATATATATAAAAGATGGTATTTTTAATTACATATTAGATTTGTCTAGCTAATTTATTAATGCTTTTGTCTGCTAATTTGCTTCCAGTATATATTTAAAATTAATCGGAACTGAATATTATATTGAATTAGAAAATAGTTTTATATACTAGAGCATCCAAGACTTATTTATAGCATTTTGATATTTAGTATTGATTATTGATTATCACTTATTTTTATTTGATATCATTGGAGTGTCTAGGTTTTTGTGTATTTTTTATTTATCATTCAATATATATTGAGTTATTGATATATTATAAAACTAGGTGTGTTTATTTAAAAAAAAAACTAAATACAAAATTTTAAACATTTGAGAAGTATGAATTTATAAACAAAAGTGAAAAAATATTGAATTATAAAAATTAAAATATTGTTTTCTCTTTTAAATTTAAACAAATAATTTAGATAAATAAATAAAGAAAATTAATGAATATTTAATTTAGTAATTTTGAAATTAGAAGGAAAGTTCATTAATGAAATTGATATGCATTTAAATAGTATCTACAATTTAATAAATGAAAAAAACCATAAAATGACATGTGGAATAAACATTAATTTAAAATAACCACAAAATTACATGTGGCAAAAAGATCTTTATTTATTAGGGAGGACATTGAACAACTAACAATTTCCTCTTTTATCATATTTTATTTTTACCACTTTAAGTATATTTTAATTTTAGATATTTTTCATTTTTTAGTTTAAATTATTTGTATATTAATTTCTAATGATAATCTTAATTTTTGAAAGGTTTATATATTAATTTCTAATCATAATCTTAAATTAAAATATTTCATATTCAAGTATCATATATTTAAGCAATTACTACTTAAATGAGGAAGTTTTATGAAACATTTTAGATAGATAGAGATCAATAAGTTAAATTAATGAAAGAAAAACTATTGAAAAAACTTAACAATAAGAGTTATATAATTGAAGTTCAAACTTATTAGAATAATAAGGTGGTAAATAACTTTAGTATCATAACCCTCATAGTTAAACCTGAATTAAAAGAGAGAGAGAGAGAGAGAGAGAGAGAGAGAGAGAGAGAGAGAGAGAGAGAGAGAGAGAGAGAGAGAGAAAGAGAGAGAGAGATTTATTAATGGTCTCTATGGTATTCTTATTTAGGCATTTATTTTTAATTAATTTAAAAAAATTAATAAACCCCACATATCTATATTTCCTAATCGTAAACCTGAAACCACATTTGAGAAATTTAATATGAGTTTCATCGGTCACCATCTCATCTCTCATCCTCCTCTACTTCTATTTCCTATTCATCTTTAGTGACATCGATGTTTTCACCATCCTTTTTTTTTGTCCTTCAACTCTGGCGAACCAACACCATGACCCACTATCTCTTCATCTTTAGTGGGTTATGGGTTGATTCGACGGAGTTGAAGGACCGAAAAAAGAAGAGATAGTGAAGACGTCGATATCACTAAAGATGGAAAAGAAATAGAAGTTGAGGAGGATAAAAGATGGGATGATGAGGGAGATATATATATATATATATATATATATATATATATATATATATATATATATATATATATATATATATATGTGGGGTCTATTAATTTTTTTTAATATATAAAGAATAAATACATAAATAAGAAATTTAATTAAAAAATAAATTAATAAGAGCACAATAGTCTTTTTAGGTAAGACGGAGACCAAGCGCGCAACAAAAATAAACAATATGAATCATCCGAGTTAAAAAAAATAAATTAGGGACCAAACACACAAATTCCCCCAAACCATAGGGACCATTCGTGTAATTTACTCTTACTTTTCGTTTTGTCCATATTTGGGTAACTATTTTTTTTTTTACACATCTAGGTAATGAACGTGTTGAAAGTGTTCACATATGACCATTATGACATGCTGTAGTCGGATGTAACCTGCTACAGCATGTCATAATGGTCATATGTGAACATTTCCAACAAGTTTATTACCTTGATGTGTACAAAAGAATAAGATAGTTACCCAAATGTGAACAAACCGAAAAGTTAATTACTTTAATAAGTCATATTCCACAAAAATATATGAAGATTACAATAAAAATTTAATTTCGAACTTTTAGAATAGTTTTATGGTTATATGGTCATATGTGATCACTTCCAACAAGTTTGTTATCTGGATATGTATAAAAAAAAGATAGTTACCAAGATGTGAACAAACCGAAAAATTAATTACCTTAATAAGTCATATTCCTTATAATTTTATATCTCTACTTTTTTTTACCAATTACTTACACAAGTCTTAATTCCCAAGCAAGGCATGGATCCACGTGATCATGACTTATATCAATTGAAAAACATGGAAACTTATCCTTATTTTAAAATTATTGTCTCAAAACATTTCATGAATGCAATAAATAAAGTATTTCAATTAATATGTATATAGAAAACAAACTCAAAGTATAATGATATAGTAGGAGAAATGTGCCATATGGTAAATACTTACCTTAAGTCCTTAACCGTGTAGGTAATCATCTATCATCTTCCTTAAATGTGAGGATGCTTAACTATCCTCTATAATAAGATTAGAGATCCTAAGGACGAGTGTCATATACAAGTCAACCTATACATATATGAACGCATAAGTAAGATGTTCAAACGGTTTTCAATTCACTACAATAATTTCCTAATGAATATAATCATTTCAAATTATATTTCTTGAATGCAACATTTACTTGTCTTATAGTAGTCACATCGCAAACAAAAAATATATTATATAAAATTATCAAGACAAAATATTTAAAATAGGTTTAGAGGATATGTATTCTTGGTAAAACTCACATTATCCTTTCTAGGCTTCTAGCTTCTTAAAAGCACCTTACTTCTCTTCTAGTGTTGTATGAACACTTTATAAGCACCTATAGTTATCATTTAAGGTCTTAATCATTGATCAAAATCATCAATTTTAGCTTATACCTTACTTCCAAACATAATTAACTTAATTTCAATTATATTGATTTGTAACTAAAAGTATAATAAAAAATTAAATATTTATTTCTACGATTAGAAAGAGATAATATACTTATATGCTATTTAAATTTAATTTCAATTATATTTATTAATTTTTATATAAAAATAACATTAGTATAAATTATAGTAGGGCAAATAAATTAATTTGTCGTCAAACTAATCTATCCTCGGGAGTGGGTAACGGTTCTTCACTGTTACCTTATTCAACTCCCGATAATCAATACACATACGATGCGACCCATCCTTCTTCCTCACAAACAGGATCGGCGCTCCCCAAGGCGAACTGCTCGGCCAAATGAAACCCTTGTCTAACAGCTCCTGCAGCTGTGTAGACAACTCCTGCATCTCAGGGGGAGCTAGTCGATACGGTGCCTTGGCTATCGGAGCCGCACCAGGGATGAGGTCGATCCTGAACTCAACCTGTCTCTCAGGAGGTACCCCCGGCAAATCCTCAGGAAACACATCCGGGTAGTCTCGAACAATAGGAACATCATCAACTGTCGACTTGCCCTTCTCTCGGGCATCCAAAACGTAAGCTACAAAACCGGCACAACCCTGCTGAACATAGCGCCTCGCCCTTGCGGCGGAACAAAAGGTCGGTCCTCGCTGTGGCCTCTCGCCCTGAATCACCAACTCTCCCCCACTGGGAGTGCGAACCCTCACTAGCTGAAGCTCACAATCAATCACCGCCCCATTGGGACTTAGCCAATCCATACCCATAATAACCTTATTCCCTCGCAGGGGAATAGGTACCAGATCCACTGAAAACTGCTCATCAAATAACTAAAGAGAACACCCTCTATGCACTCTGCCGACCCTCACGGTCCTATCATCTGCTATCTCAACCTCTAATGGACAATCCAGCTCCCCTGGAGCTCTACTGAATCTCTTGCTAAGCGCAAGCGATACAAATGATCGGGTAGCCCCCGAATCGAATAATACCAAAGCAGAAATGCCGTTCACAGAGAACGACCCTGAATAAAACATACAATCATAAGCAACATTTAATCAATAATAATAAAGAGATAAAGGGAAGATACATACCCGTCACCACATCAGGAGTCGCTCGCGCCTCCTCTGCTGTCATCTGAAACGCCCTACTCTTCGCCACTGGCGCATCAGCTCGGCCCGGCCGGCCATCTGTAATCCTCAAAGTAGCAGGGGCAGGTGCAGCCACCTTCCCTGCTGCAGCTAAACCCGGACACTGGGACCTTTTATGTCCCCTCTGATTACACTGGAAGCAAATCAGATCTGATGCTGCAACGGCAGTAGCAGGAGCCGTACAATCCCTACTCAAATGTCCAATCCGACCGCACTTGAAGCAGCCGGAACTCCCTGCCTTGCACGCTCCCTCGTGCATCTTCCCACACCTACCACATCGACCGTGGCTCGGCTGTCCCCTGGACCTGTGATCTGAAACCCTGGGCTTTTTGCCCGAACCGCCTGAACCCGAAACCGCCTCCGGTTTCCTCTTCTTCTCCATCTCAAGATCAATCTCCCTCTCCCGAGCTCTAGCAATCATATCTTCCAACGTTTTACAGCTGGACCGGCTCACAAACTGGCGGATATCGCTCCGCAACATCTCATGATAACGGGCCTTCTTCATTTCCTCATCAGCTACATACTGAGGAACGAGAAGAGCCCTCTCCCTGAACTTGGCGGTGATCTCCGCCACTGTCTCTGTAGTCTGGGTGAGGTCCTGAAACTCCCTAGCTAGCTGTTGCACCTCAATGACCGGTGCGAACTCCGCCCTGAACCTGGTAGAGAAATCAGTCCAGGTCATGGCGTCCAATGCTGCATCATCCCCAATGGCATGCCCTACCTCCTCCCACCAATCTCGTGCCCTGTCCTTCAAAAGACAGGACGCCAATCTGACCTTGTCCCCCTCGGGACATCTGCTAGTGCAGAAAGCGTTGGCCACATCCGTCAACCATCTGCTGCTCGATATGGGGTCCCGCGCCCCATGATAGTCCGGAGCTCCACATGCCCTGAACTCCCTGAAAGTAAGGGTGCGCGACCCCATCATGGCTGCCACCTCGGCACGGAAGGTGCCCAATCTCTCATCCATCAGCTCTAGAATCCCCTCCTTGATCGAACCGAAGATCACAGGAGTCTGCTCTATAATGATGCGCGTCATCTCCGAAGAAAGAAACTCTCGGGTCTGCTCATTCATGCGCTCATCCCCCGAACCTGAACCTGATCCCTCCCCGGCACCTCCGCTGCCGGCTGTTGGTCTCGAACGCAGAACCACCATTCTGAAACACATCACAACTACATCAGAAAACAGAAATATCTTGAGGGATCATTGATACTACAACTAGCTTCCTGGTCTTGTCTCAGCCTTTCTTGATTCGAGTACGGATCCTCTGCTTCCAGTAGTACGGGCCCATACTACCTTCCACATCTATCCGTACTTTTTTCAAGAACTGCCCCGACTCCACCAAGTCACTTCTACTACTACTGATCTCTGCTACTCTCATCTTAGGCTCGCCCCAGGGAAATCTCAAACTTAACTCAACTAGTCCTCAGCTGCTGCAGGTCTCCTTATAATGCTAATTAACCATCACCTGAACACCATCACATGTGACGAAGATCAGATAATTCTTCAAGTAAAAGACCCGTCCCTATAACGGTTGGACTCAAACAAGAGCTGCGCAATAGGGCCAGTTCCAGCACTCTGGGATTATTCAACCCTGATCACATGTGGTGTAACGTGTTCACCTAATGGCTAACTTCCATCACTCAGAACTCCCACAAAGCACGAAGCAAGCAGCATTCGGAATAAGGAAACATACTCAGGCAAAACTATTCTCAAAACGAGAAACTGATCTAGCATACAGTGCTAAGCTCATACTATCAGGCATAACCTAAACAGGCTATCCTACTGCTGTCTACTCATTACTAGCATGCAATACTGATAAAGATGTAACACATAAAGCAGGCACATAAGGCATCCTCCTAGATCCTTAGTCCTATACTAGCATGTTGTTCTATTGAACTGAAACTGAACAAGTAACTTGTATGGGTAATTTGGGAGTACTTACTTGAGCTCGGCTGATCGCGTGCACCACACCCTTATTTTGTTTAAAAATTTCTTTCTTTCTAAGTGCTTTCAAAATTCTTTTAGAAAACATTTTCTTCTTTTAAAATCTTTTTATTTCCCCTTAGTTTGAGTTCAGATACACCCGGAAGTGTATTCGAATCCCTCAAACCAGGGCTCTGATACCAACTTGAAACGACCCAAAAATTTCGTTTTTCAACATAACCAAAAACCATAATTTGAGTGTCATATCATGAAACCATACATAATGCATCTCAAAATAATAATAAACCACGGTACGGAAAACTGTATTATATCCATGACATATAAAAATCAGGAACTAAATCAACTCCCAGGATGAAAGCTGAAACTGTGGTGTGTGCAATGCCATCAACCCGAGCTCCTCCCTCTGCTAGCGGAAGTACCTGAAACCAAAACTGAAACTGTAAGCACGAAGCTTAGTGAGCTCCCCCAAATTACCACATACCATACAATAATATATATATCAAGCACATACTGGGGCCTTGCCCCCCTCCATCGGACCGAAGTCCGAAGCTGACTGACCGGGAGCTTGTCCCCTACATCGGACTGCAATCCGAAGCTCACATCAGACCGAGTCCGAAGCTGACATCGAACCGGAGTTCGAAGCTGACCGGGACCTTGTCCCCTACATCGAACCTGAGTCCGAAGCTGACATCGAACCGGAGTCCGAAGCTGACCGGGACCTTGTCCCCTACATCGAACCTGAGTCCGAAGCTGACATCGAACCGGAGTCCGAAGCTAACTGATCATAACATAACGTATCACTTAGCATGAACACACATAATCCTGTCTGAGCCACGAAGGCTTCAAACATGCTAACTACTGCGTCGGATAAAGATCTGGATACTACTGCTAGCTAAACGGGCCGGCATTGTGGCCTTAGACCCACTCCTACTGAAAAGGAACTCACCTCGTGAATTGGCTGCTGAGTGAATAGCTCTGAGGGCTAACTGCTGCTGCTCCGGTATCTCCCCGGCTACAAGTCCATAAACATACTCAATCAAATACTAAACACTGCACTGGGTAAAATGACTCTTTTACCCCAGGTCAAAGTCAACTCTCAGACAAAGCCAACTCTCGGTCAAAGTCAACCCATAGTTGACCTGACTCGCCGAGTTGGGCCGCCAACTCGCCGAGTCCCTATCCTCACTCCTCGACTCAACTCGCTGCTACTCGTCGAGTATGGCATCGACTCGACGAGTACTCTCCTGATCCAAGAACTCAGACTATCTTCATCCGACTCGCCGAGTCCCTATGAACAACTCGACGAGTTGTTCTTGAGCTTAAGAAGATTGCCTTGGACTCGCCGAGTTGTATGAACAACTCGCCGAGTCCCTCCATCACTGAGTCTACTCTCACTCGTTGAGTCCACTCTCTAACTCACTGGATCCACTCGACACTGATAAAAAAAATGATGGAATCGGGAACTCGCGACCCAACTCGCCGAGTCGTTCTTCCCGACTCGCCGAGTTGCCGCCATGCAACTGATTTTTACTCGATTTTGTTTGAATCCAACACATACAATTGATAGATCTGAGTCCAATAAGCTGATTTACCACGTAAAGTTTCCAACTTTACGTGTACAACCTCATGAATAAGGGAAATAAGGCTAAAAGATGCACAAAATGGGTAGATCTATGGTTATTATGCAAAGTAACTCCAAAAAGGCAGTAGATCTGGGCTCTACCACGCCCCATCATTCAGATCTAAAGATATTTCGACTTATTAAAGCATTCATGCAAACATAAGGCTTGGAACAAGCATCAACTAGCTCTTAGGAGAGCCCTAATGGAAGTTTAAAGCATATAACAAGAGGGGAACTCCGAAAATACCTCAAATAACTCAGATTTGCCCTTGGATCTTCGCACTACCACTCTTCTCCTTGCTTCTTTCTTCTTCTCCTTCTTCACACCTTCACAAAATGGCACCAAAAACACTTATAAGCTCTCAAGGGTGGATTAGGGTTTTCTCACTGTGTTCTCAGGGTGAGGGAGGCGAGAATGGGGCTATAAGGTGACTTAAATAGTGGGCAACCCGGGGATTTAGGGTTTCACCCAGTCGGATGGACTCGCCGAGTCAGGGATATGGACTCGCCGAGTCCCCGGCTCACACGTGCTCGAAGTCGCGACCCTACTCGGCGAGTCAGGCTATGAACTCGCCGAGTCCCTCTTGCAAAACTACAAAATAAATACCAAGGAATTACCATACCGGACACGGGTCGTTACAATTCTCCCCCACTTATCTCAGACTTCGTCCTCGAAGTCTGCTACGGCTGAATCTGCAAATAACTCTGGGTAGTGCTCCCTCATCTCCTCCTCAGCCTCCCACGTCCACTCAGACCCCTTCCGGTGCTGCCACTGCACCTTTACCAACTGAATTTCCTTATTCCTCAAGGTCTTGGTCATCCGGTCCAGAATTGCGACCGGTCTCTCAATATAATTCAGGCTGCTATCAACCTGAATATCCTCTAGGGGAACGACTGCTGACTCATCCACCAGACACTTTCTCAACTGAGACACATGGAAAGTGTTGTGGATCTGGCTAAGCTCCTCAGGAAGATCTAACCGATAAGCAACCCGACCCACCCGGGCCAAAACCCTGAAAGGACCAATAAATCTGGGGCCCAGCTTGCCCCTCTTTCGGAACCTGATGACACCCTTCCAAGGTGAGACTTTCAGAAGGACCATATCCCCCACCTGGAACTCCAAGTCCGAACGCCTCCTATCGGCGTAGCTCTTCTGCCGACTCTGAGCAGTCTGCAGTCTACTACGGACCTGTTGGATCAACTCAGTCGTCTTGAGCACCACCTCCGTGCTCCCGATGACCCGCTGACCGACCTCGCCCCAACAAATCGGGGTCCTACACTTCCTCCCATACAGCATCTCAAAGGGAGGTCGGTCAATGCTCGCATGATAACTGTTGTTATACGAGAATTCCGCTAACGGAAGGTACGTATCCCAACTGCCACCGAAATCTAGGACACATGCCCTAAGCATATCCTCGAGAGTCTGAATCGTCCTCTCGCTCTGCCCGTCTGTCTGAGGGTGGAAAGCGGTGCTGAAATGGAGACGAGTACCCATCTCGTCGTGGAACCGCTTCCAGAACCTGGATGTGAAACGGACATCACGGTCTGACACCACCGATACCGGCACTCCATGACGTGCCACAATCTCACGCACATAGATATCGGCTAACTTCTCCGCTGATATACTCTCCTGGATCGGGATAAAATGGGCACTCTTCGTCAACCGATCCACTACTACCCATATCGAATCCACTCCACGTGCGGTCCGGGGAAGCTTGGTGACAAAATCCATGGTAATGTCCTCCCATTTCCACACGGGAATGTCTAACGGCTGCATCCTGCCGTGAGGCCTCTGGTGCTCCGCCTTGACCTTCCGGCAGGTCAGGCATCTCTCGACGTACCAGGCGACGTCCCGCTTCATGCAGGGCCACCAATAATCAGGTCGAAGGTCTCGGTACATCTTCGTCGCCCCTGGGTGGATAGAAAACCGAGACTTATGAGCCTCATCCATCAACACTTGCCGTACTCCACCCCAGTACGGTACCCACACTCTCCCGTGAAGCGTCAGCAAACCACGACTATCATAATCAAACGAGGCTACTCGGCCCACGATCCTCTCACACTTCTATCTCTCCTCCTTGAGACCCTCTACCTGAGCCTCCTTGATCCGCTCCAACAACGGAGTGATCACCGTCATCCTCAAACATAGATCCCTGATAGGGGCCGCCGACACCTTGCGGCTCAGGGCATCGGCCACCACATTGGCCTTCCCTGGATGGTATAGGATCTCACAGTCGTAATCCTTTAGCACATCCAACCACCTCCTCTGCCTCATATTCAGACTCGGCTGATCCATAAGATACCTCAAACTCTTGTGATCCGTGTAAATAGTACAACGGACCCCAAAAAGGTAATGCCTCCAAATCTTGAGGGCAAACACAACTGCCCCCAGCTCCAAATCATGGGTAGGATAATTAGCCTCGTGAGGCTTCAACTGTCTTGAGGCATAAGCTATCACATGGCCTCGCTGCATCAGAACTGCTCCCAAACCTGTGATCGAGGCATCACAATAGACTACAAAGTCCTCTACTCCCTCTGGCAAGGTAAGGATCGGAGCCTCGCACAATTTCTGCCTGAGGGTCTCGAACGCTGACTGCTGCTCCGGACCCCAACGAAATACCATTGACTTCTTGGTCAGTCGGGTGAGCGGCACTGCTATCTTGGAGAAATCCTGAATAAATCTCCGATAATACCCTGCCAACCCTAGGAAGCTCCGAATCTCAGATGGAGACTTCGGGACCTCCCACTGCATCACGGCCTCTATCTTGGCCGGATCTACCAGAATACCCTTCTGGTTGACGAGGTGACCAAGGAACTGCACCTTGCGCAACCAGAACTCACATTTGGAGAACTTTGCGAAAAGTCTCTCCCTCCTCAAAACCTCCAGCACCTCCCGCAGGTGCTCCTCGTGCTGCTCCTGCGTCTTGGAATATACCAAGATGTCATCTATGAACACTATCACTGACCGATCCAGCATCGGCCTACACACGCGGTTCATGAGATCCATGAACGCGGCTGGAGCATTGGTGAGCCCAAACGGCATCACCACAAACTCGTAATGACCATACCTGGTCCTGAAAGCAGTCTTCGGTACATCCTCATCTCTAACCCGCATCTGATGATATCCGGAGCGTAGATCGATCTTGGAGAACCAAGACGCTCCCTGAAGCTGATCAAACAAATCATCTATCCTCGGGAGTGGGTAACGGTTCTTCACTGTTACCTTATTCAACTCCCGATAATCAATACACATACGATGCGACCCATCCTTCTTCCTCACAAACAGGATCGGCGCTCCCCAAGGCGAACTGCTCGGCCAAATGAAACCCTTGTCTAACAGCTCCTGCAGCTGTGTAGACAACTCCTGCATCTCAGGGGGAGCTAGTCGATACGGTGCCTTGGCTATCGGAGCCGCACCAGGGATGAGGTCGATCCTGAACTCAACCTGTCTCTCAGGAGGTACCCCCGGCAAATCCTCAGGAAACACATCCGGGTAGTCTCGAACAATAGGAACATCATCAACTGTCGACTTGCCCTTCTCTCGGGCATCCAAAACGTAAGCTACAAAACCGGCACAACCCTGCTGAACATAGCGCCTCGCCCTTGCGGCGGAACAAAAGGTCGGTCCTCGCTGTGGCCTCTCGCCCTGAATCACCAACTCTCCCCCACTAGGAGTGCGAACCCTCACTAGCTGAAGCTCACAATCAATCACCGCCCCATTGGGACTTAGCCAATCCATACCCATAATAACCTTATTCCCTCGCAGGGGAATAGGTACCAGATCCACTGAAAACTGCTCATCAAATAACTAAAGAGAACACCCTCTATGCACTCTGCCGACCCTCACGGTCCTATCATCTGCTATCTCAACCTCTAATGGACAATCCAGCTCCCCTGGAGCTCTACTGAATCTCTTGCTAAGCGCAAGCGATACAAATGATCGGGTAGCCCCCGAATCGAATAATACCAAAGCAGAAATGCCGTTCACAGAGAACGACCCTGAATAAAACATACAATCATAAGCAACATTTAATCAATAATAATAAAGAGATAAAGGGAAGATACATACCCGTCACCACATCAGGAGTCGCTCGCGCCTCCTCTGCTGTCATCTGAAACGCCCTACTCTTCGCCACTGGCGCATCAGCTCGGCCCGGCCGGCCATCTGTAATCCTCAAAGTAGCAGGGGCAGGTGCAGCCACCTTCCCTGCTGCAGCTAAACCCGGACACTGGGACCTTTTATGTCCCCTCTGATTACACTGGAAGCAAATCAGATCTGATGCTGCAACGGCAGTAGCAGGAGCCGTACAATCCCTACTCAAATGTCCAATCCGACCGCACTTGAAGCAGCCGGAACTCCCTGCCTTGCACGCTCCCTCGTGCATCTTCCCACACCTACCACATCGACCGTGGCTCGGCTGTCCCCTGGACCTGTGATCTGAAACCCTGGGCTTTTTGCCCGAACCGCCTGAACCCGAAACCGCCTCCGGTTTCCTCTTCTTCTCCATCTCAAGATCAATCTCCCTCTCCCGAGCTCTAGCAATCATATCTTCCAACGTTTTACAGCTGGACCGGCTCACAAACTGGCGGATATCGCTCCGCAACATCTCATGATAACGGGCCTTCTTCATTTCCTCATCAGCTACATACTGAGGAACGAGAAGAGCCCTCTCCCTGAACTTGGCGGTGATCTCCGCCACTGTCTCTGTAGTCTGGGTGAGGTCCTGAAACTCCCTAGCTAGCTGTTGCACCTCAATGACCGGTGCGAACTCCGCCCTGAACCTGGTAGAGAAATCAGTCCAGGTCATGGCGTCCAATGCTGCATCATCCCCAATGGCATGCCCTACCTCCTCCCACCAATCTCGTGCCCTGTCCTTCAAAAGACAGGACGCCAATCTGACCTTGTCCCCCTCGGGACATCTGCTAGTGCAGAAAGCGTTGGCCACATCCGTCAACCATCTGCTGCTCGATATGGGGTCCCGCGCCCCATGATAGTCCGGAGCTCCACATGCCCTGAACTCCCTGAAA